>NW_025814833.1:34667500-35292500 GCF_022079265.1 Lynx rufus | reverse complement strand
CATGGATTCTAGCTCTACTCCTTGAGACCACCTAGAATAAACGCCCTTTGTCCAAGCAATAGCCCTTTTGAGATTTGAAAAAGAACAATGTTCTTGTGTGTTACCTAAATCTTACCCTTTCCAAATTACACGGTCCTGTTCCTCCCCAAGTTCCTTGTATGACGTGGTCACAAGTCCCTTCACCATTACTCCTTCTCATCTCTGGTCATACTCCTGGGTGTGACGCTCATTCCGTGGATGCCTATTAGAACTAATGGAGAATACTTACGTTATTCCCTATTTCGTTGCACAAATTTTGCTTCTGCTGCCTACATTTGCAGTAACTTTTTTTTTTTTTAACGCTCATACTACACTAGTGGTTCTCAAGCCCTGGTCCCTGGACCGGCAGCATCAGGATCAGCTTCACTTGGGAATGTGTTAGAAATGCAAATTCTCAGATTGGCCCCCAGACCCGTTGAATTAGAAACTCTAGGGGGTGGAGCCCCAGCCAACTGCTTTAACAAGCCCTCCTGCTGACTGTAAACACATGCTCCAGTTTGAAAACTGTTGTATTCTTAACTGACACCCAACCCCCTAAATATCCCTTCTATATGCTGCTTCTACGCCAAACCTCCTGTCCCTAGTACTTAAATATTTGGCTTACATTTGCCGAATTATTCTGCATTTCATCAGATTCATTTCACTGCCTCATTTTGGCCAATGTTTCTCGCATTTTTATTCTCAGAGTTATGTCACCAAGAGGGTGATATAGGTAGTTCCTGACTTCAGTCCCCCTCACAAGAACAGCTAACAGCTCTCCAAAGACAAGACCACAACGAGAGAATCCTAGAACGCGGGAGTGGGGCCGAGGTGCCCCGCTGCCCCACAGAGGCCAGGACACAGGGTAAGAGACCAGTTGCACGCTGGCTGACCTGCCTAGGCTGCCCCTCCCCGCGGGCTGCCTCAGCCCCTTGCAGAGGGTGCTGGTTCTCTCCCACGGGGTACTTGCTCCCCTCACCAATTTGGCTTTGTGGCAACTGTAATTTTGATAAACTTGAATCAAATATTTGTTTTGAAAAGGTTCCGTTTCGGGGATGCCTGGGTGGCTCAGTTGGTTGAGCATCTGACTCTTGGTTTTGGCTCGGGTCATGATCTCACAGTTTGTGGGTTCGAGCCCCGCATCGGGCTCCGCACTGATGATGCAGAGCCTGCTTGGGATTTTCTCTCTCTCTATGTCTGCCCCTCCCCTGCTCTGTCTTTTTCCCTCTCTCCCTCTCCCCCTCTGTCTCTTTCTCTCTCAAAATAAATACATAAACTTAAAAAAAAAAAAAAAAAGCTTTGCTTTGGGCACCTGCGTGGCTCAGTCAGTTAAATGTCATCTCTTGGTTTCAGCTCAGGTCATGATCTCAGGGTTCGTGAGATCAAGCCCCGTGTCGGGCTCTGAGCTGACAGTGCAGGTTTAGATTTTTTATCTCTGTCTCTCTGCCCCTCCCCACCCCCTCTCTCCCTCTCAAAATACATACATAAACTTTTCAATAAATAAATAAATAGGCTTTGTTTTTCTGCAGATACAGCTATACTCATAATGTTCCTCAGAAGAAAACTTATGTTTCTAAACCACTGAAACTGACAGCTTCCGACGGGGACCGTGTTCTAGGTAAGCTCTTCTGTGTTGATTTACTTGTCCGAAGAAGCTAGATGTTGAGGCAAGGACCGGAGGAAGATGCTAACAGTAAGACGCAACCCTTAGTCCAGAATGGGCCTCTCGTTCACAAAGTGAAGTAGCAGCGGTTAATCGGCCCCTCTTGCAGCTTTAGCTCGGGTTTTTAGCTCTGTGGTTCGCAATCAGCCCTGGCATCACTTTGGAATCACCTGGGCAGGTTTAAAAACCAGCACCGCCAAGGATTCCATTCACTTGGTCTGGAGTGAGGCTCGGGCATGGATTTTTAAAGAATAGTTTCCGACGTGAATCTAATGTGTAGCTGGCGTTGGTTGAGAAACGTCGAAATGGGGATTGTTGGGACTTTGGCATTCACCCGAGTGGGATGGCAGCCACAGCGGAGTTTTGTGCATGGAGTGGCCTGACCTGACTTACGGGTTATTAGGGTAACTGGTTTCCCTGGCGAGAAGAGCCTAAGATACGTGACACAAAAGGGATACAGACAGAGCGCTGTGGGCACTCAAAGAAATGAGAGCTCACCACTCGGGGATGATTAGGGAGTCTTCACAGCAGATTTTGAAGCTGGGCAAAGTAGGCACGTGAGAGGAATCCCCAGCCCGTGAAATGGCGCGAACAATGGCGGCAATACTTGCAGAATGGCCGGGACTGGTGGCTGGTAACGTGGTAAGTCAGAAGCAAGAGAAGACCAGTGGGTTGAGGCTCTGTCTTCGCAGGTCTGGAGGGCCAGGCTGAGCCCTTTGAACTTATTGCTACAAGCTGGGAAAGGCAGTTGAATGCTTTCAAGCTGGAAAATGACATTCTTGAAGCTGTGTTTGACCGTTGCTTCTCGACCGTCTCCCCCACATCCAATTGCTCATTAAAAATCACTCTTCTGGGGCCCCCCGGGGGGCTCAGTCAGTTAAGCGTCCAACTCTTGATTTCAGCTCAGGTCATGATCTCGTGTCGTGGTTCGTGAGCTCAGGCCCTGTGTCAGGTTCTGTGCTGACAGTGTGGAGCCTGCTTGGGATTCTCTGTCTCCCTCTCTCTCTGCCCCTCCCCCACTTGTTCTCTCTTTGTCTCCGTCAAATAAAGAAACATTAAAACAATTAAATACACAGGGCCAACGATATTCTCTCCTCACCGGCATCCCTACGTAGGCCATCTGGAAGACCTATCAGACTTGCCCTTCAGCTTCAAATGTACCATTGCGCTGTTTTCATTTTGCATCCTATTGCATTCAAGACCCTTTCCACTATTCCTAAGATGCTTCACCAGCTTTTCTCCTGCCCCCAACACACACACACACACACGCACACACACACGCACACACACACACCCTGACCTTCCTTTATCTCTTACCAACCGCACAGGAATTCTTAGTTGTGCTGTATCACAAGGATTCCCTCATGTTGCTAGGCTTTTCCAAACTGATTTTCAGTGGTTGCATAATATTTCAGTGACGATCGTCTGCTGTTGCACACTTAGATCCCTGCAATTTTGAGAGGTTGTAGATTATCTTCATGTTCGTATTCTTTTATTTCCTCAAGATAGATTTCCAGAAATGGGACAACTAGCTCAAAAGCGATGAAGAGTTTTGCGATTCTTCGGATGTATTTCCAAATTGCTTTCCAAAAGTAATGTAAAAGAGTATTCACTTCTCTGCCCTCTACCCTGCTCAAAGCTCTTACCAGGAGTGGGGGAATCCCAGCATTTAAACGAATGGATCGTGACTTCTGTCTCATCGTTGGGTCATGATGTATGTTTGGTATTTGTTTTTTTTTTTTTGTTTGTTTTTCTGAGATTGTTTACTTTCCTGTGTCCACTTACCTACTTGGGTCTTTACTGATTTGATAATCTCTATATATACTTAGGATACTAAGCCTTTGCTCTTTGGTTTTACTGACTTGTATGTTTGGCCAGGAGAAGTAGCACAGCTCTCGAGTACACTTAGAAATACCAAACATTACAGTTTCCTAGGGAAAGAACTTCTGGCAGAATGGTACTGGTGGGCAATGTGTGGTATATTGGCATGGCTGGTATATTTTCAGAAGCCACAGAATAATTTCATACAAAAAAAGGTATTTCTCATTGGCAAGCAATATCAAAATCTGAGGTTGGGATACCAAGATCTGAGCTTACCTTGTGTTTATCATTTGTTCTCTACCTTCCCCTGTGTAATGCACATTAACTCATAACATTGTTCTCATGAGTTGGCTTTTGGTTCAGCTGCTTTTGCGGAATAAATAACTGTAGCTCACCCAAACTTTTCAGGTATCTGTGACCACAGACCATGTGAACATAGAATTACTCCTATGTGTTTTGCTTCCATTCATTAGAATGACGAGTATGAGGGATGCTTTCCCCTAAAATAGGGTTTTATAAAAATTCTTAGAAATTCATCTTCCATAATTATTCTATGGCTCAATTTAACTAAAAAGCACAATCATAGGACCTTTGATTACCAAGTCACAGAAATATTCCCTTTGGAATAAACATCACAGCATCACTAGACCTGTCAATGACCTTTCCTTGTCTCTAGGGAGCAGGGCAATGGAGGTGGGAGATATTCACATTTTTTCTGTAGTTGGGCATGTTCTTTTGCTTCGTAGTCCTCTGGTGTACAGTTAAATCTGAGGTCCCCTCTCCGCTTCCCATCCCAACCTACACAGAATTGGAAATAGTGGTGGCTTGTGGTTGCGGTGGTGGTGGCTAGGCATAAAAGAGGCTCATTCTCTCAGAAAGAATCATAATGATGGATGCTGGCATTTTCATAAACTCTGTATTATTTTAGACCAGAATTTGGGGCTTTTCCTCTTGATATCCCTCAAGTCCACTAAGGCTGTCCTTTGCACATGATGGGTGCTCAATAAAATGTCTGTAGGATGTAAGTAGGGATCTGAATAATGTAAACCATTATGGAATGTCAATGGTGTGAATTTAAAGGTGAACCTGAAACTCTTCAGTAAAGCATATTTATGGAAACAAGCTGAAAAAGAGTTGTAAAGACCACGGCAAATTTAATGTCAATTTTTGACCAGGCAGGTCTGTCTATTGTTTGTGCCTCACCCGTAGGTTGGGAGAACTGGTTCAGAATCCACTTCTAGCATGGAAACACTTGGTAGTGATGTTGGTGGGCAGAGGAAATATAGCCTTTCTCTCGATAGCATATTCTACATCGAGAGGGGAGGGGACAGAAGGGAAGAAATGGGGGGGTAGGAGAGAGAATGAGAACGTACTATTTCAAATTTCCCTGTCCCCACCATAAGTGAAATCAAGTGGATGGGCTTTATGTACAAAGCATTCAGTCTTGGTGTTCCTTTGCCACCATAGCTTAAGACTCCTCATGTAGGTTGACTTTTAGAACGAAAGACGACAGTAGGGTGCCTCGCTGGCTTAGTCGGTGAAGCACACAACTCTTGATCTCGGGGTCGTGCGTTCTAGCCCTAGATTGGGCATAGAACTTAAAATTAAAACACAGAGGAAGGGAAGATGACAGTTTCTACTGTCTCCTCACGACCTTTCCCATACTTTGCTAAGAATTCTAGCTTCGCATTGATGTTTCTTCTCTGGAATCAGGATTTAGGGGGCGCCCTCGCAGAGTAAGTTCAGGAAAATCAGGTTGATATACCCTAGTGCTCTGTTTCAGATGAATATTAAGAAGCAAAGTAGTGTGGAAATGGTACTGTCTCCCTCAGAGGGGGCTTGGTATGCCCTCTAAATTATAGATATAATCACTTTGTGTCAGCTAAGTGACGGCTGTACCATCTGTCCACTTTGCCTCTCTTCAGAATCTCGGATGACTTTTGATATTAAAAATCATGATGCCGGAGTGCCTGGGTGGCTCAGTCAGTTGAGGGTCCAACTTTGGCTCAGGTTGTGATCTCACAGTTCGTGGGTTCGAGCCCCATGTCGGGCTCTGTGCTGACGGATCAGAGCCTGGAGCCTGCTTCAGATTCTGTGTCTACCTCCCTCTCTGCCCTTCCCCTGCTCATACTCTCTCAAGAATAAATAAACATTAAAAAAATTCTTTTTAAATCACGATGCCAAGAGAATATTTTGTGTCATTTAAAAAATTGCTTTTTTATACAGTGGAAAGTGCTCTGAATCACTGCGAGTCAAACACTTTGTCAAGATGAGACTGAAAGGTGAATTCATTTTATTTATTTGTTTGTTTGTTTGTTTATTTTTCAAGTTTTTATTTAAATTCTAGTTAGTTAAGGAGCGCCTGGGTGGCTCAGTTAAGTGTCCAACTTCGGCTCAGGTCATGATCTCGCAGCTCATGAGTTCGAGCCCTGTGTCGGGCTCTGTGCTGACAGCTGGGAGCCTGGAGCCTGCTTTGGATTCTGTGTCTCCCTCTCTCTCTGCCCTTCCCCTGCTTGCACTCTGTCTCTCTCTAAAAAATAAATAAACGTTAATTTTTTTTTAATTTAACTTTTAGTTAACATATAGTGTAATATTGCTTTCAGGAGTAGAATTTAGGGATTCATCACTTACATATATCACCCGGTGCTCATCATAACAAGTGCCCTCCTTAATACCCCTCACCCACATAGCCCATCCCCCGCCCACGTCCCCCCATCAACCCTCAGTTTGTTCTCTATCGTTAAGAGTCTCTCATAGTTTGTTTCCCTCTCTCTTGTTACCCCTTCCCATATGTTCATCTGTTTTGTTTCTTAAATTCCACATACAAGTGAAATCATACGGTATTTGTCTTTCTCTGACTGACTTATTTCTCTTGGCATAATATTCTGTAGCTCCATCCACGTCATTGCAAATGGCAAGATTTCATTCTTTTTTTCTTTTTGACGGCTGAGTAATATTCCATTATATATATACACATATACACCACATGGAAGGGTGAATTCAGATCAGAACTGAGATTAAAGTGAAAAGAGAGAGAAAGTTTGGAAAGTGCAGGGAAACTCCCCCTACTCCGTAAAATGAAGGCCAATCTTAGCAAGGGTACTTCCTATAGGTCACAGGCAATCAAAGCTTGGAGTGGAGGCATGCTCAGACTAGTTTCGACAGAGTTGTTGATGAGACTCTTGTAAACAAGGTAGTTTATGGAAATAGGCGACTCTATTAGCTGGTATATAATAAGCTTCATAAACTAGCAGCCAGTAAGGATAGCATATTATAGTAGAAAGACAGATTTTCCCAGTTTCACCATTTCCTAACTGTAGGGCCTTAGGCGGGTAACCCGATCTGTCTGAGCCTCAGCTGTCTTTTCGGCAAGATGGAGACAATGATGATAATTCAGCTCATAGAATTGTGAGGATTAGATCAGATCAAAGTACATCCAACCCCTAGGAAAAAGATTAACTCACAGTAGCTTTCAACGTGGCAGCTCTAACTGAAACGGCCACTGTTTGCGATGCCACATGATGTCTCTTGAGTGTCTCTGCTACACGATCTTTCCCTAGCTGCCTTGAGACTGTTTTCTGTACCGCACCGGTTCTCACCATTCTCCAAAGAATGGATCGCTACGCCTGTTTTATGATGGTGATTGCACTTAAGCTGTTCTGAATTCACCATGGAAAAATAAATAGTTCAATCCCACTACCGTGCATGAGAGGAAACAGGGTCCAAAGAGGAAAGGGATTGCCCAACTCGGGCAGGTTTGCCGCTGTCGGGACTGAGCTGGGACCTGAGTCTATTGACTGCTTGTCTGGGGTTCCTTCCTCAGTGCCACCATGACCTCTCTTGGGGAGCGCCTGCTGTTTTTAGCACCCAGATCATTTGGAGAGTGCATCCAGCCTTATGAGACGGAGCCTGCCTACTCCCTCTTTTCAAGTAGAGAGATTACTTTCCTAGTTTTGCTTTTCTTTTGTGTTCATGTCACTAGATTGAATTAAAATTTAAAAATTCAGCTCCTTGGTCACAGTAGACACAGTTCAAGGGGCAATAGCAGCATGTGACAAAGGGCTATACTGTGTAGCGTGGATATAGGACATTTCTCTCATTGCAGAGGTCTTAAGGTTCATAAGGCTGTACAGCCTTCTCCCACTGAGGAGAGACTTCAGAAAACCAGGCCCCCAACTGGACCAGGTCTTACCTTGGCCACCTGCCCACCAGAGTCGCTGAACAGAGCTTGCCCTCGTTTCTCTCCAATGGCCAGAAGGGACAGACATTTTATTTTTATGAATGTTTCCATCTATATCTATGCCTTACATATTTACATATATATAATATGATTTACATTATATTATACGAATCTCCTGATTTTTCTTTAGATGAGAAAGCTTAATTTCCTGTGTATTAGAGGACCAGTCTCATAGGAAAAGAGCAAAAGAGTTGCGAGTTGTCTATGGTCATGGTACTTTCTACTGCTTATACGGAAGAGTCCTTGCCTATCAGGAAGAAAGGGACCCATCGTGTTGTGGCACTGACTTACAAGCAACTATGCCGCTTTAATGGAGGCGGGTGTAAAGGATTGTGAGAGCATATATTTCATCAGTGTCTCAAAGTGATATCTGTTCACTGCAGCACTATTCGCAATAGCCAAGATATAGAAGCAACCTAAGTGTCCATCGACGCATGAAGGAATAAAGGAGGTGGAATATGAATCTGCCCCGAGGAAGAAGGAAACCCTGCCCTCTGCGACCACATGGATGGCCCTTAAGGGCATTATGCCAAGAAAGATGAGCCACACAGAGAAAGACAAATACTGATATCATTTATATGTGGAATCTAAACCATCTAAAAACAAACTCAGAGAAACTAAGAGTAAAATGATAGTTACCAGGGGTTGGGGAGTGGGGGAGTTCGGGAGATGTTGCTTACGGTGCAAACTTATAACCGGTAGGTAAATAAGTTCTGGAGATCTAATGCATAGCCTGGTGATTCGATTCAATAATACTATATTATAAACCTCAAAGCTGTTAGGAGACTAGGTCTTCATTGCCTTCACCGCAAAAACAAAATTGTGTGATGAGGTAGAGATGTGAGCCAACACTATGGTGTAATCATATTACAATATATAAATGTATCCAACCAGCACACTGTATTCCTTAAACCTACACAGTACTGTATGCCAATTATATCTTAATAAAAGAGGTTTTTCATTTACTTTTCACAATACCTTTCACATATTTGTGCCTATATGGTTCATATGCTTCTGATTTATGGTTTGGAATTGGATCAGCTGGGCTTTTGTTCTGAAAATACTTGCGGAAAGGAGATTAATCAGGAAACTTATTCTGGGCTAGGAACTACATACTTACACTGGGCTAAAAGGATGGGAAGCGAGAGGAAGGGACTTGAGGGCTTAAGCAAGGGGGTGACGCCAGTCATTGAAATTTGGAAACCTGGGGAAGGAATAGAGCCGTTTCTAACTCCGATATAAATTCCCCCGCCCTGTTTTTATATCCCTTAGGTCATTTCACTGAAAATCCAGTAGGGAGTGGAAAGTATTAAGTTATCATCACAAATCCTCGTAGAATTTTCATTTTAGAAAGATGTTTAATTTCCATGACATTTAGGTGGGCAGAAACTGCTACAACCCCATAGGTTCGGTTTCTGAGGACAATTTCCACTGGATATTTTCTAGTCTAGAACGTTAGTATATTGTTATTTTTTAAAATTATGAAAGTGTTAAATGCTTATAGAAATTTTAGAAAATGCTAACAGGTATATAAAGGTATTTTAAAAATCATCTATAACCTTCTGCTCCAAAACAACGTCATTAACCTCTTGGTAAATTTGATTCATGCCACAAATATTCAATGGAACCTCTGCCTTGTGCCAGGGACTGATTGGGCAACAGAGGTATATATCAAGGAATAAAACAGGCAGAGCCCATGCGTTCATGAAGCTTACATTTTAGAAGGAGGGAAAATCACTAAAGTATTAAATAAGATAAATCAATCCATAAAATAATGTCAAATACTAAATACTGTACAGAAAAATGTAGCCAAGTAAGGCTGATAGAGTGATGGAGATACAATTATAAACAAACAGGTAGGAAGTCTAAGACCATGGTATTTGGGATTGGAGCTAGATGAAAAAAGGATCCAGTTATGTGAAGGTTAAGAGGGAAAAGCATTTCAGGTAAGTGGAGATAGATTGCAAAAGGCAGCCATTTGATGTATTCAAGGAACTAGCAAAAGTTGCTTTTTTCTGACTAGTTTCTGTCAATATGGCTGCAGCATTGACAGAAAGAAGGAGGGTAAATCAAGCTGAAGTTGGAGAAACAGGCCAACATAAAACACAAAAAACAAAAACAAAAAAGAGAGGGTCTTCATCGTGTAAGTGTGATAGGAAGACATCACAGTGTGTTAATCAGGGGAGAAAAGTGACTTGATTTATATTTAAGGCAATTGCCTTGACCGACCTACGAGGTGCCATCATGCTGGAATTTTCCTCTGTTGGCTCTCTTGTTTGCTAAAGTCCCTCTTTTTCTGTTTGTGGGTTTCCTTCCTTATTTTGGTCTTCCAAATTCTCCATAGCTTTATTTTTAAAAGTGCAAAGGAGATTAATTTGTAGGCACTGCTCATCTGAAAATACATTTTCCTTGTACTGTTGATTGATATTTTTTCCTTGATATAGAATTCTAAGTTGAATGTCATTTTCTCTCATTCTGCAGGCATTGCTTCATTATCAAATTAGCTTCCAGTAATGCTGTCAAGAAGTTTGAGGGCACCGTAATTCCAGATTCTTTGTGTGTAACCTATTGTTCTAACCTGTCTGTAAACTTTTAGACTTCTCTCTCTATCCCCAGAGTTCTGAAAAGTCATGATACGCCTCAGTATGGTGCCTTTAGCCTGCAGTGTGCTGGGGAAAAGACGGGACTTTACAAATTATAACCTCTTGTTCTTCAATTCTACAGATTGTGCTTGTGGTTTAAATACATGTCTGCTCTGTTCTTTCTTTTTCCCTCCTTCCCCTTCCTTCCCTTCCTCCCTCCCCATCTCCCTCTCCCTCTCCCTCTCTCTTATTCTCTCTCTATATAACTCATTACAATTTGGATATCTTAAATTGATTCTCTAATTTGTTTATCTTTTTTTTTCTACTGTGTTTCTGATTTTTGTTTTAAATTCCACTTTTTGCATGATATGCTGGTGTCTATTGCCCGGTTTATACTGAGATTTTTAAAAATGTGGATATATATTTTTATTTTCGAAGACCATTTCCTTGTTTGGGGGATGTTTCTTTTTCAATATCCTCTTTTCCTATTTTATGGATTTAATATATACTTTATCTGAGATAGTTAATGATTATTAATAAGATTCTTAATAATATGTTTTGCTCCTTAAATTATTTGTTTCTTAGTATTTTTCGTATGCTTGTGTGTAAAGGTCTCTATCTTTCCTTTGGAGAATTTTCTCAAATGTCTGTTGTCCCTTGGATGTTTGCATGTTTCAGAGTGAGACAGTAAAAGTACATTTGGAAATTCTGAGCAAGTGCATTGCACCGCTCACCTGTGGACTTCAGGTGCCCACATGCCAGTACTTATAAGTCATTTATCCGGAAACGGATATTCTAATCTACCCCCTTGGGATCTGGCCTAGATTCTGAGAATTGTTCTGGTGAAGGGAGATCAGAAATGTATATCTACCGGGGTGCCTGTGTGGCTCAGTCGATTCAGTGCCCGTCTCCTGATTTTGGCTCAGGTCATGACCCCAGGGTTGTGGGATCGAGCCCTGCGTTGGGCTCCGTGCTGGGAGTGGAACCTGCTTAAGATTCTCTCTCTCTCCCTCTGCTCCTCTCGCCTGCTTATGCTTTCTCTCTCTTTTAAAAATTTAAAAAGAAAAAATGAATTAAAAAGAAGAAATCTATATATACCTGTTTTCGTATGTTCTTTAATGATTTGGTGCTTTAAAGGTAGCTCCTTAATCCATTTAGAATGCACAATAGTATATTACAGCATAATATACATAATGTAAAATAGCATAATGTAACGTAATGTAACATAATCAGTATATATATATATATAGTCCAGTGGTCTTAGAGCGTCAGTTTGAATCTCAACTCCACCAGTCACTAACTGCATGACCTTTGGCAAGTTACTTATTCTCTCTGTGTCAATTTCCTCTCTGTAAAAATGAGGATGAATAGAATCCAACAGTCACTGGCATACTTGAAGCACTATGTAATGATTAGTTATCATTATTAATCACTCTGTATCAGTACCAGAGTGTCGTAGAATTACAACTACAGTGTTTTAAGACCTGTGGAAGAAGAACTAGCCTTTTTTCTGTGGCCTCATCTGATAAAACTAGGACTAATTAAAAGAAGCCTTGGGGAGAGGAATTTGGTCAAAATAAGGAAAAGAAGGCCTTTACGAACTATTCATAAGTTTCCAAAGATGGAATAGACCACTTCAAGACTTGATGAGTTTTCGGTCAGTGGAAATGTCCAAGAGAATGTTTGTGAACCATTTTGTGGTACAGTCAGAAAGCATTCCTAGTAGTAAAAGGCTATTTGCACTGAATGAACATTTAAACCCTTTTAAGAATCTGATATGTTACAATCCCAGCACTACAATCAGAGAACATGAATGGGTCAGCAAGGCAGAAAAAAGTGTCGTGCTGGCCCTAGTTTTTAGTGGCTCTCCAATTTTGACCACGCAAAAATAAAAGACACCCTTTGTTAAACTATAATGGACTATCATGGACAACAGAACTGAAATCACGTGTATAAAAAGTATGAATTCTGGGGGGAAAAAGTTCAAGTGCAAAGAAAATATAAACATTTAGCTACGTTTTGAAATGTCTAGGCAAAACTGCTTCGTGACCAAAGGAGATTAATTCAATTTCCTCCTCCTCGGTGGAATTTATAATTCAATGAAATGAACAATCAATGTCATTATAATTGGTATTAAACATAACGTAATGAGTGGGTGGCCAGTGGTTGTGGGGAAGGTAGAAATCATTTACGCTGTAAGGCGAAACACCTTTCCTGGCTTATATGAGCAAATGTGTTTGTTAATGTTCTGAAATTCAGAATTCCTTCCCAGTCCTTCAGGTTATCCTATGGAAAGACACCTTTATCTCCAATTTTATTTATCTTAAATTTCATTTTCCTTTCAAATAATTACTGAGTTCTGCTAGTAATAACACTCACTGTGACAGTTCTCTGTATTTAAAGATCCTAAGTACCGAGGAGATTGAAAGCAAATGACCACTGCTGAGTGACTGTGACAAAAGTGACTCACTAGGAGCTCTTAACTACTGAATTCTGAAAGGTGATAGTCAGTCTAACACTTGGGAAAGGGCACAGGGACTAGAAAATCGATGGGGATAAAAGAAAGCACAAACTATATCTACCTGCCTCGCGGAATTACTCTGGCTCTTAAGGTATATCAATCTACTTTTTTATTTTAGAGAGAGAGAGCATGAGCAGGGAAGAAGGACAGAGAGAGAGAGAGAGAGAGAGAGAGGATCTCAAGCAGGCTCCATGCTTAGCGCAGAGCCCGATGCAGAGCTCAATCCCACGACCCTGGGACCGTGACCTGAGCCGAAATCAAGAGTCGGACGCTCAATCAACTGAGCCATCCAGGTGCCCTAGTATAACGATCTTGATCCCAATCATTCTTTCTGCTCTTCCTCCAAGTCTCAGAATCCCTGCATGTCCCTGTCTGCTGGAGGTAACTTAACCACTCAGTAGTAACCTCCCCATGCACAGCACCGGCCCATACGTAACTGAGCTATTTAGTCTAAACGTCAATACTTCAATACTCTGTTCAGCAAGGATATATGGAAAAATACATCTCCTAGTCTTTGAAAATAGGTTCATCAACTTCCACCACTATTGCATTGACCTTGACAGGTGCCTTTCATTGTATTCTAAGTCAGTGCCGTAAAAAGTCATTTGCAAATAGCCCAATCGCATAACATCAAGGGAATGGTAAAGTAAATTATGGTACATCCACATGATGGACCATTATCTAGCTATTAAATGATGTTTACAAAGAGTTTTTAATGACATAGGAAAATGCTAATGATAGAATGCCTGGTGAATAAAAATAGGCTACAGAAATGTTGCAAGAAATATGACTTAAACCATCTAAGAAAATGTGATGTATATAAAATAGTATAATTTATAATATTTGGAGCACATAGACCAAATGTTAAATGTATTTATTTAAGTGCACGTGTGTGTGTGAGTGTAGTGCTAGAAATAAACATGAGGCCAACAGTGATTATAGATGAAAGAATGACAAATGATTTGCGTTTTTTGGTTTATATTTTTCTCTTCTTTTTCCCCTTTATCCTACCATATGCAAGCAATGCTTTTATAATCAGTAGAAAATAAGAATTCTTTATTCCAAACAATTGTCATGGCCGGACAGTATTTGCTATTATAGGAGGTTTTGTTCACGGATTCCCCTTATTCTCAGGATATACTCAGTTAACTGTGTTTGAGCTCTGAAATCAATTCATCACCTAGGTAGTGGAGATCTGCATCTCTGACTGCTTCTTACCTTGAGTGCTAACAGTTTCCCTAGACCCATGGAGAAGCTTGACCTTGCAGACTGTGGTTTAAAAATAGGCGAAGTAGTCAAAGAACTGTATGACTACAGACTCTTTGTGCTATCAGTCAGATCCTGTTTGATGAAGTGGATGTTGCAGTAGGCTGAATAATGACCCCCCCCCCCAAAGATATTTTCCATGTCCTAATCCCTGGAGCCTGTGATTGTCACTTTATATGGAAAAACAAACGACTTGGTAGATGTGATTAAGTTGAGTATGTTGAGATGGGGTCTTGAATGCAATCACATTCTTGCTCCTGTAAGCAAGAGGTGGAGAGAATTCAAACATGAACAGGAGAACACAAGGTGACCACAGAGGCAGAGTCTGGAGCAATGTGAACCCAAGCCAAGGGATGCCGGCAGCCATAAGAAGCTGGAGGAGGCAGGGAACGAATTCTCTGCTGGAGCCTTGGAGGGAGTAGGGCCTGGCCAACACCTTGACCATGGCCCCGTGAAAATGAGTTCAGACTGTAGATCTCCAACGTGCGAGGGAATGCAGTTCTGTTGTTTTAAGCCACCAGGTTCTTGGTAAGATATTACAGTATCCAGAGGAATCTAATATATGGTTGTTGTGGCATGCATGAAACATGGTCTCTGCCTATGAATATTCAAAGACGAGGGGTAGACTAAGTCCCAAAGAGAAAATTATAATATGTTGTTAAACATGACTGACTCTCCCTGTGGGGTCCTGAGAAGTATTTGAGAGGACAGATGATCTAGGCGACAGGTCTTAGAGAATTAGTGCATACAAGCGACGGGATTTGCCAACCAATCTTATAGGCTGGGGGAACTAGCCCTTTGAGGAAAATGATTTGTGGTTTCAGTCCCATTTGGGTTGTACGGGGCTTAACTGGTGGCAGTGGTGAGTGGGGCACAATGGAGAGGCTACTGGACTGAATCAGGAGATACACGTTTTGTCATTGCTGTGCCACTGTGTGACATTAGGCAAGTCACTTCTTAGATCTGTGCCTCGATTTCCAGATACAGGTCTCTCCTGCTATCTGAAATTTAGAGTGTTCCTAGGAAACCTTCCTTAAGCCAAAATGGTAGAAAGCAATGAAGCAATTACCACCAATTTATATGGAAAAATTTATAAGCATTCCCAGACCCAAAAAATAACCTCTCTGGGGCTTTGCGGACACCTTAGGACATACCTTACAAACAGATGCACAAAATAAATCAAGATAAAGCGCAGATGCTCACAGACCCAGTTCAAAGCTCTGGTGGCTTGATGCTGAGAGCTGTGTGTACTGAATGCTCTTTTACTTTTTGCCTTTTTTCATAAAAGTGAAAGTCCTCTTTGGATTTCTTTCAGTTAGTGAAACCGGATTCTAACGTAGGTCTTTCATAAAAGCTAAGTGGCATAACGCAAACCTTCAAAAAGCAGTGGATAGCTGTATCTAAAATGCAAAGTTCGGACTAGATTTCTAAGAGCCTCTCGCCATTCGAAATTTCCTTAAGCCTATGTTTCCACAACACTAGGGGACTGAAGATTGAGAAGCAGTACGTACGGACTGGTACATTGTAAGTATTTGTAAGACTGAAGTAAGTGTTCATAAAAATTCACATGAGCCACCCAGGTGCCCCCAAATGACAAATTTAAAATAAAGTGCATAATATTTTGCTATAAGAGTGGATTTATACACATGTAATCCCATGTAAATATTTGGACATTTATGCAACAGAAATACTCAGAAGACATCCAAACTTTTATCGCATAGTATTGTGTTTACCAAAGTTTCTACGATTAAAATGTTTATGTTAAATTAAAACAGACTCCTGGCCCATATTTAAATAATGGGGCTATAGACATTGAAGTGGAATCCAAGGGTGAAAAGATAAATGAGAGCAAAAAAGGTTAACACTGGGCAAAATATGCTTTTTAGTCTTCACATGATGCCACAGCGATGGAGTGTAGGGTGGAGAGGCTGGAATGGTTTAATCAACCCAGCTTCCTGAAAACAAACAAAAAAAACTTGCTCCGATCCTTTGTTGAAGCCTTAGTTAGAAGGTTAAGACTGTCCCCTAAGGTGGTAGGTGCGATGAGGTAGGATTGACTCAGAGGCTATTATTCAATTTCCCTTTCCTACTAATCTAAGGAGGAGCCAAACTCATAGTCTGTTCTCTTCATGGCGTTATGACCAGTTCTCTTCTATCAGACCATAGATGACATTGCATCGATGGTGCACATCCATATGAATCCGAAATCATCTGTGGATTGGACTTCCCTGAGGAAGTGCTCCGAGAGGAGCCACGGTGAGTCCGGTGGAGGAAGAATTGGCTGTTGTGCAGTGTGATCTTTCAGGCAGAAACAACAATAAGGACAACAGGCCAGGTGAGGAATAGCTTGTTGTAAGGAGAGAACCACGCAGGCTTTGGCACTGCTGCTAGGTAAACTCTGGGACAGAGCCTGGTGAAAATTGAGTGTAGAGAGTTCACCAAGGGCCAGGTCCCAGAGCCTTTTGTATTTATGGCCAAGAAGCTTGGACTTGAACTGGCAAGCCAATGGAGAACCTTTGAAAGTAATATTGACATTAGAGTCAGGCGGACCGATAGCTGGAGGAATACACATGGAAGGAAACCATTTTGAATTCCATATGTAAATAATGCCAGGCATTTAACAAAGCTTGCTGAGGAATCAGCATAGTTCAGAAGGGAAATTATCAAAATACACATCAAGCCATCATATAAACTCAGGGTTAGAGCAATGGCTCTGACTTAAGACAGTGAGTTGAGGTTAGATTCAAGGGCCAGGATTTCTTTTGGGTAAGTTATCTGCTAGCAGCTTCTGTACTTCAGAGTTGCCTGAAGACAGATTCTATTTGTCTTAAAGGATCATGTCCTGAATTAAGGTGAAGTTCCCTTAGCAGGACTTTTTAAAGTCTCTTTACTTATCTCCTTGCCTTTGGTCTTTCTTCCCTTTATTCCACTTTACACGCCGTGATCTGATTTATCTATCAAAGCACGACTGTGATCATGCCCTTGTTACAAAACCACCATTGACTCACATCCCCATTTAACCACTGTCTAAAAATACAAATCTAGGTTTTTCTGTCCTCAGCTCTCCGGTTCCAAGCTAAGGTTCTCACATTATCTCCTCTTATTCCTTTGCATATACTAAATACTACATCCAAATTAAACAACTCTTTGCTTCCCTTAACATCCTGTGTGTTTCTGACCATGGTTGTCCCTCGTGTCCTTGTCATCTGTGCCCATCTGCCTTCTGTCATCCCTTAGGGCTTAGCTCAGGTATCGTGCTCTTCTGTGATACTTTTCCTGACCCACGTTGCACAATTCGTGCTGGTTGTCTTTTCTCTTTCCCTGACCCTCTTCACGGTATTTTGTCTACGTCTGTCTTAGAGTTCCTTGAATTTTCTACCTTGTGTTGTGTATCAGTGTCCCTCAGCTGAACTCACTGAGAGGAGAAAGGATCGAATATTACTCATCATCGTAAACTCCATTTTTTACGTGGTTGCCTTTGCCTGGAATCCTTCTCTTTCATCTGAAGAAGGCCTGTGCGTCTTTTAAGGCCTCTTGCATTTATTATGCCTCCAGTGTCTTCCTTGACTTCCTTTTCCCCAGCGTAGAAGAAATTTCCACCCACCCTTGGTGCTCCCATAGCATTTTGTTCATTCCATCCTGACCCCTAAGATGTAAGTGTTATTGAGTACTGGAATTCAGTTCATGCAAATGTCACTTTGTATTTTCCTTCGAGTCCAGCTCTGACAATAAAGAGCAATGTACTAAACCTGAAAGCATGGTATCTTTCCGGGCATGCAACGATAGCACAATTGAGGTCTTTTGTGAAAGTGTAATCAAATCCGTGAGCGAGATGCCAACATGTAGGCGCGTTGAGCCTTGTCCATTTGATGCTGATCCCGCATCGCTTCCTTCTGCCTGGCCATGAAGAAGCCACCAGACCTAGGATCAAGCGCTGCTTTCATTGACCATCCCACCCTCGTCACTGCTCCTCAGTCTCATAGTTATTCTCCGAAACACAAAGATTCCAGATACCTGTAGAGTGTTTCCGATTCATTTTCACCTGACTGATCAAAACATTGTTCCTTAGGAGTCACTGGTTCCTCAGAATCTCTGCAAGTGTTGTTTATTTGGGGGGGGGGGGGAACAGTGTTGCAAACTGACTCTATAGCCATTTGAATGAAATTGTGATTAAACTAGTTCTTGTAGAGTATGTAGACTCATTTACCAAGAGGGATTTTGAATGAGTCTATGATGCAGTGCCGTATCTACATAGGTTAGTGTCAGACGAGGAGGAAAGTCGTCAGCAATTGCCTCAAACTTCAGGCAGCATTAGAGACTCACTTTGCAGGCATGATCTCAGGGCTGGAACCTGGCGGAGGTGAGTGAGACACTCAACTGAGATGCAAAATTTAAGATGGTGCCAGATTGAGTGGTATCCATATTTGAAAGTCGGCATTTTTCTCATGTTCTAAAAATACTTTTGATAGTTCAAATATTGTATTGAAACATTATTACCCTGCTTACCGAGTTTGGTGGCGTCTCCCTCCCTTGATTTTACATTTAAGGTGAGCGCCCCACGCACCTCACATTAGCCCTGGCCTTTCTTGGTTTAGAGTATAGACATACTAAGGCCTACACTGCTTTTGTGTGCTTCGCCCCAGACCTTCACAACCAGATAACTAACTCACACATCGGGCCGATGGCATCTCTGCATGCTTCCAAGATCAACAAACTCAACGTATGCTTTTACTCATGGGTAGCTCCTGATGGACTATGTCTTCTCATGGGTCTTGGGTACCCTATTAACTCTACTGAGAAACTCAGCCAGTCCAAAACGGTAGACTGCTTTGTTTGTGAAATCCAAAGTGTATTTCGGCAGGTAGTGGGAGCTCGGGGATTGGTACATTTGTGAGAATTTTGCAATTCCTCAGGATAAAGTGGACTGACTGTAAGGGAGTGAAATGGTTTTGACGTTTGGCATAGTAGCCTGTAAGACATTTGTTTTCTTGGTTCCCATGCATCCAATGGTATTAGGTGAGGAGCGTTTTTCATCCCTAAAGACTATGGCACAAGATGGTGAGCCTTTTCAATGACCCTTGCTATACAGCACTATACCTAGCTACTTAGGGATAAAAATTCATGTTAAGCGCATGAATTCAAGGGCATCTGTCCAAATTGGCAGGTGGATTTCCCCAATGTCTTTAAAATCTAATAATAGTTCACACAGTACAGGCTCTCACACAGCTTTCCACTGCAGCTTATTAATTATCAGTGTTCTCTGATTTTTCTTACAGAGTTTATAACCTAACTCTAAAAATGCTGAAAAATGTCCTAGCAGCCAGTATTTAATCTTCAAGCACCTTTTTATTTGAATCAGGTAAAGATTGTAGTTTGCTGTTTTGGAAACTTAAACGTAACCAAAGATCCTTGAAAATCATACTTTGCAATGCCTTAATTTCACAGATGGGGAGACTGAGGCCACAAAGGTAATCCTGTTATTACAACCCATTCTTCCTCTCCTTAGAAATATAGTTGAGCCTTGAACAATGTGGGCGTGAACTGTGCAAGTTGACATAGGCAGATATTTTTTGATAAATACAGTATTGTAAATGTATTTTCTCTTCCTTATGATTTCCCTGATAAGATTTTCTTTTCCCTAGCTTACTTTCTTTTTTAAATATGTTTGTCTGTTTATTTATTTATTTATTTAGACAGAGAGAGAGAGACAGAGAGAGAGAGAGAGAGAGAGAGCATGAGTGGAGGAGGGAAAGAGAGAGAGAGGGAGAGAGAGAGAATCCCAACCGGGCCCTGTGCCGCCAGCACAGAGCCCATCGCGGGGTTCTATCTCATGAACTGAGCTCATTACCTGAGCTCAAATCAAGAGTCGGACGCTCAACCGACTGAACCACCCCTGTAGCTTACCTTCTTGTAAGAATACAGCATATAATACATATAGCATACAAAATATGTGTTGATTGACTGTTTATGTTATCGGTAGGGTTTCTGGTCAACAGTAGCCTAACAGTAGTGGTTAAGTTTTGCAGGAGCCGAAAGTTATACCAGGATTTTTGACTGTGTGTGTGAGGGGTTGGCACCCTTACCCCCCACATTGTTTAAGGGTCAACTGTATGTATGTGCAGCGTGTGGCTTTATTTAATCAAAAGTATATGAATGTAAATATATATATTTGTACATACTCATCTACCTGATTTGGGGGGGCACACTTTATCTCTCCTCTCTACTAAAAATAGTAAGTGCCCTCGTGTGGTATTGGGCTAAGCACAATATACAATGAATGCAATGGATGAGATTTCTCGGAGCTTTTTATCCCCCCTGCACTTTTAAATCATCCTTCTAGTCTTTAGTAATTTATTTTTCATTTTTTCTTCAACATCTAAATATTTCTCCTAACAATTAGGAATATTTCAGTGTTTGAGCAAAATATAGGTATTGACAAGGGAGAAAGAGTTAAATAAAGGGAATAGACATTCTTTTCAGTTAGGCTTTGGGGGACATATGAAGACATTTGAGTTAAAAACATCAGATCTTTTGAAACTTAATTTTACTGCATTTCCATCTCATATACTGGGGAACACCAAGATCTGGGTTTGGAATCAGATCAGACTATCTTTCCAGAATCTGCTATCTTCTAGTCTGAATTTGTTTTGCTTGAGACTTCCTTGTGCAAAAACCCTCATGCCTTTGGAAGGGGCTTGTAGAATGATCCCACTTTTTTTATGGAGGATTTTCCATTAGTTACCGTAAATGAAAAATAACTCACTTAATAATATTCACTCAGGATTTGAGGCACTGGTTATGAGATAGTAGACACAACTTTTAAGAAATTGCATCCTTATGGAAAAAGAAACACTCCCTAGTAGTCAAACTCCCCCCCGACTCTTGGCTTATAGATAGTATATCAGCTACTACACTAACAAGGAGCTATAACTCAATGCTTCTCATATCAGATACCACGTAAGTGATTTCATGGTCTGACAGTATTGGAGTACAAGTGGGCTACCAGAAACACTTCTCCCAGCAGCCATCTAAACTATGGGCGGTGTCCAAAATGGAATGCAAAATGACAACTCTGTCATGCCTCCTCCAGATTGATGGAAAAATCTCTTAGAGCTCACACTCAATTTCTCCTTCGGACGTATTCTTCAAACACCTATTATATCGACCATCAAAGCCACGGTAAATGAAGGACGTTATTAATGGTGGCTTGTAGAAGCGTAGCCTAAAGGTACACGGAATCATTAATATAATCGTGTGAAATTCTCCTTTGTGGACACTTTAAAAAGGTTTTGCCTCATCAAAACCATGATAGAGAGACGTAAACAAAGGCAGTCAAGTGGTTTTGAGCAGTCCCCTTGTGGACAGACTTGACATGTGGATTAGAGCACCATAGATGCAGGGGGCAGCCTTCTTGTTTTCAGGCGCTGGGCATGCGGAAGCATGTGACGTGAGGCTCTTTCTAGTTCTTTTTTTTTTCTTTAATATCCTTTCATTTGATTTGGTGAGACTTCCTTGGGCATATTATGAACAACTTACTGCTCGGCTCCCTAGGAACTGAGTTGTCAGGAGGGTAAAAATGTACTTATAAAATCTAAGAAACGACAAGATGAGGAACGAGCACAGGCTTCTGGCTCACTCCTATAAAATGCACCTCTGAGAATTCATGGAGGGGAAGTAGGTATTTCCACCATGGTTGATGAACTTTCTTCCCCTCCCATACCCACTCACAGAATTTTGAAAGATGATCTACCCTCTCAAGTATTTTAAGTTGATGGTTTAAATGTATCTATGAGTTTACACAGTTGTGGGAGTTTCACTCTTAATATATCGTGAATATTTATAATAAAACTGTTATCATGCTTTTAAATGGAATTCAGTGGACTCTAAATACCATTTATTTGGGAGCTCAGTGTGCAGTAAAGGGAACACAATGAATTATGAGGAAAATAAGATTGTTTTTGTTTTTTGTTGTTTTTCTTTTTAAGTTTACTTATTTGTTTTTGAGAGAAGGACAAAGAGTGAGTGGGGAAGAGGCAGAGAGAGAGGGGGAGGGAGAGAGAATCCCAACCAGGCTCCACGCTACCAGCACAGAGCCTGACGTGAGGCTCGATTCCACGAACCGTGAGATCATGACCTGAGCCAAAACCAGGAGTCAGATGCTTAACTGACTGAGCCATGCAGGCACCCCTTGTTTTTGTTTTTGTTTTCAATGTGGAATGCCTCACGAAATGCTGCCGAAACGAGCACAAGGAAGATTGTTTAGTAAATGATGTTAAGAAAATAAGCTCATTATAAGCGGGGGGGAATAGCCTATTTCCTCTCCACCACCATATATAATGTGGGACTCCGGATGAATTAATGACCTAAATGTAATGAAAGGTAATACTATAAAGTGACTAGAAGAATTTATAGATTATCTTTATTATCTAGGTTTGGAGAAGGAATTTGCTATGGACTGAATATTTGTGTCCTCTTAAAATCCCATATGTTGAGGTGTAATCCCCAGAGAGATGGTGTTTGGTGGAGGGATCTTTCGGAGGTAGTGAGGTCATGACAATGGAACCCTCAGGAAAGGACATAGTGCCCTTATAAAAGAGACCTTAGGGAGCTCGATTTCTTTCCACCATGTGAAGGTACAAAGAGAAGTCAACAGTCTACAACCCTGATTTCAGACTTCCAGTTTCCAGAACTGTGAGAAACAAATTTCTGTTGTTTATAAGCCACCAGGTCTATTGTACTTTGTTATAATAGCCCAACTTGACTAAAACAGAGTGTGTGTGTGTGTGTGTGTTTGAGAGAGAGAGACCATGAGCAGGGGAGAGAGGCAAAGAGGAAGAAAGAAAAGAAAAGAAAAGAAAAGAAAAGAAAAGAAAAGAAAAGAAAAGAAAGAAAGAAAGAAAGAAAGAAAGAAAGAAAGAAAGAAAAAGAAAGAATCTTAAGCAGGATCCATGCCCAGTGCAGAGCCCAATGCAGGGCTCAGTCTCACAACTGTGAGATCATGACCTGATTCAAAATCAAGAGTTGGACGCTTAACCGACTGAGCCACCCAGGTGCCCCAAGACAGTTCTTAAACACAACTCCAAAAGTGCCAAATACAAGGCAAAAGTCTGATGAACTTAAGCAGACTTACTAAAATTAAGGATTTCTCTTTCAAAAAAGATACGATGGGCAATATTAACAGAAATGTGATAGAATGAGAGAAGATGTTTGCAATGTCTAAAACAGAGGGGAGTATATAGATTATTCAAAGAACTCTTCCAAATCAATAAGAATGTAAAACAGTAACCTCAAATGAAAGATTGGCAAAGGATATGAACTGCCATTCTACAGAAGTAGAAACCCAAAAGGCTAACAAGACTATGAAGCCAAAAAATGAAAATCAAAAAAAAAAAAACAGTGACATATTTCTGGGGTGCCAGTTAAGCATCCAACTCTTGATCTGGGCTCAGGTCATGATCTCACGGTTCGTGAGTTCGAGCCCTCATCGGGCTGTATATTTTCTGCATGGAGCCTGCATGGGATTCTCTCTCTCTCCCTTTCTCTCTGCTCCTCCCCCACTCACATGCTCTCTCTCCCAAAATAAATAAATAAACTTAAAAAAATTGACATATTTTCAATCCATGAGACTGAAGAAACACACAAAGCTTGATTGATCATACCGGATGTTTATGGGAATGTGGGGAGAAGGGAATCCTCATGCCCCACTGGTGATGTCCGCACTGGTGACTCATTTTCTGGAAAGAAACCTGCTGGCATTTCGTCAAAGTACAATAGAGATACACACTCTTTGGGGACCCAGTCATTTTGCTGAGTATCCCAAAGAGAGTTACACAGAGGTGCAGTATATATATATACTATATATATATATTTAAAAAAATATATGTACACAAAAAGACAGTTTACAGGATATATGGATAAAGAGGATACATGTTAAATCCATCACAGTGGTTATCTTTGGGGGCAGGGGAAGGGCACTCAACCTGTCTGCATCTCATTTTGTCATCTGTAATACAGGGCTGAGGATGCCCATCTTGTAGAATTGTGAGGATCGGTGATAATATGTATACGGTAGTTGGCCATCAATGAATGGCATACGATATTATCGCTGTTGCCGCTGTTATTGTTAGCATAGATTATTCTGGGAGACGCAGAAATGTGCCAGCAGTACCCTGGTCTGCTTTGTTACATTTATGATGTGTCTTAAACAGTCACTAAAGCATTAGAAGATAAACTATTTGAACCCAGTCAAAGGGAAGTTCCCTTAATTCAATATGACATGCTTTTATGGTGCATCTGCTATGGCTTAAGCACAATGTTAGGGACTGGAGTGCGGGTTGGGAGGTGAGGAGGAAAGTAACAGGAAATAACCATCGTCTGGGTTTATCTTTGTCTCAGACTAGGGCCAGTGACAGACACACAGGGTAATGAACGCGGTGCAAAATGGACTCTCATTGTAAATATTTATAGTTCTTTCTTTTGCTATTTCTCTGATTTTCTCCAAACGGTTTTGCTATGAGTGGTGGTAAGGCTGCTGTAGGCAACTAATTCCTTCTCTAAACAAAGATTCTATTAGTGCCTGTTCTGTGCTGGTTACTGAGCTGGATTTAGTGGTGAACAACCATACAGCCTACCAGAAACAGATGTGAACTATATTCAAAAGTCACACTTTGGTGATTTGGACACCGTACTCTGAACTAGCTGAAGAAACTTGCATGTGTCTTGAGTACTGAGAGTTGAATGACACGTGTTCCTTTATGGCATTGCTGAATTTGGGGAGGAATGCTGTCTAGTATTTTGTGTGTGAATTTAGAGAGGAAGTGTCCATTTCTCTGATAATTTATGGCAGCTGGAGTCCTCTCTGCTTGACATTAAAGTTGGGAGTCTTGGCTGGTTTTCTCAGTCTCAGACTCTCTTTGTATTTCATTCCATCTCAATTTCTTTCCTTCATTTTTTCTTGAGAGAGAGAGCGAGAGAGAGAGCATGCAAGCAGAGGAAGAGCAGAGGGAGAGGGAGAGAGAATCTTAAGCAGACTCCATGCCTACCGTGGAGCCCGACGTGGGGCTCGATCTCCCAACTGTGTGATCATAAGCTGAGCTGAAATCAAGAGTCTGACGCTCAACTGACTGAGCCACCCAGGCGCCTCTCAATATGTATCTTTTAATCTGTCTTTCCTTATCCTTATATGACTTCCTTCTGCTTAAAGGCATTTTACAAAGTATAAAAAAGCTTCAGAAAAAAGTGTGGTGAATAAAAATAGTGAATATTTACCATTGTAGTTTACAAAACATATACACGCTCATTATCTCATTTGGACCTCACAATTGTCTTTTAGGCCGGTAGCATCATGTTGTAGGGGTCAAGACATGCATCAAAATTTGGACTTGAATTCCAAATCCACTCTTGTGGCTATTTCTACTTTTCCATAATGACTCTTAAGATGGGGGGCTGCCCACTTTACATTTTTACTTATGAATATTCATGAAGTTATTAAAGTAAACAGATTTAGCAAACTATTGAAAACTCCAGCAACTATTGAAGTTGAAATTCCCTTTTGCCTTTCCATTTCTCCTTTCTCTCTGTCCTATGGTACCTTTACCCCTAGGCTAAACCCGTGACAATATGTATTCTGTCTATCCTCTTCTGCCTTCTTTGGGCCTGACATCTTTGGGCCTGACTCAATTAAGAAGGTCTCCTTTCTCTTTTGTACATTCCGTCTTCTCCCCCGGCTACTTCTTCGTCATCAAGCGCAAACATTTCCTTTCCCAAATAGGAACGACTTTTTGCCCTACATGCACCCTCGTCTCTGTCCTTTATTCTTCCAACAGTCTAAGCTTCTTGAAATGAATGGCTCCAGCTTCTCTAAATTATCTAGTCCTGTTTTATGAGCTTTTGTCCTTCTTTTCTCTTCAGATCTTTGCAGGCTGGTTTCTTTTCTCACCGGTCTACCAAAACTACTCTCTGTAAGGTTGGCAGCCCGGTAACCTGGTTGGTCCAAGTTTACCTGCCTTAACAGGGTCTGTTGCATCCGGTGATGTGATCATGACTGCTCTTATGACTTGACTCTGTAGATGATACGGTGGGTAGATTGACAGGGTCAGAACATTCCAATTTTTCGCATCTCTGACTTTGGTGCCCTAGTTCCGCAGGAAGTCTTCCAAATGAAATGATTCCAGATGATTCCAGAGCCGAATCAACAAACTAATGAGTCTTGCAGAGGGAAGTTTCTAGTTGCCTAATGTTATCGAGCTCTTCAGGTGACATCGATCAAATGACATTTCCTATTCGAACTTTTGTTTCCTTCATACCCAAACCTGGTCTACCTCGCAGTGTTGTTGTGGGGACTAAAGGACCGAGTGTGTGTGAAAATATTTTGTAACCTCTGATGTATGGCATACACCTGCATTTGGACTCACAGCCTGTGTACCCTAAGGCAGTGGCCAGCAGTGGTTCGAGTAGTTCTCTGGACTTGAATGATGAACTGTGGCAATGACCTGTTGGAAGACTGCACGGTTGCCTGGGGGTCCCCGGAGGAAAAACACATGGAGATGGAAGAGAGAAACAGGTATAGCAAACTTGAGGCACTGCCTTAGCCTTAGTTGTTGGAGGGGAGGAGTGGTTCTAAGGCCAGTTTGGAAGCTGTTACTCAGTATTTCTCTGGTCCGGTTGCCTTTGGGTGGATGTCAGAGTTCTGGGCAGAGAGATTACTGTAGACTTACATGCAAAGGGCTGCTTCACTACTCAGATGTGTGTCCTCTCTAACAGAATATAATACGGTGAACTTGAACATTCTCTCCCGTTCACCACAATTTTGATCACGTAAGGGTTCTAGTATGCCGGTGGCAGAGCCCAGCAGGAGGTGGTGGGAGCGTTTGAGAGGGACCGGTGCCCGGGACGAGGCTGAGGGCTCTAGTGAGAGCCCGCCAGGTCCATCGGGATAGAGTGGCAGGACCTGTCAGAGGCAGCAATGCTCAGCGAACTTGGCAAAAGTTGAGAGCAAATGCTGGTGGTATACATAGCAGCCTGGACTTGTTCATGAGAAAAATGTGAGATGCCCCTTTGGGAATTCCCAGAAATACTTGAAAGTGTGGGGATCTGAACCGGAGGCTGAGGTCCTTCTGGAGTGGATAGGGTAAGAGGATAAGAAATTTGGGTTGGTATGGTTAACCCACCCAGCTTGCCCTGACAGTCTGTTGAAGCCTGGAGAAAATGGAGTTACAGATGCAAGCTACCATTTTATTATCAATCAGCCCATTTATATTCCTGCCTGTATGTTTTTATTTACCGTGCAAACACAGGGGGCATCATTCATATCATAATCTATGGTAATGACATCCCTTTGAATTATGCAGCCCTGAAGGTAGCCTATTCTCACTAGGTAATTGGATTTTTCTCTACTCCCTTGTTGCTACCTAGACCTTACCTTCTTTTGGGCATGCACTATAATCATGAATATTTTATGTCAAATTCATCTCCGAAGAGGAATATCTTGGGAGAAGTGTATTTAAAATTATGTAATAAACATTCAGCCTGACATAGTCACATTTATAGCTTGAATGAAA
This sequence comes from Lynx rufus, assembly GCF_022079265.1. Classification (NCBI taxonomy): domain Eukaryota; kingdom Metazoa; phylum Chordata; class Mammalia; order Carnivora; family Felidae; genus Lynx; species Lynx rufus. Next base: position 35,264,830 of record NW_025814833.1, on the reverse strand, counting down.
TCCAAGCCGCCCGAGGTTTAGAATGTCAATAAATGACAATTAGGCTCCCTGGCCCCTTATTCCTCGGCGCTTTATCGCAGGGCAAAATTAAGAAGGCAGCTCATCGTGATATTTTAGGGTCCATGTGGAGTCCTTACCCTCTGCCCAAGTAAATCAAGTGATCGGGATGCAATCACTTCTGTTTTCACCTCTTGATTTAGCCGCATTAAAGACACTACCGTCAGCTAGAGTTGGAAAGTGGCATTGAATGTGATTCCCTAGCTATGAACCCTATGCGCTCTTCCTTCCGATTCATACCATAACTAAGTAATTGGTCGGACAAAGCACTTGGGATTGCAAGTTAATAAAATTCAAATGAATCGAGGATATATCTCAAGAAGCAAGTCAGTCTGACACAGAAATTAAGCAGCCTCCGTGTAGTGGTACAGAGATTGATCTTATAAATGACAATCAGAGCAATATTATGAAGTCACAAGGCAGGCCGCTTTCTGCCAACGGAAATGAAAAAAATAAAAATGACCATCTATGGCACGGCGATTCCTATTGAATCCCTCAGTTCATGTATTACTTATAATACGACTTGGAACTGCCTTCCAGTTTAAAGGAAACATCTTTTGTTGTGGCGGCCTCTGAGAAAACGTGTATCTACCTAGGCGTGTGGGTAGCCAGTCTTGACCAAAAAATGTCAAAACGAATTTACATGTAAATTCAGAACTTTGAATAAATATTTCAAAAAGCCATCTGGGTTTATTTGTGACAGAAAATTTCAAAACGGGGACATTTGAATTACATGTAGGAATGGTTCCGATAAATATATAACCCCTCTCAATAGCTAATTATGCTAGCACTACTGAAGAAAGTGTAAGTCCTATCTTGTCATCGGTGGTAAATAGTCACTTACTGAGCATGTGCAGCATCCGTTTGCCAAGTCTTTCTAGAATAATATTTTTAGAAATACATGAGCGCCATCGTTAGCTAATTTTCATTAATAAAACATGAACCAAGGGGAAATTTTGCCACACAAAATAGAACATTTTTTTTTCTGGTTTGCATATCTGCTTGAAGAATATCATCATTCTTAATTTAATATTTCAGAACCCACTCAGGATGTGTGATGGTACTATTAAAGCAGCACATCACTTATTACTAATTACCTTCACTAGTTGGTAACTTTACTGAGTTTCTAGGAAGTTAAGTCAGTCCCTCAAATCCTCTAATACATTGCAGCAAACTGAGAATTCAGCATGAAAGGGATTCTGCGCTCATTTCCTCTGTCTTAAAAGCGCTTCATGAAATTAACACATACCTGCTCTCTGATTCAGTACTTTCTAGAGTTTCTCCCTGGCCTGGTCAGAAGATAGATGTTTTTAGTACCTCTTCTGTAATTTACTAGCTAGATGACAGCTTTTCTGGGACACAGTTTTTAATTCTGTAAACTAGGACTAAGAATGGCTGCCTAACTTAGAGCATTGTTTTAGGGCCTCACAATCAATGCAGATGAATATACAATACTTATAAAACAAAGTGCAGCAGAGCTTTGAATTTATAATACAATCGTGATTGATACATTGGCCAAGAAGTGAAATTAACAGATCACTTTCATATAAAGCGTCTCATTTTTTTAAGCCTCACTAAATCCAACGGGAGCCACATAGATCTGCATCCGGCCCCGGCCATCTCGCAGGGTCGTTGGGAAGGTTACATGAGAAAATACTGTACTATAAATACAATGCGTTATTGGTCTATAACATATTTTATGAACTGTTTGTTTACAGCTTCAAAGATGTTTTCTCCTTTCCTTTTCAACAAAATTGCTACAAAGTCTATTTATGGGAAATGCCAGAAATTTTCTGTTGCTTCCCTTTTCTGAGAACAGCGACCACTGAAGACAAACCTACATCAGCCCTCTGCTCCCTTCTTCCTATGCCAGGGGCCAACAGTTGAGTAATTAACACATTCTCCCCCTCTATTGGCTAAGCCACCGTCATGAATCAGTCCATTTCTTGCAAAGAGGTGGTTTTCACAGGTAGGTTACCTGTGGGCTCAAAGCCAAAACACATAGAAAGAGAAAGAATGTGCAAGATGTCATTGTTTTATATTTTCAAGACCCTGTGTTTTTGTCAAGAATACAGTATTTTTTTGGGGGTGCCTTGGTGGCTCAGTCACTTAAGTGTCAGACTCCTGGTTTCGGCTCAGGTCATGATCCCAGGGTCATAGGATTGAGCCCCACATCGGGCTCCGTTGGTGGGATCGAGCCCCGCATCCAACTCTGTGCTGACAGCTGGGAGTCGGCTTGGGATTCTCTCTCTCCCTCTCTTCTCTGCCCCTCCCCGCTCAAATAAATAAGTAAACATTAAAAAAAAAAAGACTACAGTATTTTTGTATTAAAAAATTATATAAAAGATGTTATGAGTATTATGGCTTTGGATGTTTTCACTCAGAGCTGTTTCTAAGATCTACCCAAATGGCTCCAAAAAATCTAATTTACTGCTGTATTTATTCCATAGCACGTATATGCATTTTTTTTTAATCCACTCTCTTGGTGATAAACACCTTGGTTGCCTCCACCTTTCAGTACCACAAACAACTCTGTGGTGAATATCCTTGTACATAACCTTTCATTTTTTTCAATTAAAATGTCTTTCATTTTATTTATTTCAGAGTGAGAGCAAGCGAGTGGAGGGCAGGAGCAGAGGGAGAGAGAGGGAGAAAGAATCTTAAGCAGGCTCCACACTCAGCATGGAGCCCAATGTGGGGCTCAACCCTATGACCCTGGGATCACAACCTGAGTGGAAATCAAGAGTTGGACGCTCAACTGATTGAGCCACTCAGGCGCCCCATGTACATACCCTCTTATGGTCCTGCAACGTGAGTTTCTTTAGAGTGACATTCCAGGAGTGGGGTTTGGCGGATCATGCAGAGCGTATATACTTAATTCCGCTAAGTACTGCCAGATTTTGCTCCCCAGAATGGCCACACGAGAGTACGCTTGGATGCACACGCGAGGGCGTGGTACCTGCCAACACCTCATATCGGAGTTTCACATTGTTTACAATAGTATGGAGGTCAAAGCGATAGGTCATTGTTTAATTTCCATCTCTTTGGTTACTGGTGTTGTATATTCAGTTTCGCGTTTCTATAGATTGGCTATTCGTATGTCTGTCCAATTTTCCTATCGGGGTCTCAGATTTTGCTTTGCTGTTAATTGGAATATCTTGCACGGTCTAGATATTAATCCTTGATCGGATTCTGACAATGAACGTTTCATCTCCTAACCTCTTACCCATTTGTTAACTTTGTTCATCTTTTGCTGAACAGAAATCCCCGTTTTGAGCCATTTTATCAAACAAACGCATCACTAGACGATATTCAAAATGCACAAAATAATTTGTATTGCTTTTGTAAATCGTGAAATGTGATGATCAAATGAGCACCCATGAATCCACCACCCAGTTTAAGAACAGGAAATTACCGGGGCGCCTGGGTGGCGCAGTCGGTTAAGCGTCCGACTTCAGCCAGGTCACGATCTCGCGGTCCGTGAGTTCGAGCCCTGCGTCGGGCTCTGGGCTGATGGCTCGGAGCCTGGAGCCTGTTTCCGATTCTGTGTCTCCCTCTCTCTCTGCCCCTCCCCCGTTCATGCTCTCTCTCTGTCCCAAAAATAAATAAACGTTGAAAAAAAAAATTTTTTAAGAACAGGAAATTACCGATAATGTTTAAACTATCTTTATCCTCTGCACCAATTGTGCCCCGTAGCAACCCCTTACCAGGGGTAACTGCTTGCTTTTTCTTATGTTTATTTATTTTTGAGAGAGAGACAGAGAGACAGAGTGTGAGCAGAGGAGGGGCAGAGAGAGAGGGAGACACAGAATCCCAAGCTGGCTCCTGGCCCTGAACTGTCAGCATAGAGTGTGATGGGCGGCTCGAACTCACGGACTGTGAGATCATGACCTGAGCCGAAGTCAGACGCTTAACTGACTGAGCCACCCAGGGGCCACCACAGGTAACTGTTATTTAAAAAAAAAAAAAAATCTTGTATTCTCATGCATGCTCAATTTTAACCAGTATTTTTTAATTAATTAAATTTTTTTTTTTTTTGAGAGAGAGAGAGAGAGAACGCAAAGGTGGGGGAGAGGGGCAGAGGGAGAGAGGAGGGAATCTCAAGCAGGCTCCAGGCTCAGCTTGGAGACTGACGCAGGGCTCAATCCGATGACCCGAGCCGAGGTCGAGAGCCAGACGCTCAACTGACTGACCTACCCAGGCGCCCGTAACAAGTTTTTATATACATCTGTAAGCAGTGTATTGTTAATTTTTTCCTGTTTTAAAACTTAATAAAGTGCTGTCAGTCTGTGTCTATTCATGCTTCTGACTGCTACGTCATGTTTCTAATAGTCACCCGTGTCAATGTGTGAAGCTATAGCTCACGCACTTTCACTGCTGTGTGGTATTTCATTCTGAATATTTACCACAATTTATATATGTCTTCTCCTGGTAATGGATATTCAGGGTGCTTCTAGTTTCCTGATTGTGTTGTTGGGGAGGAAGGTAGGGAAAAATGTATGATGCCCCTATGAACATCTCTGTCTTACATATGTAAGACTTTCTCTAGGCTATATCCTCATGAACTGAATTACTAGATCGTTGGAGATGAGCCAATATGATTTTAAGGATAATTCCAGGTTGCCTTTTCGTGTGGTTATACCAATGTATAACTGACCATGTCACAAACAATTCGAGTGTTTTCTTATGTAAAGCGTCCCTACATTTTTGTTCATTTGTAACTGGGTTGTCATTTTTATTAACTGTCACAACTTTGAAAATATTCCAGACACTAACTTTTTGCTGGTTATATGTGTAGCAACTGTATGCTTCCAATTGTGATTGTTCTTTTCAGTTGTTTTATGTGCTTTTTTGAAAACATAAATTCTAAATTTTTTTAATTAAAAAAATGTTAACGTTTATTTACTTTTGAGAGAGAGAGAGAGCACAAACGGGGGAGGGGCAGAGAGAGAAGGAGACACAGAATCCGAAGCAGGCTCCAGGCTCCAAGCTGTCAGCACAGAGCCTGACATGGGGCTCGAACTCACCAGCTGCGAGACCATGACCTGAGCCAAAGTCAGACGTTTAACCGACTGAGCCACCCAGGCACCCCCCATAAATTCTAAATTTTAATGTAATTTAATTTAGCATGCTTACCTTTGTGAATATTGTTTTCTGCCTGGTTTTAGAAAAATTTCCCTACCCAAGTTATAAAATGAAGTACATATTTAATTCAAAGATAGTTTTACATTTCATACTTAGGTATTTCATATATCTTAAGTGGATTTTTATATGTGGTTTGAGGTAGTGATCCATTTGCATTTCTTTGATGTGGATAAACAGCTGTTCCAGCAAAGTGTATTATATTTATTTTTGTGGTTTTCCCACTGATCTGCAATGTCACCTTTGTCATCTATCAAATTTTTATATATGTTTGGGCCTAGGTTTGGCCCCCCACCCCCACCCTGTGCCGCTGTGTCGCAGGCAGGCAGCCCCAGGTAACCACAAGGGCATGCTCTGGCACTACATTCTGGCCCCTGGCACTGGGTTTTGCTTTTTGTATTTCAGCTAAATATTATCACTGCACCAATATCATTCATTTACCCATTCGTTCCTTCAACCCATACTAAGAATCCATCACGTGCCAAGTACTTTCCTAGACCATCGGATTCTATCAACGAACACAAGAGTACCTGGCCTTCTAGCGCTTCTAGTCTAGTGGAGGAGAGCATCAATCAAGTTATAAATAACTCAAAGGTATAAGCATATCAAATGTCGACACGTGCCGTGGAGCAAAATAGAGCAGACAGAGGATAGGGCGTGTCAGTTGGCTTGAGGACTGCCATTTAGAGGAGAGTCTAGGAAAGGCTCACTGAGCTTAGTGGAGACCTAAAAAAGGTGACCAGGTGAGTCACACAGATATCTGAGGATACAAAATACCAGGTAGGTGGGACAGCAAGTGCCAAAGCGTGAAGGGGGTGACCGTGCGAAGAGGCCGGTATAGCTGGGGGTGGAACGCACCGATGGGAGAGCGATTCAGAGAGATCGCGGTGGGGCCAGAACAATTATTACACCCCACTGTTTTAATTACTGAAATATTGTAGGGGCGCCTGGGTGGCTCAGTCGGTTAAGCGTCCAACTTCGGCTCAGGTCATGATCTCAGGGTCCATGAGTTCGAGCTCCGCGTCGGGCTCTGTGCTCGCAGCTCAGAGCCTGGAGCCTCCTTCGGATTCTATGTCTCCCTCTCTCACTGCCCTCCCGCACTCATGCTCTGTCTCTCTCTTAAAGATAAATAAACATGAAAAAATTTAAATATTATAAAAATCTTGGTGTTTTGTAGATCACATCCACCCACCTTATCCTTCTACAGGAATATCTGGGTGACTCGGTGCTCCTTGTATCGCCATTTCTCTAAATAAAATTTAGAATCCACCTACCAAGTTCCTATAAAAGCCTGTCGAAATTTCAGTGGCATTACACTGAAACTCCATATGAGTTTGGGAAAATGTGCTATTCTTTTCTTCTGTTAGCGAGAAACATGGCATCCTTTCATTTACTTACGTCTTCTTTTGTGTGTGTTTGGGAGTGCTTTACTAGTTTTCCCATCAAGTCGTGTACATCCATCGTTCATGGAAAAATCTGCATACGAGGCCTATTTGCCCCTTCCCTCACCCCCTGGTCTACACTATTTTCACCATCCTGCTCTTCCGTCTGTCCCTCAAGCACTCGAAGCACATTTGTACCTCAGGATGTTGGCCCTTGGTGCATCCTCTTCTCCAGATCGCACCCTCACCATGGTCAGTTTCTCATCAAATGTTACTGTATCATTGGGGCTTTCCTGGACCGCCCAGCTGGAAATAGAGCCGTCCCCACATCTGCTATCTCCCTTTTCTCCGTTTAGTTTCATTTTTATGGTATTTTTATACTCATCAATATCTATTCAAGGTATATGTTTTCCCCCCATAATTGTTCAGTTTGTGCAACAGATATAAAAATTCTTAGAAATTATCTGAGATGATCTGTGGGATAAAGCCATTGTTAGCAGTAAATGGAGACAGAGGAGTGAATAAATACAGTCTGTAGACTGAGTGGCTTCTGAATCACTGCTCCCCAAGAGAGCAAATCTAACCAGTTCTTCCCTCTCTCGGTCCAGTTTGGAGAAGCAAGCAAGTGCTTAGAGAACAAGGAGCCGGAAAATGAAAATTTCCACTGCTGCACATTGGGTGTTCTTTATGGCTGATCCAAGTTCACAGGATATCACAGATCTCTGGCCAGGGTTTTCGTCACATTAGTGGAGGATGTTACTACATTGTATTCAAATATCTCCGTCGTTTAGGGATTGCTTGGAAACTTCACCCTTTAACATAGTGTTCAATGGATCTATATCTGATATCTATATCTATATCTGTATCTTTCTATCTATATCTGTATTATATCTATATCTAGCTAGTGAATATATATTCACTGGCACGACATCTATTTGTAATATTGATCACTGAGATGTGAAAAGATTCCTTATTATAAGTGACAGTCTAAGAAGAAAGGATCTGAAGCAGAAAAATTCCCATCACATGTAGAAAGCATGAAATATTCAGTATCCTCTGATATATATTGATATCGAAACAGATTTCTTCTGAGCAGATTCACCTTAAGTTGCATTGAGCAGTATTCATCATGGAAACATCTCAGGCAAAAATGCCCAGGACTTAAATTTTGGCATTTAGAGAAGGAAACATAATTGCCAAATGAGGGTAATAAATAGCAATATTGATAACATCACTACCTTTTCCTGAGTGCCTACTATGTGCCAAGACCGATGCTAGAAATTAAGACGCATTATGTCGTGCAATCGTCAAACAAGTCTGGGAAGTAGGTAATATTGTTTTTATCATACTAATAAGTAACTTGAAGCTCAGAAAGCTGAAGTGACATGCCTGTGGTCACAGTCACATGACAGAGAGAGGAGTAGCTCAGATTCCAACCCAGGGGTCTGGATCTGAAAACGACACTTTTGTCTACATCATGTTGTAGGCTACATTGAAGGCCGAAGAAACTGAGGCCATTTATAACTATAAATATAGAATCACACTTTCACATCCAGACCACACATCTTCCTTGTAGGCCATATCAGGCAATCAGCTCACTGAGGGCCATGTGGAGAGGGTAGCTAAGGAAGTAATTTTTTATATGTATTTATCTCAATAATTTACAAAGCATTGTTTCACATTATCTTCTTGTACTCATTATAATGGCAGGTATAACTTCCATTTTCCAACTGGTGTGGTGCAGAGGGATTCTTATTTGCCTGGAGCCATGTAGAAGCCAGGACCCCAGCCCAGATTTTCTGGCTTTCAAAGATGTGTTCCTGGGGCGCCTGCCTGTCAGTGGAGTGTGCGATTCTTGGTCTTGGGGTCGTAGGTTTGAGGCCCACATTGGGTGCAGAGATAACTTAAAAAGAAAAAGAAAGGGAAACGTTTCAAAAGAAAGATGTACATGTTCCTGCTATCTGGTGTTCACTTGTTCTTTCTCCTCTGATATACACATTGGATGGGGGAAAAAAGAGTTTAAACCTTATTCTGAATTATTTAAATGGTTAGATAATTTAAAACTATTAAATCGACTTGTGTATGTAAAATTAATTACTGTTTGCCTTTTTCTATTAAAATTCTGTGTGTGTGTCTGTTAGCCATCTGGATGTCTTCTTTGGAGAAGTGTCTCTTCATGTCTTTTGCCCATTTCTTCATTGGATTATTTGTTTTCTGGGTGTTGAGTTTGATAACTTCTTTATAGATTTTGGATACTGACCCTTTATCTAATATGTCATTTGCAAATATCTTCTCCCATTCTGTCGGTTGCCTTTTAGTTTTGCTGATGGTTTCCTTCACTGTGCAGAAGCTTTTTATTGTGATGAGGTCCCAATAGTTCACTTTTGCCTTTGTTTCCCTTGCCTCTGGGGATGTGTTGAGTAAGAAGTTGATGCAGCCAAGGTCAAAGAGGTTTTTGCCTGCTTTCTCCTCAAGGATTTTGATGGCTTCCTGTCTTACGTTTAGGTCTTCCATACACTTTTGAGTTTATTTTTGTGGGCGGTGTAAGAAAGTGGTCCAGGTTCATTCTTCTGCATATCACTGTCCAGTTTTCCCAGCACCACTTGCTGAACAGACTGTCTTTATTCCATTGGATATTCTTTCCTGCTTTGTCAAAGACGAGTTGGCCATACGTTTGTGGGTCCATTTCTGGGTTCTCCATTCTGTTCCATTGATCTGAGTGTCTGTTCTTGTGCCAGTACCATACTGTCTTGATGATTACAGCTTTGTAATACAGCTTGAAGTCTGGGATTGTGATGCCTCCAGCTTTGGTTTTCTTTTTCAAGATCGCTTTGGCTATTTGGGGTCTTTTCTGGTTCCATACAAATTTTAGGATTGTTTGTTCTAGTTCTGTGAAGAATGCTGTGTTATTTTGGTAGGGATTGCATTGAATATGAGGATTGCTTTGGGTAGTGTCGACTTTTTAACAATGTTTGTTCTTCCAGTCCATGAGCATGGAATCTTTTCCCATTTTTTGGTGTCTTCTTCAATTTCTTTCATAAGCTTTCTATAGTTTTCAGTGTATAGATTTTTCACCTCTTTGGTTGTGTTTATTCCTAGGTATTTTATGGATTTTGGTGCAATTGGAAATGGGATCGATTCCTTGATTTCTCTTTCTGTTGCTTCATTATTGGTGTATAGGAATGCAACCGATTTCTGTGCATTGATTTTATACCCTGCAACTTTGCTGAATTCATGAATCAGTTCTAGCAGTTTTTTGGTGGAATCTTTTGGGTTTTCCATATAGAGTATCATGTCATCTGTGAAGAGTGAAAGTTTGACTTCCTTCTGGCTGATTTGGATGCCTCTTATTTCTTTGTGTTGTCTGACTGTAGAGGCTAAGACTTCCAATACTATGTTGAATAACGGTGGCGAGAGTGGACATCTCTGTCTTGTTCCTGACCTTAGGGGGGAAAGCTCTCGGTTTTTCCCCATTGAGGATGATATTAGCGTTGGGTCGTTCATATATGGCTTTTATGATCTCGAGGTATGCTCCTTCTACCCCTACTTTCTTGACGGTTTTTATCAAGAAAAGATACTGTATTTTGTCAAATGCTTTTCCTGCATGTATTGAGAGGATCATGTGGTTCTTGTCCTTTCTTTTACTGATGTGATGAATCACATTGATTGTTTTGCAGATATTGAATCAGTCCTGCAGCCCAGCTATAAATTCCGCTTGGTCATGGTGAATAATTCTTTTAATGTATTGTTGGATCCAGTTGGCTAGTATCTTGTTGAGGATTTTTGCCTCCATGTTCATCAGGGACATTGGCCTGTAGTTCTCCTTTTTAGTGGGGTCTCTGTCTGGTTTTGGAATCAAGGTAATTCTGGCTTCATAGAATGAGTTTGGAAGTTTTCCTTCCATTTCTATTTTTTGGAACAGCTTCAAAAGGATAGGTGTTAATTCTTCTTTAAATATTCGGTAGAATTACCCCGGAAAGCAGGCAACAACCAACAGATGTCAGCGAGGATGCGGAGAAAGAGGATCTCTTGCACTGCTGGTGGGAATGCAAACTGTTGTAGCCACTCTGGAAAACAGTGTGAAAGTTCTCCCAAGACATTAAAAAAAAAAAAAAAAAAAAACAAAAAAACTACCCCACAACCCAGCAATCACACTACTAGGTGTTTATCTAAAGGATACAAAAATGCTGATTCGAAGGGGCACATGCACCCCGATATTTATAGCAGCACTATCAACAATAGCCGAAGTATGGAAAGAGCCCAAATGTCCATTGGCAGATAAATGGATAAAGAAGATGTGGCATATATACAATGAAGTATTACTTGGCAATCAAAAAAAAAATTTAAATCTTGCCATTTACACCTACATGGATGGAACTGGAGGGTATTATGCTAAGCGAAATTGTATCATATGACTTCATTCATATGAGGAATTTAAGATACTAAACAGATGAACATGGGGAAGAGAAGCAAAAATAATATAAAAATAGGGAGGGCAACAAAACATAAGAGACTCTTAAATAGAGGGAACAAATAGACGGTTGCTGGAGGGGTTGTGGGAGGGGGGATGGGCTAAATGGGGAAGGGGCATTAAGGAATCTATTCTTTAAATCATTGTTGCACCATATGCTAACTAACTTGGATGTAAATTAAACGATAAATAAAATTATTAAAAAAATAACTCTGTGTGTGTGTGTGTGTGTGTGTATGGGTACATATATATGTATGTATATATCTATTTATTAAAATTCTTTAATCAAAGGGAAAGTATAGTCTTCTGGTTTAAACTTGTTAAGTTATAATAACAGTGGTAGGAGGGGGCACCACAGTGAAAATATAACATGCCATCTATTTTGCCATTCTTAAACACATCTCCTTATTTTTAAAATGTAGTTATGAAAAGCATAGTGTTAAATCTGCAACATATGGCCCACATTAAGGATAATACATGTTTGATAGTGAAAATCGTACATTTTATTATTCAGTGTGATTTCTATTTTATTATTTATTGTCTGCAGTTAGAAAAAACGCAATTATCTTCTCTCTAGGCAATTGTTCTTTGCTTTAAGGAGACGAGGTTGCCTGTTGCCAACTTCATACATCTTTGGAATAGCTATTTTATATTTGTTCAATCTTAACATCTAGATCACAGCATGTATAATGTAGTGTAATGTCATTAGAAGCTCTAGAAATAAATGGTTTCTAAGAATATGAAAATATAAAACAAATAGAACAAGGGACCATACTAGTGGCAGATTTCAATGACATATTACTTTTATCATACCTTTCCCCACATTTCATGTTATAAAAAGATGTGTCATAAAAAGAATTTCTTGAATTCTTGTTTTCCACTGCTATAGGCATAGCAAACAATGTGTTTAATCACTGTTAATGTTTCCTCTCAGATTTTATTACTTTCCACCTAATTCATCATCTCATCATGCCCGTCGCTGCTTTCTGTTTACTTCCGTTTGCACATGTAGAAAGTGGGAATTCTGCAGTGTACTCGAATAAATATTAATAGCAAAACAAATTCTTCTGAGCAGATTCACCTTAGGTTATATCGAGCAGTATTCATTATGAAAAACTATCTTGTTGAAATGACAGTAACAACAAATTATTCTCTGATTGTGTTATGTCATGACTAATTAAAACCCAAAACATAACTCTGACCTCAGCATAATTTAATGTTCTCCTGCTGTTTCCCTGGACTTATGACCATTTTCTCTAATGCATGGGGAAAAAAAAACAGTAATATTGTTCTCTTGTGGATATAGGTGTTCCAAGATACATTGACTTTACAATTTTAGAGATAATTGAAATAAAATATATAATCAAAGTCAAATTAAGTATAACCATATAGCCAAGCTATAATTCTTTTCTTATCAAAAGGATATCCATTCTCAGGGCACCTGGCTGGCTCAGTCGGTAGAGCATGCGATTGTTCTCGGGTTGTGAGTTCGACTCCCACACTGGGTGTAGGGTTTACTTAAAAATAGAAAAAAAAAATCTTTTAAAAAAATCTTAAAAGAAGAAGGATATCCATTCTCAGTAACCAGGGCAGTTTTTCAGAGGTATAATCAAATGTGTGTGTGTGTGTGTGTGTGTGTGTGTGTGTGTGTGTTTACGTGTAAGGACTAAGATTGCTTAGAATTCAGTTCTGGTTCTGCTACTACTTAGTATGGTTAGCTCTAGCCTCCTTTTTTATCATCTGCAGCGTAAAGGAATTTGGCCTTCCTGATCACTAATGCTCTTTCCAATGTTGCATTTTCTTCGGTAGCCTATGTCAATTTCCATAGGTGGACTTGAACAGAAAAACAAGACACAGCTTTGACATACAATAGGTCCCAAAATATTTGTTGAATTAAATAGAAATAAATGCTGAAAATGGGGTGACCAGCCTGAGTTCTCTGCTCAGAACTGATTCGCCATTGGAGGCTTCCAGGTAGAGAGAGTAGTGTTGATTAACTGCTGAACAGGTGCTCATGACTGGCCATTATTTACCTTCTGATTTGGCTTGACTGAACCAGTTAGTCCTCCCCATAGGCTCCTGAAATTTGACTCCCCGGAAGCTTAAGGAGGCACCAAGGGATAATATATTCCCTCTTAACAGTTCTTTCTGAGAATTGAGAATTGGTTGACCACAGATTTCCTGATTTTTCCAATCTGCTCTCTCCCACCACTTGCCCTTATCCACAAAGTTCCTTTTAGCTCTGCCCGCTCCTCCTTAGATAAGAAAAACCTTTCTCTGTTCGCTTTTGACTCTTGCAGATCCTGAGGTTGGGGTATTGTCCCTACTGTAATAGTCTCTTTCAGTACAGTCTCTCCTTCCTTAGATTCAGGTTTGTTTCTGTTGGATTCTGGACAGGTGCCCTGATCTCCATAGTTAGGTTCAGCCTGATTCATACAATTAAGCATAAAGATGAAGCTATGAAGGGTCTCTTCCTGTATTTGAATTTCTCTATTGCGGCCTCCGTCCTCTGACCTCGCTGAAACCCTGCTTTGAATATCTTGTCTTCCTCCGGGTCAAACGTAGAATCGGGTCTACGCTATATTTTCCTTTCAGTATCTATAAAACTTAGATGCTTCTGACACATTCTTCTCACATGATCCTTTAACTTATATTTTCAGGATCTGTGTTTTCATTCTTTCCCCGTCATCTGGTTCTTGGAATTTGAATATATGTATCTAAGTACCTTGTTTTAAGCTTTCCTTTTTTAACTATTACAGTTTTTTTTTTTTTTTTTTTTTTTTTTTTTTAGTTACTCTCATGGCTTAAGGATGCTTGCAATGATATATTTCCCATCCCTAAGCAGTGTATTTATTTCTGTTTTCCCATGTTCTGGATTTTTTAAGTGAACAAAAATAGAAAAGGGTCGGATCTCTTTGTGGCCTAGTTGGGGCCTGTAGGACAATGAGAAGCCTCAGTGAGATCAGTCCACTTTGTGAGTGGGATTGGTTGAGAACTTCGAATTGAGAACTTCCCCAGCCCCTTGGTGTTTCCAGAAATTTCTGTAACTAAGTCGTGTGATTGTTGACAGCTAATGAGATGCTCTTAGTAGGCCACACCCCAGTATAAAACATAGTCACTGTCCCTCAATGGGCTTGTCTTCGTCCTCATTTCATCCGGGCTTGCATAGCCTTTGCTTCACGGTTCACATGCATTGACCACTAACCAGTCACTTCACTGACCAGCAGGCATCTGAGCACTAAACCTTGTCTTACTTTTTTTTTAACGTTTATTTATTTTGAGAGAGAGTGCGGGTGCACAAGCAGGGGAGGGGCAGAAGTAGATGGAGAGAGAGCACAGGAGAGCACAGAGCCTGACGTGGGGCTCGAACTCACGAACCATGAGATCATGACCTAAGCCACTCAGGCTCTCTTCTTACTTAAATCTGTTAGACCTAACATTATTTTTTTTTAATGGGGGAGAAACACTGCAGGGAAAGCGTGAAAGCGTATGTGAGAGAAAAGTGACGGAAAATAATACTGGAGAGAATGCCAACAAAACTAGGGCAAACCTAAGTTAGTAAAGGAACATAATGCAAGGCAGGAGAAAACACAGAAGAAAATACAAAAATGAAGTATAAACTGTGCTAATGCAGAAAGCAAGAGTGAGTGAAAACGAGAGACTGAGAAAATAGAAATTTATAAACAGGCAAGAGAGGCCAAAAGAATATGTGAAAATGAGAGAACATGAGAGAAAGCTTCGTGTGGGAGAGATGAGCCACTGAAATGAAATCTGAGAAGGAACAAATACTAAACAGCAAGAGAAATGTAGGGGCGCCTGGGCGGCTCAGTCAGTTAAGAGACCGGCTTCGGCTCAGGTCACGGTCTGGCGGTTCACGGGTTCGGGGCTCCACGCTGAGAGACGGAAGCCTGCTTGGGATTCTCTCTCTCTCTCTCTCTCTCTCTCTCTCTCTGCACCTCCCCCGCTTGCTCTCACCTTCTCTCTTGCAAAAATAAATACATAGACTTAAAAAAAAGAGAGGGAAATGTAGAGAATAGGCTGAACATGTGACTTTAAACAGAACGTAAAATAACGCACAAGGACCTTTACGGGGAGAAAAAAGGGAGGAAACGAGGGATAGAAATAAACCAAGAGGCTTTGGTCGGACACGGGCAAATAAGAGAGCGAGGTAAGAAAAGAATCGGGAGCAAGAATGAGAAACCGGAATGGCAGAGAACTGGAACAAACGGAGAAGCATGAGATGCCCGGGGAAGAGATGCCGAGCCAGGCGAACAGAGGGAGCGCTCGCGCGGGGACGGGAGGATCGGCGCCCCGCGGCCTCGGCGCAGGCGCAGACTCACTCTGGGCGGGGCCGGGGCGGGGCCGGGGCGGGGCGGGGGCGGGGCCGGGTTCGAGGTCAGGAGCGAGGTCAGGATTGCGGTTCAGACGCCGGGCGCCGCGCGTGGCCAGACCTCAAGCCTCTCGGAGTCAGGTCAGAGAGGCAGCGGGGCGGGCTGCCCAGGAGGCTCCAGAACGTTCAGTATGGAGTGGGCAAAGCGGGGCAGGGCTGGGTGAAATTTGCCACTTGCCTGGAGCCTGGCGATTTTAGCTTTGGGTGCGTGGCGGGTGGGCGGAGAGAGGAGTGTGCAAACATTTCTTTCCTCTGAAGTTTGAATTTGCTAGACTTGGGCTGGCCTCTAGAGTCTCGCGGTTTGAGCTTTCAGAATCCAGTATCATTTCTTTCCCCTCACCTTGACGTTGGATTTCGTTTCCTCGGTTGTAGCTAATGGGCGGGAGAAGAGGCTTGTACTTGGTAAACGCCGGTCTGGTCTCGTCGCTTGCAGTACTGACATGGAGGCACTGTTGTGACCTAGACAGGGTTATTTTTCGGACACTTGGGTGTCCTGGCACTAGGGGAGGTCCCTTCCGTTCGGTGCGTGAGGGCTCCAGAAACTCTCAGAATTCCTGGTCGGTTGCCCTCCCTGTGTTTTGCACTATTTTAGGGCTGGGTCAAGTCTTTATTCGTCATTGCTTTAAAAGAACGCATTCTTTGCTTTATACAATTGTTGGAAATCACTGCTAATCCCACTATCAAAGGAATGTCTCAGTGGTCGTGTATTTAAATTCTATTTTAATGGCAAAGAGTAATGGCTTTTTTTTTTTAAGTTTCTTTATTTGAGAGGGGGGAGGGGCAGAGACAGAGGGAGAGAGAGAATCCCAAGCAGGCTCTGCACTGACAGTGCAGAGCCCCATGCACGGCTTGAACTCACGAACCACAAGATCATGTCCTGAGCCAGAATCAAGAGTCGGGCACTTAACCAGCTGAGCCACCCAGGCGCCCTCCAAACAGTACTGATTTTTAGGGAAGGGGACAGAGCTGGTTCGTCTTTACTGTGCTAAATTCAGAGGTGACTTTGGATCTTGAGCTGAGGATAAATCTTGTGTTCTAGGAAATGTCCGTAGTCTTGCGAGTTTTGAGATGTGAAACAGGTTATTAAAATTTCATATAAGCCACTTTTCAAAGAATATTCTGTATTCTCTTTTCAGAAGTTTTATGTGCTGAATGAATGAAAGTGAATTAGAAGGTTTTAGGAATTAGGCATGCGCCCGAACAAGTGAACAAAAGAGAATTTTTTTCTCCTAAACAAATGTGTCCTCATGGTTACCATCTAAGCTAGGAATTTACCGACGGAAAAAAAAATGCCTCAGGATGATTCAGCAAATCCTTTTACCATGCAGATTTTCCTCCATGAAAATTTCAGTGTCTTCATAGGGGAAAAAAAAAAGTTACCTCGATGGGGGAATATATATATTTTTCTTGCAAAGACTAGAAACTTCAATGCGTAGTAGTGAGATCTATCAGGAACTGCTACTTCTGGCCAGGGGCTGGTTCTTGGCATTGCTGAGACACTTGGATCTGAGAGTTCTCTAAGCACGTTAAATTCATTTTTTCCACCAATGCTTCCTTCTCCCATACGACCCATTCTTTTTTTTTTTTTTCCTATTAAGCATTAAAAAAAGTCATTGTCAGTATATGGTGTATTTTCAAAACGAGTCACTTGCCTTCACATGCTATCTTGGTTTCTAAAGTCTGCTCTTGGAAATTTTCTGTTAAAAGATTCCAACATGTTTCGCATGGCAATCTTTCAAGATCTTGCTCTACTGGAAGAAGTATATATACAGTTCAAGAAAATGCCTCTCCTCTGAATATCTTATGGATAATCATTTTAACATAATAGTTCCCAAATAGGTAATATGTTTCTAAATTATTATATTTAATAAGCTAGTTTTATTTCTACATTTCATTTTTTTAATGTTTTTTTTTTTGAGAGAGAGAGTACAAGCGAGGGAGGGACAGAGAGAGAGGGAGACACAGAATCCGAAACAGGCTCACGGGGCTCGCTGGGCTCGAACCCGCAGACTGTGAGATCATGACCTGGACCGAAGTCAGACGCTTAACCCACTGAGCCACCCAGGCGCCCCTCTACGTTTTATCTCATTGTAATTTAACTTGTAGATCTATTATTTGTTTGTCTGTTGATTCCTGTTCATTTTTACTCTTCAGACTTTTGGCTTATCAGAGAACGTTTGAATTAATATTCCTCTAAATTAATAGTAGGGGTTTTACAAACTACAAAACGCAAAGAGAGCAAATTATCCTTCAAATTGGACAATCCAAGGATTATTTAAAAGATGTTTGCCTTGTAAATGCAACGAAAGAATGTGGCAATTAGAATTGAACCGTATAAATGTGGACTCCAACTGTGAACCCTAGAAAGGTGACAGTGTAATGAGATTTGACAGCGTGTAGAAAGGTGAAAACTCATTAGCAAGCTAGGATCTGCATGAAAAAAAAATCGATTAGCATTTTTGTATTATGTAAGAGGGTTGCTTAGCATTTCGGGAGGAGGACAGCAGTTGTGTGGCATTTAAATCTACTCTGAATTAAAAATGATCAGTTTAAAAAAATTATAGAAAATTCTTATGCAAATGAAATGTAATCAAGCCATGCTTCAGACTCATTATGCATGATGGATATGCACTGTAACTTGCTTACTAATTCAAGGAGCAGTGGAATTGCAGTTATCATATTGTTTATCCAGTGCTGTGCCACACTGCTGGAAGTGATACTAAATTGATTACGATAAACGGTGTAAACCAACAAGATGGGTTTTCATCCAACTTGACGTTTATTTTCTATGAAATGATGACACTTTCTTACCATCCTGAAAACCTCAGCTTCGTCGCTGATGGTGAAATCTTTCCGCAGTTCCTAAGGACATCAAAAATCAACAGGATGAGAGAGAATATAGAGCAGAGAGAACAACGCTTCGTAGTGCCTTTAGTAGAAGACATTTGCTTGTTGACCTGAAAGTCTGTTTGTACATTCGCGGTGTGTAATTAGAGATTTCCTTGAAGTATTTCTTTAGTGAGTTCGTGTGTAGATGCGAGAATAGTTGGTAATGAGATGGCAAATTGGGCTAACCTTGGGAAGCTATGAAGTTCACGTGCCCACCTTGGTCACAGCTTCCAAGATGCCAACAATTCGTAAGTGTATCACAACCTACAAAATCCATACCGGTCCATTTCAGCAATTCTTAGCGTAATTTGAGGAATTTGACAATACTGATTTGTTCAGAATAAAAGCTACAGTTGATATCTCAAAAGTGTTTGCATTTTTAAGTTTTGAGAAGACAGATTTAAAAAAAATTTTTTAATGTTTATTTGAGAAAGAGAGCAAAAAGAGAGGGAGAGAGAGAATCCCAAGCATGCTCCACACTGACAGCGCAGAGCCTGAACTGCGAGATCGTGACCTGAGTCGAAGTCAAGAGTTGGACGCTTAACAGAATGAGGCACCAAGGTGCCCCTCTTTTTCAAAAGTTTAAGTGATCTCTACACCCCATGTGTGGCTCGAACTCATGTCCCTGAGATTGAGTTGCATGCTCTACTGGCTGAGCCAGCCAGGCACCCCCACTCCCGCTGCTTAATAAGACAGATTTAAAAATTTTATTTTAACATTTTATTTATTTTTGAGAGACAGAGACAGAGCACGAGTGGGGGAGGGGCAGAGAGAGAGGGAGACACAGAATCCGAAGCAGGCTCCGGGCTCTGAGCTGCCAGCCCAGAGCCCGACGTGGGGCTCGAACCCACGAACTGTGAGATCATGACCTGAGCCGAAGTCGGATGCTTAACCGCCTGAGCCACCCAGGTGCCCCAATAAGACAGATTTTAAATGCTCTTGTTGCCACTGTTTGCAAATTGAGTTAACCATGGAAATCTATGATGTCAACAAGCTCAAATTTCTCACAGTTCAGAGTTTTAAAAATTAACTTTTGGTGGGGCGCCTGGGTGGCTCAGTCAGTTAAGCGTCTGACTTCAGCTCAGGTCATGATCTCACAGTTTGTGGGTTCGAGCCCCGCGTCAGGCTCTGTGCTGACAGCTCAGAGCCTGGAGCGGCTTCAGATTCTGTGTCTCCCTCTCTCTCTCTCTGCCCCTTCCCTACTCACACTCTGTCTCTCCCTCTCTCTCTCTCTCTCTCTCTTTCTCTCTCTCTCTCTCAAAAATAAGTAAACATTAAAAAATTAACTTTTAGTCAGTGGTTCAGGACAAAAGCCTATGTTGGCATATCAGAAGTGTCTCTTATTTTGTAAGTTTTATGTGACAGATTTTAAGATATCTTTTTCATATTAATAACTTGTGATTTCTGATGATAAAAGTTTTTGCTGTTGGTAGTATTTTTATTGGTGTTTTCAATGATATTTAATTTTTAAGATTTTAATAGTAACGTATTTTCATTGTAGAAAATTTGAAAAACAAACTTATGAAGCAAGTAAAATCATGAAAATCATACCGAAAGGGAGAAGAATGTGTCAGTCCAAAATACGCTCTTTAGTATAAGGATTATTTTGAGCTGAGTACTTTTTTAAGCACCAGCAGACAAGGAAAAGTTCTGAAAATGAGTAGAAGTTACTCTTTTGTAAGAGACATTTACATTTATAAGGGAAGTCTCCATTTCTAAGGATGTCTTCCTCCCTGTACCTGGAAGAGGAAATGACCCTACATCTCTAGAAACTCTTTATCAAGGGGAAGGCAAGGACTTAAATCTATATCACGACCTCACCCTTGTTTACTGTGCTTTGCCCGGTCCCCTCCCATAGCTGGCTCTCTCCCCTCACTCTTGTCTTTGGCTGGAAATGATATTTCGGTTGGTATCTTGGTTCATTTCTTGGAGTTATTCAGTTTTCCTGGGTGTTTAGCATGTATACAGGAGGTATCCATGTTATTAAATTTTGTTTTTCTCCTGTTAATCTATCTTTTATTACAGAGGATCTCAGCCAAGAACCTCCAAGAGTAGAGGGAAATTATTTTTCCTCCGCTGCAATATGTAATACTATAGCTTAGGGGTAACTGTGGTTAGCATTTGTTATATTTCCTTCCACTCTTTCTACTATGAGGGTTCTCCAGCATATATTAAAACCCACCATAAACATTTAAATGTTTAAATATTAGGAAACATAAATGAGACCTCAGTGTTGCAACCGAAGACATCTTATTTTTGATTTGAAATGTTTTGTAATACTCACACTAAAACTTTTTTGTTTCTGTATTTTGTGGTTTGTTAAGTAAGTTCATCCAGAAGGAGAGAAGATTTTTCCCTGGTTTCTGCTGGAAATTGTTAGAAATGTGTGAGGTCAGAGATGTTTAGTATGGGGTGATAATCTCTAGAGCACGGTTTCTCAAACTCAACACTGTTGACTTTTTGCTCCAGATTATTCTCTGTTGGGGGAACTGTCCCTACTACATTGTAGGATATTGTTGGGTGTTTAGTGGCATCCTTAGCCTTGGTGGAACAGAGATCAGTAGCACTGTTGTGGCTCGTTGTGACAACCAGAAATGTCTCTAGGCGTTGAAAATTTCCCTGAAGCAGAAACATCTAGGCAAAGCATCTAGGTCGGGAACCATTGGGTTAGGTGGAGAATACTGGTAGGAAGGCAGAAGGGGGTGAAGAATAGTGAAAGTGTGTGCACAGGAAGAGAGAGCTTGCAAGAGGGAAGCAGGGGGTATAAGAGGGGTGGAGAACACAGGAGGGAGGGGAGGAAGGTGCAGGAGAGAGATGAGGAGGACTGAGATTGCTAGAAGCAAGGCGGGAGATTGCAAGGGAGAGCTTACAAGGGTCCAGCAGCTAAGCTGAAGGAGTGTGCTAGGCCTGTCAACTTTATTGCAGGGAGTGTCAGGGTTTGTGGTGAGTTATTAAACGCACGTTCCACTGGAGGGCCACTCGTCCGCTGTTTCTCCCAGTTGTCCCTGTGTGGAAAGGCTGGCCGGGGGTACTGGATCCCCTTGTTTTCTAGGGAGACCAGAGATCTCTTTTGATTTAAAAATCGCAATATTTTAAGTGAAACCTCTGTTTTTAATTTCAGGCAAGTCAACTGGACGTGTACAAAGTCAAGCGAATTGTACAAGGTCGGTCCTCTCAGATGTGGTAGGGCCCAAAGTAGAGTTTCAGTTGTTCCTATCTCACTGCACCACGTGGTGATACGTGTGTGCACTTGTGTACGCGTGTGTGTAAGTGTGCTTGTGTGAAAGTGTGTGTTTGTATTTTGTTCTGTAGCTGAGCAGCAGTTAGATATTTTCCTTTTTATTTTTTTCTCTCTCACAGACAACCATATGTGTTAAGAATGGAGCACCCTTTATCTTTAAAATGATATTATCTATTAGTAAAGAATACCAAACTGATGAAAGGAACAATACATGACCCAGCTGAAGAAATTACTGGGTGAAAGTAATCTCACACACACACACACACACACACACACACACACACACACACAGAAAGTAATCACCCAGCTGAAGAAATAAAACATCACTATACAGTTAAAGCCTTTTATGTGCCCTTCCTGATCCCATATTTTTCTCTGCCCTTATAGGCTATAACGCATTTTTAGGGCCCACATATTTTTAAACGAGTACTTTTATCAAGTAGTAGCAGTTTAGATCGTGTCTAAGAATAATTGCATATATATATATATATATAATATATCTGTGTATGTTCAGGTATACATATATATGTATATAAATGTAAGCTTGGTATTTCAGAAATTGATTTACTATAATCTTTATGTTTTTAACATTTTTCTAATATGTAATGTTTATTTTTGAGAGAGAGATAGAGCAAGAGTGAGGGAAGGGCAGAGAGAGAGGGAGGCACAGAATCCGAAGCAGGCTCTAGGCTCTGAGCTGTCAGCGCAGAGCCCGACGCGGGGCTCGAACTCACGAACCGCGAGATCGTGACCTCAGCCAAAGTTGGACGCTTAACCGACTGAGCCACCCAGGCGCCCCTATAATCTTTATTAAGATGAATAATAATATATTAACATTTCTATAGCAATTTACATTTACAGAGTAAGTTGAAATATTTCATCGCATTTTACTTTTATTAATTGACGTCTGTACCTTAATCCTTTGGACTCGCAAAGTCTCTGAAAGTCGAATGGATATGCATGTGTGAGCCTGGTTAATGCAAGGTAATCACTTTCGATATTCTATATCCTACCCACTGTACATCTGCTAGAGAATAATGCTTCAGAATTCTGTTTTCTGAATAGGCATTAATGTGCAGCAATTGGGTATTATGCCGCTTTTGAGTTGTAATCAAATGTACCATCTATGTGCATAAATGCATTTCAATTCACGCCACATTATTAGATATAAAACATGACATGTATTTGACCGAGAGCAACACCTGTAGGTTTCTTGGAGCGTCTTGACATTCTTTATTGACAGTTGTCACAGATCAAATTTTCTCCTATGGTTCCTTTCTTATTTAGGGTTGGATAGAGCTGGATGACTGGCCTCCCTCTGTTTCATTCCTTAGCTTTTCCAGAGCCACGTTTTGCGGTGGAAAGGGGGAAGAAAAGTCGACTTATTTTCTTCTCAGACTCAGAATGGCTGCAGTAATTTTCTATAATATATTTCGGCCGTTATCCTCATCTTCCAAAGCAATTTATCGTCTTTAACCTGATTTTTTTTTTCCCTAAGGCTAAATCATCATTTTCACGATAGGGATAACATGGCTGCTGGGGGAATGTATAAAGGCCCGAGGAATAGGTGAATTGGAAGGAAAGCAAAGTTGACTCTTAGCCAGCCAACACATGCTAAGTAATGTAAGGAAATGAATGGAATAGAGTTGTGGCCCCAGAATCGCACGGGGTGGAAGGCAATCCAACCGTATCGTGTATTAGCGGAATCTACTGGACCTCAATAGAGAATTTAGTCTTGAGAACGTGGGGAGTAATGACAGGTCCTGGATGAAGGCCTAATCCTGATAATCTGGTTTTGTTGCCTCGATTTCTTACGTTCCCAAATGCAATACTTACGGTAATTGTTATTTTTTGAAGAACTGATTACATCCATGAACCTCAGAGAGATGGTTCTGTTAGTCAAGAAGCACCAAACTGGTAAAAGGAGTAATACAGTAATTACCTGTGTACACATCACCCAGCTGAAGAAATTGAGCATTACTTATAGTTCAAGGCTTTGACTCACCAGTCCTGCCCTTTGGAGATCTGAAAATCTTGCATTTGGACTAAATGAACTCTCGCAGGGAATCGAGGCTATGAAAGAGATGATTTGTTCCACAGTGACTGCATGCTGTTGGGAAAGGCAGTGTTTCATATCCTGTGGATTCCTGAAGTTCCAAAGTAAGTAGAAGGCGCTCGAAGAGTGAGGGTAGCTCCAGTCCAGGCTGCTGTAGCTTAAACACTTCCGAACTTGAACGCACGCCGTGAACTTGTCGAGAAAGCTAGTTGTGAAATTTTAAATTGAGCTGTCCACTTTACATTGAATATTGGCTGAAAGCTAGCTGACATACAAACTAAAAGATATTTCATTGATAGCTGCCAAAGAGAGTAAAGGGTAAGTTTATCACATGATACTAGGATAAGGAAAGCATATTAAAGAAAGATTATAAATGAACTGGGTGTCCCGTTGTGATTAAGAAAATGTAGTCTCCTCCCAGTGATAGAACCTGCTAACATGGAATTATTTTGGCCTCGTAACACGGCAGAAGACATGAATATATTACCACGTAATCATTCCGTAGGAGATCGGGCTCGGCTAAGCCTCGACTGGCAACACGGTGGCTGGTATAAATTGTAGTTTGGCTGACTACTTAGCATTGAAAGCTAGAATAAATGTAATTTATTCCTGAAAACAAGGGATACATAAACATTTTCTGCGTTAGGAAAAAAAAAAGCTTTATGAAATGCAAGAGGGTTTTGTTTTTAAGACATCACTTACTAATTGCATTTAGGCGTCAAAATAACTCTGAAGGTTTTCTCTCAGTCTGCTGCATACTGTTGCACATACAGTGTTTAATTAGATGATTCATTAAATGTATGAATGTTTTCAACGCGCGTTCGATATCACTTATTAAGTGTTCATTTTAAGTGGCAGTGTGATAACCCCTTTCGGAGTCGCCCTGCTTAGGCTGGCAGTGACTACGGACATTGACATGTTTTCATCTGCAGCTGGAGGCGCCCGCCCGCCTGCAGCAACGGGACAGCTGTCCTTCCTGCTGCTCTTTTCCTGCTTTCGGCCCCGCGTGTAACTTACCAGCCTTTCTTGGGGGCTCCGCCCCGTGATCTGCACGTGCGAGGCATTCGACAAATGCTGAGTGAGAAGAATGTTCCTGTTTGAGCACCCAGTGAAATAAAATGGAACGATGGCAAGATGTTAAAAAGCCGGGTGTCCCAGGGGCGCCTGGGTGGCTCAGTGGGTTAAGCATCGGACTCTCGAGCTCAGCTCAGGTCATGACCCCAGGATTTGTGAGTTCGAGCCCCACGTTGGGCTCTGCGCTGGCAGTGCGGATTTTGCTTGGGATTCGCTTTCCCTGTCTCTCTGCCCCTCCCCCACTCACACTCTCTCTCCCTCTCTCTCAATCTCTCAAAATAAGCGAACAAACAAACAAAAAACTTAAAAAGCCAGGTGTCCCATCACTGTCTGTAAGTGTCCATGCAGTTTTGATCCATCCGTTGAGCTCTCTGGGCCTTAGTTTTCTTAACCTGTCATCTGACTGGCTTAGATCCAATGACTTCCAAAGACCAGCCCTCGATTCACCTTCTGTTATTCATTGACTCCCTCCCCTGTGATTCTGCCTACTGTCTTCCGTTCCATCTGTACGTCTAGTGGAGAGGATACTGTGTAAGTTACCATACACCTAAGTATTTGTCGTGCTTTCAGTTTTTCAGATTCATCAGTAACTTCTGCCCTTCGGAGAGAAATAAACATAGCCTTTTCCCTGTAAACTGAGAACATGGCTACATATTTGAAATCTGTATTGTCAACCTTAACACTCTTCTGATTGGGAATGTCCTCTGCCTTCCTACCCTTGAATTTCCTCCAAGAACACTTTCTGGCTGCTCCCATTTAGTGCTTTGATGGGGGGTCAGGAGGACTAGATGCCAGATCTCCATCTGCTCCCAAATCCCTGTGTCACGGAGGGCCACTCATTTCCCCAAGTGTAAAATTAGGGAGCTTTATTTGATGATATCTAGAATCTGTTATAAGTCTCATTCTATATGAATCTGTGTTTGGGGATGCCCATCGTTTATATACGAGGCAAGTCAAAAGAACTTTTAATGAGCACCTACTGTGTGCCAAAATGATAGATATATTTTAAGACTAAGGAAACTGAGGACCAGAGAGGTTAAATAGCATGCCTAATCACTAATAAGCCAACAAAGCTGCAAGTGACAGAATCAGGACTTGAATCTGTGTCCACCTGGTTCCACACGCCATACCAGTTGGAGAGGTCTCTTAGATCTGTTTTATTAATTTTATTTGATAGGTGATGGGGAACAAGTTTTTGAGCAAGGGTTAGTGTGATAAAAGGCCTTATTTATTTGTTTATTTATTTTTGGTGTTGTTAACATTTATTTCTATTTTTTTAATTTTAATTTTTTTAAATTTACGTCCAAATTAGTTAGCATATAGTGCAACAATGATTTCAGGAGTAGATTCCTTAATGCCCCTGACCCATGTAGCCCATCCCCCCTCCCCAACCCCTCCAGCAACCCTCTGTTTGTTCTCTATATTTAAGAGCCTCTTATGTGTTGTCCCACTCTCTGTTTTTATATTATTTTTGTTTCCCTTCCCTTATGTGCATATGTTTTGTCTCTTAAAGTCCTCATAGGAGTGAAGTCGTATGATATTTGTCTTTCTCTGCCGGACTAATTTCGCTTAGCATAATACCCTCCAGTTCCATCCACGTAGTTGCAAATGGCAAGATTTCATTCTTTTTGGTTGCCGAGTAATACTCCATTGTATATATATATATACACCACATCCATTCATGCATCGATGGACATTTGGACTCTTTCCACACTTTGGCTATTGTTGATAGTGCTGCTATAAACATGGGGGTGCATCTGTCCCTTTGAAACAGCACACCTGTATCCCGTGGATAAATACCTAGTAGTGCAATTGCTGGGTCGTAGGGTAGTTCCAGTTTTAGTTTTTTGAGGAACCTCCATACTGTTTTCCAGAGTGGCTGCACCAGCTTGCATTCCCACCAACAATGCAAAAGGGATCCTCTTTCTCCGCATCCTCGCCAACGTCTGTTGTTGCCTGAGTCGTTAATGTTAGCCATTCTGACGGGTGTAAGGTGGTATCTCATTGTGGTTTTGAGTTGTATTTCCCTGATGGTGAGTGAGGTGGAGCATTTTTCCATGTGTCGGTTGGCCATCTGGATGTCTTCTTTGGAGAAGTGTCTATTCATGTCTTTTGCCCATTTCTTCACTGGATTCTTTGTTTTCTGGGTGTTGAGTTTGAGAAGTTCTTTGTAGATTTTGGATACTAACCCTTTATCTGATATGTCATTTGCAAATATCTTCTCCCATTCTGTCGGTTGCCTTTTAGTTTTGCTGATGGTTTCCTTCACTGTGCAGAAGCTTTTTATTTTGATGAGGTCCCAGTAGTTCATTTTTTGCTTTTGTGTCCCTTGCCTCCAGAGACGTGTTGAGTAACAAGTTGCTGCATCCAAGATCAAAGAGGTTTTTGCCTGCTTTCTCCTCAAGGATTTTGATGGCTTCCTGTCTCACATTTAGGTTAAAAGGCCAAATTTTAAAAGGTCAGCATCAGTGCAGAGCCTGCTTGAGATTCTTCTCTCTCTCCCCCTCTCTCTCTGCCCCTCCCCCGTGCGCTCTCTCTTTCTCTCTCTCAGAATAAATAAATAAAAACTTTAAAAATAAAAAGATCAGCATGATGGTATTCATGGAAGATAGCAGCCCTATTTAATTGATCCTTTTATTTTCAACGTCGAACGCAGTATTTAGCAAATGTTAGATCTATAATTGATTTTTACTGAATGAATGCCTGGATGGATGGATGAATGAATGATGCTGCTGAATAGGTCATGAGATCAGAGAAAGGAGAAATACTAGTGATGATGCTACCGTGGTGGTCTGAGCATGAAGTAATAAAACATTGAACTAGAGTGGTGGCAGTGTGGAAGGACACAGGCAAACAGGAAAAATGGACTGGACCTGGGAACAGATTAGATGTGGGCATGAGAGAAACCACAAATGACCCCAAAGCTTTGAAGCCTTATTGATTACCCTGATGGTTTGATACCATTCTCGGAATTCTGGAGGTCACCTTGTAGTTTGACATCTATTACCAAGTGCGGTGAAAGCCTGCAGACAATGGAGTACAAGTGGAACACATTACCATCTGAATGAATTGTAAACCAAACCCGTTTATGTGTGAGTTTGACCCGCATAAGGATTGAAATACGGTGAAGGAGAAGTAGTGGAGAACATAGAGGGTATAGGTCTCCTTTAAACTATTTTCTGCCTCGTTCCCCCCTTTGCTTTCTTTAATCAAGACCTGCCAATGGGTATTGAACTGGGTTCCACTTATTCACGTGTAGGGGTCTTCCAGCACAGAAAAGTAGAGATCATTGCCAGTGACCAAGGCACACGTACCAGTCCAAACGATGTGGCTTTCACAGAGTGATCACCTCATCAATGAGGTTGCTAAGAGCCAAGAGATGATGAACTTCGCTACCGTCTTTGATGCCAGTAGGCTGATTGGTCGTAAGTTTGGTGATGCCAGAGTTCAGTCGCAGTGAAGCACTGGCCTTCCCAAATGATTTGTGAAAAGGGAAAACCCAAAGTAATTGTAGAATATAAAGGAAAAAATGTTTTTTTCCCCAGAGGAGATCTCTTCCGTGGTTCTAAGCAAGATGAAAGAGTTTGCTGCAGCCTCCTTGGGTGGAAAAAAAGCCAGAAAATACAGTAATTACTGTTCTAACCTACTTAAATGATTTACAGTGTCAGGCCACAAAGAATGCACGGACCATCACTGATCTTAATATCCTGGAAATCGTTAATGAGTCTACTGCGGCAGCCGTAGTTTATGGCCTGGATTTAAAAACAACGACAACAAAAAATGAAGCTTTAAAAGAGAGAAACATGCCGATCTTTGACTTAGCTAGTGGCACCTTTGGTGTATCTATCCTAAACGTCCAGGATGACATCTCTGAAGGAAAATCCACAGCTGGTAACACCCACCTGGATGGGGAACTTTTTGATAGTTGTATGGTGAGCTACCTGATGGAAGAGGCCAAATGCAAGCACAGGAAGGATGTAACCTGCCACAGGCAGGCAGTACGCTGCCTCCAGACTGCCTATGAGAAGGCACAATGTATCTTGGGTTTCTTTGCTCCTGCCAGGATTGAAATTGATTCATTCTATACGGACATGGGTTTCTACACTTCTGTTTCCTGAGCCCAGCTGAGTGCTGACGTCTTCTGTGGGGCCCTAAAGCTAGTAGAGGAGTCTCTGAAGGATGCCAAACTCGACAAGAGCCACGTTAATGAAACTGAGAGAGTCAGTGATTCCACTTGTACCCCAGAGTTTCAGAAATTGCTTCCAATTTTCTTGAATGGAAAGGAGCTCAGCAAAATCATCAGCCCTCATGAGGAGTAGCTGCACAACGCGGAAGATCTCCTGCTCCTTGATGATACCCCTTCTCTTTGGGCATCGAAACAACAAGGAGGTCATGGCATGTCTAAGAGAGACCCCACCATTCCTGCAAAGCAAACCCGGATGCTCACTGCTTCCTCTGCCACCCAGGCCACTGCTTAGTGACAGCGCAGGAGGGAGAAAGGGCTTTAACTAAAAGAAGTAAACTGCTTGGCAGGTTTTGCTCTCTGGGATCCTCTAGCCTCCCGGAGCATTCCTAAAATCCAGGTGACCTTTGACATAGACACCAGGATCGATCGCAATGTAACGGCTTCACACAAAAGCGCCGGTAGGAAGAACAAAATCAACATTACTAACGACAAAGGCCATCTCGGTAAAGATGATATCGATCAGATTCTAGAAAAGCAGGGAAACAGAGATTGGAAGGTGAAGTTAATGGAGATCGGGTAACAGCCAGAAATACTATAGAAGCCTAAACTTGAGTGGCATGCAAACAGTTGGAAATAACACTCTGAGACTCGTGGTGAGTAGAGAAAATGAAAGGAAGGCTCTTGAAAGGTGTCGGGAAGCATTCAGCTGCCTCAAGTACCAGCACACGGCTGAAAGGGAAGAGTGTGAGCGTAACAGACTTTGAGAGTCTTCAGTCCGAGT
Source organism: Lynx rufus (assembly GCF_022079265.1). Classification (NCBI taxonomy): domain Eukaryota; kingdom Metazoa; phylum Chordata; class Mammalia; order Carnivora; family Felidae; genus Lynx; species Lynx rufus. The sequence continues at coordinate 35,235,161 of NW_025814833.1, read as the reverse complement.
GTCGTGAGGCTTTACTGGGCAGTAGGATCTGGCGGCTGTGGGCTTCCGCAACTGAGAGGAGCCTAGGTCTGGTGCTGATCAAGCGGACGAAACGGTCATTCTTTGCAAGGAGTCTGTTCTCTGCCACCACTTGTGCAGTTTCTATTTCAGTATTTCATGCTTAGTTTGCATCCTCAGCGTGCATGAAAAAGGAAAGATTCAAAACCTAGTTTAACGATACAAATTTGTGAGTTTATTCAGCGTCGTAATACGAATGCTCCCACGTCTTGTGGGTTTACGATCTTCACATTTTTCAGCACCTGCAGTTTATGGATGGGGACTTGTTTGGAAACGATCACTTATGAAATATTTCGGCGCTTCCCTTTGGTAATAAGAAACGGGCTCTGTTACCATCCCACAGTCTCACCCCTTAAATAACAGTTACTAGTTGTGAGCAAGTGTTGTGGCTGCAAACCTGGATAAACATTTTATTCTACTCATCTATATACTACATTAGAATTTACTGCTTTCAGTCACATTTCTGTGTATTTTTTAAAACGTCTTCATGACCCACTGATGTCTGCATCTCTCGATCTACAGAAAAATTACAGTCCTTCCCAGGTCCAAGTTGCCATCGGAGATTTTAACTCTTCTCATTGTATGTTGCTTAACGAGGTACCACGTGTTTTGCTGATTGTTCATGCCTTGACTTCTCAGCTACATATGTAAAAACATCCATTGATTTAAGAGGGAAAGACCTACTTCTTGATCTTCTTAAGCTCAACACGTTTTCCATGAAAATATGGTTGTAATTGTAGCTTATCGATGAGTCCTATGGCATTTGTGAGTCAAAGAAAAGGAAGATTTCTTTATGCATCACAATTATGGTACTGTGGTTTTACTGTCATTCTTCAGGGCTGGTGTGTATTTTGTTCACTTACAAAAGAGGAAGCATATTAAGGGGGGGGAGACTGACATTAGGAACGGTTACAATAGAATTTAAAGGAAACAAAGACAAATACTCATTTTGGTTAGGTGAGATCTCTGACTTTCTTGAGTAGTTCAGGGCTTCGTTTCTTTCATGGATTTAGAATACTGAAGGCAGGTCGAAGCAGGTCAGTACCTGGCAACGAACCGAGCATGTAAACCAAGAACAGAAATCTCCTACTTAGGGTACTGTTTTTAAGTTTATTTATTTATTTTCAGAGAGAGATAGAGAGAGAGCGCAAACACAAGCAGGGGAGGAGCAGAGGGAGAGGAAGAGAGAGAATCCCAAGTAGGCTCTGAGCTGTCAGCACAGAGCCCGATGTGGGGCTTGAACTCACAAACCGTGAGATCGTGACCTGAGCCAGAATCAAGAGTCAAGACACTTAACCCTCCTGTGCCACCCAGCCGCCCTGGGGTAATATGGACATTTTAACAGTGTTTGTTCTTCCAGTGCATGGACGTGGAACGTCTTATCACGTCTTTGCGTCGTCTTCAATTTCTTTCGCCAGTGTTTGATAGTTTGCAGGGGACAGGTCCGTCACCTCTTTGGCTGAGTTTTACTTCTTTACCGATTTGGATGCCTAGACTCAGTTTTCTGGTATCTTAATCATACATGTTCATTTAGAGTATTGAATGAACCACATCAGTCTCTGAATGAGATCAGTTCCCAACAGCTCAATTATCAAACCATTATTGGACATGGTACGTTTCAAATACCTGAATTGAAGCACTGTGTTGACCCACAGGAACCCACATTTCAGTGAAGCAGTGAGGTCAAAAGGAGAGAGCTGAACACGTGAAGGTTCAAGATGATCCAGAGCAGCTGAGGGTATCATACTGGCTTAAAAAAATTTTTTTAATGTTTATTTATATTTGAGAGAGAGAGAGACAGAGTGCGAGTGGGGGAGGGGCAGAGAGAAAGGGAGACACAGAATCCGAAGTGGGCTCCAGGCTCCGAGCTGTCAGCACACAGCCCGAGGAGGGACTCGAACTCACAAATGGTGAGATCTTGACCTGAGCCATAGTCAGACGCTTAACTGACCGAGCCAGCCAGGCGTCCCTCGTATCGGCTTTAGAGGAGCCGGGTGAGGGGAACACGGCAGACCTCGCGGAAGACCTGCCAATAGGAGTTCTGCTTCACGAACAGCAGTTACCTTTCTCCTTTCCGAGGTTGGGAATGGGATGGGTACTTTAAGGGCCTTAAAACTGGGTATTTCAGGAAGAGAAGGTTGTGAGAAGTGGTAGGTCAGGGGCCAAATGATCGTGGAGGAGGAGTGGATAAATACCACAGGGCAAAATTAAGGTGGAATTTCTCAAGATCATGCAAACAGCAACTAGGGAGCTTCCATGAAAGGAACGGCCAGGCCAGGCGAGGCTTGAGTTCGATGACCTGGCCAAATGTAGACGAAGCCCACTGAAAATTACGGAACGGGTAACACCACGAGCCAGAGGAAGTGCTATATGACTTTACTCGCATTGCCATAACAAAGTACCATAGATGGCATGGCCTAAACAACAGAAGTGCATTTTCTCACGACTCTGGAAGTTAGGAGTCTGAAATCAAGGTGTTGGCAGACTTATTTTTTGTCCTGAGAGCTATGAAGGAAGGATCTGTACCAGGCCTCTCTCCTTGGCTTATGGATGATCTTCTCCTTATGTCTTTACGTGGTCTTCCTTCTGAAAGTGTCTGTGTTCTAGTCTCTTCTCTATAAGGACACCAGCCATATTGGATTGGCACCCACCCTAATGACTTCATTTTAACTTCATTCCATTAAGATCCTATGTCCAGATATGGTCCCATCCTGAGGTAGTGGGGGTTAGGACTTTATCAGATGGACTGTGGGGGAAGACACAGTTATAACAGATGCCTTGTTATAAGCTCTTCTGTACGTGACTGCTGGGCTCTGAGCCGGATGAAACAGCTGAACAAGACAGCCCTGGGGCGCCTGGGTGGCACAGTCGGTTAAGCGTCCGACTTCAGCCAGGTCACGATCTCGTGGTCCGTGAGTTCGAGCCCCGCGTCGGGCTCTGGGCTGATGGCTCGGAGCCTGGGGCCTGTTTCCGATTCTGTGTCTCCCTCTCTCTCTGCCCCTCCCCCGTTCATGCTCTGTCTCTCTCTGTCCCAAAAATAAATAAAAAACGTTGGAAAAAAAAAATTAAAAAAAAAAAAAAAAAGACAGCCCTTGGTCTTAGAATGCTCACTCTCTATCGCGATAGGTGTTTGGGTGTTTATTCTTCCTTGACCTCTGTATAAAGGTTCACAGAACTTGACAATTGGAGCGAGGATTTGGAGAGAGTGTAAGGAACAACGACGTGGGTGAGAGAAGGTGCAGAATTTCGACACCATCAGTGATAGAATCATACAAGCCTAAGAAATATTAATATGGAGATATCTCAAATATAAATGTAGCTATATGATTTGCATCACTTTCAGTGAAAACGATCCTTTGTTTTGGTTTTGTTTTTGTAAAAACATTCAGACACACTGCCTCGATGACAGCTTCTTGTGGGGACCTGAAATACAAACAAAACTATAGTTTTTCTAAATTTTGTTCAAGAGGCAGGAATGAATAACTTCTGGGGTGTTCCATAGAATAAGGCCTGAAACAGTATTTTGAAGCTATTGACAGTTATTTTTGTATTGGGAGAAAAAGATATTATGTGGGACATAATAGTTGCTCAATAAAATAGCTTGTTGACTAATAAATTCTGGGACTTAATAGCCTTTAAAATCAAAATTATATACTCCTGGTAGATTTCCAGTGGTATTACATTGAAAGCCTAAAGGCCAGTACTTACAAAAGATCATTAGATTTAGTTAATCAAACATAGATTATGTTTTCTAAGGTAAATTATGTCTGCATACTTAATACATGCTTTCATAGAGCAATATAATGCTGATTTATCTCTCTCACACTCATAAAATCGGTGTGTCAAATAAGGGCCATACGGAATTGTTTTCACTGTTCTGTCCCTCTGTTGGCATCTTGTAACAAAAGATTCAGCAAACACAATAGACATTAAAACGTTTAAAACCTGGCTCAGTGATGCCATCAGACCCTTCCAGTAATTACCCCTGAGCTTCCTCTGTTTGTACTTTGTGACTTGCCTCAAATAAATCAAAGTGAGTGAGTCCTAAAGGAGAAGAACTGTTTTTAGCATTAAGGCCAATTCTTCAGGCAAAGAATTTGGGGTAGAGCCTTTTTCTTGTGACTCGCCGCCTGTTTATATTTTGGGGATGCTCATCCTCCCTGCTTAGTCATTTCCCCCCTACACTCTGTGGGCTGACGGCTGCGGTGTAATTACCCTGACACGGTTTCAGGAAAACCCAGAGCATCAAAACAACGGTGTCGATATCATTGTTGGTTTTACCTCATAAACGTGCTGTTCATTGAGCTCCTGGTTTAATAAAGAACACTGAGCCCTTTCCAGTTCTTGCAAGTTGGGAGCCAGTTCCTTCAGGAGGTACCAAAGGGGCCTTGTCAAGAGTCAAGAATATTTGAGAAGAAGAGACATACCATGAGAGAAGACGTTTTACAGTAACTTGCAAACAGAAGCAGGTCACTTGTAGGCATTCAGCATGTAAACCTTAGGGAAGCGAGAGGATGGAGGGGAGTTGGTGACGGAAGGTGCTCTGGGCTCAGCTGATCCCATTCAGAGATTCTGTCTTAGCCTATTTGCTCTGATCCCGAGGAAGCCATGTTTACAGCACATCCTTGTACAGATAGCACTGTGTGCCAAGCACTACTTTTACACACACACACACACACACACACACCAATTTGATCCTTATTTTTTTAATGGTTCTTTATTTTTGAGAGAGAGAGACAGAGAGAGTGAACACAAGCGGGGGAGGGGTAGAGAGAGAGGGAGAATCCGAAGCAGGCTCCAGGCTCCGAGCTGTCAGCACAGAGCCCGGCACGGGGCTCGAACTCAGGAACCATGAGGTCATAACCTGAGCCAAAGTCGGAGGCTTCACTGACTGAGCCACCCAGGTGCCCCAAGACTGGCAATTGTAAAAGTGACTCATGTTGAACATTATTTCCATATCAAGAGTTGACTTCCTTTCCCATTTCTTAAGTACTGATTCATTTCCATCTATTGAGTAAAATAATAAAAAAAAAATAAAACGTAACATTTCCACTTCACTGTCCTTAGAAATGGCTTTAAAATTTTATGGTTGGTTATATTTCAGTACCTTCCCTTAAATTCTGGGAATGCAGCCTTTCACAGCCCATATTACAGCGTTAAGGCCTACCTTACTTACAGATATTGAGTAGAAAATTGATCTTACCAAACTATTTGACTGTATGTCCCTATGCTCTTTCTGGGTTTTAATGATTTTAATCCCAGTAGAGTTATTAACATACCGTGTTATATTAGTTTCAGGCGTTCAATATAATGATTCAAAATTCTATACATTCCTCAGTGCTCATCAGGCTAAGTACACTCTTTAGTCCCCATCACCCATGTCCCCCATCCCTCCACCCACCTCCCCTCTGGTAGCCACCAGTTCTCTATACTTAAGAGTGTGTTGGGGCACCTGAGTGGCTTACTCGGTTAAGTGACTGACTCTTGATTTCTGCTCAGGTCATGATCTCACAGTTTGTGAGATCGAGCCCCACGTCAGGCTCTGTGCTGACGGCATGGAACCTGCCTGGGATTCTCTCTCCCTCTCTCTCTGCCCCTCTCCCTCCCCTGCTCATGCTCTCTCTCAAAATAAATAAATAAATATTAAAAAGAAAAAAAGAGAGAGTATATTTCTTGGTTTGTGTCTTCCTCTCTCTTTCTCTTTTTTTCCTGTGCTTGTTTTTGTTCTTAAGATTCCATATATGGGGGCACCTGGGTGGCTCAGTGGTTGAGCGTCCAACTCTTGGCTTTGGCTCGGGTCACGGTCTCATGGTTTGGGAATTCAAGCCCTGCATTGTGGAAGGGGGGGGGTTCTCTTTCCTTGGTATTCTCTCACTCTCAAACTAATAAACTTAAAAAAAATTCCACATATGAGTGAAATCAGACAGTCTTTGTCTTTCTCTCACTGACTTATTTCATTTACCATTATATACGTGACATCCATCCATATTGTTGCACATTCTATCAGCTGACGCTTGGGCTGCTGCCATAGGTTGGCTATCGTAAATAATGCTACGATAAACAGAGGGGTGTTTTCTTTTTGAATTCGTGTTTTTGTATTCTTTGGGTAAATACCTAGTAGTGCAATTGCTGGGTTGTAGCATAGTTCTATTTTTCATTTTTTGAGGAACCTCCCTACTGTTTTCCACAGCGCCTGCACCAGTTTGCATTCCCACTAACAGAGCGTTTCTCCACATCCTCACCAACACCTGTTGTTTCTTGTGTTACTGATTTTAGCCATTCAGACAGATGTGAGGTGATACCTCATTGTGGTTTTGATTTGCATTTCTCTGATGATGAGTGATGTTGAATATCTTCTCATGTGTCCGTTGGCCATCTGTATATCTTCTCTGGAGAAAAGTCTGTTCATGTCTTCTGTCCATTTTTTAATTGAATTGTTTGTGCATTTTTTTGGTGTTGAGATGTAGAAGTTCTTTATATATTTTGGGTACCAACCCTCTATTAGATATTTCTTTTCAAAGTATCTGTTCCCATTCAGTAGGTTGCATTTTAGTTTTGTTGATCATTTCCTTTGCTGTGCAGAAGCTTTTTTATTTTGATGTAGTCCCAATGGTTTATTTTTGCTTTTGTTTCCCTTGCCTCAGGAGACTTATGGAGAAAAATGTTGTTATGGCTGATGTCAGAGAAATTATTGTCTGTGCTCTCTTCTAGGATTTTTATGGTTTCAGGTCTCACATTTAGGTCCTTGATATATCTTGAGTTTATTTTTGCGTATGGCGTAAGAGAGTGGTCCAGGCTGATTCTTTAGCATGAAGCTGTCCAGTTTTCCCAACACCATTTGTTGAAGAGACTTTTTTTCATTGCATATTCCTTCTTTCTTTGTTGAAGATTAATCGACCATGTAATCATTGGTCTATTTCTGGGCTCTCCATTCTGTTCTGTTGATCTATGGGTCCTGTTTTGTGCCAGTATCATTACCGTTTTGATTACTGCAGCTTTGTAGTGTATCTTGAAATCTGGAATTGCAATATCTCCAGTTTTGTTCTTCTTTGATTGCTTTGGCTCTTCAAGGCCTTTTATGATTTCATGCAAATTTTAGGATTGGTTCCCGTTCTGTGGAAAATGATGTTGGTAGGGATTGCACTAAATTTGTAGATTGCTGTGGGTACTGTGGACATTTTAATAATATTTGTTCTTCCAGTCCGTGAGCATGGAATGTCTTTCCATTTATTTCTGTCGTCTTCAATTTCTTTGATCAACATTGTATAGTTTTCAGAGTTCAGGTCTTTCACTTCCTTTGTTAAGTTTATTCCTATGTATATTATTATTTTTGGTGCAGTTGTAAATGGGATTTCTTAAAATTTTCTTTTCTGCTACTTCATTATTAGTCTATAGAAGTGCAATGGACTTCTGTATATTGATTTTGTATCCTGTGACCTTACTGAATTCCTTGATGTTATGGTAGTTTACTGGTGGAGTCTCGAGGGTTCTCTCTATGTAGTATCATGTCATCTGCAAATAGTGAAAGTTTTACTTCCTCCTTACCAATTTAGATGCCTGTTATGTTTTCTTCTTGTCTGGTTTCTGTGGCTAGGGCTTCCAGTAATGTGTTGAATAAAAGTGATGAGAGTGGACATCCTTGTCTTGTTCCTGATATCGGGGGTAAAGCTCTCAGTTCTTTACCATTGAGTATGATGTTAGTTGTGGGTTTTTCATATATGGCCTTTATTATGTTGAAGTATGTTCCCTCTAAACCTACTTTGTTGAGGATTTTTATCATGAATGTTGTACTTTGTGAAATGCATTTTCTGCACTATTGAAATAATCCCGTGGTTTTTATCCTGTGTCTTGTTGATGGAATGTGTTATGTTGAATGATTTATAAATATTGACCCATCCTTGCATCCCAGGAATAAATCCCATTTGATCGTGGTGAATGATTTTTTTAAATTTATTTTGAGAGAGACAGAGGCAGCACAAACAGAGGAGGGACAGAGAGAGAGAGAGAGAGAGAGAGAGAGAGAGAGAATCCCAAGCAGGCTCCACACTGTCAGTTCAGAGCCTGATGTGGGGCTTGAACTCACCAGTGGTGAGATCATGACCTGAGCTGAAACCAAGAGTCAGACACTTAACTGACTGAGCCACCCAGGTGCCCAGTGAATGATTTTTTTTAATGTATTGTTGGATTCATTTTCTTGAAGATTGTTGAGGATTTTTGCATCGCTGTTCATTAGAGTCATGAGCCTATAGTTCTCTCTCTCTCTCTTTTTTTTTGTAGTGTCTTTTTCTGGTTTTGGTATCAGGGTAATGCTGGCCTCATAGAATGAATTTGGAAGCTTTCCTTTCTCTTCTGTTTTTTGGAATTGTTTGACAGGAATAAGTATTAACTCTTTTTTAAATGTTTGGTATAATTCATCTGTAAAGCTGTCTGGTCTTGGACTTTTGTTTTTTGGGAGTTTTTTTTTTTATCACTAATTCTATTTCATTGCTGGTAATTGGTCTGTTCAAATATTCCATTTCTCCCTGACTCAGATTTATAATCAAGTTATATGTTACATGTTTCTAGGTTATATGTTTCTTGGTTGTTGTCCAATATATTGGCATATAATTTTTCATACGATTCTCTTATAATTCTTTGTATTTCAGTGGTGTCAGTTGTTACTTTTCTCGTTGCAGATTTTGTTTATTTGAGTCTTTTCTCTGTCTCTCTCTCTCTCCCTCTCTCTGTCTCTCTCTCTCTCTCTCTTTTTTTTTTTTTGATGAGTCCACCTAAAGTTTCATCAGCTTTGTTGACTTTTTCAAAACCATCTCCTGGTTTCATTGGTCTGTTTTATTTTATTTTTCAGTTTCAATTTCATTCACTTCTGTGTTAATCTTTATTATTTCCTCCTTCCTACTGGTTTGGATTTTGTTTGTTGTTCTGTCTCTAGCTCCTTTAGCTATAGGGTTAGGCTGTTTATTTGAAATTTTTCTTGCTTGTTGAGGTACACCTGTATTGCTCTCTACTTCCCTCTTCAAGTAGTGGCCTCGTGAGGAAGAGTGCCTCTAGTGCCCTGTAATGCAGTATCACCTGTTCACCAGAACCTGGTGCTCTAGTGGTGCCTTCTGTGTGTATTGCCTGTGCCTTCCTACTGTGGCTGTCCTGTGTTTGCCTCCAGTCCAGTTGTTGGCGGTGGCTCTCTTTGTCTGCTGTGGGCAGAATTGGGTCCCTGTGTTGTTAGTGGGTGCGTGTGCGGCCGCCTTGGGTCTGTGTCGAGTGAGACCAGCTGTTGGGTAGAGATGGAGTAGCCCCGAATTGCAGGGTGCTCCCCCTGTGTTCTGCCCTGAGAAGCTTTTGTTGGCCTTGCCTTCAGACCCCCACTGGGTGCTCAGCCAGACTTGTGTGCGCGGGTATCTTCCCGTCTCGCCAGGGTAGGAGTTCCCTCGGAGCGGGCCGGCCCTGTCGGGGCTGCTCGCACACCGCCAGGCTTGTGGCCCTGCTTTGGATGGGCTCCGGCCAAGAGCCTGTTGGAGGGGGCGGGTCCGCAGGAGAGTGTGGGGGTAGGGTATGCTGTTAGCAAGTTAGGTGGAGAGTGTTCATGTTCTGCTGGTTCCCGCAGGTGTCCGTGTGTCCAGGCTAGGGGGTAGGGGAGGGTAATGGCCCCCGTCAGCTCCTTTGTTCCTCGAGAAGTCCCCTAAAGATCCCTGCCCCTCCAGCACACACTCAGATTAGTGAATAAATCTCCCTCCCGTACATCCCACCCGGTTTTCAAACTGCTACATCTGTGCTGCGTCTCTGTGGGGCTGCTTGTTGTGCTTTTCTTTTTAAAGGGTGGGAACTCTGTTTTCTCTCACCCTCCTGTCTCTCCCACAGCCCAGCATGCTGAGGTAAAATTTCTTGCTTACTTATTTTCAGAGAAAGAGAGAGCAAGCACGAACAGGGGAAGGGCAGAGAGAGAGAGAGAGAGAGAGGGAGAGAATCCCAAGCAGGCTCCACACTCAGCGAGGAGCCTGCCGCGGGGCTCAATCTCATGATGGTGAGATCAGGACCTGAGCCAATGCCAAGAGTGGAACGCTTAACTGACGGAGCCACCTAGGTGCCCCAGTCTCTGATTTTTAAAGTTTCAGGTTTTAAGGGACGCCTGGGTGGCTTAGTCAGTTGAGCGTCCAACTTTGGCCCAGGTCATGATCTCACAGTCCGTGGGTTCGAGCCCCGCCTCGGGCTGTGTGCTGACAGCTCAGAGCCTGGAGCCTGCTTCGGATTCTGTGTCTCCTTCTCTCTCTGCCCCTACGCCACTTGCGCTCTGTCTCTCTTTCTCTGTCTCTCTCTCTCTGTCTGTCTCTCTCTCAGATAAACATTAAAGTTTCAGGTTTTAAGCCCTGCCGTTTGCATAAAGTTAGTCCCCTCTGGTTTTCAAAGGCAAATGTCAGGGGGATTCGTCTTCCCCATGCAGGTTCATGTGCCTGCGGTGCTTGGTATGAGGGTCTGTTTCTGTACCCTCTCTGCACCCATGACATCCCTCCCTCTTGTGGACAGTCCCATGGGTCTGTTTAGCTTCTGACAGCATCTCTGCCCTTCCTACCCTCTTCGATGAGGCCTCTTCTCTATATTTAGCCGTGGAGAGTCTGTTCCGCCAGTGTTTGGGTCATTTTCTGGTTTATTTACACTGATGTGGGTGTTATCGTGTATCCATGGGACAAGGTGAGTTACTTTAGCACCTTCCCACTCTGCCATCTTCCCTGGGAGGCCACGTCCCTGTTGTCTTCCTGTGTATCTCAGGGTGTGTGGTATTTCTAAATTCCATTTCTAAATGGAATAAATGGTATTCCAATCAGAATGACTAGTATGGCACAGTTTTAAGACAAAGAAGGAAAAACATTCTCTAAGGTCTTCTTCTCACAGTTCATTGAGAGCAGTGGCCTCTGTGAGAAAGCATGTTGAAGTAGAGAATGGTGTTCAAAGGACTTAGTCCATATCTTAGCCCTTCCATTATTAGGATGTATGACTTAATGCTCTGGACCACTTAGCATCTTGCAGCCATAGATAACTTACCCATAAAAGGTAGGTTTTGGAATAGTTTTCCCAACTAATAAGCTGCATCAGTTAAACTAGTGAAACTAAAATCTGATATCGGCAAAATTGTGCTGAAACACGTATATATCACTGATGATGTTAAAATTGACCCATTTGGGGGCACCTGGGTGGCTCAGTCGGTTGAGCGTCCGACTCCAGCTCAGGTCATGACCTCACTGTTCGTGAGTTCGAGCCCCACATCGGGCTCTGTGCTGTCACTGCAGAGTCCACATCGGATCCTCTGTTCCCCTCTTTTTCTGCCCTTCCTGTGCTCACACTCCCTCTCTCAAAAAAAAAAAAAAAATTAAAAAAAATTGACCCATTTAGAGCAGTTTGGCAGAATATAAATATCAACAGCATTTGGCCTAGTCATTGGATTACTCACACTTAAATTTATGTTAAGAAAACTAATCAAAACTGAGCCAAACTATCACTAAAATACTCTTTTATAATAGTACATTATTTAACACCCATCCACAGAAAGGAAAAAAAACCTAAATGCTCAGCAGTAGAGTCATACTCAATTAAGTTAGTGTCTCCATTAGATAGAACATTATGTGGCTATTAAAAATGGTGACTATGGAGCCCATTTTACTACAAGAGTCAGCAAACTATGGCCAAGTTAGACCAAATCCATCCCACTGCCCATTTTTATAATAGATTTTTATAAACCTACTTTATTATCTACGTTTTATTTTTTTGAAGCTTTTAAATTTCTCAGGGGGCACCTGGGTGGCTCAGTCGGTTAAGTGGCCGACCCTTGGCTTCGGCTCAGGTCGTGATCTCACGGTTTCATGAGTTCAAGGCCCACATCGGGCTCCTCACTGACAGTGCGGTGCCTGCTTGGGATTCTCTGTCTCCCTCTCGCTCTGTCCCTCCCCCACTTGTGCTGTCTCTCAAAATAAATAAACTTTAAAAAATTAAAAAAAAGAATTTAAAAAAAAATTTTTTTAGGGGCACCTGGGTGGTTCAGTCGGTTAAGTGTCCGACTTTGGCTCAGGTCATGATCTCGCGGTTCGTGGGTTCGAGCCCCACGTCGGGCTCTGTGCTGACGGCTCAGAGCCTGGAGCCTGCTTCGGATTCTGTGTCTCCCTCTGTCTCTGCCCCTTGCCCGCTCACACTCTGTCTCTCTCTCTCTCTCTCTCAAAAATAATCATTAAAAAAATTTTTTTTTAAATTTTTAATGTTTTATTTATTTTTCAGAGAGAGAGAGAGAAAGAGAGAGAATAGGGGAGGGGCAAAGAGAAAGGGAGACACAGAGTCTGAAACAGGCTCCTGGCTCTGAGCTGTCAGCACAGAGCCCAATGTGGGGCTCGAACCCACCAACCATGAGATCATGACCTGAGCCGAAGTCAGACACTTAACTGACTGAGACACCCAAGTGCCCCAAGATTTTTAATTTTTTTAAACTCATCTCTACATCTAAAGCAGGGCCCAAACTTACAACGCTAAGATCAAAATTTACATAATACTCCACTACCTGAGCCAGCCAGGCGCCCCTGTAAGTAACTTTTTACGGGACGACAGTGATGCCATTGCTCTCTGTATCTTCTTTGGTTGCTTTTATGCTGCAGTTGCTGTGACAGAGCCTGTGTGGTTGCACAATCTACAAGATTTACTTTATGTACCTTTACAGCAAGAGTTTGCTGACTCCAGACTTGGGAGATACTAACATCAAAAGGAAAGTGAAACCTTAATTTGCACGTACAGCGACAGTAACGGTAAAGTTTATTCTGTGCGCCCACCGAATATACATGTCCTGACATCATGCAGATAAATAGACCCAACATTGATGTGGCTGGACTCCAGAGGTGAAATGAAAGTATTTATTTTTCTAAATCCGTTTGCTGTTCCTGTTTTATTTGCTCTATTTTTAAAATTATTTGTATATTTATTTAGAGAGAGGAGAGCAGGGGAGGGACAGAGAGAGAGAATCCCAAACGGGCTCTGCCTTGTCAGTGCAGAGCCCAATGCGGGGCTGTAACTCAGGAGCCACGAAATCACGACCTGAGCTGAAGGCAGACGCTTAACGCAGGTGCCCCTTTGCTGTTCCTGTTTTAAATGAACAAACCAACATTTTAATCGTGGCCTGGGTGCTGCGGCAAGAGGAGTGCCAGTATGGCGGCCTGTGGTAAGTACGCAGGGAGCGGCCATTGCTGTTTGGGCTGGTGACCTAACCTTCCATGTGGCCCAGGTGGGACATGCTCACGTTGACGGTGTTGCTTACCTGCCTTCAGGAGGTAGATATTTCTTTCCTCTGCTGCATCCCTAGACTATAAGCAGTTGAAGGGTCCAGTAAAGCCCTGCTGACAGGAAGATCATGCTGTTACCCTGTCGTCCAGACAGCCTGGCAGTAATGAGAGGAGCGAGATCATTTATTTGACTTTACGCTGCATCGAGGCTTAAAAAGGGGTGCTTGCTCTTGGAACCTCTCAAAGCTTGGGCCATTCTGCAAATTGGAGAAACCAAACTCATAGGGAGTGTGTTAATCTTTATTATTTTTTTCAAGTTTACTTATTTATTTTGAGGGGGAGTTGGAGAGGCAGAGAGAGAGAGAGAGAGAGAGAGAGGGAGAGGGAGAGGGAGAGAGAATCCCAAGCAGGCTCTGCATTGTCAGCAGTGAACCTGATGTGGGACTCGAACTCAAAAACCTATCACATTTATAATTTTCAATTTTTTTACATATGTGGCTAATGTCTGGCTCTTTGGCTAAAGTGCAGGCTTCACGTAAGCCTTCAAATATATTCATCGATTGAGTGAGTGAATGAGTAAATACTTAAATATTTTCATATTGTAAAATACATCAAAATGTATGCAGGGTTTTTTCTTTGTTTTTAAAGTTTACTTATTTTGAGAGGGAGAGATTGCACGAGCAGGGGAGGGGCAGAGAGAGAGGGAGAGAGAGAGCATCCCAAGCAGGCTCCGCGCTGTGAGCACAGAGCCCCATGTGGGGCTCGAACTCACAAACCGTGAGATCATGACCTGAGCTAAAACCAAGAGCCAGACACTTAACCGACTGAGCCACCCAAGCACCCGTGGAGTGTGTTAATGTTTAAAGCGGATGGCTCAAAAGCAAATCAGCAGACTACTTACCACCAGTGACGTGGGCAAGGTTCCTTTTAATCTCAGGGTAATACTGTGCTCTCTGTTACCAGCAGGAGGATTCTAGAGTCGAAAGGTTCCAAAGTGAGGAGACACCTTCACCAGATCCGTCATTTCCTAGACCTCGGTTTCCCATCTGGAAAAATGAGGTCTGCATCAGAGGCATGCGCTCACCTGTGGCCCAAGTAGAATCACTTGAGAGTCAGAATTGTGGGGGTTGGAGGCAGGAAGGAGGAACTGGGACACCTTTTAACCACAGATTGTTTAAAATCCGTCTGGATGACTCCGACGTGTATCCAGGGTTGAGGATGTTTGGGTTAAATGGTTTCTCAATTTCTTTGTGCTTGCGTTTTAGAATATACACATGTGTGCACACGTTGTGGGGGTATTAGTTTTATTTTGTCATCAAATGGCATACACATGAATATGATTTTTGGAAATCAATAAAATAATGTGAGTATTCACTGAATACTCCCTGTGTGCTAGACTTTTCATAAATATAAGCTCATTTATTCTTCCTAGCAACCCTGTTTGGTCGGTGCTGTCATTCATATTCTAGATGAGGAAACTGAGGCTCAGAGGCCGCACAGGTATACAACTAGGTCTGTCTGACTCTTATGATGTGTTTTTTTTTCCATTATGCCATGCTGTGTGCCAGTAACTTCATTCTTTATTTCGTTGTGCAAAAGGAAAGTCCTCCTCTTTAGTAGCCAAGCTCATGTGCTGATCATTTAAAATTGTGCAACTACAGATTATTTCAAACTTGTCAAGCACTGTCACTTGTCACGTATTTGGCTAACAGATTTTCCTATGGAGCCCTTCTTAGTTGATAAAAGAAATAATCATTCTTGGGGTACCTGGCTGGCTCAGCTGTCAAGCCCCCCCACCCCCATCGGACTCTGAGCTGACAGTGCGGTCTGCTTGGAATTCTTTCTCTCTCCCTCTGTCTCTGCCCCTCCCCTACACACGTGTACTCGCTCTCTCTCAAAATAAATGAACATGGAAAAAAAAAGAAAAAAGAAAGAATCATTCTCATGCCTGCTTTGAGAGATCTGTATTAAAAATGAGTGGGTGGCCCATTGCCTTTCTAGATGTCAGGTACTAGAGTAGCGTATCAGGGATTTTCCCTCTCGTGAATAGCGTGCTTTTTTATTTGCGTATCTGCTGCAGTTGGCCAAGGATCAGGGGCACATGGTTGCTTCGATTGATCTTTTCTTTCTTTTTTTTTTTTTAATGTTTATTTATTTTTGAGAGCCAGAGACAGATGGAGCATGAATGGGGGAGGGGCAGAGAGAGAGAGAGACCCAGAATCCGAAGCAGGCTCCAGGTTCTGAGCCGTCGGCACAGACTTGACGCGGGGCTCCAACTCACAGACCGTGAGATCATGACCGGAGCCGAAGTTGGACGCTTAACCGACGGAGCCACCCAGGGGCCCTGAGCATATGCTTTTTCAGTTGTGTTTCTTGTGAGACGTCTTCCTCGTATGATCTATCTTTTCACGTTAAGAAAGCAGTGAAAAATGGTTTTAAAGGTATGAAAATGGACTTTGTCATTTGTACACTTGAATCAGATATGCATCAAGTGACATCTAGGTGACTACATGATGGGACCAGTGGGGTAAAATGAAAACCAGATACAGAATTTGGCCAGCTCCTGCTGCTGTAAAGGAACCTTAAAGAGTACACCTGGGACAGTGATCAGGTGACCGTGTAATTTATCCTCCTGGATGAGATCCTTTCAAAAGTGAAAGTGGGGCCTCATAAAAATTACCATTTGCTGTATCAGAATTCTAATGCTCAATTAACGTGTACCTAAGTCGTCATGTCTTTTAGTTCTAATTCAGCCAACATTTATTAATTATCTACGCTGTGCTAGGTTCTGTGATGGGTGTTGTATACAGTCTTGGAGTATCGGTCCAGTACTAGAAGGTAAACCCACCGCTGGATGGACAGCGACATAAGTATCCACTCCTGTTGTAATTTGGATGGTAGTAAAGATACGAGAGCTCTCTGGGAGTATAACGAAGGTGATAAATTGTGATCCAGATGTGGAATGGAGGAGGAGAGGGTTATGAAAGATTCGAAATGGTTCAGCTGAATCTTGAAGGATGAAGGTTTGGTTGAAAATAGGACATTTGTGGGCACCTGAGTGGCTCAGTGGGTTGAGCATCCGAGTATTGATTTCGGCTCAGGTCATGATCTCATGGTTCATGAGTTCGACCCCTGCGTCGGGCTCTGTGCTGACAGCACAGAACCTGCTTGGGCTTCTGTCTCCCTCTCTCTTCACCTCCCCCACCTGTTAAAAATAAATAAACATATAAAAAAAGAAAGAAGAAGGGACCTTTAAGACAGTGGGCAAAGCATAGGTGACGGCACTTGGGTGTGAAGGTACGTGGGAATTAGGAGAAAGTAGGGTGCATTTGTGTGGCTGGAATATGGAGAGCATAGGAAAACAGAGTGACAAATGAGGCCTGAAAAGTTGGTCATGAGCAAGACTGTGAGGGCTTTATCAGCTTAAGGGCCTCTCCCTGAGAAGAAAAAACAGAATACTCCTCATATAAGTCACTGAAAAAGAGAACCGGATAATAACATGAGCAAAGTAAATTTCAGTGCTTTCCCCAAGCAACCAATCGTCACCTACTTTTTTTCATTTATGAAACCCGTATGACTCATATTGTGGTCCTCTGACCAGCAGTAGACGCTTCACTTGCAGGCTTCTTAGCAATGCCAGTTCCTGGCCCCCAGTCTCAGCTATCATATCCAGATCTCTGGTGATGGGATCCAAGAAACTGCTTCCACTAGCTCTCCAAGGGCATTCTTACGCATATTAGAGTGTGAGAGCCACTGCATTCCAGCTGGAGTTGAGTTGAATTAGGTACAGTCTCAACACTTGATGGTTGAAACTAACATCTAAATGAAAACTCCTCTCTGCGAATCAAGCCACAAACTGATGCCACCGTCAGCTAAGGTGAATGCTTTGCCGCTAAGTGTTCCATGACTTGAATACTAAGAATTTAAGATACGTTCCAAAGTTTTCCAGAGAAACACGGGACTTGCTTCTTAGCATCTAAAGCAAACATTTGTTTCATTGTGTGTAGGTTTTCAGTACAGCTTGAGTTTGTCTCCAAATCCTAGCGAGGATTTGGAAGAAAGCTATACTTATGTAGGTTTTATCTTTTTAATAGCCTGGTTTACATTTTCTGCCTTTGTGATATGTGCATCCATTCGGAAACATTTAAGCACTTGATAATTAATCCTCAGCCATGGGCAGTTATTATTTTTTATCATGAAATAGTTCAAATGTACCGAAATACCCATGCAGATATAACCTGTTGTCATTTTGTTGTAAGAAATATTTTAATGTATATCAAGTCAGACACCAAGAAGTAAAGAATAGAAAGGATAGAAAAGGAGTAATTTTTGAGGCTATAAGGCCTGAATATTTTCGAGTACTGCTGAAAGTCATGAATCCTCGGCTGTTGGAGACACAGGAAAACATAGTAGGAGATATAAAAGAAATACACACATTGTTGTGAAAACCAGAGACAAAGATATCAAAATCCACGACCAAGAAAACAAGATGGACTAATGTTTGTGAGAGTTGAGAAAAACCAGTCAACAACACACACCTGTACACGCCTGGTCAAACCGTCTTACGAGCGTGTGGGAAAAATAAAGGCATGTGACATAAAACTGAGAGAGTATACAAACGGTCTTCATTGAAGAAACTTGTGAGTAATCTTTTCAAGCAGAAGACATACTCTGGAAGGAACATCTGAGATGCGAGAAAGAGTAGTGAAGAAGTAAATTATGAGATAAATAGGTAAAACTAAATAAAATGTTTCTGTATGAAATGCCACCAAATATTATATAAAATGTTTTGATAGATAGTCATTTTCTTACCATTTGGTTAGAAATCGCGTTGTGATTTATCTCAGTAGTTATTTAGGGGTGTACACTTATATGTGTATGTTGAGCTTCTGTCGTTGATTTCTGATCTAATTGTGTTAGATGTTTTTGTCTGTAGGATATCAATTCTTTGAAAATTAAAGTCCTTTATGTATCAGCTATGCTTCAGTGGCACTCAAGATCTAGGAAACAGGGGCGCCTGGGAGGTTCAGTCGGTTAAGGGCCCAACTCTTGATTTTCACTCAGGTCATGATCTCACAGTCATGGGACTGAGCCCTGCACTGAGCTCTGCACTAACAGTACAGAGCCTCCTTGGGATTCTCTCTCTCCCTCTCTTTCTGCCCCTTCCTCCCTCCCTCTCTCTCTGTCTTTCTCAAAATAAATAAAGACACTTAAAAAAAAAAAAAGACCTGGAAAACAGAAGGCACACTCAACTGAGATTTTGACAAAAATTTTCTTGAGTAAGTTGAGAGAGGTCGGGGCACTTGGGGACTATCAACAGTGAGAAGGGACTATCACAGTCTCCGAACTTCATGGGACAAAGGGAGGAAACAAGCATTGCTGGAAACCAGTGAGGTGTAGAGCAGTGGAAATGGGATGGTCGCTGTGAACATACAGGTGCTTTGTAAGAAGCTGAAGTCTTAGAAGGTCACTGCTCCTGCCAGAACTATGGCACCCACCCAGGCAGAGAGGGGACAGAGGAAAGTTACCGTGATCACTGTTCATGTTCTCTGGTCTCCTGCCAGTACCTCCCATTAGCCATACCTAACTGGGAGCCAGAAGAGCCCAGGTCATGCAGCTTATAGGAGTTACCGCTTAGGGCATACAGCAAAGGAGAGAAAAGCAGAGAATAAATGGCAGAGAGGAGCAAAGCTCCTCTGGAAAACCAGCAGATTTCGAGATGTGACGTGACATATTCGCGTATGTTCTGTCTCTGGTCAAAAAGGAATATTCGTGTATCAGTCACGGCCCATCTAGGAAAACGGAGACACTCGAAGTATTTTACAGAGAGCAAATTGAATACAGAGAATTGGTTGGCCAGTGATATCAGTGCAGAGAAACCAAATGGGAAGGGGAAGCAGTTGAGATTAGCAATAGCAGGAGCTGCATCACATTAAGGTCTGGAGAGTCAGAGTAGAATCAGAAACCAGCAACCAGGCCATCTTTACGAAACTAGACTGCTCTGCCGGGGACATAAAGCTTAGTGGTTTTAATGATTTTTTTAATCTTAATAATTCTTGGTGAATTGTTCCTTTTATCATTATGTTCTGTCTCTGTTTCTGTGAATATCCCTTATGTAAATTATTTGCATTTGGTATTTATATTTTTTACAGCTTTTTTGGTCAGCATTTCCCTTTCCTATTTTTGCTTTACTTTTGAACTTTGTGTGACATGTCTGTTTCTTTAATTTATTTTAATCTAATGTGACAGT
Organism: Lynx rufus; assembly: GCF_022079265.1. NCBI lineage: Eukaryota > Metazoa > Chordata > Mammalia > Carnivora > Felidae > Lynx > Lynx rufus. The sequence continues at coordinate 35,215,610 of NW_025814833.1, read as the reverse complement.
CTGTCAGTGGGTAAATCCAATCAATTACATTCGTTTTGACTGCTATTATTTTCAGGTTTTATTCTTAAAAAAATGTTTTTAATGTTTAAAATTTTTGAGAGAGACAGACAGAGCATGAGTGGGGGAGGGGCAGAGAGGGAGGGAGACACAGAATCGGAAGCGGGCTCCAGGCTCCGAGCCGTCAACACAGAGCCCGACGCGGGCTCGAACTCACCAATGGGGAGATCATGACCTGAGCCGAAGTTGGATGCTCAACCGACCAAGCCACCCAGGTGCCCCTTTCAGGGTTTTTTTCTTATCACAAATTTTACTTGGTCAAATGCAGTGATCACATTCTTTGCATTTTTGTGTCTGACAGAGTATTTAGTGCTGACCTTACCATTCACATGAGGGGCTGTAATTGACATTCTTCAAAAAGATCCTGTCTTCATTTAGCATTAAAAGAAAAAGAAGGACAGGGCTCCTGGGTGGCTCCGTGGGTTCAGCATTGTACTCTTTTTTTTTTTTCTTAATTTTTTTATGTTTTATTTTATATTTGAGAGAGGGAGAGAGAGAGCGAGCAGGGGAGGGGCAGAGAGATGGAGACAGAATCTGAAGCAGACTCCAGGCTCCAAGCTGTCAGCACAGAGCCGGACGCAGGGCTTGAGCCGATGAGCAGTGAGATCATGACCTCAACTGAAGTTGGACACTTAAGTGACTGAACCACCCAGGAGCCCCAGCATCAGACTCTTGATTTCAGCTCGGGTCATGATCCCAGGGTCATAGGATTGAGTCCCATGTCGGACTCTACACTGAGAGTAGAGCCTGCTTAACATTCTCTCTCTCTCCCTCTGCCCCTCTCCCCACTCACGTTCTCTCTCTCTCTCTCTCTCAAATAAAAATAAAATAAAAAGAAAGACCCATAGAAATTGCATCCTAAATCCCTGTTTTCCTTTGATTGGTTGGGTAGAATGGTTGATGGTGAATTTGGATTATTCTAAGTGTAGTGGGCATCCAATCAGAATAGTTGAGAATACGGAAATGATATGTTCTAGTTTCAGAGATGAAAGGATCAGTCTGGCTGAAGTGTCAATGGACCATGGGACTAGAGCGAGAAGTAAGGAAACCAGTTATCCCCATGTAAGATGATGGTAGGTTGGGCTAAGGGGAAGGAATGGAAACAGGGAGAGTAGTTAAGAGATTTTTGCGGTAAACCAGACAAGAGATTATGGTGGTTTGGACAAGCAGTTCAAGGTACTGAAAAATTAGAGACAGAAGGAGAAGGAAAGAAAGAGAAATCAGGGATATCTCCAGAGTTTTTGGCCTGAGAAGGATGGAATCCTTGGCCTGCTGGAATCAGAAGACTAGGGATGGAGTAAGTTTTGGTAGAACATCAAAAATTAAGTTGTGACCATGCTCATTTTGAGATGTCAGTTAGACAGCCAGTGAAGATGTTGGTGTAGGAAGTAAAATATCCTAGCATGGAAGTAAGGACAGAAGCGTGGACTGGGGATAGACATTTGGTGTTTAAAGCCAAGGGAAGAGTGGTGATAGAAAAGAGATCAGCTGACTGAGCCCTGGAGCATGACAGTCAAAAAAGTTCAACGAGAAGAAAGCAACTGGTAGAGGAAGCTTTGAAGTCAGAGAGGAGAAAAGCCCAGAGTGTCTGCTTCCTGGAGGCCAAGTGAAGAAATATAGTAAGAGGGGTGCCTGGGTGGCTCAGTCGGTCAAGCATCCAACCTCGGCTCAGGTCATGATCTCGCTGTTCGTGAGTTCAAGCCCCCCGTCGGGCTCTGTGCCGACAGCTCGGAGCCTGGAGCCTGCTTCAGATTCTGTGTCTCCCTCTCTCTCTGCCCCTCCCCGGCTCACACTCTGTCTCTCTCTTTCTCTCAAAAATAAAAACATTTTTAAAAAATCTAAAAAAATAAGTGTAATATGAAAAGGGAGGGGGTGTTTGTTATAATCCAATCTACCTATAGGTCAAATAAGATGACGATTGAAAATTGGTCCTGGGATTTATAACATGAAGGTCATTTTGAACAGGACAAGATCAACTTTGGTGGAGATAGGGGTGAAAGCCTGACTTGTAGGGGGTTTAAGAGGGGAAATCAGAAGATGAATTAGAGGCGGGATGTGTAGAGAAATGTTTCCAAAGGTTTTGCTGCAAATGGAAACATAGAAATGAGGAGATAACTGGCAGGGGAATTAAGGTCAGAAGGTTTGTGTTGTTTATTTTGCAAAATCAGAGAAACGACAGTATGTTTGATTATGTGCTGATGGGAATAGTCTACTAGAAAGGGGGAAAGGCAAGAGTAAGAGGGGAGAACTGCTGGAGTGATGTCCTTTAATAGGGAAGAAGGGATGTGATCCAGGGCACTTTTGGAGGTATTGGCCTTCATCCGGGCAAAGATATTGCATCTGTAGCAACGAGGGCTGGTAGACAGCCTGTGAAGATGTGACTAAATCCCTATGTCAATTATAACACCAGAAAGTTCTCAAATGTTTCATCACATGGTCTGCTCTGAAATTCCCCATGCCTACAGTTGATTAGGGAAAGGCTAGCTTGTAGACACTGTAGCTGGAGGCCTAATTAGCTCCTAAGAACATACTGGGTACCTCATGAGGCTGCTGCTGATTCAAGTGGGCCAGAGTGCAGGAGTGACCCCCACAACACCCTGCTTTCAGTCTTCGGATTTCAGCTCCTCTGGACTCTTCCTTCTACCCTAGGCGAGGCCCGCAGTGCCGTTATTTTAGAGCATGAATCGCTTCAGTTAGATGTATTTAATGTTGTATTCAAGAATATCCTTTTAGGGGCGCCTGGGTGGCGCAGTCGGTTAAGCGTCCGACTTCAGCCAGGTCACGATCTCGCGGTCCGTGAGTTCGAGCCCCGCGTCGGGCTCTGGGCTGACGGCTCAGAGCCTGGAGCCTGTTTCCGATTCTGTGTCTCCCTCTCTCTCTGCCCCTCCCCCGTTCATGCTCTATCTCTCTCTGTCTCAAAAATAAATAAAAGTTGAAAAAAAATTAAAAAAAAAAAAAGAATATCCTTTTAATCCTAACGCTTGCATTTTCAAACGAAAGCCAGTGAAGTATTTTGTGATTTTTATAGCAAAACCGTATTATTTTTTCCTAGTGAATGAAATGAAATTGCAGGCACATTGTATGTTCATCTGTTTTTATATTTTCTGTCACAGTATTAGCTCATTTAATTATTCACAAATATAACAATACAGCTATTTTAAACCTTGTAAATCAAACATATAAATGGTCTAAGAGTTAGGATCTGACAAAGCAATGCTTCTTAGTATAATTTATAATTTGACGGTAATGAAATTCATAAATAGGAATAGCATTGATAAAACAGGCAGGAAAAAAACTAACTTATAATGACCAGTTACGATAAGAAAATAGCTCTTTGAGTTGTTAAAAGTTGATAATAGCTTAATTGGAAGCTATTAAATCTGAGAAATAATCTTTCAATCTTCTTAACCTTTAAATTAAATATTTCTAATACCAATGCTTGCCTGCCTAGAGTAGTTGTATAAGAAGAATTCCAATTATTTTACCATAATAATCCATTTCTCCACAATAATTGTTTCAAATTACCATTGTTAAAAGTTTTGGGGGAAAACCAGTAATTCTACTCCTAGGTACATAGCTAAGACAAATGGAATCAGACGTCTGCACTGAAACTTGTATATGAATGTTCATAGAAATATTTTTCATAGTTGCCCCAAAGGAGAAACAACCCAAATTTCCATCAGCTGATGAATGGATGAGCAAATAGGGTCTGTCCAGCGGAATATTACAACAATAAAAAGGAACGGAGTACTGATCCGTGCTACAGTGTGGATGAACCTTGAAAATGTTATGCTAAGTAAGAGAAGCCAGACCCCAAAGGCCACATATTATATGATTTTCTTCATTTTCCGTTTATTTATTTATTTATTTATTTATTTATTTATTTATTTATTTTTGAGCAAAGAGGAAAGGTTATTAAAGTGAGAGTATGCTCTCCGAGATGCGAGAGGGGGCAAGCTCACGGGAGAGCTGTGCGCCCTAGGGTTTGGGTTTGTTTTATCGACAGCTGTTAACTAGGGGATGGAATATTTATTACTTGGGGAGGAGATTTCTTTTATTAATTAATTAATTAATTTATGTGACATGAATTGATTTTTACTGGATAAATTGGCCCAGAATTTTCTATATATACAAGGGGCATTCCCATTTAATATTAACACATGCTTAGCCATATTTTTTCAAAATTTATTTTCAAGTTAGTTAACATACAGTGTGGTATTGGTTTCAGGAGTAGAACCCAGTGATTCGTCACTTACATATAACACCCAGTGCCCGTCCCAAAAAAGTGCCCTCCTTAATGCCCATCGCCCATTTAGCCCATCCCCCCCATCCACCTCCCCTCGAGCAACCCTCCAGTTTGTAATCTGTATTTAAGAGTCTGTTATGGTTTGCCTCCCTCTCTGTTTTTATCTAATTTTTCCTTCCCTTCCCCGGGTGCATCTGTTAAGTTTCTCAAATTGCACATATGAGTGAAATCATATGATATCTGTCTTTCTCTGACTGACTTATTTCGCCTTGCATCACACGCTCTAGTTCAATCCACGTTGTTGCAAATGGCAAGATTTCGTTCTTTTTGATCACCGAGTAGTATTCCATTGTGTGTATATACCACATCTTCTTTATCCATTCATCTGTCAGTGGACATTTGGGCTCTTTCCATACTTTGGCTACTATTGATAGTGCTGCTATAAACATGGGGGTGCATGTGTCCCTTCTAAACAGCACACCTGTATCCATTGGATAAATACCTAGTAGTGCAATTGCTGGGTCGTAGGGTAGTTCTATTTTTAGCTTTTTGAGGAACCTCCATACTGTTTTCCAGAGGGGCTGCACCAGTTTGCATTCCCACTAGCAGTGCAAGAGGGTTCCTCTTATATGATTTTCTTCATATGAAATGTCCAAAATAGGCAATGTGTACCGATAGAAAGGAGATTGCACAGTGGTTGAATGTGATGAAGAGAGAGAGGGGACTGGGAATGGGTGGTGACTGCTGTTGCGTATGAAGGTTTTTGGGAGAGCGATGAAATGTTTTAACATTAGATATTGGTGACAGTTGCAAAACTCTGTAAGTATATTAAAAACCACTAAATTGTAGACTTGAAAGGAGAGAATTTTATGGTATACAAATTATATCTTAATACAATTTTTAAAAAAATGTTAGCTTAAGGGGTGCCTGTCTAGCTCAGTCGGTACAGCATGAGACTCTTGGTCTCGGGGTCATAAGTTCGAGCCCCACGTTGGGCGTAGAGAGTTTACTTTAAAAAATTAGCTTCAAAAGACAGCATGGAAGTTAAAGAGTCACTTAAAACCACTTTCCAAGTAAGTTCAGAAGTTTTCTTTCCATTCTACTCTTTAAAAAAACATAGCCAGTGTATGACTCACTGTGAAAAAACAATAATGAGGTAAAAGAATAAGCATTTTCCATCATTTTTCTGTTATACCAAGTAACTACCAAAAGGTTGATTAAAGGTCAAAGGAGCACTGTATTTATAGAAATATTTTTTAAACTGCTTGAAATCCCAGACAATAAGTGTTGATTGTACCAGCAGACCAGCACAGATGGATATGAAAAAGCGCCATTGCAATGTCAACTCAATATTTGGAAATTTCTCTGTAGAATAGAGTGATTTCTTCTTCTTGTGTTTAGCCTTTTCTCCAAGTAGAAACAACTATGGGAGCTGTACAGTACGTTCTCTTGTGGGTGCGCCTGTGAGAGCCACAGGGATTGAAGGGGAAATGCTGACGTAATGGCACACAAGTCCGCCAAGCTACTGGTGATCCAGATGAGTGTCTCTGACCAGATGGTTCAACCAAGACATTCCAAAATGTCATATCTCTATTCCTCCACAGAAGTATTCACATTTCTTGTTTTTAATGTTTATTTATTTATTTTGAGAGAGAGAGAGAGAGAGAGAGAGAGAAAGAGAGAGTACATGAGCAGGGGAGGGGCAGAGAGAGGGAGAGAGAGAATACCAAGCAGGCTCCATGCTGTCAGCACAGAGCCCAACGTGGGCTCAGATTCATGAATCGTGAGATCATGACCTGAACTGAAACCAAGAGTTGATGCTTAACTGACTGTGCCCCCGAGGCACCCAAGAGCTGTCATCCCTTCAACTGAAGAATTCGAGGTATTGAAAAGATAAAGAAGCTGATTGAGTATACCTCTAAAAAGCTGCTTTTACCTGGATGGTAAATTGTGCTTCCTAGTTTACACAGCACACTCAACAGCCATTACCTTATGAGTCTCTTGACAAACCTTGATTTTGGTAGAATTTGTTCCCTTTTGTCTATTGTGCAGACGTGGAAATAATCTCAGTGGATGGAACTCACTTGGGGTCCCGTGTCTCCTGGTGTCTTAGCCCCAAATTGGACCTTTGTTACTGACTCCTTGGCGAGGTTGCTTTCATTGCCCAGGGCTGCCGTCATCACCCAGGGCCTCATGAATAAGCCCTCCAGGACTGCTTTGGTGAGGAAGTTGCTTCTGATCTTCTGCCATCACAGGTCCTGATAGAGCACTCATGCTATCAGGCTCAAATGATCCCAATTCCTCCCTCGATCTCTTTGCATGCATATAATTTCTCCAGATATGTATTGTGTGTTGCATGATCGCTCCCACTATTATGATCTCCTGTCTACTTAGTACTTCCATCTCTATCCTTCCTCTCCCTAGGGGAGGCATCGAAGCAAAGTAGTCAAGAGCATCGACTCTGACGTCAGGACACCAATTTTATAGCCTGGTTTTGTCACTTAACTAACTCTGTGACCTTGAACACATGACTTAACCTAGTTGGGGCTCACCTTTTTTTTTTTTTAATTTAAGTTTGTTTATTTTTGAGACAGGGAAAGAGAGCATGTGTGTGTGAGCGAGTGGGGGAGGGGCAGAGAGAGAGAGGGAGAGGGAGAATCCCAAGCGGGCTCCACACTGCCGGCATAGAGCCCGATGTAGGGTTTGAACCCACAAACTATGAGATCGTGACCTGAGCCAAAATCAAGACTTGGACGCTTAACTGACTGAGCCACCCAGGCATGGGGCTTGGTTTTGTTATATGTCGTATAGAGACAGGAACCCAAGTCCCCATCAAATGTTTGGAATATTTAAATGTAGGGTGGCAGTCTAATTCATCATCCACAGAAGGCCCCAGGTGCAAACGGGATTGCTGTGGGCATCGCTGACATATGGCACCCTACGTAAATGAAACAATGCAGGGAATGGGACTGGCACGCTACGTGGCTCGTACCCAGGCTGTCACGCATGCTGTTGTTCTCTCCGATTCAGACGCTCTCCCCCCCCCCCCCCCACTCTTCCCCAGCTGGCCCCTTCTTATTCTTCAGGTCACAGTTTAAATGCCACTTCTTCGGTGAATCTGTCCCTGACCACCCTATCTAGATCGTTCTTCACTCTTATAGACCTTATTGCAATTTGAACCTATGCATGTTTGTTGATTGCCTCTTCTTCCTCTTCTGCTGGAAGCTCCATCAGTGCGGAGAGCATATTTTTTTCATTCAACGTGGTATTCCCAGGGGCTAGCTTAATGCTTGGTAGGCATTCAAATACTTTATAAAGTGGATGAATGAATGTGTGATTATTAACTCCTTTTCTGTATACTAGTGGTTCTCAATTAGGTTGATTTTGCCCTCCAGGGAACACTTGGCAATATCCGGAGACATTCTGGGATATCACAACCGGGATGGGGGTGCTCCCGGCACCTAGTGGGTACAGGCCAGTGTGCTGCTGAACATCTTACACAACGCACAGGACAGCTTCCCACAGCAGAGAATCGCCCAACCCAAAGTGTCGATAGTGGTGAGGTTGAGGAACCCTACCCTATACCTAGTGACGTAAGGGCTTTTATGACCCTAGGTGGGTGTCAAAATAATGGCTGTACTGAAAGTTATTTGCTTCTTGCTCTTAAAGATGCACACCGTTAAAATGGTGAAAGAAATCAATCAGACTCAGACCTCAAGGATTAAGCAGTAGATGGCACTAGAAGACACTGTAATTTACTCTTAGATCTCTTCGTTGGGTGAGTCGTCTTCACGATTTATAATGTATCCTAGTTAATTTCACCCCTTTCCTACACATACTTATTTTTGTACTAAACTAGATGTGTTAAAACTATATAGCAATGTTTCTGCCATTCAGCTCCACACATATTCAGCTGGTGCCTAGTATATGCAAGGCACTCTGCTGTGTGTAGAGATAAGTAAGCCACTCACAGGCTTTGTCCTCAATAAGCTTACGCTCCTAAACTGATCCCATGTGATAAGCAGATCATTCTGGCAGTCTCAGACCATTACTTGGAGAAATTCATCGTGGTTTCAGGATTTTCTAGGTCCTAGGTAGGTATGTCAGTATAGTACTGTGATGCATGGCGTTGATATGCATAAATGAAGAGAGAATCTTGCCTGGCCTTCTAGAACGTTCCCAAGACTTACCAGACACCTATAGTTTTGATTTCCGCAGAAAAGAAAACCCACATTCTTTTCGTGGTATAGTAAACAATGGGTCTGCGCTTCAGTTGAGTTAAAGCACATATGCCCTAGAAAACATTTCAACTCTTATGGATGCTTTTTGCTACAGGAAATCTAGCAGACCAACTTCTTCTTGAACTTATCAAGTGCTACTTGTGTGTCAGGCCCTGTACTAAGCACTGGGGATAAGAAGATGAATAAAGCAATTTCTATACAGGAGGAAGAAGTGCTCAGAATGTTCCCTATCTCAGCAGATGGCATCATTCATCCAGTTGTGCAGGCCACAAACCTGGAAATCATTCCTCTTTTTTTTTTTTTTTTAAATAGGCTCTATGCCCAGCATGGGGCTCTAACTCGTGACCCTGAGATCAAGACTCACATGTTCCACCAACTGAGCCAGTGAAGTGCCCCCTGGGAACCATTCTTGACTTTTTTTCTTTCACTCCTGTATACAATCCATCAGCAAATGGTGCTGACTGTATGTGAGATTCGCCCATTTCTGCTACAACGACCTCTGCCGTCCTGGTCCAAAGCATCGTTATCTCTATCCTGGGCTATTGGAATAGCCTGGTAACTGGCCTCCTTTCTTGTACTCTCTTGATATTGGTGTCTCCACTTAACAAGAGTTGGCCTTGTAAACTGAAAGTCTGATTTGCCATCCCTCTACTGCCTTCCCGTTGTCATTAAAATAAAATCTAAGCCTCACATGGTCAAGCCTATGCCAGTCTCTCCGACTACCTCTCCTACTACTTCTGTCCCCTTTTCTACAGCTCTAACACCAGTTTCATACCAGCTGGCCTCATCAACTGACATTAACTTAGCACATTGGGGAATTAATTCAGTTACATGCTGGCTCCACCCTGAAAAAGTTGAGCGTCTGTCAGGGCTGGGGGTAGATCAGATGTATATAGCGATGGGACGAACCGGGTGAAGAAGTGCTTTCTCACGATGTGAGGAAGACGCTCTGGAGGAAAAGAACGTTAGCTCTCTCTTGGAAAATAAAGGGGGCTACAACAAAGTAGATTTGAGAATAGAGGGATAAATTAACTCGAATATGAACAGAAGTAAAAGGGAGGATGACGAACGAAGACTCCAGGGTGTCTAGGCTGTGACCTAGAGATGTGTCGTACAGGCAGATGTAAGGGTTGCAAGAGGATATAGATATTTTTTAACATCTGCGTGGCTGTTTCTTTCCAGCAAAGTACCGGAAAAATGATCTAAAATTTGTCCTCTGTGTGCCTCCTGTCAGGCATTATTCTAGTTAGTTGATGTACCGTATCTCATCGGATTCCCATACCACTGATAGGGCATTGGCGGTATAACCCCTTTGGGAAACACAAGAAACTGAGGCACAAAGAAGTTACGTTACATGCCAGGCATCATACAGCGAATAGGTGGCATTTGAGTCTGGGTCGATCTGCTTCCCAAATCTATTTTTTCCTATAGACATACACTACCTCCTTATTGTTGTTAAACTCTTAAATAACATAACGTCCCCCCAGCAATACCATTAGTTGCATGGTGAAAACCTCCTAAGTGACTAGGCAAATGGAAACTACTTTTTGAAACCTTTGAATATGTGTGTGAATCACATCAGGTTTGCTCGAAGAAGGTGTTGTTTTGCCTCCGTGACTCTTCGGAAAAGCATTTTCTACCAGTACAAATGCATTTAATCAGTTAAGACTGTTCCAAATGGCTTGCTCATTTGCCTAAACATAAATTTTGTTTGGAAAACACTTGCAAGTGTAGAGACAGCTTCAATATGAATTATGGCGCTCGGAGTGTTCAAGTAAGATGGATAGTGGCTGGACTCAGGATTAATGTCATATTTTTCTGCAGAAGAGCTTTAGGAAGTTTAGTTATGGCAGCATTTGAAGTCAGCTTAGTCAGTTGGGAATTTTAATTAAGTTCTGGGCAGCCCCTAAGTATACCATATTCGGAGGCCATTTTTTCCTAGTAGCCACAGAAAATTGGGCATGTGTACACGAATACTGTTCATGGACATAAATCATAGCCAGCGGGAAGGTTCGGAGGGTAGAAAGTTGGCTCAAAGCGATGTTCGCAGAAACTTCAAGCCAACTTAACCATCAGATTTGCGTATTGGTTTTCTACTTCTTTTAAAATAATATTTGAGCTTTTTCTTTTGGTTCTGGAAAGCCACCTTATCGCTTACAGTCCTATCTAGCTCATGAATTCATTTTTTCAGAACAGCAGGGAATGTTCCTGATGCCTAAAGCTCACAAAAATCGCCTGTATTTCTTTTTTAGGGTACAGTTACGTACTTTAATTTTGGTTTTCTTTATGCATATTTCTCCCTCCATTAAATCTCTCCCCTTTAAAAATGTTTCCCCATCTCTGGGTATGGTGACGAAGACAGAATTGGTGATGAAACCATACAGAGAATGGGTAGGCTGAGGCCACTTGCTGCCTCAAGTTCAGTGTTTGTTATTTGTAGTCGTGTCTATCCTTAGGACACTATTGATGAAACTGCTTATTTGGAAAATTGGTGTTCTCAAGTGGAAACTTCAGAATTTTTCTGTTTTGAACAAGACTTAGAACCTGCGCAATGCTTAAAAAACGACTTTCAACGTGAGGAGAAGGTCGTGAAAATTAAGAATGAATATCTGGGGGCACCTGGGTGGCTCAGTTGGTTAAGCATCTGACTTCGGCTCGGGTCATGATCTCACAGTTCGTGAGTTCAAGCCCCACGTTGGGCTCTGTGCTGACAGCTCAGAGCCTGGAGCCTGCTTCAGATTCTGTGTCTCCCTCTCTCTTTCTCTCTCTCTCTGCCCCTCCCCTTCTCTCTCTCTCTCTCTCTCTCAGATATAAATAAACGTTTTTTCTTAAAAAAAAAAAAGAATGAACATCTGTTTTAAAATTCTTTTCCTTTCCTTCTAGAATCTTTACTTTGGAGAATGACAATACCATCCTTACAGTCACCCAGGCTTAAAAGTTCAGTCATCATTTGATTTCTCGTCCTCAAACCTCATATAGCTTTTGCTATAGTTTTTTTTCTACTTAAACATCTCTCTGACCCTCATTATTCCTTGCCTAACAGTTAGAAAAACCTAAAGAAAAAAAGAAAAATATGTTAGTTTGTCAGCTCGACTCTACCCTTGCCTCCATTGCAACGACGTCTTTCCGTATCTGTCTCCCTTTCCTAGACCATTAGCTGTTTGACAATGATGCTGTCTTATTAGTGCTATCTCTTCAGTACCTGTGACAGTGCCTGCCACACAGTTGTAAATCGTTAACATTTATTCAACAAATGTTTATTGAACGCCTACTCGGTTTTAACCACTGGGACTGTGTAAGCAAATAAGACAGACTTGGCCCTGCCCTCATGCCACCGAAGATCTAGTGGGGAGAGACAGACCAAGGATAAGTAGAAAACAAATAAAAATTAAGTTGTATTGAATGAGCTTAAGAAAAGAAGGGAATGAACAGAGAAAAACGAGGGGTTTCCGCTTTAGGTAGGGTTCACAGAAGCTTGATGGAAGAAATGTAGCAAGCCACATAATGAAAGGGCAGAGAGCATGACAGACAAAAGAAACAGCGTGTGCAAAGGTCCTGAGGTAGGACCTTTATTCTCCTTGAAGAACCAAAGTAAGACCAGTGTGGCTGAAGCCTAGTCTCACAAAGTATGGTGGGATACCTATACCAACGTCGGGCCCATCAGGGTCACATCATGAGTCTTCATGGAATGGCAAAGGCTTTTAGGATGAGGATAAGAACCTCAGATAAGCATTTGCGAAGGAAAAGTCGTGCTGCTCTGGTGGTGGGGGGGGGGGGGTGAAGCACAAAAGGGGCAGAAAGGCCAGCGGGTACTGTCGTAGGGATCCAGGTCCGAGTTGTTCTCGCCTGAAGAAATTGCCTCTCGTCTACATTTTCCGGATTGCCTTTCGCCTCTGGCGTCCTAAGTCACTTGTGCTCTAGCTTTATTTTTCTGGTGAAGCTTCACTCACGTTTCTGTGTTCTGCATTTTGCGGCACCTGACAATTCCAAGACTTCCTGGGTACGGAATTGAAGACTTCCCGTGACACTCTTCTGCGCGGGCATGCCTCCCATTTCTTTTCCCGGATGTGTCCTGTGCTCAGGCCAAACTGTAGTACTCGCCAGGCCCAGACGTGCCCCTTGCTTTCCTACGCCTACCTATTGAATCAGGTGATTGTGCCGGGAATGCTTCCTTCCTCATTTCTTTCCACGAAGTGTTTGTGCTTCCTTCTGGGACTGCTTCCGGTCTTGACACCTGCAACTTTTTCTGATACCAAGAACCAGAAGTAGCACCTCCCTCATCTGCATCTGTCCTGACAGCACGCTTTTTCTCTTTTTCCTACCTTGCTCTTTGCTCCCTTCGATCCGTCTGTGTCATTCTTTTCTAAGTCTAGCACCTTGACCATAGCTTGAGCTCAGATTCGATTGAAACGAGGGCCTTTTTGTGTATTGTAGCATCTAACAGAAGACTATGCGTGTGCATTTAGTGCCCCATAGCTTAGTAGTTCTTGCGTAATTTTGAGATTATTTTGAACAAAACAGGTTGGCTTCAGAGCTCCGTATTCTTGGACGCGTACTCACTTTGTATCTCTGAACATCTGGTTCTGAGATACAAGCACCTCATGTGCATGTGTTTGCGCCAGAATATCCCGCTACTTCATAAGAACAGTAAGCGCTCGGCACTTGCCTCTAAATCATAATCTTTAATTAATATTGAGATTTCAGGACTTGATAGGTAAAAAGGGACACCAAGAAGAAAGTAGCTGCAATGAAGAAACAGTGCAAGGGAGGAAATTATGTCGGGGTTGGCATTAGCACGAGCAGATATGCCAGGAAAAAGCGGACACGTGATTAGAATCTCAAATGTCAGGAAGAAATGCAGGCCGTCAGTAGTAGGAGGTAGGTGATCGTATAAGAGAAGCAGACGTTGGTTTGTCAGATGGTTGAATGATTCAGGAGAAACGTCTTCGTGTGCAGCATTTCAGGATTCCACAGTTTGATTGGGATCGCGGACGAAGCATGGGCTGTGGCCTTGGACAGAGTCAGGTTCCACCTTGTGCGTTTCTGATGGGAAATAAGTGTCTAGAATTGTAAAGTTGCTTTCAAAATTGTAGAATTGCTTTCAGTGCAATTACAGTACGGTCTGGTTTGTAGCCTCCAGATCTCGGGAGACCTGGGTTCGAATCACGGTATTTGAACTTCCTAGGTTGATGGCTATGGATAAATTAGTTTATCTCTGTAAGCCTCAGCTTTCTCATTTGGAAAGTGTCAGTAGCAATAGTCCTTACCACCCAGGGTTGAAGATTAAGTGACGAATTTCATGCAGAAAGCACTTAGCGTAGAGTCTGGTACATGGTAAGGTGCTGTCAGTTTCTCTCTCCCTCTCTTTGCCTTTCCAAGAAAACACATGGAGAATTTCATCTGTATGATACCGAGAGGTTATGACCCTTTTTAACATGCCCACATCAGGAGGTCAATGAGGACCGATAATCATCGTATTAAGATCTGTACTGATTATGCGGGAAGTAAATATGATCCCTGCGACAAGATTTTCACATTTATCCTGTGGGTAAGCAGGAGAATGAGGGGACTTAATTGCAACACCAGAAGGATCATTCTGAGGCTTTGGGGGTTAAGATTGGATGGAACTTGGGCAGTTCTGAAGTTAGAAAGACTAGTTAATAGACTGTTGCCTGTTAACAGCAGAGGATGAAATGAGAGGAGACGAACAGGAGGCTTTCACCTGGTTTGCAAACCTATATATTGTTGCGTAACTTGTTACAAAGAACAAGTTTTTTTTTGTTTCATTTCATTTTTTATGCTTAAAGATAGTACCACACTAGCTTTAATTCCGGCAAGAGGTGACGGTGTCGTAACCTATGCTAGTGGCAATGGCGAAGGCAAGACGGGCATCACCCGCTTTTGAAAAGTTCGTGTTATGCCACTTGCCGTTTACGAAAGACCTGCATTCGTACCTGGTTTTGCTAATTGAAAGGAATCCGAGATTTTTGCTTTTACGAACAAAAGAAGAGTATACAGCATTTGGAGCCGTTATAGACGCAGCTTGCACCCCAAGCAGTGACGGTGGCACCGCCCAGCTCCTTCCTCACAAACTGTACTCAGCCTCTCAGCAGCAAGCCACCAGAGCTTTGAACTGTGTCTGCGAGCACCCGTGCTTTATCTCGATTCATTTTGTGCGTCAGTCAGCAAGATGTGTCCTAAGGTATCAGGAAAGCCTAAGAGAGGTGATTTTTTAAGGGGTCTGGGAATGCTCAAAATTTTTCCATGTAAATTACTGGTAATTGCTTCTTTGCTTTATGCCATTTTGACTTAGGAAAGCTTTCATAGGAACGCTCTGCTTTCAGATAGCAGTGGGAGGGGGAGACCTGTAATTTCAAAATTACTTAAGTAGAATTGGCAGGATGTAATTATTGAAAATTGTGTAGGATGGGCAGGAGAGGGCAGAGATCAGGATGATGCACAGGCTTCTCACTGGGATAAGGAGACACTGGGAAGAAAATAAGTACTGCGGAGGGAGGACAGATTTTCCGGTTAGTTTCAACGCAGTGAGTTTGAGGTGCATGCGGGTAATTTCACTGGTAATGTCTGGCAGGAGGATGGCTATAAAACTCTGGAAATCAGGACAAAGACGTGGACTGGAGATGCACAATTGATATTTATCAGCATAGAGAAGGTACAAGGCACGGGAATTGATCACTAGTGCCACAGGCAAAATGTTTGTGTCCCCCTCCCTCCAACACTTGTATTGAAACCTGTCTTAGCCCAATAGGGCTCCGATAACAAACTACCGGAGACCGGGTAGCTTGTGAACAGCAGAGACATATTTCTTACAGTTCTGGAGGTGGGAAGTCCAAGATCACAGCACCAGCCTGATCATGTTCTGGTGAGGGCCCGCTTCCTGGTCTTCACGTGGCTGGCGATGCACAAAGGAGATGAGAAAGTGCGAATGTGTTAGTCAGTGTTCGTGTATGAGAATGAGAGAAATAAGGCTAAGGAGGCAGGTATTCGTCTCATGAAGAAAGGTCTGATTGGCTAAAGCAAATTTGCTTAGACTTTATCCAGTAGCCCCCTGGTTCTCAGAACTTATTGTGCATTAGAATTACCTTGGGAACTGGAACAATACAGATTCCCATTCCCGTCTTCTTTTTCAGAAGGTCTTAAGTGAGACCCAAATCAAATCAGATCAAATCGGCATGTATTTGATCAGCACACTAGACAGTTCTATTGCAGGCAATGCGGAGTCACATTTTGAGAAACGCTGACCTAATCTAGGGTATGAGAGGGTTAACAGTGAGAGTTTTTTGAAACCGGAAGTTCAGCTCTATCAATTTTTATAGTTTAGTGATACTGTCCCTGAGCTGCTGGGTTGCCTTATATGGTAGAGCAGCTATAGGCATAAAACACAGGCATCTTCCCCAGCATGTAGACGTGGAGAGAGGACCAGGAAGTGGAAATAAGGTCATGCCATTTCCCAGTATGAAGCATTGGGATTTCTCATGGGCAGCCATCAGTTTAATAATTATGCTTTTGGTAATTACATTTGTTGGCAATTACATCATTTTGCATACATAAAATTTTACTCTTCCACATAGAATTTTGGTTCGCAAAAGCTGTGCTTGCCTAGAAGATCTCAACTTTGAGAGAGAAGGGAACATTTTAAGTCAGACCTAGGACCCAAGGAAACAAAGTAACAAAATATTTGGGCTCCCAAACAAACAAACAAACAGACAGTAGGTAGTTAAGAGGTTTTTAATAAAAGTGTCCTAGGAGCAGGGAAGCCAATAGGAAGGGAACTGTGGCCGGTACTTCCAAAAGTAGAGAAGCCCGATTCAAAGATCCGTTTCCCAGCTCAAGAAGTGAGACTTCAAATGCCAGGCTTCCCTGAGGGGCTGGGTGCTCTAATGGCTGGAGGTTTCGCTACTGATTGGTACAGCTTTTAGAGATGAACTCCGTGAGCCTTTCTCTCTTGCATTTTCAATGGTCCAGGCTGGAAATGACCTTTTCAGAGAAACTGGAGAAGGAGCTACCAAGACAAGTGTATGTCATGAGGGCAGGTCGACAAGGGCAGTGCGGGACAATGTAGGAGGGAAGCATAGGCCACAGGGGACACTTGGCATGCCCTTTGGGGAAAGGAAGACAAAGGGCAGGGAAATGACAGGAGTATCAGAAAATCGCGTGGAGAAATGTCTTCCGCCAGAGGTTAAGACTTACCTAACACTTTCTGGGGCCAGAGCCTCTGTGTTTCGCCATTTTAATAACAAAAAAATTTTTTAATGTTTATTCATTTCTGAGACAGAGAGAGACAGAGCACGAGCGGGGGAGGGGCAGAGAGGGAGGGAGACCCAGAATCCGCAGCAGGCTCCGGGCGCCGGGCCGTCGGCCCAGAGCCCGACGCGGGGCTCGAACCCACGGACCGCGAGATCGTGACCTGAGCCGAAGTCGGCCGCTCCACCGACTGCGCCCCCCAGGCGCCCCTCTGCGTTTAGCCGTTTTAGAACACATTCCCATCTCTGTGGCCTGATGTACTCGGTTTATCTTCTATATCCCCTCACTAGAATGTTCCCTTAGAGCACGGATGTGTCCCGGTTTACTCAGTCCTGTACCCCCGGCATCAAGACGCGTACGTAGCACGTAGGGGCCACTCAGTAAATGTGTTTTCAGGAAACGAATGAATAAATGCTCTTTGGCCTTGAAGATGGTAGAGGTCAATAACTAATGGCAGGAGGTGGCTAGGGGATGGCAGTTTCTAGTCTCGTCTGTCCATGGGAAAGCTTACTGCGGCGGGGAGGGAGCTTTTCGAGAAGAAATGGAAAAGGGTAAATTGGGAGAGCAAGTCTAAGGAAGGCGGTAGTAGAGGGCAAGTTGGTTGAGAACCTAAAAAAGAAAAATTTGGAAAATAGTGGAACCCAGATCTTCCAGGCTTTATCCAACTTTGACCGCAAAATAAGGTCTGTTGGAAACGGTGATGAGATTTGAGAGTAACTGGGTGGTGTTAGGTCAAGAATCCAGGAGTGTTCCAATCCAGCTTAGTGGCCCAGAACTCTTCCTCGTGGTGAGATTCCTGAGAGACAGTCACACAAAAGGAAACGGAAAATGAAACCCCAAGTGCCACTTTGGGATTACGTGAAGAGTGCTGGATGAATTCTCTAATCGGGCACCTCTCTGGGTAACCGTGCGCATGGCTTATGCTCATGATCTGAAGTGCAGCCTCTGTGAGATACCAGTTAGAATTGGCTCTGCTTCCTTCCGAGTGGCCAGCAGGGGAGGCAGTCGCAGAGGTTGTATGAGGCAGCTCCGCAAGTCCCCTTGCCTCGCTGAGTCACTCACGAAGCGAAAATGAAGTGTTAGCACTTGCAAAAGAATAAGCATTACCGGTTGTTGTTTTGTTTTAAGAATCTTACTTGTCGTGTTATCCATTGGAGTGTAGGTTCCATGAGGATAGAGATCCTTTGTTGCTTTCTTTACTGCTCTTGCCTCATTGCCTAGAACAGTGCCCGGCACATAGCTGGTGTTGGGTGGAGAGATGCCAAATGAATGAGCAAATTTGCATTTTCCATCTTTTAAGGACGGAGGAGAGCTGCTAGACTCCCTTGAGAAAATAACTTAAGTGCCAGGGACCGAGTCCCTCTGTCCCAGCCACTAGCAGGTGCTGTGTGTGTTGGGAGGTGCAACATATCAGGAGTTCGTAGGGAGGACGGGAGGGGTGACGGACACAGAGACGGCAACGGCATTCAAGTGGCAGATGCTAGGAAATTGGCCCTTGGACTCCGTCAGATGTTCGAGAGAGGCATGGGGAAATACTGAAATTCTTGTTTGGGATGTATTTCTATTAATTGAAACATCGGTCCAGACAAGAGCTACAAAAGTCACAGCTTTATCACGTATACGCCAAGGCTGGGATTACATGAGCTACTAAAGGGCACTGATATTATCTCAACTACTGAAATCGGGTTGCCAGGGTGATTGGCTGACATGGGAAGGCCGACCGTCACCCAGAAGGAAACCGAGAGGAGGCTATAAAATCAACTGTGGAAAACAGGAACTTTGCAGCTAGGAAAGTGTGTACGTGATGCCCAGCAGTGGGAACACTGGGGGTTTTGTTTATCGTGTTTAGACAGGCGTCTCACGTACGTCAGATGGGTAGCTTGAGACCTAGGCAGATGGGTCTTTGAGGAAGCCTTCCTTCAGAGGAGGGGTCCACACCTTGGGGTGACAGCATTTCACTGATACTGGATTTGGAAGGCTTTACCGATTGCCAATAATCCAGCTATGCATCCTTGAAGGGAATTGTGAACTTCGTAATTGAGGAAGACTAACATGAATGTGCTACTGGGCACTGAGATGGCTTCTTCCAGATGGTATCACCAGTAGACTGCGCATGGTCACGCAGTAGAGTCCTTATAGCTTCTGTGTGAGGAGACAAAGGAGATCAAGGTCCCTAGGCCTATTCCAGGGGCACCCGTTCCTTGCTCAGTGTACTACTGATGACGAGATGTAGAAGAGAAGAAAAAGAGGTTAAGGTGGCCATTCATTCCCCGACGGTCCAGGCCCGGCTCAGTTTACCAGTCAGCAACTATGGATGGAAGGGAGGGAAGAAAGAAAACCATATCCACCTGTACAGCTTTCTAACACAGTGACCTGGGCCATTATTAAAGATGGCCTTGGCAATGGCTCCAACCTTGACATAATCTGATTAGCGACTCCTGTTTCTGTGTAGAGAAGCTATGGGAAAGTAGAGAAGTTTTCCTTCTCCTCGGTCTAAGTTAAGATTCACTTTCTGGTGACGGCATCCAAGAGCGTTAGAGAGTCCTACGTATATATTTTTAATGTTGATTTATTTTGCGGGAGAGAGAGAGCACATGAGCAGGGGAGGGGCAGAGAGGGAGAGAGAGAATCCCAAGCAGGCCCCTCGCTGTCAGTGCGGAGCCTGACGTGAGGCTCCGTCTCGTGCATTGTGAGCTCATGACCTGAGCCAAGATCGTGAGTCGGACGCTTAACCAACTAAGCCCCCCAGGTGCTCCAGAGAGTCATGCTTTTTTAATTCAAATTTGGACAGTGTGAATTTCCACAAAATTGTCATGAAATAATTCTCTTAAAATAAATCCTCCTGTTATTTTGAGGAGTCCATGGTTATGCCTCACATGTATCCATAGACCGGTGTGGGAGCCTTGGCCTGTTTTGTTGTTCTTCTCCTGCTCTGGTTCCCACTTGTCCACGTCAGAGCCACTGTTGTCTGCGTCAAAGACACGAGCTTCACCTTCCCCACTGTCCATCATGAGAATATGAATGCCCATATGAAATGTCCTGTTTCTAGGTGCTCCAAAGGTACCCAGGTTTAAGGGGGCCAGGGCATTGCTGTGGAAAGATCTCTGAGGCGAGGGCTCCAATTCTGGGCCTCCTTTTGGCATTTGGATAGTGAAATAGCTCAGCTCCTGAGCCTGTATCACTGCGTCTCCCTGAAGAATACCGTAAACTTCTGTGCGGAATCTCAATCCTTTCCCAGAGCCTAACAGAGCACCTCATGAAAATCAAATCAGTATGACCTTCGCACAACCAACTGCAGAAGCACGGAATAAAGACAGAGCCGACTGGGGAAAGATTTGTCGTGATTTTGTTCTGCAAGGGGAGACATTAGGGTTTTAGGAGCTTTGCTCTCGTAGGATATGAAGGCCTGCAAAGATTTCAGTTATGTGATACTTTCAGTAATCCAAGCAGGTGGCTTTTAGGCCCTGCACCAGAGGCAGGGGAAATGGATGAATTCAAGAAAAAATGTAGAAGAGAACTCAAGGGACTTTAAGCAGATTACATGTGGTGAGCCGGGGTGAAGGGAGCCAAAGAGGGCTCAGTTTTATTCAAGAATGATGGAGAACGATGGCCCCAAGACCATCCGGGCTCCATCTGCCGTCTCCTTCTCAATCATACATTACAATTTTTCACCTATGCATCCCATATTCCAGTGAAATGAAATTCTTTTCTGCCTCTTACATGCCTTCACACTTTCCCTTTTATACGCCTTTGCTAATGTTAAAACCTCCACTTGGAATTGCTTGCTGCCAGCCTTATGTTCCAAACCCTACCATTAAGACCAAACACACGTATTTATTATGTTTACAGAAGCAGGATAGTAGAGGTATTAAGGGCTGAGACTCGGAAGAGTTAGACTGCCCGAGTTCAACTCTTGGCTCTGATACTTAAGAGCGTGTGACCTTGAGACATTACTCAACCCGTCTGTGGTTCAGTTTCCCAATCTCTGAAATGGAGATAAGTAGGGGGCACTGACCTCGCTGTGCTGCAGGGAAGATTGAACGAGAAGGTCTATGTAAAGCATCTGGGACAGTGCTGTTATTAGTCGACTCGTTATTACTGAGCAGTGATTATGCAACAGACATTAACTCAAAAGATTTTTCCTTCCCCTGAGCAAACCAGCACAATCAGGAGCCTTTATATTTTTACCATGTGCTGGAATTCTTTATGGAAATGTCTTACCTCCCCAACTAGACCGCAAGCTCCTTGAGAGGAGGCACTGTGTTTTGTTGTATCTTACGATTCCTCAGAAATCCTCTCGGGACTGAGGCGATCCTGAGCCCAGTTTGGTGCACAGGTTCATGTTGTGAAGGCTTGGAGAGCAAAGGATCCTGGCATGCTTTGCGCAGTTCTCTGCTCAGAATTCTTTCGAACCCCCCGCCCCTCAAATAAATGGTGACCGGCTCCTTTAAGGGTTTCTCTCCCAGGGTCACCAGGGCATCTATTTAAAATCAACAAACAAGGGGCGCCTGGGTGGCTGGGTCGGTTGGGCTTCCGACTTCCCCTCAGGTCATGACCTCATGGTCTGTGAGTTCGAGCCCCGCGTTGGCTCTGTGCTGATAGAGCCCGGAACCCTGCTTCGGATTCTGTGTCTCCCTCTCTCTCTGACCCTCCCCCATCCATGCTCGGTCTGATAAATAAAATAAAACATTAAAAAAAAAATCAACAAGCAAAAGTTACCTGTGGCCGACAAAGTTAAGGCTCAGGGCTTCTACATACATAGATACAAGGAACAGAGGGCTATAGTGAGGACATTGTTGCTGGCCCACATCCTGTACAGACTGGTTATAGATGCATAGCTTGGGGGTTCTGGTCCTCAAAGAGGATTTTTTTTTCATACCAGCCTATATATTTTTTAAGAGAAACACATTCTTCGTAGATAGAATTGAATGGGAGTCATGCATTAATAAATAGGCATAGATGATGCATTCTTTGACATATAAATTTTTTTTTATTCCCAAAGTGTTTTTTTGTTCTTTTTTCTTCGTAAAGGGTATGGTGCCTATCTTACTAATTCTTTCTTTTTCTTGTTCTGTGTATTAAGGGATTCTGGGGGAAAAAATGTAAGCTTCCAGTAAAACCTGATTTAAAGTGTCATTTAAAGATGTGGGAAAGCCCCGCTTACTGCATTATTAAATCTTTTCCGGCCTTAATACTGGGAACCGACAGAAACAATATTCTGTTTGTTCAGACTTAGAGAAGAAAGAGGTGGAAATTCAAGCACTCACAGCTTCGTGTATTCAGAAGCTTCAAATTTTCTGTGTGTTATGTTCTCATTGTGAGTTACATATGTTTGAAAATGAGGGGAGACGCAGCCTGTACTCAGATGTTATCACTTGGCTTTTATTCATTGTTGATTTACGGTTTGGAAGGCTTCAACTTGATGTAAAAACAGTTACTTGTCCTTGCATTAATTTTCTCCCATGTTTTATTATGAAGGGGCACAGAATTTGCCCCCCCCCCCCCCCCGAAATATGTCTCTTTGGCAGCAGGCTTACTTTAGGCTGATTAGTTTTTAAACACAGCGGACCTGGGGAAAGCTCTGAAAACCAAGGGGAAGTTGCCTTTCTGTAGGGGACATTGACATTTAAAAAGGAAATCTCCATCGGTGAGGGTGTCTCCCTCTCCGCACCCGGAACAGGAGGGTGACTCTGGGGAAACTCGGATCAGTGGAGAAGGCGGCGATTTAAATCTGCCGAACAGTTGTAGCCTGACTTAGTGTGCTTTGCCTGGTCACCTCCGCAAACTGGCTTCCGCCCCCCCTCCCCGCCCCCGCTCCAAAATCTTCCATTTGTCTTTCTGAAGATGGTATTTAAGGTGGGGGTTCTTCTATTTGCTTTTGTCCTCTGAATCTTGTGAGGGGGAGTGTGTCAGCCAAAAATTAGAAGGGTAGAGGGAGAGTGGTTTTCCTTCTGCCACAATTCTTTGGAACATTTAAAAAACAGGTCTTAGAGGGGAGCCTGGGTGGCTCAGGCACTTAAGCGTCTGACTCTTGATTCTGGCCTAGGTCGTGGTCTCATGGTTCATGAGTTTGAGCCCTGCATCAACAGGTCTTAGTAAATTGGCATCTTGCTGTTTCGTTGGTCCAATTTTTCCAAGTTTAAAGGAATCTGTATGTGATCAGTGATGTGTAAAGACGGTATTTTTTTTTTATCAATTTCTCCTTCAATATGTAAGTAAGGCCACCCGGGAAACCCCAAATCCTGTTTTTGTTTTCCCTCTCCCTCTGTCAGATGTGAGAAGTAAGGGAGATGATTCATTTTCAGAAATACCGGCTAAAAGCTGGGCTGTGTAGTTAACAGTAGGTTTACAACCTATTGGAAATATGTACGATCCCCACCCCCCCCACCACCCCCCACCCCCGCCGTGGAATCCCACACCGTTAGACACTTCACTTCCTGGTTCTTATTCTCCCTCTCCGCTTCATGGGCTTTGCAATGAGCATGCGCCAAAGAACAGAGGGAGGCGGGACTGAAAGTCTCTGCACCACCTCAGGGAATACACATTTGTTCCAACCAGACTACTTTTTGCCTTAGACGCGCACCGGAGACTCCCGGGGAAGGCTGTAACCGCCGTAGTGCTCAGCCAATGAGGAACCAGGGGAGGGACTTCACGCTAGGAGATAAATAGTCTGCTGTAAGTGCCCCAAGCGTGCCTGTCCATCCGACACCCGCTCTTGCAAGAACGGTCATTACAGCCTAGCTTCACTGTGCTCTCAGTCTCCGCAACCCTCCTTCGGTTGGGTCGGTGGGCTTATTATTTCTCACAGTGGATTTTGCCGCGTCCTGCCCTCCCACCAAGGCCACAGCCGAAGTGCACTGTGAGTCAGTTAAGCCGCTTGCACATATCAGGTCATGGTCCTGGGGGACACGAGGGGGTTTCCTCTGGACTGACCAAAGTTTGCAAAACTAAAATTTAAACAACGTATGAATGTGTTGGGACAGGTTTTTGTGTCCCATTGCCCCCCTCTGTGCCTGTATTTCCCCGTCTCCAGGAGAAAGGACTTTGGTTTTAAGCTTATTAACACCTTAAAATTAGATTACATGAGGTAGTGACTATTTGCATGAAATAGGTTGATCCCGTAATGTTCCAGTCTGTGTCTTAAAAGGCAGTACGGCAGTTAGAAGCCTGGACTCTGGAAGCAGACTGCCAAGGTTGAAATCTTGGCACCAGAATGTGCTAGCTGTGTGAGCCATTTCATCTCTCTGCCTCAATTCTTTTGTAACCTGTAAGATGAGGGAGATAATTGCACTTAACTTGGAGGGTCGTTACGAGGGACAAATGTACATCTAAAGCAAACGTACATCTAAAGTACATCTAAATGTACATCTAAAGTAATGTACAGCACGTTGTGTGTTCTGAAAGTCCTAGCTGGCCCTGGAGTGGGCTATAACATGGTAAGGAGCCACGTCTCCCCTGGGGAAGTTGGGAATGAAGGTCCCCCGGCTTTGACCTTGCTGAGGTGGGATCCAGGGAAGAAGCGGGCGGGTAAAAAAGAGAAGATAGGCGGGTACTCGGGGAAGAAAGACGACTTCTTTTGCCTGCCGAAGATGTCTTCGTTTTGAATGCAAGGCAGCCAGGGGGGAAACGGAAAGCAAAGTTTTGCATCATCCTTTAGACCACGAGTATGGTTCTGTTCCACTGATAGTAAGAGCCTTCTCTGCCAAGTAATAGCCCACATCTGCATACACTCCCAGACCTAACAGTGTGACGATAGAAAAGATCTATGTTTCACTTTTGAGAGCAACACACGTGCTAATAGAAGCCGTTTGAATACTGGAGCATTGGAATATTCAGGCTCTTTTGCTAATTTATGGAAACGAGGAGAAAAGATACTTGAAATTGAGACCGTGCCACAAAGTCGGGGGGAGAAAGTTGTCTTGTGTGAAGAAAGATGGCTGGTTTTAATAGAATGAAATCTGAGAGGACAGCCTGGAAAACAGATTAATTGAAGAATCTCCCACCTCCTGGATACGTTGCTCATTAACGCATGCTTGTAGCTTTCGTTTCCCACGTGACCACGAGCTTTGGAATGCTTTATAGAACAGTCAGACACGAAGCAAATGAGTTTAAAATTATGTCCGTCTTTGTAGATGTCAAAATAGGACATTGAACGTTTTGGTTAATTAAAAAGTCTGTATCTTCTAAATGAATATTGCAAGCTGTTTTCAAATTGAAAGAGTTCTTGAGAAGTACAGACGAAGGTATGTATGACACATGGAGAAGAACAGGCAAAAAATTTGCTTGATAATCATGGAACCTCAGAGCCAGAAGGAACATGGGAGACGATCCAGTCTAGCCTCCTCAATTCATAGATGAGGCACCTGAGGCCCCGCTACTTAAAAGTGGCTTGTTCCCATTCAACACGGCTAATTAGTCTTACTAGTCAGGACTAGAACCCGGATCTTCCAGGGTTCAGGTGACACAGTCCTTCTAATTCACCATAGCAGTAAGAGCCCTCACTGGGTGGGTATGTTCGTGAAAACGAGGAAGAAGCTAACCCCTTCTGGTACTCCTGGAATCACCCTCAGTAAATTGCCTCAAGAAATGTCATGGCTGCATTTAGGATAGATTTGATTTGATGGTTTTCTGTAAGTTTCTTTATGTTACAGTTTCACACATGGAGGCTGATTTTGCTCAGGGCGCTTTTAATGTGCCAGCAGTCAGGATAGTGAGGATAGAGGTTCTCGGTGACTCAGTTTCCGGACATACTCAAGGGACTTAGGGGGAGAGCAGAGTTTGGCGATCCTGGACGGAAAGGCTGTTGTCGTAAAACAGACTTTAGGACTTCAGTCACTAGAGAAATCCCAATATTTTTTCCAGCAAGGAATCTATTTGGGGAGTTTGTCTCAAAGGAATTATATACACTCTGTATCACGCTCCACCTTATCAGTAGGGGGCTGCAGGATTCATCTGGGATTATTAAAAATGTCCAGGAGAGTCTGACACAGTGAATGCTCAGGAAAGGCTGGCTGTTAGCTGTCCGTGATTCTCCCGTGGTGATGTAACACTTCTCTGCTATGACTTCTTCCCAGGGCATTAAACACCTTGTTTCCAAAATGATAGGGCACCCTAAGCTTATAAACGGAAGTTGAGAATGTCAGCAACTAACGGCTTCTCTCAGATTCTGAAGCCCAACACCTTCCTCTACAGAAGTGAAAATGGAGGCGGGGGATGGAGAGGGACCGCATCCCGGTCCCTCCTGGACTCGGTCGTGTTGTGCTGTAGTTGTGGCCGTATTTCGCAATACTACCAAAGAGTGGCCGGAGTTAAAATCCAGACTTCATCTTAAAAGAGGCAACACACGTTTTGTCAAAGAGTAGCGACTGTTCTCCTACCGTGCCTGGTGGATTCCGGGAGCGGCAGCCACGTCAACAGGCCTCGAGATGAGCGCCACAGATCACGCACCAGCTGTTGGGATTCTAGAGTCAAAGGACGAGGGTGGGGCGTATGCCAAAATGAGGTAAGCTTCTAACATAGACTTTCCCCAGGATCTGTGCTATGCTTGCACGGCCTTCGGGGATCTTCTGGAGAAGTTTGGATGGTTACGCTAAGGAAAAACGGGGGGGCTTTTTTAAGGTGTCAGAAATCCGGTGAAACTTCCAACCTCAAGATGGGCTAACTAGTTAAATGTTTTTTCCCCCTCTTACTGAATAAAAAATGCTGAACCGGCAGAGCATTTTTTACCGCTGGACTACGATTATTTCAGAAAATGTTTTATTGGCCAACGTGAGAATTGTGATTAGGGAATGTGGACTGAATTAACCGTTGCTGATCGGCAGCTGTCTCGTCAGTTTCTTCCCTGGGAATTAAAGTCTCTCTGAAAGAGACTTACTCAAGGATAACCAAATAATCTGAAGGATGATCACACTCACTTCCTGAGGCATTACAATATAGACGAGGTGATAGGTCGTTTTTCCACTCCACTCCATGTTTAATGTCCTCCTATTATTCCCCTTCTCATACAAGCTGAAGTTCAAAATCCTTTGATCTTGATTTTCAAGGTCTTTCCCAGTGTGACTGTGGACGGCCTCTCATGATGTCTCTTCACTCTGTCTCCGAGCCTCAGTAATACCCAGCAGTCCTACGGAATTATTTTCCTTCTCTCTAATAAGCATGCCTGTTTTCTTCCAGGCCGTGGCTCCTGCTCTTTCCTCTAACTGAATGCTGTCTCCTTTGCCCTTTCATGTTCCTTCCGCAGGGGCTGCCGCACCTGTTGTCTTCCATGTGAAGATTTACCCGAAATGAATAGTAGCTACCATTTATTTAATACCCACTCTGTGCTGGGCATCGGTAAGAGTTTTTGTTTGTTTTTGTTTTTGTTGGTGTTTTGTTTTTTTTGTTTTTTTGTTTTTTTTTTTTTGCAACATCACCCAGCTTATAAGTGGATAAGCCAGAATTCAGACTACATTCTTCCTGCCTCCAACGCTCAGGGTCTTGACCACTGGGCCTGCTACCAACACATCCGTACTGCTTTGTCCTCCCTCAGCCGAGTGACTGACTTTTTTTCCTGTGTGTGCGTACAGCCCTTTAGTCATGTCATTTTTATGCCACGTATCTGTGCGGGTTGTTTACACGTCCGTCTCCCCTGCTCATCCGTGAATTTCTCAAAAGCGAAGTCGGCATCATATTCATCATGTAGCCCCCCCCAGACCCGAACGTGCGCCCGGCACTGACTAGATGCTCAGTAAACACTGGATTCTCTGAGGGTTACAAATGATGTAGTCTACCATATCTCTGCCCAAAGGAACTTCACCAAAGGGGCCTGGAGTCCAAGAGGTGGGTAGGTGAGGAGAGCTGATTCTGAAAGCCGTGGGTGGTGCTCCTCCTAAGGCCAAGTGTGGCTACGGCTAGTGTGACTGCTGGGGAAAGAGAGCATCACCATGGAGCTGCCCACAAAGTCATCTGTGGTACTTTAAAGGAGCCTACGCAGGCCGGCCTGGTCAGGGGTCACGGGGTTTGGTAAATAGAAGCATGGCCTCTGGGGGTCAGCTGCCTCAGTTTGAATCCGAGTTCTGTCTCCTACCAATTTTATGACCTTGCAGTTTCACTTCGCCCCTCAGTTTCCCTACCAGTAAAGCGGGATAATACTAAAACCTAGTTCACAGCCTTGTCGAGAAGGTTAAATAGGTAAATGGATGTGAAACACATGAAACGGTGCCTGGCACAGGGTAGTCAACTCGGCACGCGTTTGATTTTTATCACCCAGCCTGATTTTTTTCCTCTACCTCTAGTCTCATGAGGAATTGCGTATATCAAGTGTATAACGAAGTCAGGTTTGCCAAGGGTCAGTAATACCTCTTTCTGACTTTTTTTTTTTTAAATCATAGTTTCCCTTAAATTGATACTGGCTAAATCATAAGCAAGTGACAGCCACCACAGTGAAATCCCAATGTGAATAATTGATGTGGATCTTTTTTTTTTTTTTTTAATTTTTTTTTTTTCAACGTTTATTTATTTTTGGGACAGAGAGAGACAGAGCACGAATGGGGGAGGGGCAGAGAGAGAGGGAGACACAGAACCGGAAACAGGCTCCAGGCTCTGAGCCATCAGCCCAGAGCCCGACGCGGGGCTCAAACTCACGGACCGCGAGATCGTGACCTGGCTGAAGTCGGACGCTTAACCGACTGCGCCACCCAGGCGCCCCTTGATGTGGATCTTAATAACGTTTTGAGCTAGAAAGGGTTTAAGAGCTCATTTAATAATATCTCTTTCTTTTACCAATGAGGAAAGCAAGGTCCAGAGAGGTCAAGTGGCTTGCCCAAGGCCGCCCAGGAAATTGATGGAATTAGGACTAGATGTAGTCCATCATTTATTAAAAGAGAGATAAAAGATATGTAAACAAATTCTCATGCACAGAGTGACACTAATTTAGTCATGTTCACAGTAGTCACAGCAGAGAATTATGGCCGTGAGAATGAAGACCTACCATTCTGCTAAAACTAGCTTCTCTCAGAACTGTTCGAATTTCATGTCAGTTAAACAGCTGTCCTGAGTGGTAGTTCAAAATTCAACTCTTGTGTCTCAACAGGGGAGGAATTTGTATCAAACAATGGAATGATTATTGTGAGTTGTCCTAGATATTCTGATTTTGTTATTGCTGTTACATTAGGGCTCAAGATTTATTTATACAACCTAGATTGGAGTAAGTGGTATAATTTAAATAGTACACTCTAAGAAGAGACATTTTAGAAAATTGTAGAGGGAAAAAGTAAGAACACAAGGATGTTATTTGAAAGGTCATTTGCTTGTAAGACAGTCAAGTGCAACTGAAAGTAAGGGCTTGGATTTTAAATTACTCACCCCCGAAGATACTATTCCGAAGCTTATCGTAATGATGGTAAATTCAATATCATTTTGTGATGTAAGTTGGTTTTTGTAATTATAAAATGATACATGCTTATAGTTTAAACCCTAGAGAAATTGTAAGGGAAGTAAAACCCATCTAGGATCTCACCACCCAGAGGCAGCCCTTGGTGATGTGTTAGTGTACTTTTCAACATCCTTTTTAGTACCTCCTATGTATCAGGCAGGTGCTGATCTGAGCACAGGGAATATAGCCAGAAACAAAGCAAAGATGCATGCGTCACGGAACTGACATTCCAGTGATAGAAACAGTTAAAAAATTAGATAGTCAAGACATTCAGATTGTGAGGATACTAGGAAGATGTCGGCGTAGGAGGACGCTGGGCTCACCGCGCGTCCTGCTGATCACTTAGATTCCACCTACACCTGCCTAAATAACCCAGAAGACATTCAGATTGTTACAAATGCTCGGGATAAACTAAAACAGGACAGTGGAATAGAGCAGTGGGGTTCTCAAAAGGGAGGGCACATCAGAATCACTCGAAGGGTTTGTTAAAACCCAGATTGCTGGCGCCCACCCTGAGTTTCTAATTCAGTAGGTTTGGGGTGATGCTCGTGCTGCTGGTGCACAGACACATTGAGAATCGCTGGGCTCGGGAACGGCGGTGGTGGTGGTGTGGTGGCAGTTTTAGGCACAGTGATCAAAAGAGCATTGTGAAGGGATGCGCTGAGATGCGAAGAGATGAGTAAGGAGGCAGACAAAGAACAGAGGGGAAGAAGAGGTTTGGGTTAGAGGGATAGGAAAGTAAAATGATGTGAAGACTGGAAGGGGCATGTATGTTTGCGAGGAACAGAAAGAACGGGAGAAGAAGGCCGGTGTGGCTGGAGCCTGACACGGGAATGAACGATGGAATGAACGAGTAGTGTGGTCTCTTTCAGGGTCATCTGTTCTGTGATGTTTAATCAATCACTCTTGCAGTTTTGGATCAAATACTACAATGTTTTCTCTTTGGATGAATCTCCAGTTCTTAAAAAAATACATGATTAAGAAACATGTGGAGCCTGTAATCGCTAGTATTCATTTTAGTAGTTTTTCAGTTTATTTCCTAATTATGATCATAAAAGTCACAGATAAAATAATTTCCTGTCTTCTTTCCTAACAGTTGTACTGCTTTTAACCATTTCACGTGTTAACACCTTGATTATATTTTCAGAGCATTATCAGTTCCCAATCTAATTTTTCACCATTGAGTGTTAATGTTCAAATCCAACGAGAAAGTATTCTCCTATATCTTGTCCTCTAATACCCATGCAGAATGAACACATAAAAGATGTTTAACCTCATGAATAAATAAAGTAATGCAAATTAAAACAATAACAAATACAGTTTTTCACCTATCATATTGTAAAGATAAAAAAGATTGATATACCCAATTGCTGGCATAGTTATGAGAAAACAGATACTCATATTCTGAATATTCTGGAAGTTTAATTTTGGTTTTCTCCTTAACTCAGTATTTATTCATTAGGGCATTTTGTTTTTTTCTCATTTATGTTGGTAGGTTCTGTTTTAAATGTGCTGTTTTTATTTTTACCACATTGGGGTTCAAGAATTTGGCCTTCTCATTTTCCAGATTTACTGTGTTTTTTTTTTAGCAGGGGGCCCAGTAAGTGATTTTTCATCTAACTGTGTCATAGATGCCTTTATGGAAACATTTTTATATTCCTATAAATACAACACCTATATGTATTTTCTATAAAATTGGTCGACAGTGTTTGCACTGTATTTGTTCATACGTATTAATTATGTTATTTAGGTATTCGCTCTCAGAAGTCAGCAAATTATGGCCCGTGAGGTAAACCCGGGTAGCCACCTGTGTGGCAAATAAAGTCTTATGGGACCTCAGCCATGCCCGTTCATTTATGCATTATCTGGGGACCGCTTTCGTGTTACAGTGGCCAAGTAGCCTAGTTCCTGCAAAGCTTGAAATATTTAGTATTGGCCCCTTTACAGAAAAGCATTGCTGACTGCTGTTCTGTATCATTTTTCCCCCCCTTTGGTCTGATTATCTGTCAGGGTAGGGGTGTGTAAAAAAAAGCTCTAGCAATTACACTTTTGTCATTTTCTCCCGTTTCTGTACAGATGCCAGTGTCACACATTTGCCACGTAAAAAGTCACGGCTGTGCTATCACACGACAGTGTGTTTCACATTGAATACTTTGTGCCTTGCAAATAACTCCGTTACTCCTCTCTGTGGTTTATGTTTGCTTGGGAAACCTTTGCCAGCGCTATTTTTAATCCATCTTCAATGTGTTGGGAGCAGAGGCAGGATGAAAAGGAAACACTCCTGAGTGCCTTGGCAAGTGGCTCCCAAGAGTAGGGAAAGCGAGACTGCGTGCTCATCGTCCTTAGTTCAGGCTTCCGGCCCCCTGAGAGTGGGATATGAGGTGCGGGGAGGTGGAGGCTTCTTTTCCCCCTCCCTCTCTAGAGTGGAATATTATTCAGTGGTAAAAAGAAACGAACTATCAAACCAGACAAAGACGCAGAGGATACTTAAATGCATATTACCAAGTGAAAGGAGCCGGTCTGAAAGGCTACGTGATTCCAACTATATGACATTCTGGAAAAGGCAAAACTACAGAGGTAAGGGACGCCTGGTTGGCTCAGTTGGTAGAGCATTTGACTCTTGATTTCGAGGTTGTGAGCTCGAGCCCCATGTTGGGCATAGAGATTACTTAACTAAAAACGAAAAAACGGGGCGCCTGGGTGGCGCAGTCGGTTAAGCGTCCGACTTCAGCCAGGTCACGATCTCTCGGTCCGTGAGTTCGAGCCCCGCGTCAGGCTCTGGGCTGATGGCTCGGAGCCTGGAGCCTGTTTCCGATTCTGTGTCTCCCTCTCTCTCTGCCCCTCCCCCGTTCATGCTCTGTCTCTCTCTGTCCCAAAAATAAATAAACGTGGAAAAAAAAAATTAAAAAAAAACAAAAAACCTATAGAGATAGTGAAATGATCAGCGATTGTGAGTGGTTGGAGCGTACTGGGGGAAAGGACGAATGGGTGGAGCACAAGGGATTTTTAGGGCAGTGAAACCATTGTATATGATATCCCAGTGGTGGATACATGACATCATGCATTTGGCAAAATCCTTAGAACTGTACCACACAAAGAATGGATCCTGAATCACACTATGGGCTTTAGTGAATAATAATGTATCAAGAAGGCATTGGGCCGGCTCAGTGGGTAGAGCATGAGACTCTTGACTTGGGGTCGTGAGTTTGAGCCCCACATTGGGGGTAGAGTTTACTTAAAAATAAAAACAACAAATAATAATATATCAATATTGGTTTATTAATTATAACAAATGCACCATACCGATGCACGATGCTGATAAATAGGAGAACTTGTGGAGGGATGGAGTAGACGGAGAGCAAGTATATGGGAGCACTCTGTACTTTCTGTTCAATTTTTCAGTCAACGTAAAACGATTCAAAAAAATAAAGTCTTTGGGGGCTCCTGGGTGGCTCAGTTAAGTGTCCAACTCTTGACTTTGGCTCAGGTCATGATCTCACGGTCTGTGGGCTCAAGCCCCACATTGGGCTCTGTGGTGACGGCATGGAACCTGCTTGGAATCTGTCTGCCTCTCTCTCTGCCCCTCCCCTTCTTGCTCTCTCTCTCTCTCTCAAAATAAATAAAAATGTACTTAAAAAAAAGTAAAGTCTTTTGATAAAAAGTTACTATCAATCAATCAGTTATCAGTCTACAATTTTTACTTAGAAAAAAACTAAATATGGCCATATACTGTAGAGAAGATAATGCCTGATGTTCATTAATTATTTCTAGTAGGCCTAAACTGCATACCTGACCATTGGTGTTACAGAGGTGGATAAACAGGATGGGAAAACAGAAAACCTGGGTTCGGATTTTGTTCTGCCATTTGTGTGGTCCTTTACCTGGGATCGCCAAGAGGTTTAGGTGCAGAAGACAGGTACCACTGTCATTGTGTAAGAAAGTCTCCAAAATACTATATATCTCTTAAACTATTTTTAAGTCACTTTTTTTTAAAAAGTTTATTTATTTATTTATTTAGAGAGAAAACACACAAGTGGGAGAGGGGCAGAGAGGGAGAAAGAGAGAGAGAGAGAGAGAGAGAGAGAGTCCCAAGCAGGCTCTGTGCTGTCAGTGTGGAGCCTGATGTGGGACTCCATCCCAGGAACCACAAGATCATGACCCAAGCGGAAGTCAAGGGTCAGACGCTCAACCTATTGAGCCACCCAAGTGCCCCAAGTTACTTTTTTTTTTTTTTTGGAGAGAGAGAGTGAGAGAGCATCAGTGAGCGAACAGGAGAGGGGCAGAGAGAGAGGGGGGACAGAAGATCCAAAGCGGGCTCTGCTGAACAACAGTGAGCCCGAATCGGGGCTTGAACCACCCAGGTGTCCCTCCTCTAAGTTACTTTTTTATTGCAGAAATAATTCATGTTGATTCCAAAGAATTTCATAAAGACAAAATTCCAAAGGTCAAAATAAAAATGATCTCTTCTTGGGGCGCCTGGGTGGCTCAGTCGGTTGAGCGTCCGACTTCGGCTCAGGTCATGATCTCACAGCTCGTGAGTTCGAGCCCCGCGTCAGGCTCTGTGCTGACAGCTCGGAGCCTGGAGCCTGCTTCTGCTTCTGTATCTCCCTCTCTCTCTGCCCCTAACCCACTCACACTCTGTCTCTGTCTTTCTCAAAAACAAATAAACATTAAAAAAAAAAAAAGATCTCTTCTTGTATAGCCCAGAGATAACCACTATATAATTTTTGGTTTAACCTTTTATTTTGTTTATCCTTAAATATATAATTTAAAGACAAACTTGGGGTCATAATATACATACTTTTTTTTTTACTTTTTTATGAACATTTTTAAAGTTTATTTTTGAGAGAGAGAGAGAAAGAGAGAGTGTGAGCAGGGGAGGGGGAGGGGCAAAGAGAGAGGGAGACACGGAATCTGAAGCAGGTTCCAGGCTCCGAGCTGTCAGCACAGAGCCCGATGCGGGGCTCGAACTCACCAACGATGAGATCATGACCTGAGCTGAAGTCAGACGCTTAACCAACTCAGCCATCCAGGTGCCCCTGAATATTTTAAGTATTATATTTTTATAGTAACATTTTTAACTGACAGAAAACTGTTTAGTGCATGGATATAGTTGAGTACTATCTTATTGTTATGTATTCAGATTGGTTCCAGTTTTTTGGCTATTGTAAATAATGCTGTGATAAATATCTTTGTGTCTACATATTGTTTGGAATTTAGAATTTTGTTTTTCATATTAATTCCTAGAAATAGAAATATGGATAGATTGGCAAAATTTAAATAATCAGAGGCAAACTACCTTTTTAAAAGTTAACTCATAAATGGGTGCCCGGGTGGTTTAGTTAAGTGTCAGACTCGACTTCTGGCTCAGGTCTTGATCTCATGGTTTGTGCGATCGAGGCCCCCCCTCCCCTACCCCCCCCACCCCCGGTCTCCAGGCTCCAGGATGACAGCTCAGAGCCAGCTTGGGATATTCTCTCTCTCTCTCTGTCTCTCTCTCTTTCAGCCCCTCCCCTGCTTGCATATGCACTCTGTCTCAAAATAAGTAAACTTAAAAAAAGTTAACTCGATGGGGCGCCTGGGTGGCGCAGTCGGTTAAGCGTCCGACTTCAGCCAGGTCACGATCTCGCGGTCCGTGAGTTCGAGCCCCGCGTCGGGCTCTGGGCTGATGGCTCAGAGCCTGGAGCCTGTTTCCGATTCTGTGTCTCCCTCTCTGTCTGCCCCTCCCCCGTTCATGCTCTCTCTCTGTCCCAAAAATAAATAAACGTTGAAAAAAAAATTAAAAAAAAAAAGTTAACTCGAACAGTTTATATATGGAAAAATATAATTGTTAGCAACACAGGGCCTTCTCTTTGAGGACGGTTGGTTGCATTGTCTTCCGCAAAACTAGGAAACTAGTTTTTGTTTGGTGGACATGGAGAATATTGTGGTTAATCATATCTCTTCTTGATATTGGCTGCTGTGAATTTCAGACACACCTAGTTCTGGATTTCATAATATTTTGTGTATTACCCTCACTTCGGGCTTGACTTTAGCTTGCTTTACTACACCGTTAATTTTGTCTCAACTTATTTTTACGTGTATTTGGTATTGCCATACTATACGCATATTCTGAAATGTCGTTAATTCTCTTGGGAACATAGTGAGGAATAACTACATAAAAGATAAATGAATGACAGCTTTTATATGTGTAAATTAGTGCAGATTTCATCAGAAGGAATGATGAATGACGAATTAGTAATGTGATTTTCTGGGGCGCCTGGGTGGCTCAGTCGGTTAAGCGTCCGACTTCAGCTCAGGTCACGATCTCGCGGTCCGCGAGTTCGAGCCCCGCGTCGGGCTCTGGGCTGATGGCTCAGAGCCTGGAGCCTGCTTCCGATTCTGTGTCTCCCTCTCTCTCTGCCCCTCCCCCGTTCATGCTCTGTCTCTCTCTGTCCCAAAAATAAATAAACGTTAAAAAAAAAATTAAAAAAAAATAAAAGTAATATGATTTTCTTTACTGTACTTGGACTGTCTCATTTAGTATGATTTTTGTTGGCTAATTCTCAGCCTTGTTTCCAGTTTGCCGTATCATCTTTATATTCAAGTTTTTAGGCAGGCCAAATTTGTTAATATCTTGTCCTACTAGGATTTATGGGAATAAATGGCATACATTCGAGAATGTGCTCCAGAAGTGTAAATAGTGAAGCAAGTTCATTTTTCTTTCTTTTGGCTGACTGTAGGTAATAAAATATTGAAAAATGTACAAATTTAAGCTGAGAAAAATGTTAACTGCCCAAATGTTAGTAGTTACTGATGAAATTGCATGTGTAATGCTGTCTGTCAAGAGGGTGATTCTGTAAAGGACAATTAGTCTCACCAGAAAACACTTCTTGAAATTTATTTGTAGTGAAATGAACCTGAAAGTATCACATGAATTGTATTTGACAATCAAATTTGATTAGAAGCTGCTGATCTGAAGAACAGGCAGATTATGGGTGTGGATTTAGCAGCACTGATCAAATGTTCACTGTCTGGCACTTTCTGGTAACAATTCCCTCAGGATAGGAAGGAACATAGTTATCAAATTTAATAAATGTATGGAACAGATTAATTGAACATCCTATGTACTGCATACACATCCACTGCTAGGCTCATGAGCAAATATGTTTCATATTTTGTGTTTTTAAAAATTTTTTTAAACGTTTATTTATTTTTGAGGGAGAGAGAGAGAGAGTGTGTGTGAGCAGGGGAGGGGCAGAGAGAGAGGGAGACACAGAATCCGAAGCAGGCTCCGAGCTGTCAGCACATATCCCGACTCGGGGCTCGAACTCACGGACCACAAGATCACCACCTGAGCGGAAGTCGGCCGCTTAACTGAGCCACCCAGGCGCCCCGGTGTTCCGTACTTTGAAAGCATTACTTTTCACTGATTTTCCTCATCAAACGACTCAGACTTAAGACTTCTGACTCCTTTCTCCAACCCTGGGCATCAGCCTCCTTGACGATAAAATAGGAATGTGAAAGAACAACTTTGCCCATTTCTCCAAACAGTTGTGAAAGGAAAAGGTTGACGATGAATTGGGTTCATAGATGTGAGACGACAGCCCGTTATTAGGCGCTTGGAAGACCATACACTCAAAACTGAGTGTAACACCAGTAAACAAGTGAATCATATCGAGCTGTCTTTGTCCTGGGAGACAGTAGCTTCATGGAGAAGTGCTCAGCCTCAGGTTAATTGCCAGGCTCTGCCACTCTTCTCCTCTGAGAGACGTTGGGCCAGTTGACTTTTCTGAGTGCCGAGGTTTTTAGTAAAAAGAGTGTACGAACACCCACCTGTCGCGGTAATGTCAGGCTTCTGCTTTTACGCAGAGCGCGTAGCTGAAAACTTGGAATGTGTAGGATAAATAACAGCACGGGGAATATATAACATGTGTGGGGGTGGCTGGGTGGGCATTCTCAGTGGTCTCTCTCTCTCTCACGTACCTGCCAGTTATACCTTTCTTGAGGTGCAGCGATTGGATCCGATCCTCCCGCTCACTTCAGGGCACGGGATCATGCAAAGCTCTCCCCTTCCTCTAATGTATTTTTTCCTCTCTCTCCCTGATCCCTGACCCATTCCCTTCCAGCACACAAGCCCTCGTTTTTAATCATTTGCTACAACGCTTGTTTGTATTTGTAAAATTGTGTATGAATAGAGTGATGATTATTTCCATGTGTTAACTTGACTAGGCTACTAGGCTCCTAAAAACTTAAGTAAGGTTATTTCTGGGTGTGTCTAGAAGGGTGTATCCAGAAGAGAGTAGCATTGCAGTCTGAAAGACTAGTCCGTGGACTGAATAAAGGAGAGTCCTGCTAACCACTGAGGGCTTGGATGGCCCGAAAAGGCAGGAGAGGGTAAATTCATTCTTTGCTTGAGCTGAGACATCCATCTTTTGCTCTGTCATAGGTGCTTCTGGTGTTCAGGCCTTCTGACTTAGACTGAGATTGATACCCCAGGCCTTCCAGTTTTCAGGCCTGTGGACTCCAGCTGAATCAAACCACTGGCTTTCCAGGTTCTCCAGTTTGCACATGGCAGATCGTGGGACCTCTCAGCCCCCATAATCCCGTGAGTCAATTCTTGCAATACATCTCTTTTTTTTTTTTTGAGTTTTTAAAATTTTATTTATTTTGAGAGAGATAGCATCAGTAGGGGAGGGGCAGAGAGAGAGGGAGAGAGAGAGAGAGAGAGAGCGAGAGAGCATCCCAAGTGGGCTCCCCACTGACATTGGGGAGATCGTGATCTGAGCCGAAACCAAGAGTCGGATGCTTAACTGACTGAGCCACCCGGGCTCTCCTAATAAATCTCTTCTCATACAGATTTCTGTATGTGCTGTTGGTTCGGTTGCTCTGGAAAACCATAATACAAATGGTACTGTGCTGTGTAACTTGTTTTGCTTTTAGTTTTTTTTTTATTCGACACTTTGTTTTTGAGATTCATTCATGCTATGTGTACAGTTCTTTGCTTCGGAGCGCCGACTGGCATCCCAACACCGTCTTCGTCTTCCCTCAGGTGATGGACACTTAGGCTCATCCGTACGCCAGATCCACAACCAACACAGTGATAAGCACGCTCATACGTGTAGTTTAACGAGCAGATGTGAGACGCACGGAGATTTCCCCAGCGCATATCAGCAGGGACGGGATTGCCGGGGCCTTGGGCGTAGTCACGTTTCATGTCACCAGACCCTTTCACGCTTGCCCTCCGGCGGGGCTGTTCACGCTTCCCTTCTCTCAATAAGGCGTGACAGTGTTCTTCCCACACCCTCTCTAAGGCATGATATTATCCCACTTTTCATTTTTGCCAGTCTGATTGGCGTCGCTCAGGTGGTGTAGCATCGTTTGACTGTACATTGAGACTGACATGTCTCTCCATGTATCTGTTATCATCCGTCGGTTTGTCTCTTGTATCTCTTGCCCATTTTTCTATTACATTTTATGTCTTTTTCTTGTCAGTTTGCACGAGTTCCCTGTATATTTATTTACCTTTTGGTTTATTTATTTATTTTGAGAGAGAAAGAAAGAGTGCACGTGCGAGGGGGGGTGGAGAGAATCCCAAGCAGGCTCTGTGTTGTCAGCACAGAGCCTGACGTGGGGCTCAATCTCACAAACCATGAGATCATGACCTGAGCGGAGAGCGAGAGTTGGACACTTAGCCCTCCGAGCCACCCAGGCGCCTCGATCCACGTATACTTTAAATATTCCTTGTGAGTTTCATATGCTACAAACATCTTCTTTCAGCCCTTCACCCGGCTGGTAAATTTGTCTTTGGTTCCCTTCACTGACCAGAAATCTTCCATTTTGATATAGTTAAATAAAGGTTTTATTTGTAAACATTATGCTTAGTGGTTTTTGGGTTTTGCTGAAGAAGAGTTCCACTGATATTAAGGTGAAAAAAAAAACCCCTTCATTTGCTTACCTCTATTAACTTCTCTTTCACATTTATGTCATTATTCCATATTATGGGTCAGTTTTCTCAGTGCCATGTACTAAATAACTTTTTCCTGTTGATGTGCGACATGACCTTCATCAGAAATCTGCTTCTGATCTCTCTTTTCGTCTATTACTTTGTGTTTATGTGCCAGGACTACACGATTTCTGTTACTGTGCCACAGTGGTAGTGAAATTAATAATAGTTGATACTTACATACCATTTTAAGTACTTTACCTGTCAAAACTTATTTAGTTCTCACAACAATGGATGAGGTAGGTACTGTTATCATCCCCATACAATTGGATGGGAAACAGACACAGAGAGAGAAGTTAAGTAACTTGCACAGGTCATATAACTAGGTACTAGGGAAAGTAGATTTGAACCCAGATAATGTGGTTCAAGAGCCAGTGCTCTTGGGGCACCTGGGTGGCTCAGTCGGTTAAGCGTCCGACTTTGGCTCAGGTCATGATCTCATGGCTTGTGGGTTCGAGCCCCGCATCGGGCTCTGTGCTGACAGCTCAGAGCCTGGAGCCTGCTTTGGATTCTGTGTCTCCCTCTCTCTCTGCCCCTGCCCCACTCGCATTGTGTCTCTGTCTGTCAAAAATGAATAAACATTAAAAGAAACAACAACAACAGTGCTCTTAATAAGACAACCTGCTTCTCCATTACATTCTAATATCTACTGGGTATTAGTATAACAAAATACTAATACTGTATAGTAAATAAATATATTGTGATTTCTGGGAAATCTATATATACATATAGATTTGGTCTTCCTCCATAGTTCCTGGCTCATAACTTGCAAAACCCTTGAAATTTCCTGAGTGCCAAGGGTGATAGGAGCGTCTTTTGTCATAATATTTGGCCTCTTGTTTTTAGTTCCTGAAAATAATTTAGAGCCATAAAAGCGAACTGGGTGTCTTGTTATTCATAGTGCCCCTTTCCACCCTGACTGGGTTTTTGTTAATAAGATGAAATTTGGAAGGCACCCAAAGATGGGGCCTCGTTGCCAGGGGCACCAACCATGACCAGAGGGAACTTTCAGTCCCACCCCCTGATTTCCAGGGAGGGGAGAGGGGCTAGGGGTTTAATCCATCAGCAGCAGTCAGTGATGTAATCAATCATGCCTATGTAATGAAGCTTCCATAAACACCCAAAAGGAAAGGAGTGGGCGTTTCCGGGTTGGGGAACCAGAACATTTCTGTGGACCACCATGCTAGGCCCCGAACTCTCTGAGGACAGAAGTTCTTTTGTTTGGGATGTTGCCTTATGTATCTGTCTGGCTGTTGGTTCGTGTCCTTTAATATCCTTTGTAATAAATTAGTAACCTAGTGAGTAAATGAGTTTCTTGAGTTCTGTCAGCTCCTCTAGCTCATCAGTCGAATCCAAAGAGGAAGTGATGGGAACCTTTGATTTCTAGCCAGTCGGTCAGAAGCACAGGAGCGATGTGGTGTAGGGAGCAGCATCTTTAGTTGCAGGGGGTCTTTGGAACCTTCAAGGTGTAGCTGGTCATTGAGAAGCATCATTATCAACCTGGGCTTGTGATTGGCCTCTGAAGTGGAGGGTGGTCTTGGGGGACTGAGTCCTTTACCTGTGACATCTGATGCCGTCTCCTAGTAGATAGTGTTAGAATTGAGTTGACCTTTTGGACACTAGCAGGGTGCCCAAGAATTGCATGTTGATAGTGGGGAAGCCTCCACAGACACACTGGAATTGGGCCCAGGAACTCACGGAAGACGGTTAACGAAATAGGGGCGCCTGACTGGCTCAGTTGGTACAGCATATGACTCTCGATCTTGGGATTATAAATTCAAGCCCCACGTTGGCTGTAGAGATTACTTAAAAATAAAATCTTTTTTTAAAAAAGAAGATTAACAAAATATAGGATTAGTAAAGAGAAAGAAATGAGTTTGTTGATGCCTACATAAATTCTGGTAGAATTAATACTAGAATTGTATGGAATTCATAGATTATGTTGAGGGAGAGTTATAGTTACAATATTAAATCATCAAATCCATGAACAAGGCATTTTTCTCCATTTGTTCACATCTTTTTTTTTTTTTTTAACATTTTATTTTTTAAAAAATAATCTGTACACCCAGCATGGGGCTCAAAACTCGGGCCAAGATCAAGACTCACATGCTCTACTGACTGAGCCAGCCAGGCACCTCTGCTCATATCATTTGTAAGGTATTTCTGGAGTTGTGCAACTTTCCGAACATGAGTCTTAGGAAGTTACTGGGTTAATTTTTAGATACCTCATAACTTTGTTACTGTTACGAATGGTGCCTTAATTCCTTAACTATAATTTGTCTATTATTGCTGCTGTAAAGGAAAACGATTCATTGGTATAAATTAGTATTTTATCTGGTAACCTTGCTGAATTGTCTTACTGGTTTTATAAAGTTCGTTTTTTTTTTTTATTTAAAAAAACTTTTTTTTTAACATTTATTCCGTTTTGAGAGACAGAGAATGAGTGGGGGAGGGGCAGAGAGAGCGGGAGACTGAATCCGAAGCAGGCCCCAGGCTCTGAGCTGTGGTGTTTCTGTGTAGACCATCCTATCGTGACAGATTATGACGGGTATGTTGCTTCACTTGAAATCCATAAGCATCTCCTTTCTTTGACTGATGGCAAAGAACTGCTGTGCTGGGTTTGACAGTGAGCTTCTTTTCTTATTTTAGATCCCAAAGTTAATGGCTAGTAAATAAAATACTTACTAGAGGATTTGGGAGTGTTTTTTTCCCCATCAAGAAAGTTTTTGTTTTTTTTTTTTTTAACTTTCTGAGTTTTTGCTTTCATTGTGAAGTGCTGAACTTTATCAGAGATTACTTTAGAACATGTTGCAATAATCCTGTAGTTTTTGGGGTTTTTTTTCCCCCTCTGTCCTTTGGTTCAGGATCTTAACTGTATTGCTACATTGTCTAACGGCTTCCTTTTGTTTTGGATGATAATCATTCTTCATTTCTATCACTGTTTATATATCTCTTTATTCTGGTGGTTTTTCACATTTGCTTTTTGTCTTTGCTTTTTGGCAGTGTGACTATGGTGTGCTTCTTGATGTATTTTTCCTCCTTGGAGTTGACAGAGCTTCTTGGATCAATAAATACATTTATTTTTTTTCTCTTTCCATTTCAGATATTATACTTTTCATTTCTTATTTTGCCATTTAGTGGTGACCATCCAACCTAAGTATTTTGTAATTACTCTCTGGTTTCCTCTCACCGGGGGTCCACACCTGGCCCATGTGGAATGCTGGGCAAGTTTTGCAACCTAGTAGTGTAGGCAGATTCCAGTTCGAGAACATTCCATTGATTCTGCCATGAAAGCAATTAGCTCATCTTCAGCCCTCTAGATTTCCAAGAACATCAATTCGATTCCTGCTTTTGGTGGTCCCCCACTGCGGGACCCACATGTCCTCCAGTTCTCTTTAGGCTTGAGATGAAGACCATGACATACTCCTACAAAGATGAGAGTAGAGAATCTCAGTCGGGCTAGACCTCTCTCCGAAGAAATGTCTTCATTGTAAGAAGCCCAAGCTATATCCAGTGACATTGGCCGACTTGATAGCTCATTCCTTTTTATTGCTGGATAATATTCTATTGTATGGTTGTACTGCAATTTCTTTATCCATTCCCCTATTGAAGGAGATCATGGGGGCTACCAGTTATTGGTAATTATGAATAAAGCTCATATAAACATTGGGCAGGTTTTTGTGTGCACATAGTTTTCAACTCATTTGGGTAAATACCTCGGAGCACAGATGCTGGATTGTATGATAAGACTAAGTGTAGCTTTTTAAGAATCTGCCAAAGTGTCTTCCAAAGTGGCCGTGCCATTGGCACTCCTGTGAGTAATAAATGGGACTTCCAGTCACTGCATGTACTTTGCAGCAGTCGGTGGTGACAATTTTTTAAGTTTAGCCATTCTAACAGGTGTGGAGTGGTATCTCGTTGTTGTAATTTGTATTTCTCTAATGACAGATGATACTGAGCAAAGTTTTCTAGGCTTACTTGCCATCTGTGTATCTTCTTTGGTGAAGCGTCTGTTCAGATCTTTGCCACCCCCTTTGTTTATTTCTTGATTTTTATAAATTTATTTATTTTGAAAGAGAGAGAGAGAGAAGGGGAGGGGCAGAGGGAGAGGGAGAGGAGAGAAAGAGAGAGAGAATC
This sequence comes from Lynx rufus, assembly GCF_022079265.1. Taxonomy (NCBI): domain Eukaryota; kingdom Metazoa; phylum Chordata; class Mammalia; order Carnivora; family Felidae; genus Lynx; species Lynx rufus. Next base: position 35,172,267 of record NW_025814833.1, on the reverse strand, counting down.
CCAAGCAGGCTCTGTGCTGTCAGTGTGGAGACCAACATGGAGTTCAGTCTCACAAACCGTGAGATCATGACCTGAACTGAAACAAAGAGTTGGACACTTAACCAACTGAGCCACCCGGGCACCTCTCCGCCCCCCCCCATCCTTTTTTAAATGTTTGTTTATTTTGAGAGAGAGAGTGTGTGTGCATGAGCACAAAGAGCATGAGTGGGGGAGGGGCAGAAAGATGGAGACAGAATCCCAAGCGGGCCCCACACTTGGTGCTAAGCCCGACGTGGGGCTTGATCCCCCACCCAGGGATCATGATCTCAGCCAAAATCAAGAGTCAGACACTGAGCCACCCAGGGTCCCTAAATTTGTTTTGTTATTGTAGAGTTTTAAGAGTCCTTTGTATATTTTTGTTAAAAGTCCATTATCAGATACGTGTTTTGGCAGTGCTTTCTGTAAGGCTGACTTGTCTTTTCATTCTTTTAACATCATCTTTTATACAGAAAGGTTTTTTTTTTTTTAACTTTTAATGTTTATTTATTTTTGAGAGAGAGAGAGAGAGAGAGAGAGAGAGCGTGAGAGGAGGAGGGGCAGAGAGAGAGGGAGACACTGAATCTGAAGCAGGCTCCAGACTCTGAGCTGTCAGCACAGAGCCCGACGTGGGGCTTGAACCCCCGAACAGTGAGATCGTAACGAGAGCTGAAGTCGGATGTTTAACTGACTGAGGCACCCAGGCGCCCCGAGGTTGTTTTTTGTTGTTGTTGTTTGTTTTTAGCTGTAATTAAGTCTAACTTACATGATTTTTCTTTCATCAATCATGCTTTATGTGTTGCATCTGAAAACTCATCACCCAACCCAAGGACATGTAGATTTTCTCCCATATTTTTCTCAAAGTTTTATAGTTTCACATTTTAAGATTTATGTCTATGATTGATTCTGTGTTAATTTTTGCATAGGGTATTGCATTTTTCATGTCCTATTTTCCTTTTATTCAATTTAATACAATAAGCATCTAAACGTGGAGCATCACAGCTTTCGGCATGTATGACGATTTTCTTTTATCATTTTGAATAATGAGCTCTAGGCTTCTCATTACTCATCAATACTTGTATCTTTATTTTTCTACTTTTTTTTAAACCAGTGATAATACTTAAGGATTTTTAAAAATAATTGCATCATCACTTCAGAACAAAGACAGTGACACTGAGGAAGAATTGAAAATCTGGTCTAAATGTGGAGACATTTTTTTTTTTTAATTTTTTTTAACGTTTATTTATTTTTGAGACAGAGAGAGACAGAGCATGAACAGGGGAGGGTCAGAGAGAGGGAGACACAGAATCTGAAACTGGCTCCAGGCTCTGAGGTGTCAGCACAGAGCCCGACGCGGGGCTCGAACTCACAGACCGCGAGATCGTGACCTGAGCCGAAGTCGGCCGCTTAACCAACTGAGCCACCCAGGCGCCCCTGGAGACATTTTTTGATGATTTCACTGCATAATGTCAGAACTAGGGCTTTTCAGTTGGGAGCCATAGTCATGGCGGTCATTCTCCCAGCCCCAGTGGTGAAGTATAGGAAACCCCAGTGGTGAGTTGGTCACATCCCTGAGCAAACTGAAATTTTGTGTACAGTTGGGTAAGATCTAGAATTTATGACTTGACTAAGGAGCAGTTTTAACAAATCCTTAGGAGAATTTTTTTTTTTTTTTAATTTTTTTTTTTCAATGTTTATTTTTGGGACAGAGAGAGACAGAGCATGAACGGGGGAGGGGCAGAGAGAGAGAGGGAGACACAGAATCGGAAACAGGCTCCAGGCTCCGAGCCATCAGCCCAGAGCCTGACGCGGGGCTCGAACTCACGGACCGCGAGATCGTGACCTGGCTGAAGTCGGACGCTTAACCGACTGCGCCACCCAGGCACCCCAGGAGAATGGTTTTAATATAAAGTGTTGCCTTGTTCAAAAATGAATCTCAACGTTGCTAACTGATAGCTTGAAAGCTATCTTCAGAAATACTATGATCCATTTCTTTTCTCATTTTTGGTTGGTAATTCAGATCGTACTTAAAGTAGGGATCTGATTGTAGTACACTTGACAATTGCGTTACTGTATCTGAATTGATTAAAGTTCATGCTATTCTTTTAATTTAATGAATGTTTCTGTTCTCTAGTTTTGACACTGTTTTCGTGCTTTCTCTTTGGTAAGTTGTCTTTATTTCCCACTCTGGTCCATAAAATTATGCTCTCTGTGTCTTCCTATGTCTACACTGCTGTGGTTCCAGTGTAGTGATTTGTTGTTTCAGATGTTAAAATTGGTGCATTTATTCTAGTACTTTCCATCCAATCATAAATCTGTGCTGCCAATACTGTTTCTTTAAGCATTCGCTTGAACCTGAGGTTAAATCTTATTTTTATAACTATTCAGACTAATTAATTGCCTTTTACCTTGGAAAACCTTTGTGATTCAATAAATGAGCTCAAATTCTCCCACCAGTTATTATGTAATTTGGTTATTCATTATAGTTAAATTGTCTTATTCTTTCCACATTTTAGTTATATATTTTTTCTTAACATTCTCCATGAAAGTCACTGCAGAAGTGAGGAAATAATGATATTAAAAATTTTTCAGATTTTATGTGAGGATCTTATTACCTAAATTATAGGAGTCTTTTTTTTTTGAAAAGGATTATCATTTCACAATGTATTATTACAATGAATAAAAGCTGGTAATGAAACAGCTGTCAAACTTAATTGAAATTCTATAAAAAAAATTTCAGCTCTAAATTTCCTCTTTTATCCAAGTACTTTTCAACATTTGAAGTTATTTTGGGATTTTACTTTATTTTGTTTTATTGGCGTCTACTGTCATTCATTAAAATTTTTACTAAATCCATCCCTGTGGTATACTGTTTCCTCAGATTAAATTAAGAACACATTAGACTAAGAGAAAGTAAGAAAATAGGACATTCAGATTGTAGAAAACCTGTTTGTTTCAAGTACTAGTTCTTATAATTTGATAAAAATCCCTGCATTTTCCTAAATGTTGCACTTGATTTTGCCAACCTACTGTATCAGTGATCAAGAGGCATTGATGATGAGCCTAGAAGTCAGGTGATAAGACTGTATTCCTGTTTTGTTGCTTTTAAAGTGTGAAGCATTGGGCAAGTCTGTTCCCTCCTCTGGGCCATTTTTCTTTGTTTTTGTTTCGTTTTTAAAGTTTATTTATTTATTTTGAGAGAGAGAGAGAGAGAGACAGAACGAAGGAGGGATGGATAGAGAGGAAGAGAGAGTTCTCCAAGCAAGCTCCATGCTGATGTGGGGCTCGAACCCACGGAAATGTGAGATAAGGACCTGAGCCAAAATCGAGAGTCGGATAGTTAACCCACTGAGCCACCCAGGCGTCCCCTTTTTTTTTTAATGTTTGTTTATTTTGAGAGAGAGCCAGAGAGTGAGCAGAGGAGGGGCAGAAAAGCGAGGGAGAGAGAATCCCAGGCAGGCTCTGCTCTGTCAGCGTGGAGCCTGGCGCAGGGCTCGATGCCATGAGCCACTGGGAGATCATGACCTGAGCTGAAACCAAGAGTCAGACGCTTAACCCACCAAGCCACCCACGCACCCCTGGGCTAGTTTTCTAATAGGAAAAATGAGGAGGATTTTAACTAGGTGATTTCTAGAGTTCTATTCAGGGTTTAAATTGTATTTCAATTTAATTCAGTCCTAAGAGAAAATTTTATTTTTCACAGAATTGTTTTTTATTTTTATAATAATGAATAATAATTTTTATGATAATAAAATAGAATAATAAAAATACCCTAAAGCATTCTTTTTTTTTTAATGTTTATTCATTATGGAGAGACAGAGAGAGAGACAGAGTGTGAGCAGGGGAGGGGCAGAGAGAGAGAGGGAGACACAGAATCCGAAGCAGGCTCCAGGCTCTGAGCCGTCAGCACAGAGCCCGACGCGGGGCTCGAACCCACAAACCGCGAGATCATGACCTGAGCCGAAGTCGGACGCTCAACCAACTGAGCCACCCAGGCGCCCCAAAGCATTCTTAAAACAGTTTAAACGGCGATCAGTTTACTGTATTATCAAAAAATTCCCCAGAGTATTTTAATAAATAGTCTTGGTTGGTGAGGCATTGGTGACCTTGTAACTTGACATGGGCACCCAAGAAGCAGGCGTGTTACCAGTAGTGTTCAGGCTTCAGGGAAACGTTTCTTATGTCTTGTTCTTAAAACAGAAGGCAACTGATGAGCTTTTCTTTGGGGGGGGGGCAGTGACAGTGGGGTTCGTGGGGTCTGGAGCCCACGGCCAAGAAAGAATTCTTGAAGAAAAAGGTGATTTTATTGAAGCATGGGGACCGGACCATGAAGAGACACTGGTTACATACTATGGGGTTGGGGGAGGTAAAGTCCAGGGGAAGTTTCCAGGGAGATTTTCATATGCTAAAGAAGACTCCCAGGATTGTGGAGGCCTAGCTATTGTCAAGGGAAGGTGGTTTTTCCCCCGTAGCAAAGCATTAGCATTAAGACGGTAAGGAGCTCCTGGAGAAACATTTACTCTGCTGGCCTCAAGGAATTGTCAATGGGCCGCAGGTTATAAGGCAATTGAGTTCTATCTGCCATTTCCTTCTGCCTTTCTTTCGCACATCACTGTGGAGGGGTGATGGAGATTTAGGTCCCGCAGGACTGTGATCTCTATCAGTTAACCATTTGTTTGCCCCTTTCCTTTGATCTTGGGCAGCCAGGAGTGCAGAGGACTATCACACGTGTCCCCCCTGGGGCAGCGGGAGGGGCGTGTGTTTGCGGCCTGTCAGCTTGCCTTACGCGTCCTCATCGGTAACTGTGTTTCATTGACAACCAAGTTTCTTGTTGTGTCACTGGCAACACTGGAACCAGACCCTGCTTCCTACTGCTGGGGGGATTTGCTAGGATATAAACGCGCTTAGGTGATGAGGGAGCTTGGGGCAAGCTGAGGGCAAGATCCAGGCTGGCACCCCCGACCCCTCACCGTGGAATGTGCGATATTCCTCGGACACTCCTGGCTACCCCAGAACGAAGGAAAAAGGTTTAAAAAATACATTTTTTAATGTTTATATTTATTTGTGAGACAGAGCATGAGCGGGGGAGGGGCAGAGAGAGAGAGAGAGAGACAGAATCCTACGCAGGCTCCAGGCTCTGAGCTGTTAGCACAGAGCGCGACTCGGGGCTCGAACTGGTCAGCCACGAGATCATGACCTGAGCCGAAGTCCGACACTCAACCGATTGAGCCACCCAGGCACCCCAGAGAAGGGTTTAAGTGCTTGCCATGGTGATGTGGGAAAGTAAGGCAAATGAAAAATGAAATTCCCCTACTGCCTACAGCCCTTTGACAAGTCCTGGAGACAGTGACCTCTGGAGAGTGACCTCCCTCTAGGAGCTCAGCTGCCTCAAGGGTGACGCTTTGCGGGGGGGCGAAAGAGAACCTTAGCTCAACATTATCCCAACCTCGAGGACCCTGTAAGTTTACTTCCTTTATCTCCACCGCCCCAAGATATGTGCAGGCAATCATACCCCCAAGGTTACGGCCCCTGATACACAGCTGAAGGGTCTCGTGACTGGGGTTTTACTAACCGGTAATAAGTGGAATTTCCCTAGCAACAGCTAGCCCCTCCAGGTCCTGGAAACCTGGCTTCCGGAATTCCTTAGAGACTTACTCTGTCCCTGACCCCCTCCCAAGCTGGAGGTATATAATGAGTTACCCGTCACCACCCCAGTGCAGCTCTTCCTGCCCACGGGTCCTGTCCCCCTCCTTTAATAAAATCACCTTTTTGCACCAAAGAAGGCTTCAAGATTTCTTTCTTGGTGGCTCCGGACCTCCCACCGTCCCCCAGAACTTCATCATTAGGGAGAAAAAAAGGCCAATCAATTAACTTCTTAAACCCTTTCTCTCAAATGGTATAATTGCAATAATGCTTTCATGAAGAGGTGTCATGTTTTTTTACTGGTGGCAAGCACTAATTCTCTTGCCTTTCCTTGCATCCCGAGGTGTTATAAAATAGTCTATTTGCAAAATTTGCATATTACAGCGAGGAACATTTCTATGCAAAAATGCATATTTCTTAAATTTGTATTTATACGTGCTAGGTATAACGTGTATGAAACAGGATACTGATTTTTTTTTTTTACATTGGAAACAAGATAGGTAGGGACTGACTGCTAAAATTAAAAGCTTTATTCTTATAAGAATATTGAATGAGACATAAGTAGATAAAAATATGTATCAGCATTATTTAAATAAACTAAAATTCTGTTGAGGGCAAGGCTGTGTGAATGATTGATTCTAAAAATCTGGCAAAGGCAAAGGTGTGCAAGCTAGAATTTTGTTCAAAATCTAGAAGCATTATTTGTGCCACATGAGACTTATTTGATCTTCTTCTTTGGAAAGATGGTGATAGTAATGACATTCTTTGGAAGAATTAAAAAACGATTATATTGTATAGGCGTAGGGCAAGCTGCCCCAGATGGGCCACTTAGGCATAAAGATTATTTCAAGTTAAAAGTAATCAAAACCCAGCAGATGCAGGAAAAGCTCTCGGCCTCCCCCACAACTGCTGAAATTTACATTGGAAAGGACAGCCCGTAGCAGGAAGAGAGCTATTAACAGAGTCTCCCCTGTACCTAACACACTCATCTACCTAATAAGCTTGGTTTTTCCAACATCTCCTTTCACCTTCCCGCTAATGGCCTTCTTCCCCTTTGTGTCCTCAAACCCCTCCCCCTCTTTTTTTTTTTTTTTCTTTTGCTCCCGGAAGCTTTGTGTCGCCTCATTGTCTTTGGAATCTCCTGCCTGTGTGGATTCACTGTGTGCACGCCTATTAAACTTGATTTTTCCTGGTAATCTGTCTCATGTCAGTTTGATTCTAAGTCTAGGAAGTTCTTCCCAACAGTATTTATGGATCTGTTCCCAAATGGAATATCTTGATGAAGTACATATCAGATTTTCTCTTAAAACTATCCAAATGTAAAATGGGAATTATGCCATCAAAGCAATTAAATCTAATTCTAGGCATGGTACAAGATGCATTAGAGCATAGATCCTTAAATGAGGAACAAATTGTATCCTTGGTAAAAAATGATTATTTTGAATTTATGCTATGCAGTTATTTGGTATGAACAATGGCTTACTGTGAGTAATGTTAATAGAGGCTTACAAACATATTTTTGAAGGATTGAAAATATAAAAGAATTAGATTAAAATGTAATTGAAAGAAACTACATGGGAAATGTACAACAAAAGTTGGCATCCCATTAGCACGTAGAAATTAGAACAAGGAAATGAAAATGTTTGCAATTCTATGCAGAAGGTTCAGGTAAAAATAATGAGTTCTCTGTTTGTAAGTGTTCATATGATTATTGCGTCCGTTTGGATAATCTGGATAATCCCCTTATTTTGTGGTTCGTAACCTTAATTATATTTGCAAACCTTTTTGCCCTGGAAGGCAGTATATTCACCAATTGTAGGGACTAGGGTTTGGCTGAAGGGCATGGACAGTCTTGGGCTTCTTGACACCTGTTAGGAGAAGTTGTACTGATGCACAATCCCCCCCCACTAACGTATGGGAGAACATGTTTCACCACATGCTTACTGGCATCCACAATTACTACTTTTTAATCACTACTAATTTAATCACTGCTCGGAAAGATCTTGAGTCCTTTGTTTATTCAACCTCTGGGGTAGGGTGGATCTTTTCCCATATATTTGATTGATAACCGCATACCTTCATTTGTGAATGGTTATTCATTTTCTTTTTCCATTTATTGATGGGGTTTTTAAGTATTTTTAATAGATGTGTATAAATTTGTGAACATAAATTCACCTTTAACGTGTATGGTTTATGAAAAAGACTAAAAAATTTGACATACAGAGAAATACTCAAAAACTAAAATTTACTTATGATCCCATTGTCTAGGGATATTTGGTATACTTACGTGCGGTCTCCATATCTGTACATTTTCCAAACAGTTGATGGACACTATTGCATCAGTTAGCATTCTGCAGATGAAATTATAACAATAACTTCCTAGGGGAAAATATTTTTAGGGAACATTTGTTCATAAACATACCAGGTGCATAATACTGTATCGTGTGGATGTTATAAGTTGAAATATTACCCATTTGCCATATACAAGGCAAAGTTCTCAGTTTTGCTTTGGATTTTGGTTGGTCTTTCTTTTTTACATTCAGATGTTTTAAGTTTATCCATTTTTAAAGTTCCTGTTTTACTGCTTTGCAGTCTCTTGCATTGCATCTGAGCATTGAAAGTTCCCCCAAATGTAAGATAAATATTCACCACTTTCTCTAAAAATATATGATTTAAAAGTATTTCACGCTAAAATTCCTCTGGAAGTTATATTTGCACACATTGTGAGGTAGAGTTTTTAATTTATTCCTGCTCTCAACCCCATTCCAATAACTAAAGAGTCTCATTACCATTTGAAAATATTTTTTTCTTTATGTTAACTTATGATACTTCTTTTATCATGTAGTAAAAGCTGACATATATATTAGCGTGTATTTTTTGGCTGTATATTCTATCCCATAAAAACGTTGATTCTTGTGCCATTTCTGTATTGCTTTGTTGATCTTTATAATATGCTTCGATATCTGCAGATATATCAAATTAAAAATATTAGCTATTTCTCTCAAATTATCTTTCCAGTTTTTCTCTAGAATTATTTTAAAATTTATCTCAATAAACTATGTAGATATTTTCATTCAGTTTATATCAAATACATACATCTGTGTGTGAGGAATTGATTTATGATATGTATATCTTTGTCCATAATCATGGGATCACTTCATTTATACAGATTTTCAAAAATTTACTCCTTACAGTTTATTCTTTCTCACGTACGTACTACACTTGTTAAGATCATTCTTAGGTACTTTATTTTTTAATTAATACTATGAACTGGATATTCCCCATATTATTTCTAACTCTTCTACTTCTATGCACAGGAGCACTATTAATTTTTGAGCTTTTAATTTAAAGTCCAATTGAAAACTTTTCTGATTTATGGTAGCTTTTCAATTTTTTTCAAATTCTGGCTCTGTAACCACATCATTTGTAGTAATGATACAATTTTCTTCCTTTCTAGTGATACTTTGTATTTCTGTTTTAATGGATTGGCTAGAACTTCCAAAGTAATCTTCATGTTAAATAGTAACGGTGATAGCATTTTTGCCTTCTTCTTGATTTTAATAGGTAGAACTTTACTCTTTCCCCATTAAGAATAACGTTAACTCTTTTGTCCGAAATAACTCCTTTGTGAGAATTGGAATTTCTTGCATTTGCTTCCCTCTTCTTTCTTAACATTTCTTTCTTTCTTAGTCTTTGAAAATACCACCTGGGATTGTGGAATCCATTTTTGCAATTTAACTTCTAGGTTGTTTTTGGTTTTCACAGTATCATTTTCTCATTTTAAATCAAAAGAAAATTAATTTAGTAATCACACTAGAAGCAATGATTTAAAGTATTTAGAGTATATATTTATACAGCAGCCTGTTTTTTCACATTTTTCTAAAAATTTGATATTTTCTCTTTTTTTTTTTCTAGCGTACATTTGCAAATAGTTTTATTTGGGAAGACCTTCCAGTATTTTATTCATGAAGAGTACCAAGTTGGCATAATTCCTGAGTGATAGCTTGCTTACAGATGTGCTCACACATGAACAACACTTTCTCTGAGTAAAACTGTCACACATTTTGCTTCCATATCCTAGAGGAGCCTGGGGTCGACCTAAATCAGTCTCTGGCAGGCTTTTCTTCTGTCTTTGTGTTACCTTAATGGATATTCATGGGATTCTTTGGAATCGAAGTCTAGCAATGTCACTAAGAAAAAGAAAATACACTAAGGTAAATGTAGGTATGGAATTAATTTTATTTATTTTCCTTAATACAGTTTGAGCACTTTCCATTGTCAGGAAAAAGATCTTTGTCTCTAGATGTACAGCTTTCTCTATGCTATCTTTGCTTATTAACTTTGTCCTCTCTGTTTTATTCCTTTTTTCAAAATCACCCGTTATCTGTGTAGTTTGCATCTTTGGAATCAATATGTCTTCCACATTGGTCATATATTTATCGTAGAATTTTATCATGTTATCCCGTCCTTTCATGACCTGGAAGAACTTGTTCAAGTTTCTCATACCTTTGTCAAGTATTCTATATGTGATATCTCATTTAGTTCTCCAAATTCTCTCCACGAGTGAAGTTCATCAAATTATCGTCTCCGTTTTGACAAATGACATGACTGATGCTGAGAGAATTTAGGTAATTTGCACAGATTCATAGAGGTGGTACATTTCAGCCCCACAGTCCATGTTCCAAAGTGGCTCATCATCTGGTTTCACCAGGTGAGTCAGGTATTCCTTTTTTTCATTGTAGTTTTTCATCTGGCCATCGTGGCTTCCGTCTTTTTCCTTATTTCAGATTATCCCTCATTTCTAATGTTTGAGCTTGTACACCAGAGGCATTCTCCTCCAGAGGCTTGTGAAGAAGATCGATTATTTTTAAAAATAATAGCTTTGTTATGCCTTCTACTTTTAGCAAGAAATAGTATTTTTAAAAAGTTTAAAGAAGTCATTACTGACTTAAAGCAATGTCAAAGAAATTAGCCTTTATGTTCCAAAGTAACTGCTGTAGGATGCCTTATCGGAGTACTTAATTTTAAAATATTGATAGTTCTTGACCTCTGTGATCATCAGATCTTGGTAGCTCCATCTGTATTTTTGAGGACACAGTGGGAAAAAAGACATCTTACCTTTACATTTAGAATGGAACAGGATAATAAATTGTGCTTTTTCAGTTATCTGGGCATTTTGGCTAAAATCCTAAAGCTGAGAACAGTAGTGCTGGTCATAATCATTCAGGACATACTAAAACCTAGTGAACTTGGTCCAGCGACCTCTTCTCCATCTTTCCTACGTAAGGGAAATAATAAACATTGTAAATGGGCTCTTTGAAGGGAATTTTTAGGAATAGCAACTAGAACGGCTTTGATTTTTTTTAATTTTTAAAGTTTATTTATTTATGGAGAGAGAGAGTGCGTGCCAGCAGGAGAGGAGCAGAGAGAGGGAGAGAGAAAATCCCAAGCAGGCCCCGAGCTGTCAGCACAGGGCCTGACACGGGGCTCGGTCTCATGAACTGTGAAATCATGACCTGAGCCGAAATCAAGAGTCAGATGCTTAACTAACTGAGACACTCAGGTACCCCTAGAATGGCTTTTAAAAAACTACCTTCTAATCTTGAGTTGCGGGGGGCGCCTGGGTGGCTTAGTTGGTTAAGTGTCTGACTCTTGATTTTGGCTCATGTCATGATTCTAGGTCGTGGGATCAAGCTCCAAGCTCAGTGTGAGGCCTGCTTAAGATTCTCTCTCTTTGTCCTTCTGCCCTTCTCCCCTGCTCTTGTGTGCTCTTTCTGTCTCAAATGAAAGATAATAAATGAAAAACAAACAACTTGAGTTGGAAGAGGGTTTCTTAAGAAACCACTTGTACGGATCGGGTGTGTCTGTAAAAGGAGACTGGCATGACATTCTCTGGATGTAAACTTCCTGAACTGCAGAAGTTCATATGCCCAAGTCATGATCCCACTCAGATGGAGTACAGTGAAAGAGTTCTTGGAGGAATTGGACATTACCTTCTGGCCATCATCTTCTGGAGTTTGGGGGGCATAAACAAACATAGAAATCAAGAGTTGATTTAGTAGCTCCAAATGGCAGTGCAAGGAGAAAGATGGGCAGTTGGCCGGACTACGGATTTATCTTTTGGTGTGTCAGAATGGGTGATTTTCCTTTGGGTCAGGTGGACAGCTCAGAAGGTAGTCGGTTCGAGTCATCTTGAGGTCCAGATGCGACTATGCCCAAGAAAGCTGCTTACTGAGTGAAAGGACCCAAACGGGGAGAAACTATAGGTCTTCTGCCCTCCTAAGAGCTTAGAGGGTGTTGCAAGAAGTCATCCAGAGAACGCGTAGCCCGAATGAGAGAATCCATTACGGAGGTCGATGGCCGGTGCTCTGAAGAATGACTAATGAGCCCCACAAGAAAGCCAGCATGTGGCCACATATTACGAAATGGAATCGTAGAGGCTGGATTTATAAATACCTCAGCCGGGGCACCTGGTGGCTCAGTCGGTTGGGTGTCCGACTTCGGCTCGGGTCATGATCTCACAGTTCATGGGTTGGAGCCCCGGGTCAGGCTCTGTGCTGAAGGCTCAGAGCCTGGAGCCTGCTTCAGATTCTGTGTTTCCCTCCCTCTCTCTCACTCTGTCCCTCCCTCGCTTGTGTGCACATGCGCGCGCGCTCTCTCTCTTTCTCAAAAATAAGTAAACATTAAAAAGATACATCAGCCAATGCAAGATTTGCTCCTCCTCTTCCTCTAATTCCCCTATTCCTTGCCCAGCCATGGAGGAATCTGTTATTGATTGCTATGTAAGACATAATCCTCCAATGTAATGTCTTAGATACGGTAAAAATTAAGTTCACAGTTTTTATGGGTCAGCAATTCAGAAGTGGCTTAGGTAGGTAGTTCGGACTAAAGACCTTTCACGAAGTCGCATTCCAGATGTTGGCTGGGTCGCCGCCAACTGAAGGCTTGAGTGACGCTGGAGGATTCACTTCTAAGGGTAGCACACTCACTTGGCTTTTGGTAGGAAGCTTCGGATTTTTGGTGGCTTTTGGAAGGAGGGCTCATTTCCGTTTCCATATGAGTGAAAACCTCATCTCCACGGCAGATCCCACAGCCTAATTCGGGAGAGTGGGGGGTGCTTTGAATCAGACTTAAGGCCAAAAGTGAGTCATAATTACTAAATGTAGAATGCTTGTAAGTCCCAGTTTGCCTGGGAGAGTCCCTGTTTACTCCTGGTATCCGGTCTGATCTGATATTTTTTCCCGAATATTTAAGTTTTAATGAAGTATTAATATTCATAGTTTCACTAAAATATGTCAGGGCAGCTTTGGCCGATCTGAAATTTCCATTTCCATTTTCTTTTTTTTTTTTTTTTTTTAATTTTTTTTTTCAATGTTTTTATTTATTTTTGGGACAGAGAGAGACAGAGCATGAACGGGGGAGGGGCAGAGAGAGAGGGAGACACAGAATCGGAAACAGGCTCCAGGCTCTGAGCCATCAGCCCGGAGCCCGACGCGGGGCTCGAACTCACGGACCGCGAGATCGTGACCTGGCTGAAGTCGGACGCTTAACCGACTGCGCCACCCAGGCGCCCCCATTTCCATTTTCTGACTTCATCTCCTCCAGCAGTGGGTGAGATGCTCGTGAACGGCAGTAGCCCCTTTCTCATCTTCTGCCCCTTATTTTTAAAGACCGTATGCAAAACGTTTGCAGTGACTATTTCCTAGTCTCCGATGGGGGTTGGGAGAGGTTAACTGACTCAGTTGTCATGTTGTCTGTTCCAAGAACTGCAAAATTCATAAAGCTGCTGGATCCTCACTTGTTAGGGTCAGTGGGAAACATGAGAAATTATAGGTTGTGTCCAAGAAATATAGGGGGGAAATTGGGGCTGAGCAGCCACACCACCGTCTTTGTAGAGAATAATCCACACAGGTTTTCTGCTGCGGCTTCTCAATTTTTATAAGATACGGCTTGACAGTCGTTTGACTGTTTGTTATTTAAAAGTTTTTGCCACCTACCTTTTCCATAGCGATGAGCAACAAAAAGCAAAAGTGCATACTTAATGAAACAATTAAAAACTCAAGTTCTATCTCTCAAGAGAACCGATGATAAAAACAGAATATTCATCAGTATTTCCCACTCCCTCATTGGGGTCATAGTGGCGTGAGTGATCATGTGAAAACCAGCAATCACAAATCTGCCGAAGAAGCATCAGCAACCACTTGCAACGTTAGCTGTCGTTTAAGGAGACTGTTCAGAGGGTGATGCGCCCCTGCTAATCACGCGGCTGCAAAAGGTGTGCTTACAGGTTACTCATTGAAACCTGACTTGTCCTTCAGAACGAGATCGCTGTTCGAACTTAATTTTTTCAAAGTTCAAACTACGCCTACCGATGAAATAAAAGGATAGCTCATAGTGTGTTGGCCCCACTAACAGACTGTCTTTGCAGACAGTTCAAAGAGTTGCATTTCCTATCAGTATCATCAGATACTTCAGATAAAAAAGTGAGCGTATTTCAGTAACAGTACCACTTTTAAGAAACCGAATGTATGGAATCAAGGCAAGGCTTTGGGAAGATCATTGTGTCAAAGATGAAATATCTGACGTTATTGTGAATGCTACTTTAAATGCTCAAAACTGGGGGGCGTCTGGGTGGCTCACTCAACAGCCTAGGACTTAGGCTCAGGTCATGATCCGGCAGTTTGTGGGTTTCAGCTCTGCATCAGTCTCCGTGCTGCCGGTGCAGAGCCCGCTTGGATCCTCCAGTTGGTAGAGCATGTGACTCTTGATCTCAGTGTTGTGAGTTCAAGACCCATGTTGGGAGGAGAGTGTACTTAAAAAATACAATAATTGAAAAAGGTTCAAAACTGAAGAGATGACATTTTATTTTGTAGTTTACACTTACACGACAGGGTATTATTTACATTTCAATAAATTTAAAATGCAAACGCAATTTGTTTTGTGGCGAAATACGCGTGATGATAAAATTTTTGTTAGAGCCCAGCATAATGGCGAGAACCATGTTCTAAAATAAAGATACAGAGCAGGCATATGCTTGGAATTGGTGGTAAGGTATACATAAGTCATAATTACACCCATAAAAGCAATATTCTACCAATTCAAATAGAAGCTGTCGTTCTCAAAAAGGAACAAGATAGCATTACATATAAACAGAGTATTTCCATTATGTTTTTGTGAAAGTGCTTATATTTTGTAATAATAGCAAACACATCAGCGTGGTGGTTTAGACATGTTTGATGTCCACGATAAGCCTGATTTTAGAAATGATTGGATTTTTGAAGAACTACCGATAAATCAACCTAAGTGACTTAGGTTATTTAATTTTTTTCTCCATGGAGGTCTTCTAAATTTTGGCTGTGTTTTTTTTTTTTAAGTTTTTTTTTTTAATGTTTATTTACTTTTGAGAGAGAGTGGGAGCGAGTGGGGGAGGTGCAGAGAGCGACAGAGACAGGTGCCCCTTGGCTGTGTTTTATTCCAGATGAATTGATAAATTTATACGCTTTAAAATTTTTTTAATCTTTATTTATTTTTGAGAGAGAGAGAGAGAGAGAGAGAGAGAGAGAGAGAGAGAGAAAGTGAGCGGGGGAGGGGCAGAGAGAGAGGGAGACCCAGAATCCGAAGCCGGCTCCAGGCTCTGAGCTGTCAGCACAGAGCCTGACATGGGGCTCAAACCCACGAACCAGGAGATCATGATCTGAGCCGAAGGCACTTAACCCACTGAGCCCCCCGGCGCCCCGATAAATTTATATTCTCTACCAGACTTGTATCAGGTGAGAAGATGTGGTGGCTTTGGAATGTGTCAGCGTGGCTAAGCTGAACTACTTTTCACGCATTCCTTTCCCTGTATATGTTTTTGCTTCGTTTGGGCCATCAGAGACATTTTGCATGACTTCGGTGGGTGCAAGAAATGCAGCAGTGAGTGAGGGTTTTCACCTGTGAGAGGTTGAGGCACGTGACTTTGAAGTGCACGGGCCTTTTGACTCACCTGCTGATTCGTGCCCTTTATATGGGGGCGGCGGGCAGGCTATGTACTGCGTTCTCCTCCTTTCGATCCTGCTTGATCTCCGTTCGCTCCTAGATCAGGTGAGTGTGTCGCTTCTTGGCCAAGGGCGTCAGCTTTTCCTGAAGACCACCCACTTTGTCAAGGTAGCAGGCGATGATGCGAACAGACGCAGTGTTCGTGGGTTCCTGTCCAAGCTCCCAGGCTGCACCTCATGTTTGTAGCTTTCAGCTTGTCCTTGCCCTCTCCCGCTTCCCATCCATCTCCTCTGCCTGCCTACCTTTCCTGGAAATATGTTGACGCCAAAATCAGACGTGAAGAAGATAACAGCATCACCAAGACTGCTTGCTTACATTTGCCTAAAGTCCCTGTAACAGGTTAGATTACATATGGGTGTATATACATACGTGTATGTATCTATACATCAGACATTTTAGTCCTGATTATCTTCCTACCTCTCTACCTCTCTTCCACTGGTTTTGGGTCTCTGTTCATAAATACTTCCCTAGTAGTGATGCTTGAGTCTTATTTTTGTAGTATTGTTTTTGCAAGCGATTTTGAATTTTTTACAGAACGGTATACAGCTGTGGTTCTCAGGTGGGAACAGTTTTGCCCCCCAAGGACAATTGGAAATATCCGGAGATATCGGTGGTTGCCCTGTCAGGAGGGATGCTACTTGCATCTCGTGGGTGGAGATCACGTGTACCATGAAACTTCCTATGGCGCACAGGACGGCACCACTACAACGAAGAGTTTTCCGGGGAAAATGTCAATATGGTTGAGGTTAAGAAACGCTCGTGTAGGATATAAATAACTCAAATCGTGAAGTTTTACAAGTACTTGGTGATGAAAAGTGCACTTAAATAGTGTACATTGAAAGTTCTTGCATTACCTATTTTCGTTGTAGATTAAAAGCAAACTTGTAAGAGGCCTGCAACAGCTCCCAAGGCTCACAGAGTCCCATCGTTTCCTGCGGTCTTTAAATCATTCGGGCTGTGTTTTGAAGCCTATAATTCTTCCAGCTGAGAACTACACAAAGCATAGAGGGCTAATTAGTTTCCCTTCAGGAGGGTTCATGAGTTGTTTCCTGAAGTCTGACTTGTAACCAGGTGAAAAGGTCACGACCCAGTAGAGATTGTATTCAGAGCCAAAAAGCTGCCGTAGAATCCAGTGTACTTTAGTATATGCTTCTAGAATGGTGACAGTCTTGCCTAGTTGCAAGGCTTACTGTTGATTACACTAGGTTGAGTAAGGGAAGTATTACCCCGAGTTCAATTAAATTAATATGGCTGATTCAAAGGCTCAGTTGGTTTAAGCATTCTCAAGTCACGATTTCGTGGTTCCGGAGTTCAAGCCTGGCCTAGGGTTCTGTGTTGACTGTGTGGGGCCTGCTTGAAATTTTCTCTCTGCCCCAACCCCACTCGTGCTCTATCTCAAAATGTTAAAACAAAAACAAAACAAAACAAAAAAAAAAAAAGGAGGAAGGGAAAAAGAGGAGGAGAGGGAAAAAAAGCAGGAAAGAAAACCAATGTGGCATAACTTGCTCATTCAAAGGAGCGAAATTTCTAGGGGGATTGCCTCAAACGTGTAGCTACTTTATTTGGCTTCAGCTGTACTCAGAGCAGGTGAGATGTGTTAGTGTTCTGTAACACAGAATTAGCACAGCTAATTCCGAAGTAAGTGTGACCCCGATGCCCGGTGAAGTCTCCCTAACCTTTAAGATACACAAAATTCAGTGGCCCCTGGAAGTCCTTATGGTTTGATGCGCTGGCCCATTTCTGCTAGCCATCTAATCCTGTGTGCAATTTAAACCCTTCCGTCTCTGCTGTGCCCAAACAATTCCACCCCCCACCCATTCCCCCCCCCCCCGCCCCCCGCCCCCCGCCCCAAGCATAAAGTGCAACGGTATATACAATGTATTCGAGTATACAGCTGTTTAGAAGGTGTAAGAAGGGAGGCACCATTGCAGCAATGTGCCGGAGTCCTTAAGGTGTTTCTAAAGTGCCCCAGGTGATTGTAATATACAGCCAAGGTCAAGAATCCCAGCTAAAAGTAATGCTGGTATTGTCTAAGATGGTTTCTCTTTTTTTTTTTTTTTTCTTTTTTCCCCTTGGTACATACACCGTACACAGCTTGAATCACGTTTCTGTATACAAACTTCAAGAGATCTGGGTCTCTGTTTTGTTTACTGCTTCCCGGTACCTAACACAGACCCTGGTACATAGGCGCTCAATAATATTTGTTGAATAAATGAATGAAGGTCAGTGAGTATAACCAAAGCAACACATTCACAGGTACTTTTAACCTGATAGATATAATGGGATGTTATTTATTTGCATTTCCTGCCTTCAGCTTGAATACATCTCAGAAGTGATTCGAGCAGACATTCTTTCTAAAATAAAAACGTGAGACTTTGGGGTGAGGTTTTTCAGCTTCCTAAAATCGCCTGCCAGGTTTTGCTCCTCTGTCCTGTTTGTTTTTTGGTTTTTGTGGTTTTTTTTCCCTTTCAAGAAGTTTCAGGACTTTCCATATGTTCTCGAGTGGTCCAGTGACCCAGAAAGGTTAAGAATCTCTGTGTGAGAGGATGGGCAGCTCTTCTCGTTGAGAGAACCTTTGTTCGTCAAGGTTTCCCTAAGGGTCCTTCAAAAAGTCGCCTTGCACATTTAAAATGGGATTTAGCAGGTAAAAGTGTAGACGTTTGATACACCTTTTCAGTTTCATAGACCTTTTCAGTAAGTCATTCATTGACCGATAGAATATCACTTGTGCTTTACAAGCTGGGGAAGTGAACATTGTAAAGTGAAGGAAACCTTGAAGTAGCCCGGATTGTTGGTAGTTTTTAACTGGATTCCCTTGACTCCAGACCGATTTGGCCAATTACAGGAGCAAGGGCTTAAAAGGCTTCTAGTTCCCTCTAGGTGTGATTGATTCTGCAGGTGCGCCAGTCCCCTGCTCTCTCTAATTACCGGATTGAAAGCGCCGCTTGCTCAGAAGTGCTAAGCGGTAGCCTCTTGGTTGTTAGGAGCTGCAGCGGGGAAGGGGGGGTTTCAAGCTGGTGGCGGGTGTCTGATGCTCTCAAATTGTTCCTTACAGCTTTGGGGAATAGTCCGAGGTCTTTTATCTTGTGAATTGGTAAAGTCCCGTTTTCAGACTGGTTTTCTCCCTTAGTTAAAATAAACAATGTTTAGGGGCACCTGGGCGGCTCAGTCGGTGAAGCATCCGACTTCGGCTCAGGTCACGATCTCACGGTTCCTGAGTTCGAGCCCCGCGTCGGGCTGTGTGCCGGCAGCTCGGCCTGGAGCCTGCTTCGGGTTCTGTGTCTCCCTCTCTCTCTGCTCCTCCCCTGCTCGCACTCTGTGTCTGTCTGTCTCTGTCTCTCAAAAATGAAAAAATTTTTAAACACTGTTTACCTTTTGTGCTACTTGTTCAGTACATCAAAATGACCCATCTAACAAATACTTGGAGTTTTTACACTTTGCAAATTACTGTAAACCATCTGCATTTAATAAAAATCAACTCTGTAAAGATAAATGGTTAGGAAATCACTATAAAAACTGGAAAAACACAACAAACATACTTGTATATGAACATAACTAACATTCTTGGTTACATTTTGGATGCTGATTTTTTTAAGTGTTCATCACAATATTTCTCATTTTTTTACATAAGCTGAGGTTATGTAAGAACATTTTTGAGCTGTTGAATTTCAGGGAGAATTTGAGGTGTATAAGAACACTAGTAAGAATTTGAAAGGATTTTTTTTGAGATAAATTTGGTCCCCCTAGACCTGTCTATGCAACCGTTGTAGATTTTAGAATACCTGACTGTCAGGTTCTCTCACTATCCATTTAAATCTGATGAGCACACTCCAACTTTCAAATAGGACCCTAAAGTGTTTGATTTTTTTTTAATTTTTTTTTCAACGTTTATTTATTTTTGGGACAGAGAGAGACAGAGCATGAATGGGGGAGGGGCAGAGAGAGAGGGAGACACAGAATTGGAAACAGGCTCCAGGCTCCGAGCCATCAGCCCAGAGCCCGACGCGGGGCTCGAACTCACGGACCGCGAGATCGTGACCTGGCTGAAGTCGGACGCTTAACCGACTGCGCCACCCAGGCGCCCCAAGTGTTTGATTTTAATAGCAGTTTTGCATCTGTCACGATTCATACTAATCTTCCACGACCATGGTTTACTGACCCAGAGGTCCTGAGTATCCTCTCACCTCGAACAGAATCCTCTTTATCATCCACTGCCACTGGTTTTGTGTGAAAGGTGCTTTTCTATTCGAGAGGTAATGATCTATTTAGTTCTAGCAAAAGCTGGTACTTCTGTTTCAAGTTTTCAGAGTGCGATTCAGAGCTGACAATTCTACATTCCCAGTATTTTAAAAGGAAATGTTAATTGGGCATAAGAAGTTTGTCTTAGAATAATGAGATGTTTGACATGTCCTTTAAAGTGATTCCTGGAGATCTTCTTTTTAAGGCTTTATTTTTAGGTAATCTCTACACCCAACGTGGGGCTTGAACTTACAACCCCAAGATCAAGAGTCAGTCTGCACACTGCCGACCAGGTGCCCCTTGAAATATTTTTTTTTATTTTAATATTTATTTTGGGGAGAGCACTAGTGGGGTAGGGGCTGAGAGAGAGGGACAGAAGACCTGGAGCCCGACTCGGGGCTCGAACCCATGAACTGCGAGATCATGACCTGAACTGAAGTCAGATGCTCAGCTGACTGAGCTACCCAGGTGCCCCTGAAATCCTCTTAAAGGCGGTATTTTTTTTCCACTGAAATTCTCCCCTCCACAAACAAAAGTAGACCTGACCTGGAATCCAGTCCTTTCACCTGGTTAGGGCACATTCGTGATCACTGTAACCGACGTGAGAGCATGAACCTTTCACCGTTCACACGCTGCCGGGTGCTGTGGAGACCGAACATCGAGACAAAAATTTGAAGACGGGCAGAAGAAGCAGTTGCCCGTTGCCCCTTCCATTTGACAGCAGTAGCCTTGGACAATTTTCTTAACCTATTTGGACCTCAATTTCCCCATCTGTAGTTTAGAAACCATCCAGGACTTCCAAGGTCCTACTGAGGTTTGTTGGTCTCAGGAGCCTTTTCCAGGACCGGCTGTTCTGGGGTGTGATCTACACATGTGCATTTTTTTTAAGCTCCGCAGGTGATCCTTCCGTGTAGCCAGGGTGGAGAAACATAATAGAGCAGATATCTGCACGTTATCAGGGTCAAGGCTGATCAGCCACCTGTCTTTATAAATAAGGTTCTGTTGTGATACAGCCGCGCTTCTTCATCCACGTACTGTCTATGGCTCCATTTGTGCCGTAACCGTGGAGTCGCGTGGTTACGACAGAGGCCACGTAACCCGTAAAAGCAGAAGTACTATCTGGTTCTTTGTGGAAAAGGATTTGATAACCTCCATCATGGAGGAATATAGAATCTGAAGTCAGGACTGGGTTTAAATTTTGATTTTTTTTTTTTTTTTTTTTTTTTTTGCCTCTTGTTTACTGGGTGATGCGGGGTAAGTCGTATCGAGTCTGAGCCTTCCGAGTTTCCTCCCGTACAACAGGTATGGCAAAGGTGCCCCCGTTGGAGGGTGCTTGTAGGATAAGAGATAATGTATTGAATGTGCTTCCGTTGAGTCAGGCACGTGATGCTCATGGAATATTCCTCATCTCCTCCCTCACCCCTGCGCGTGTGTGTGTTTTGTCTACAAGATGAGACTAGCTGCTGAAAGGCTGATTCCCTTCTGTCCTGAATCCTGCAGCCTGCTAGGTTCGGCACGTTAAGGTTTAGTCCTGACCTCCCCCAGCAAGTTGGGCCCGCAGAGATGGTGACTATATAGTTGCTACAAAATCCCAGTGGGAGAAAGAAGAAAAGCCCCTTCTGAACTCTACAGTAATTCCTTGTGGTACTTAAAGGAGCAAAATTCCAAAGCAAGAATGGGCTTTCATTTGATAAACACGTGTCAAACTACCACACATCCAGCACTAAGCTCAGGTGCCGAGAACGTGGTCGTGAACAAGACCGTGGTCATTCCCTGAAGTGGCTTAGACCATGATGGGAAAGACCAATAAGTAGACCATCAATTACAAAACCATGTGACCAGTGCTAAGACAGGTAGTGGTAAACAAAGTGCTGTTGGGCAGAAGGATAGACTAGTTAAACTAGGGTTAAACTAGGTAAAAAGGGTAGCCAGTTAAACTAAGGCTTCGGTTGTTGCGGGGGGCGGTGGGGGGGGGGTGTTTGGCAAGACTTCTGTGGGGAATAATATTGGGGCTGGGTATTACAGGACGAAGAGTAAATCGGGCTAAGAACAGTGGTGTTGCAGGGAGGGGAAGATGCTTGTGTAAGGAAACGCCCAGAGGTAAAAGAGTAAGATTTGTTTGGGATCTGAAAGAATTTGGGAGTGGGCAGGCTGGGAAGTTCTGGGCGGTGGTGCTGCTGAGAGAGGAGCTAGATATCTGCGGTTTTGTGCCGCAATTTCCAAAAGTTATGAAGGTCAAATTCCCGTTAAGAACTATTGGCTAAACATTAGCTATTATTTGAAAGCCCTCTCTTCTGCGAATTCTGCCAAGTTGCGTAATCCATGCGATTTACTCTGAGGTCAAGGATAATGTATGTACGCAGATAAAATGCAGCTCTTGATTTTTCCCACTTGCAAGGGTTTTTCCCACATTTCTACGTTTTTCTCAATTCTCTATCTCCGTGAAAGCCTCTCCTTTATCCAGTTGCCCATATCGGGGACCCGGGACCTCTCATTTCTCGCTGTGGCATCTATTCAGTCGTCAGTAACCAAGCCCGCTATGGTTTTTATCCATTTAATATCTCTGATTGTCCTAGTCCCACCTTGCCTGTTGGAAGACGTCACGGATAGGACTGGGTATGGACCTGCGAGCTGGATCCAGCAATCAGAGGCTCGTCACCCCCTCATCTGTCTTTGGAATGTGCAGTGTGCTGGCCTCCCCAGAAGCTGTCCCGAGGACGTAGCCTTATGGTAGTGCTGTGGGATTGAGGCCATCTCGAGAAGAGACATGACCCAGTTGAGGCCTCTAGAAAAACTCTTAAGATTTGGCAGGCGGGTGCTGAGATCTACTTGTGTCGCAGCCACCTAAGACACACCTTGTCAGCTCATTTCCTTGCTTATTAAACCTGCTGCCCACCCATGTGGAGTGGCTGCCTCTTGCTTCGATCTCTCCCTTAGTCTGTATAGGGGCTGGTTTCAGGTTTCACCCAGGAGTCTCCTGAGGAGCTTGTGAACCAGCAGTCCTTACTGCTACTACTACAAAGAGGGTCTTGACCACTGTCTCCGGATCACCGCCACAGGCCTTCGATTTACAAGGCCCCTCAAGACCCACCTCTTCAGTCTTCCCTGTTACCAATTCTCATTGCCTGCAGAACGTCTCGGAGACCAGAGCAGGAGCAGGCAATTTAGTTAAGAGGCCGACGGAGCCGTGAAGCCCAGATAGGAGGGTAGCTTGAGCCAAGGTGGCAGTGGGGATGGAGCAAAGTGGGCCGATTCAGGGGTGATTTTGAAAGTAAAATGAATGGGAGTTTCCTTTGAATAATCTGTGGGGGAATGACGGGGAAGCCCAAGTATTTATAAGAGCCTGAACTGTGGCTTGGGCCGCTAAATGGTTGGCAGTGTTGGTCACAGAGCTAGGGTACGACGCGATGTGCTCCCTATTTTCTACTTGACTTTTCTGGTTCGCTCGTTATGCTTCTTAATCCTGTTGTCTACCCTGAGAGGCCGACCTTTATAGACTGCATCCACTTGGCTCCCTTATTGTCATCAGTGTTTGGCCGGTTAGAGACTCTGGCAGGAGATCATTGGTCAGAGGGACTGAGAAGTTGGACATTATTCGTCTAGCACTTCCTTTTTGTCCACAGTTTATTTAGTGACTTCGTTCCTAACCTAAGATCCGGTTCTTCTAGGGTAGTTCGCTTTCCAGCTGTAGTTTTCTCAAGATGACAGCTGTGACTTTTTCTTCTGTCCCCTTTAGGCCCGAGAGGGGCAGTGTCTTCTCAAAAATGCTGGCATTGGGTGCCTCAAGATCCCTTGTTGGTTTCCATAAACCTGAATACGCTCTTTGTCAAGGATCTTTTCTAATCACCCCTTCCTTAGAGGCCATCTCTAACTGCTGGGACTTAGAGTGGGGAGTTGGAGGAGCCTTCCGGCACAGAAATCATGAAAATGTCTTGTTTATAAGAGCAGTTTATTCTTGTTACATTGCTTTTGCACTGGCTTTTCATTAAGCACCCTTTTATGGAATTCAGATTTGTGAGTCATCATGATAACCTTTAAAGGGGAATAACTTAAAGATGAATAATGCATACTCTTTGTCTTAAGGAGTTTATAGTCGAGTAGAAAACTGGACACGTGGGGGCGCCTGGGTGGCGCAGTCGGTTAAGCGTCCGACTTCAGCCAGGTCACGATCTCGCGGTCCGTGAGTTCGAGCCCCGCGTCGGGCTCTGGGCTGATGGCTCAGAGCCTGGAGCCTGTTTCCGATTCTGTGTCTCCCTCTCTCTGCCCCTCCCCCGTTCATGCTCTGTCTCTCTCTGTCGCAAAAATAAATAAACGTTGAAAAAAAAAAAAAAACTGGACACGTGAAAAACTCGGTATGAAATGGCACGGGGGAGGGAGGGCACCTGGCTGGTTCAGTCCGTGGAGCATGGTGCTCTTGACCTGGGGTCACGAGCTCAAGACCCACGTTGAGGGGTTAGAGATGAGATGACTTAAAAAAATGGCACATGGGATAAGTAACCAAACCAAAATCTGAACCTAGGACCATCTCACTTGAAAATGCTGTCCGTATTTTGTAAATACCTTTTTTTTTTTTTTCTTTACACACAATGTCCCCGGAGTGAGTGAATGAACGAATCCCTCGTGGCACCCTGAGGGGATTTACTTGCTCAGTAAACCTTTTCTGACTGCCTAACTGTACTGAATATTCTGCTAGGTGAAGGGGACTTAAATGGATCCGTGTTTTTGAGGAAGTTACAACTGTGGCATTAGGTAAGTGTAAAACCTTTTGATGGTCAGTGAAAGGAAAAGGACTGGTAAGTAGGTGGTCTATGATCACATGGCTGGTAAAGAGCAGAACTGGGCTTTGAGCTCCCATTTGACTCAAAAAACAAAAAAAAAAAGCAGTTGATGAAATTCCTAAGGGCAAAGGAGAGAACAGTTCAGTAAAGAAGACTCGGGGAGCATGGAACCTTTAGGATTAAGGATAAATGGTAGAAGCATCGCGTGCCAAAGTGGAGGACGAAGGGAGCGTGCGGACGAAAGCGAAAGGCATTAGGTACTGGGAGTCCAATGAGGTGTGCTGCTTTCTTAGATTTACTTCCCGATTCACAGCACGTTCTGTTTTAAGCAAATTCTTATGTAACACAGTAGCCCCCACCCCCTCTTCCTACTGTGCAAACTGTAGGAGAAGAAAAGAAATGACTGGTCTCTGCTTTGAAGGATTTTTGTGGGGGATAAAGGAAAACCACCTACATAAGCTAATCGCCATGGGAATGTCAGAGTTGGCTGGAGATGGAGAGATGTTTAAGTTTTGCAGGGGAAGAGGAAAAGAAGGCTGATCCAGGTAGAGAAATAGTGACCCGAGGGCCAGAGGCTTGGAGGTTTGTGACTTGTTGGGCTAATAGCCCCTGATTCCATCATCTTGTCCTCCAGCTTTAACCTCCATGACACTTATCCAGGCAAGATATTTACAACTGTGCAAAAAACCTTAAAGTTAATTTTATAGAGGTCAAATGAGTAGATGAACAGAATTAAATTAGGCAGGAGATTAAGGGTTGAGACTATGGTGTACTAATGAAGATTGGAGTTTAAAATTAGATCATGTCCTGTGGGGCAATGAGAGAAGAGGCCAGGTTCCCTAATTGAAAGTGCTATGTATAGCGGCCTATAGGCAGCAAAGTAGATTTCACAATGGAGATGTTCGAATAGCTTTGCTTATGTTAGGTGGTGATTGCCCAAACCTGTCTGGGGAAGTAGTTCACAGGTTCTAGCTCTTTCCAAAAGAAAAAAAAAAAAGTTGAATAAAACTTCACACGCAAGCATTGTAACAACGACTTAAAAGTAAGTTCAGACCAAGCTTTTTGTTTTCCAAGCTAACTTTTTTAACAGCATGTAGTCTTCTGATGAATTGTATTATATAACTTGATGTTCTATGTGGACTAGAATTAGGTTTGTTTTCTGATCTCTGAAGGTCAGTAACATAGAGGTAGTATATTTTTAATCTGAAGTAAAGTAGTTGGGAATGGCTGAACTGCAAGCTGCGTAGGACAGAACATCCTAATGAGAGATGCATTATAGTCCGTCAAGAGAGATTTGTGATGGGAAATGGTTAGTGCAAAGGCAGGTTTTGTTGATTGAATGCTTTTAAAATAAGGAGTCTCACAGCTGTTAGTAATGCAAGCGGCCTTCACCAGGCTGTTGCTCTGGAATTGTCACGAACATGAATAATGCTGTCTGGCGATCACTATACCATCTAGGACACCATTACCACGCGATTCTGGCGAAGACCGCTTTTAAACCCTGTGGAGAGTGCTTGTGATATCTCGATTTGAAATGTGAATGAAATGTAATTTGATTCTTGTTGATTCCTTTAACGGAGTCTCCTAAAGAATGAAACCTGCCTTGTGTGTGCGTGTGTGCGTGTGTGCGTGTGTGCGTGTGTGCGTGTGTGCGTGTGTGCGTGTGTGCGTGTGTGCGTGTGTGCGTGTGTGCGTGTGTGCGTGTGTGCGTGTGTATTTCAGGGGTAGAATTTAGTGATTCATCCCTTACGTGCAACACCCAGTGCTCATGACAAATGCCCTCCTTCTAAACATGTTGAGGTTACAAATGAGTCGTGGTGAATGGAATTAATGAAATAGCTGCATCTGAAGAGGTGACTCTGTCTGTTCTCAAGTATGTGCTAGGAGTCAGGCACTCCGATTTTCACATAGGTAATTATAACCTCATGAAAAGGGTTTAATGATCTCATTTGACCGATGATGAAACTGGTTGGGAAAGTAAAGTGATTTGTTCAGGGTCACACAGCGGTTAAGCTAAAGGTGAACCTTGCTCTTCCATATGCTCTGTGTTCCTTAAAATCGCTAGGACCACCGTGCGTTGAGAAGGAATGAAGGCCAGATTATATCCAGTTAGGACCTATCAATCCAGCATAAGGGATTAAATTTAGAAAGTAGAAAGAAAATCTATGTAATTTGTTTACAGTACCTCTTCTGCTCCCTTCACTGAGTTGCTTAATAATACTAAAGTTTCCAATGTAGGGACCAAATTCAGGGCAATTAGAAGGTAAGGATTTCAGGATGCCACATACTTAATGTGACATCCATATGGTCAGCACTTACCAAATGTGTCTGTCACAGAGTTGGCTATTGAGTTCACAGGCACATGTTACCTCACCGAAGAGTTTAAGAACAGGGGTGCCTGGGTGGTTCGGTCGGTTAAAGCATCTGACTCTTGATTTTGGCTCCGGTCATGATCTTGCAGTTCATGAGTTCGAGTCCCACATCAAGCTCTGTGCTGACAGCTCCCTCTCTCTGCCCTTCCCGTGTGCTCTCACTTGCTCTCAAAATAAAGAGTTTAAGAATAAAATCATAAAATGTACACATTATAAAATCTATGTTATTGGTTTTTAAAAATGTAAAACATTCTTTGGCCATAGTAATGCAGAATCCCAAAGTTTGGCCATTGGGCTATCATTTGTTTACTCCTGCTCT
The DNA here is from genome assembly GCF_022079265.1 of Lynx rufus. Taxonomy (NCBI): domain Eukaryota; kingdom Metazoa; phylum Chordata; class Mammalia; order Carnivora; family Felidae; genus Lynx; species Lynx rufus. Next base: position 35,144,863 of record NW_025814833.1, on the reverse strand, counting down.
TGGTTCACGGAAAGATTTCAAGGCAAGAAACTCCAACGTCTCGTAAATTTGGTTACATACATCTAGATACAGAATTTCTATTTATCTAAAAGCCACCGTAAAGGAAATGGAAATGGAAAACGAAACCACAAACTTGGAGAAGATATATACAACACAAAACCGATGCTGGTGACAATATGAATTGATACAACTTTGGAAAACTCTTTGGCGTTACGTATTGAAGACGAGCACGTTCTATATGCTCTGGATTCCGTGTGTGCACGCGCGCATATACATACGTGTATGTATATGATATAAAATTTCCCAAAAAGCCCTTGTGCAGGTGCTTCCAGAGACCCATAGAGAATGTTCAAAACAAGTTATTTGTAAAAGCATGCAACGTGAAACCAGACAGATGTTTACTAATAACTAGAATGGGTAAGTGCTTGTGTGGGATGCTTACATAACAGACAATGAACTATATAGTTTAATGCATCAGTATGAATGTATCTGAAAATATTGAGGGGAAAATTAAGCAATGCAAGAATATATTTAGTATGACATAGTTTCTATAAAAGTAAAACAACTAAGAAATATTTTAGCAATACAGAACATTTAGAGCAATTAACACAAAATCTAGGATAACTAAGGAAGGAAGGTTTTGTGATCTAGTTGGGTACTTCAAAGGCCCTAGTAATACCTGAAAAAAAATTATTTTTGAGAGACCGCAAGAGAAGGGCAGGGAGAGAGAATCCCAAGAAGGCTCTGCACGGACAGTGCAGAGCCCGACGCGGGGCTCGAACTCCTGAACCGGGAGATCATGACCTGAGCTGACATCGAGGGTCTGAAGATGCTTAACTGACTGAGCCGTCCAGGTGCCCCCCTAGTGGTACTTCTTAGTGGACTGATTTTATTTTTGGACCTGAGGTATGCAGAGTTAAGTCATTACTTCCTGAAAAATTCTCATTGACCCATGTGTGCATGGTTCGATCTATGAATCGCATATGAATAAATACTTATGAAGCTCTCATTCAACATAAGAGGCAGAAGAATTTTGATCGTAACATCTCGTAATGTGTGCCCTATCCTATCCTCCTGCCTGTGCCTTTAGATCAACCTATTTACAGTGTTTACATGCATGTGCGTATACATACACATATATAGGCAGAATATGTTCAATCGTATACTCTATAATGACAGTTTTTACTTTCTAAATGGAGACTCGTGCTGGGACTCACATTTTTTTCTTCAGTACCATGCTGCTAATACCCTCTATCCTTTTGCTGAGGGTTTTCTTGTTAGATGAGGTGACACTTCGTTCACTTTTGATCACTCTTTAATATTCCATTTGGGATTAAATCGTAGTTTATTTTCCTGTGGGGCAAACGTTTTCCCATTTTTCTTCCTTCCACCCTGTTTAACGTCTACGTGTGTTACATAGGCTTATAGATGTATTTAGTAAGCTTTCAAAGCAGGCCGTATAATATTTAAGGTCATTATAAGGTGTTTTGCATATGAAGTGAAAAGTCTCAGGGTATTTAACGGGTGTACTGATTTACATATGGAAAAATAATAAATGGGGAAAGCTGCACATCCAGAAGAATACACCAAGGGTTAGTGGAAGTAAAACAGGAATACTATTTGAGAAACCCACAGGATGTGCATCTAAGGGTGTCTAATGGGTAGTTGGGTCGATTTAGGACTTACATATACACTGTCACCGCAACCAGCTTGGAGAGTGTAGTGTGGGCAGAGGGCCTCGGTGCGAAACTCTAGACCAACTGGCATTTGTCTTAAGTTTGTTTATTTTGAGAGTGGGAGCAGGGGAAGGGCAGAGAAAGAGGGAGGGAGAGAATCCCAAGCAGGCTCCACACTGTGTGTGCAGAGCCTGATGTGGGGCTTGAGCCCACGAACCACGTGATCATGACCTGAGCCGAAAACCAAGAGTCGGAGGCTTAACCGACCAAGCCACCCAGGCGCCCCTACAGAGACTAGCATTTTAAGAGTAGATTGTAGGAGTGAATCTGGCAACAAAGATTAAGAAATAACTCCCATAGAAGCTGGCAGAAAATCTGGAGTGTTTGCGACTGTGGACATATTTTTGGTGGTGGCGGTAGCAGACTTGTTAATGCGATACACGTGTGTGCATACGTGATCAGGCCGTAGGAAGCCTGGAGCCAACTTTGTGTCTCTTTGTAAGTAATCGTTTTTTGTGTTTTTATTATTCTTTTTACCAGGTGACTAGAAGCCTCGTTATCCTTAAAATTCAAAAATTGAGCCATGCTATGTGTAGGTGTTCATCTGTTTTGATTTTGCCCTTTGAATTTGTAACGCTGAAGTCTTCATTCAAGAAAGCGATCTTGCAATGTTTGCATACCGCTTCTGTTATGATTGTTCTAGTGTCCTCTACAGAAACCTGTTGAGAAACCGCGCGCGGACCGCTAGATGGGGTTTCTGCAGTAATCGTTTGGTTCTTTGTTCTGCTGCTGCTGCTGAAGCTTACGTGCTGGTATTTTGGTTTCCCGCAGAGAGGGTTTGCTTGTTTTGATGAAAGGTGTTAATGACTCACGTGATTTCGTTTTCAGGAATAAGTGTTTTTCACGAGTATGCTCTTACTCCTCCTCAGTGCCAAGGCATAGTTTTTCTAATTCTTTCGTAGTGAATTTCCTCAGGGCCGCTTCCTAGGTCCCTCTCCCTGCTCACTTCATTCTCTTCTCAAGCAATCCATCCACGCTTGATTTCTCAGTGTAGATCACCTATCTGCTTTCCTTTAGGCTTTATAGTTCTGTATTCTGTGATGATTTGGATTTTGTCAGTGTTAAAGTGACCCTTTGTGAATTTCGCTTAGCAGGAATTGTTCAGTACGAGACAGGTCGATGCCACTGTTTTGTTTTTGTTTTTTTTTTTTTTTTTAAACCTCTAGTGCTGGGGCATGCTTCCTTGACTCCCTATTCCACTGGCTGGTCCGCCAGATACTCGAATGGGGGTGCAGGCAGCCTCATTTGCTCGTCACCTTAATTCCTCAGAGTCCTTACACCGTATTTTTTCCCACATGCTTCTCATGGTCTTTCCAAATACATTTATGTTATGAAACCTAAACGAGCGTTAAGATTTGCCACTATTTTAGTCGAGTCGAGCCTTTGATTTGCTGTTTCCTTCTTGTACAGACGATGTATGTGGCCCTCACACGATCACTGCGTCTCCTATTCCATGGCCTGTGAAGGTGTTCATTAGTTTTACAGGCTTTATGGGAAAGAGAAACGTTAGAGCAGGGAGCAGCTTAGTTTGAAGATGGAGCTCTGAACTATGAAAGGCAAAAGGCATCCTCTCAACGGATGAAATGGACAGAGTAAGCAGGGAGGTAAGTTCATCTATAAACGAACACAGGCTGATAGAGTTGTCTAGAGGAGAATACTATTAAGATGGCGTTGTGGAAGAAGGTATTTGTAAGTAATACAGTAGTTTTAATGTCTTTAACTCCCTGTGACCTATGATTTGAGGGAAATCTTGGTTCGTTAAACCATTACGCCATTCATCTCTGACTTTGGATGTGAGGCATGGAATAACAAGGTTTATATAAATGAGTGTGTCTGAATGGGCTCTTTCTTAACTATCTGACATTTGGGAGACAAATCGTTTCCCCAACGCTCCTTGAGCACACCTTATTTCATTTCTAGAGCTCCTAAATCAAAAGGGGATCAACATATCCTATTTCATTATACTGTGTTAATGTTAACCGCATGTAACAGGCAAGCAATTTTATGCCGCGTACTCCCTACCCTACTGTCAGGCACAAATGGAGATCTCATAAACCACTGTGGACTTTTTTTAATTTGCAAAATAGTAGCTAATGGAATCATGGGATCATAAAACGGAAAGGACCATAGAGAGCACATCTGCTCCAGCTATATCTCTTTGGGCAGGTTTAAGAGGGATCTGTCCATATTTTGCTTCAAGTACTCTAGGAATAAACAGTAGAAGTGGTTCCTTTCTCCAGGGCTTCTGTGCTTACATAGCATGTTTTTATTAGATCTTGAAATGTTTAGTTCCCCCCCCCCCTTACACCTTAAAACAACGTCCTCTGTTTTAGTTACTGGGAATCTATAGAAGCGTACATTATCCTATGCTAACTTTTCATAGTCCGGCATACCATCAGATTCTTTAAGAACTCCTCACGAATCCCATCATCCACCCCTTCAGTTATTTTTATTGCTGTCTTTGGGACACGTTCCTATTTTTCTGTGGACTACTTTGGTAAAAGAGACCAGAGCTTTGGAATCGAAGACAGGTCTTCGTGAACGTTATGACCTTCACGTTAGCTGTGTGCCATTGAGGAAGGTTCTTAACCTGAGCCTCAGTTTTCATATCTTTAAAATCGGTACCCACTTACTGAACTTTGAATCCTAAGTATTTTCAATCCACTTAAAGCCACTTAACCCCCAGAAGGAAACTCTTGCATCTACTTTAGAAGCAATACAGAGTTTGTCACTCTCCAATCCCAAGAGTCTCTAAGTGATCTGTCAGAGTCGGTATAGCTGTCTTGAGTAAGGAAAACACATGATGGAGGGTCCAGTGTTGTTTGTAATTCCCGGGCTTCTGTTGACTGCTATTTTTAGCAGCGTCTCTCTCATCACCTGCTGATAAGCTCCGAAGAAGGATGGTTGGCATCTTGACAACCTGGTGTCTTAATACAGAAGATCCATCAAGATCTAAAGGACACAGGAAAACATTCGGGAATCTCAAGCATAGCGACGGGGACCGTTCATTCCAGAGGTGAATGCGTGCGGGTGCGGCTTTTCTAGATTCACAAGCCGAGCATCCTCAGGGGCCTTGAGCACCAAGAGGCTGTGTCCTGGAAGACTTTGGCTTCAAGTCCTTCCCGTGACCTCTTGGATTCCTGCTGCTTGCTGTGCTGCAATATAAACATGAATTCGTAGTCTCTCTGCTCCCACGCTCCCCTGGCCTTGCCAGCTTTTCTGTGGCTGCCGGTTTCAGTGAATGTGAACGGCACCAAAAATAAAACTAATTATTACCAAGGATCAGAGAAGCCGAGAGACCCAGATAAAGGAGAGGAGAGAAACTTTCCTCCAGTGTAATGGCAGTAAAAAGAACAAAACAGACAGGGCTATCGTTTTGAGGTAAACCTAGATCTTACGGAAAAACAAAGGTGCCCGGGAGAAACGAGATGTTCCATTTAGCAAGATTCCCGTTGATTAATCCTTATACGTGTTGAGGACTTTACATTGCTTTAAACGCTTTGGTAGTCAAAATCTAACTTTACACTCGTGATCTCCCTACTTGTGGGTCAAACAGAATTGCACAGATCTTTTTTGGATGTATAGACTCAGGTGCAGAGTTAGGTGATCTTCCTAATATTTTGAAGGTAGTTATTATCCATGTGATTTGAGCAACTTTGACCTGCAGAAGGTGTGTGTACGTTACACATAAAAAGTACTGATGGGCGCCTGGGTGGCCCAGTCGGTTAAGTGTCTGACTTCTGGTTTCAGCTCAGGCTGTGATCTCTCCCAGTTGGTGAGATCAAGCCTTGCATCAGGCTCTGTGCTGGGGGGTGTGGAGCCTGCTTGGGATTTCCTCTCTGCCCTTCCCCTCCCCTCTCCTGGTGAGACAGACACACACACACACACACACACACACACACACTCTCTCTCTCTCTCTCTCTCTCTCTCCTTCCCTCTCCTGCTCCCTCCCCCTCTGAATAAACAAACTTAAAAAAAGTGCTGATGATAAAACATTTCTTTCTATAATTTGACTCTTGGGACCCAATGGGCTAGGCGTGGAGGATGGGGAGGAATATCCTGGCAAAATTCACAAGGAAGGGCAATAGACTGAGATGGAGTGAAACTTTTTCATTGGACAGAAGACCAGTATTTGCATGCATGAAATGAAGTTTATCGTAGTACTTGACCTCCCGTAGTTGTGAGGATTAAACGAATTAATAGATGGGCCTAGAAGAGTGGCTGGCTATAGGAGAGATTCATTAGCTGCAGTATTTGTGATTGGTCTTGTCTGGCACCTAGGTTTTTATACCTCCTTTAAAACCACTGGGCTTTCGTGAATCGAGCGCTGTTGTGTATGTTGCTGTGGTACAAAGCCAGGAGTCGTACGGTCTAATTTTTGTACTCCTAATTCTAGATAAGTCAGCAAAAAATGTATTTTCTCAGCATAACCGTTGGAGTCATCCTAGCAGGGAAACTGGGTTCTGAAGTTAGGCTTACGGCACCTGGTAGTGCTGAAGATTAAATGCACGATGTGTGAACGTATTTAGTGCCATGCCAGGAACGTACTAGGGGCTCAATAAGCAGTACTGTCATTTCCTGCTGTAAATCCTGGTCTCTGCTCAGCCAGCAGCCTGTTCTCGTATCGCAAGTTGTAATTTAGGGGCGCCTGGGTGGCTCGGTTGAGCCGCCGACTCTTGATTTCAGCTCAGGTCATGATCCCAGGGTTGTGGGATGGAGCCCCGTGTCGGGCTCTGTGCTGAGCACAGAACCTACTTAAGATTCTCTCCCTCTCCCTCTGCCCCTTTCCCCTGCTTGTGCGCTCGCTCTCTTAAAAAAAAAAAAAAAAGGTCCTGATTTGTACACTTGGTAGTTACTTAATCATGCAGTGTACTATAGGGGAGGAAAACTTTTCTTGGCTCTTGATGAGCTGGTCTAACTACTTAGTTGACAGAAGACAGATGAACGGGAGAAGGAAATCAAACCAATTTAATGGCACATATATGGGAGCCCACAGAAACATGGGCTCAGAGGAGACCAAAGGAGGCAGCGTTTTACATCTTTAAGCAAAGAAACAAATATTTGTGAGGAATTGGCCGAAGGGATTTGGGCTTGAGGTAGCTGCAAGTGTAAAGCCCTGACAGGTTTTTTTGTTTTGTTTTGTTTTTTGGTAAATGCAAGTGCCTGACTTCAGCTTTGATGCCCAGGTGTCCACTTCAAGGACGGCGGTCCCCAGGAAACACACTGCCAGGCACAAAACTAGGTCAAGAGTGCGGCTGCCTCCACCGACCCAGGCTCCTTTGCTTTAGGGCTCTTGGTCGATGTCAGTAACTGACCATTTGTTCTTCCCGTGTTTTACATTCACCAATAAAGAGGGGGGCCCTGAAACCCTAGGCCCCACCTTCAATAGAAGCCAGACCCCAGGTTCATGTGCCTCTCTTTGCCTGTGATCTTGCCGTGTGGCCGTAGGTGTGCTGTGTAATTTTCAGGTCTTGTAAGTAAGAAACCTCTATTTTTCACATTTCCTGATGGTTGCTGCTGAAGGACACGTTGTCATCATAATCAAAAGGGTTGAGGGACGCGTGGGTGGCTCCCTTGGTTAAGCTTCTGACTCTTGATTTTGGCTCAGGTCGTGATCCCACGACTCAAGTGTTCGAGGTCCGTGTCAGGCTCTTGTGCTGACAGTGTGGAGCCTGCTTGCAATTCTCTCTCTCTCTCTCTCTCTCTCTCTCTCTCTCTCCCTCCCTCCCTCCCCCCCTTTCTGCTCTTCCTCTTTTTCTGCCCTCTCCCACCCCCCCCCCAAAAAAAAGAGGGACGCCTGGGTGGCTCAGTTGGTCGAGCATTCGACTTCAGCTGAGGTCACGATTTCATGGTTTGTGGGTTCAAGCCCCACGTCGGCCTCACTGCATCAGTAGAGAGACCACTTCAGATTCTCTGACTCCCCCCTCTGTCTGCCCCTTCCCCGCTCATGCTCTCTCTCTCTCCCTCTCTCAAATACAAACAAACATAAAAAAAAATCACAAAGGTTGGTCCAGTTGTAGCAATGGTTTGCAAAGGGGAGATGTCTGTGGGAGGGTCACTGGTTCCGAGGTGGGTGTCCCCAGGCATTTCTGGCAAATAGCGTTAGTATCAGTAGGCTGAGACTGGCACAAAACCGTAGCAAATGAATGAAGAAATCCTGTTTTATATAGCCTTCTTGGCCCTGAACTCCCTATCTGGCTATAAGGATGTCTTCTCCATTCCGGGTGCAGGGAGAGTATCCTTCCCGTGTGGAATTTCCGGCATTCAGGGGCTCTAAAGAGGGTCAGAGTGTTCCCTGTTGCACTGGCTGTTAAGTAACGGATTCAAAATAACGAATGTGGCCTCTTTTGGGGGAGGCCTGCCCTGAGTCCCATCGGTACTGTGTGTTCACGTGATAAAGGATAGTAGATATTCCAGGAGTTTGTAAATGTCTGGGGAGGCATCTTGTCGGAGTTGAGTCTTGAGGGATAGATTAATAGTAAATGAGGCAGTGAAGGCTTGAAGGCATTCTGTTGTTTCTTTCCTCCTTTGGAAGGTAGGTTTAGCATTGAATTTTGTGTTCTTCTTGAAATACACAGTCTACCTTATGAAAAATCGTCGTTTTGTTCACTGAGTAAATCCGAGAAAGATCCCTGGATGAGTGGGTATTTACAGGTGAATGCGGTCGAAGGAGGCCACCCATATTCTAATGTCAACGTTCGTGTCCAGCCTCCCCTCGTTCCTTCCTGGACACCTGGCTCTCTACAGAGCACAGTTGTATTTAATCTGTCCGAAAGTACCCTTGGCTTTTTTTTTTTTTTTTTTTGGCCTTTGAACCAGCTGTTGCATTCATTTGTGATTTCCCACTCCTACTTTTCTCTAGAACCCAATCCTACTCATTATTTTTTAATGTTTAGTATTTATTTTTGATAGAGACCAAGCATGAGCAGGGGAGGTACAGAGAGAGGGAGGCACAGAATCCGAAGCAGGCTCCAGGCTCTGAGCTGTCAGCACAGAGCCCAAGGTGGGGCTCGAACCCATGAACCGTGAGATCATGACCGGAGCCGAAGTCGGACGCTCAACCGACTGAGCCACTCAGGTGCCCCTGCCTACCCGTTCTTTGAAACAGATTTGTGGCTCGCCGTTTCCAGAAGTTCCCGGCTGCTGTGGACTTAGCCAGAACAGGTGCCACTTAATGCTGCCGAATGAACTGTCCCCCATACCGACTTTGCTATTTTCCTGTGAATATCTTCTCTCAGTTTTCTTAGGGTTAAGCATTATATTATCATCTTGGTATCACCCAGAGCACCGACGTGATCGCGGCACTGCAAGTATCCCAAGAACGACACTTACTGCTGCTTATGTTCTGTGACCTTACTTAAATGAACTCCTTTAATTTTCCCTGTGCCCTAGGATAATTTCAGAATATCTATTTCATAAGGTTACTGTGAGAATTAAAGGAGTTAATTCCTATGAAAGTGCTTAGAAAGAATCCGGAACATAGAAAGTGCTCAGTAAGTTTAAGCATTAATTAACGTAGTCCAAATGTTACAGTTCTAAATGCTGAGACTCCGGCAGGCTAAGTAGCTGGCCACAAAGTTTCCTAGCTTGTAAACGGCACAGTCCATATTCCAACTCCAGCTCTTTTGCTCCAGAGAGCGTTCTCATCAATGTGAACTACTTCTCTTGATATTATTTTGATGTCTGGTCATTTTAAATGCAGCCCAGAAATTGCTCTAGGCAATTTATGGTTAATTTCTGCTGGAGCTGTGGGCTTTCTAGGTTACTTATTTGTGAGCAGCATTTAAGGTTGACCACGTTTCCCATTAAAACCTATTTAAATTAAGGCGAAATGAGTGGACACCAAGCCACAAATGGAAACCATGATTAGTTTGTGTGAAAATTGTAAAAAGTAAAACAAATGACACCTGGGGGTAAACAGACTTTAAGATGAACTCCAGTGATGGCCGTCCTGGTGTGCACACCATTGCAGAAAACCTTTCATTAGAGTTTGAGTGGGACTTGTGCTTGCTTCTAACCAAGAGAATGTGGTAAGGATGATGGGATGTTTTTCCTGCGATTGCATAACGTTACAGAAGACTCTTGCAGACTGACTCTATTTTGTACTACCGTTGACCTTGACCAGAGAAGACGCCATGTTGTTAACTGCTTGTGAAAAAGGCTGTGTGGCAGGGAACTGTCGGGAGACCTTCGGAGCTGAGAGGCGAGAGGACCTCTAGCCATATAGAAATGAACTTGGCCGCCAGTCTGGGAGTGCTTACAGATGGATTCTTCATTGCACTTCCAGATAAGAATGCAGCCCAGCTGAGATGGTCATCGTAGCTGGTGAGCCTGAAGCAGAGGACATAGCTCCCCCCGATGAAGACTCCTGCCAAACTCAAACTGTGAGGTAACAAATATGTGTTTTAAGTCATTACGCTCATGGTAATTCATTCCGTAGCAATATATAGCTGATCCGTGTAGTGATGGTGAAGATTCCAGGACGGTAAACTCCTTTGCCAGGAATTGAAATCACTAAAACAGTTTAGAGTGTGTCTTTAGGAAGCTTGCAGTTGTCCACACTCTCTGACTCGGGAATGTTGCTCCTAAATATTTGTTGTGAACGATCAGGTGTGCATGGTATTCTCTGTAATGGGAGACAGTGGTGTAAAAAAAAAAATGGAGCGAATAAGGTTTTTCCCAAAGAGGGGCTACTTAAATAATGGTGCAAGTTTGTGGACTTTTCACACAGCTATAAAAAATGATTGGGTAGAAGTATTTGTATCGACGTTGACGTGTTCATGGTACACAGTAGAAAGTTGACACAACAGTACGTATAGTGGGATTCCATTTTTGTAAACGTGTGTGGTAGGGTAGCTGTTCTTCCTTTGTGTGGTCTTTCTCTAATTGCCACTGTTAACATTCTGTCCTCTAGTAGGCTGCCGGGAGACCAATGTGTACGTCTGGCTGCGTGTGCTTTCCGAGGCAGCGATACAGGGGGCATGCACCCATATTCCGGATCCACACTGGCCCGATGGTGGTGATTTCTGTGAATAATGTGGTCTCTACATAGATTATGTCTGTGGTTCTGTAGAGCGGCATTCGTCTTTGCTTCGGATCCTTGCATAGAGCATTGTCAAAGGGAGTTTGTGTCTCTTTGGAGCCCCAATCCTTACTGTACATGTGTCGCACCTTGTTCTTGGTGCAAGTGCCATCTTAGAGATGAAGACATTGAAGGTTAGAAACATCAAGTGATTTGACCAAGATGGCAGGGTTTGCACATAAACCTAGATCTTCCTGGATCCAGGGTTTGTGTTCACAGTCCAGAGTTCATTGTCTCCACCCCTCTGCTATGATGGCCAGTTGAATATACCTACAGAATAGTTGTCAATTCCTTTCTTTTTCCATTGACACTGCTTCAGTCTGCGTTCTTCTCCTTTTCATAGATGGTGCTAAAGTGTGGAGATAATTTTTCTGGCTCTGGTCTTCACGACTTCTAGTTTTTCTCTTTTTTTGTTTGGTTTTTGTTTATTTTTGAAAGAGAGAGAGAGAGAGAGAGAGAGAGTGTGTGTGTGTGTGTGTGTGTGTGTGTGTGTGAAGGGCAGAGAGACAGAGAGAGAATCACAAGCAGGCTCTGTGCTGTCAGCGCAGAGCCAGATGCAGGGCTTGAACCCATGAACCATGAGATCGTGACCCCAGTTGGACACTTAACCGACTCAGCCACCGAGGCCCCCCGCTACTTCAGATTTTGCAGTGGCACTGTCGATGGAATCTTCCTGAAACACTGCTGTGCTAACATGTCTATTCTGTGTAAAATGGGGAGGAAAGAGTGGTAGCCATCCACTAAATTACTATCTTGTGCCACAGGCTCTGCTAGGTGCTTTACTCATGAAAATAAAGAGAAACCAGGACAGGAGGTAACTTCAGTGGTGAATTGATGGGCAATGATGAGCCCTAATCAGTGGCTCCCCTTTACCCAGGCCTCTTTACAACATGACTTTAAAATTTCACCTGTGGGGGAGGAAATTAATTTTCCTTCAGGACTCTTGGCTGAGAATCCCCTGTGGTAAAAGGTGGGTTAATTAGGAGGGAAACAGAAGTCTAATAACATGTATACCTCCAGTATCAGTGGGGGAGACAGACTCTGGAAAACTGAGCAATTCCCCCAAAATGGCCCAAGCCACCATAACGAGCTCCGGGGCGCCTGGGTGGCTCGGTCCGTTAAGCTTCCGACTTCGGCTCAGGTCACGAACTCACGGTCCGTGAGTTCGAGCACCGCGTCGGGCTCTGTGCTGACAGCTCGGGGCCTGGAGCCTGCTTCGGATTCTGTGTCTCCCTCTCTCTCTGCTCCTCCCCTGTTCATGCTCTGTGTCTCTCTGTCTCAAAAATAAATAAACGCTAAAAAAAAAAAATCAGCTCCTGGGGTGCCAGAGCGTCTCAGTTGGTTAAGTGTCTGACTCATGATTTCAGCTCAGGTCATGATCTCATGGTTCATAAGATCGAGCCCCGAGTCGGGCTCTGAGCTGACAGCGTGGAGCCTGCTTGGATCCTCGTTCTACCTCTCTCTCTGCCCCTCCCCTGCTCGTGCTTGCGCCATCTCTCAAAAAAATAAAACAACTTAAACAACTTTAAAAAAAAAAAAAAAAAAGCTCAAGATAATCCTTAGGCCAAAGAGGCTTATTTTGGAGTGGCAAATTCTGTTTCTCTTCACATCCATCAAGAGGTAATCCTCCCTACTCCTTAGATGTGGGGTGGACTTGTGGCTTATTTTGACGAATAGAATGTGGCAGATTTAATGCTGTGTCAGTTACAAGCCCTAGGTCTCAAGTGTCCTCAAGTGCCTCTACTCTTTCTTCTGGAATCCCGTTCTTGTCACATGAACAAGGTTCGGCTAGCCTCCTAGGACATGTGAGACCACACGAAGGCAGAGCTGAGTCAGCCCATTTGCCCTAATCAAAGCACCAGAGACTGGAGAGAAAGCACAGATCGGCAAAACTGCTTACGTGACCCACATCTGGCCACAGATCCACGAGGGAGCCTGGCCAAGATCCGAAGAAACGTCCAGCTAAGCCAGGCTGCAGAATTGAATTAAATAGCTGGTTGTCCTTTTAAGCCGCTGTGTTTTTCATAACTTCCTGTTGTCTACAAATGACCAAACTCCCTCCCGTGAAATAGGACGTCTTCCACATTTTTGCCACGATCGAGGTTTAAAGCCTCAATTCGAGTCCCCCTACCCTCCCATCCCCAACACTTGAAGCCAGTGTTCCTGCCATGTGGTCCAGGGACCAATCTAGATCTACTGAATCAAAAATGTTGGGCAACAAATTAAGAAGATCTTAAAAGTTTCTCAGGCTGCATCCCAGTGCTGTTGAAACAGAATCTTTGGAAGTGGGACCTAAGAATTTTAGTTTAACTCCAGAGGAGATTCTCCTGGGTCTGATTCTTGTACTGCAGTTGGAGAATCAATGTCCTAATCTCCTGCTCTTCGCCAAGCACGCTGAGTTCTCCTAGGTCTTTGATCATGATGTCATACTCTGGGAATGTTCCGTCCGTGCTTCCCTACCTGGTGAACTCCTTGCTGAAGTCTGATCGCCAGTGTTGTCTTCTGTACCTTCCCTCGACACTCTGAAACTAGGTTGAATTAATTCTTCATCTGTGCCCTCCTGGGTCTGTGTGCACAGAGGGTATAACAGCCTTCACATTTTTAAAACTTGTTTACACATTTGACTTCCCTTCGTTACTGCCATTCTCCCAGGTGGAAACCTTGATCTTTTTTTTTTTTTTTTTTTTTTTTTTTTTTTTTTTTTTTATACCACCAGAGCTGCCTTAGCTCCTGGTAGGTATTCAATAAATGTTCCTCAGGTTGAATTAAATTGACATTATTCCTAAGGGTTTTCTTTAAATAGCCGTTCACTGTTTTACTTGAAAAGTTGTGAATTCCCAAAATATAAGTGTGAATTATTTTTGGGTTAGTTGCTATTTATGTAGTTCTTCCCCTCTCTGCAATCTATAGGTGATTGAGGCAGGAATGAGGTATTTTCATAGTATTAAAAAATGTATCTCTGTTTTATATACCTTATTCAGTCACCTGAGATTTGCATTGCATTATTGATCTATTTTAACTTCAGAACCATGTTTTCCCCTTAATTAAAAATTTTTAGAAAATGATTAAAGATAAGTTTATATTTTATCCTATTTAAAAAATTTTTTTTAATGTTTTTGAGACACACACACACACACACACACACACACACGTGCACACAGAATCTGAAGCAGGCTCCAGGCTCTGAGCTGTCTGATGCAGGGCTTGAACTCACAAACTGAGATCATGACCTGAGCCGAGGTTAGTCACTTAACCCACTGAGCCACGCAGGCACCCTTTATGCTATTTTCAAGTTGCTACTATGTGAAATCCCAAATAGAACCCATTTTTAAGAGTTGAAATGTTATTACACTTTAATTATATGGTCTGTGTATAATTACTATAAACCAAATTTATCACTTTCAACTTAACAAGGAATTTATTTCCAAAGTGTCAAATGATCTACAGTTGAGCCCAATGCTTGTGGAATGTTTGCTGCAAGCACTGTTTCACCATTCTGTCAGATTATATGTCACTGGAAATTTAATTAGTTTATGTAACGGCAGGAGTCTCTATCCAAATAATTTATACCGTGTGTATTATGTTGGTCTATTTTTTGTATTAATGAAACGGTTTACTTCGAAAGAGATTAAATGAAAACACTGGGCGAAAAAGGTGCATATTTCTTCTGTTGGATACCTTATTGACACAGGTATTCTTGAATTTCATGCGAACGTGGTTTATAGGCTTTGCCGCAAACTTCAGTTTCTTAGCATCAAGAGACTGGCATGCTTTTAAAACTTGCCACTAGCAATAGAAGATGAGGAGTAGAAGAGATGAGGATATACATTTCCTTTGTGTAATTTTGAGGAAGATCAACGTATCTGTCTCAACTCAGGCTTTTTTGGAAATCCCCATCTATTTTCCACAGAGGGAAATGCCTGGAACCTAGGAAATGACCTTAAATGTCTTTATTAGAGCTTAATTACTGAACTTTGAAATAATAAACCATCTAGGCCTCTTATGTGAACCTATTAGCAGCAGCAATATCCGTATCATTACTTAATCCATAGCAAGCTCTATAAAGCAATCAAGGCCAAGGCCAAATTTCTCCTGAAAGGAAGCTGTGTGACCCTACAGAGCTTCAGTGAAGGTTCTGCTACCTCAGTTATTTTTCTGGCTACAGGTAACTTGATCATGATCTGCCTGAGGCTTGTTCATGTAATGGCTGCTTGCGTACCCAAATTCCAAGACCACTTTTCTTAGTGTCATTTTTCTTACCATGCCAACCTATGGCGTTGGCATCATGGTGGAAAATTCCCGAGTGGCTTACCTTGAGAGAAAAATCTTTGCAACTTCTAATTTTCTTAGGAAACTCCTTAAGTGGGTTAAGTATTTGCCAGCGAAAAGAAAATTCCCTTCAAAACCTAAATTGGCCGTGATCTCAGTCTGGGAGAATTAGGGCTCTAGGGGTCAAACATGTGCAGGTTGCAAAAAGCAACTGGGTCCTTACTGTCCCGGGCTCGGTCAACTAGGAGCTCTTGTGTTCCTGGAGTATGCGTTTTCTGCTCTTTTGGCCACCTTGTTCACCGGCTCTCGCATTTCGGCCTCTTGAGCTGGCAACGTAGTGAAGGCCTCAGTCTCGGATTTTCTCTCAGATTTTCCGTCGCCTCGTTCAGTTACTGTTCTCTGGCGGTAATAATGTCTTTAGATAACATTTTAGCAAACATCTGCGTTGTGGCCCACACTGTGCTATAATATGTAAAAGTTACTAAAACCAGGCATCTGCCCTTGTGTTGCGCACAAGTTGGTGCATGGTTAAAATTAGTGAGAAATATGGGTAACATGGCATGGTGGGGAAAAATGCATTTGATTAGAATGTGAGTGCACAGGGGTGCCTGGGTGGCTCAGTCGGTTAAGGGTCCGACTCTTGATTTCGGCTCAGGTCATGACCTCATGATTCGTGCGCTTGAGCCCCACGTGCACTCTACACTGACAGCACAGAGCCTGCTTGGGATTCTCTCTTCTACCCTGATCGTGCATGCTTTCTCTCTCAAAATAAATAAAGTTAAAGAGGGATGCCTGGGTGGCTCAGTCGGTTGAGCGTATGACTCTTGGTTTCAGCTCGGGTCACGACCTCGCGGTTTGCGGGTTTGAGCCCCACATTGGGCTCCGTGCTGACCGTGCGGAGCCTGCTTGGGATTCTCTCTCTCTCTGCCCCTCCTGTGTGCTCTCCCTCTTTCTCCCAAAATAAACTTGGGGAAAAAAATTTTGCACACACCTATTCAATTCTCAGGTCGTTTACTGATTCACTGTATCTTCCTGCATAAGAAACTTCTCTGGGCTTGATGTTTCACTATTAAGTGAGTGGGTTGGATGGGAAGGATATGAATGTTTTTCAGACTCTGGCTGTTAATGAGCTCACCATTGATTTTTTTTTTTTTTTTTTTTAAGAGCAAGAATCAAATGGGCTAGGATTAACTAATTTCGTTGTGCGTAAAGTTCCACTTATAACATTGGCAGCAAAACAATAGATCCTTTGTCTAGGTCAAGGACTTGTATAGAGCCTAGAACCAGGCAGTAGCTTGTAATGTATTTATACTTTGTCTCTTCTCCAATAAGTCCTACTTTTTTCCTAGAGTGCAATGAAAGGGAACTAATCACTAAAGAAGTTTTAGGATTAATTCCCTCAGTGGGGAAATAAAAGCCTGCTTTGAAATAGAGATTATTTTCCCAGCTTTATGGAGATGTAATTGACATGAAACATTACATAAGTTCAAGGTGAACAGTGTGATGATTTGATATAGATTCATATTGCAAAATGATTACCACATTCATCACCTCACATGTTTTTCTTGTCGGGGGTGAGAACTTTTAACATCTCCTAGGAACTTCCAAGTATACAACATAGTATTAACTATAGTAGCCATACTGTATGTTATATTCTCAGAACTTCCTCATCTTGTAACTGGAAGTTGGTGCCTTGTGACCACCTTTACCCATTGCCCCCCTACTCCCACAGCTGGGACCCATTAACCTATTGTTTCTGTGAGCTGCCCTGTTTTTAGATCCCACGGAAAAGTGGGATAATAAGTATTTGTCTTTCAGTGTCTGACTTTATTTCACTTAGTGTAATGCCCTCCAGTTTCATCCATGTTGCCACAAATGGAAGGACTTCCTTTTTTTTTTTTTAACATAGCTGAATAATTTCACGTTTTCTATATATCACAATTGCTTCATCCATTTATCAGTGGATGACTCTCAGGTTGGTTTCATGTCTTGCCTATTGTAAATAATGCTGCAGTGAACATGTGGATACAGATATCTTTTAGAGATCATGATCTCTTTTCCTTTAGATGTATCCCAAAAGTGGGATGATGGATCCAATGGCAATTCTCTTGTATGTTTTGGGGAACTTCCATATGGTTTTCCATTTGTTTCCCAAATTATACTCCTGCCAAAGTATACAAGTGTTCCCTTTTCTCAAATCATGCCAGGACTTTCCTGTTTAACCAAAAAAAATTTTTTTAATGTTGATTTATTTTGGGGGGTGGGCACAGAGAGAAGAGAGAGAATCCCAAGCAGGCTCTGAACTTACTTGGGATTTTTTCTCTCTCTCTGCCCCCTCCGGACGTGGAGCCTGATTCCCCTGCTCCCCACACCCCGCCCCACGAACCATGAGCGGAAACCGTGATCTGAGCGGAAACCAGAGTCAGAGTACCCCCCTGGCACCACCCAGGACTTCTTGTTTTGAACATTGTTTTATTTTTATTTTTTAAAGTTTTTAATTTTAATTCCGGTTAGTTAGCATACAGTGTTTTATTAGGTGCCAGGGTTTCTTATCTTGTGGCTTTTTGATAATAGCCCCTTGAGCAATGTGAGGTGATATCTCATTGTGGTTTCAGTTGCATTTCCCTGATGATGAGTTGATGTGAAGCACCTTTTCACCCATCTGTTGTCCATTCGTCTGTCTCATTTGGAAACAAATCTGTGCGTGTCTGTTGCCCGTTTTTTTTTTAAATTTAGGTTTTGTGTTCTTGTTTTCTCATTTGTTTTTTGTTGTTGAGTTGTAGGAGTTCCTTCCCTAATAACCTTTTACCAAGTATGATTTGCAAGTATCTTCTCCCATTCTGTAGGTTGCCATTGTGTTTTTGTTCGTTATGCTGAATGATGTAATCTGTTATTTTTCTTTTTTTTGCTTGTGCTTTTGGTGTCACATCCAAAAAATCATTGCTGAGACGAATGTCAGGGAGCTTTTTCTCCTAAGTTTTCTTCCAGGTGGTTTACAGTTTCAGGTTTTACTTTTAAGTCTTTAATCCATTTTAGTTACGTTTCGTGAGTAGTGTAAGATACGGGTACAGTTTCATTCTTCTGCCTGTAAATATCATCCGAATTTTCCAACATTGTTTATTGAAGAAATTATCTTTATCCCTTGACTATTCTTGGGTCCCTTTGCAAATATTAGTTGACTGCACATGTGTGGTTTTATTTCTAGGATTTCCAGTCTGTTCTATGGGTCTGTTATACCTGCATCATAGTTTGTTGATTACTATAGCTTTGTGTTTTTGGATTAGATAATTTAATCTATTTACATTTAAGTAATTACTGATAGGTAAGTATATACAATTACTTTGGTAATTGTTGCCTGTTTTATAGATCTTCTGTTCCTTCTTTTGCTGTCTTGCCTTGTAATTTGATGACTGTGGTGGTATTTATTCCTTTATCATAATCTTTTGTGTTAAAATTCTTTAAATTTTTAAAAAAGTTTATTTCTGAGAGCGACAGAGTGTGAGCAGGGGAGGCGCAGAGAGAGAGAGAGAGAGAGAGAGGCACAGAATCCGAAGCAGGCTCCAGGCTCTGAGCTGTCAGCACAGAGCCTGACACGGGGCTCGAACCCACCGACCGCGAGATCGTGACCTGAGCCGAAGTTGGACGCTCAATGGACTGAGCCACCCAGGCGCCCCTGTGTTAAACTTCTTTAGACCTAATACTGGAAGTTGAGTTGCAGGGTCAAAGTATGTGCAAGTTCTAAGTAATCTGAATATTGAAAATTTTCCTCCAAAAAGGTTAAACCCTTTTTAATGCCCTACCAACATGCTTATCTTTTGTGTGTTTAATTTTTCACCAAACTGGTGGGTTAATACATCTTTTTATATGATATTTCATTTACTTGTTTTCAGAGGTTTAAATGATTATTCATATCATTTGCTTTAATGAATATAAGACCTACCTGAGATTTGATCTTTACTAAAGTTTTTATTCCCACTTAATATTTAGCATTGACTGTATGATAGATTTAATATCCCAGGATCTCCATGACTTACTATGAATGCATTAAGCACATAATGTCATGATAATTCCTAATTGAAATTTTACTAACAAAACCTCCAGATGCAAGGTTTCTCATATTGCATACAAGCCTGGATTAAAAAGTGGAACAAATTTTACGGCAAAGAGTAAATTTATCAACATAATTCTGTGTCCTTGCTGTTGTGTTTTTGTTTTTTTGTTTTTTTTTTTTGCTTTCTGGTGATGACCTGTTGATCGTTTTTTACTGGGGTACTAGAATGTTCTGTGGGTGATATTACTCACTGTGCAATCTGGATTGAACTTCAGCCCAGAGTCTAAAAGACAAGCTGAGGAAACATCTGTCCCAAGTTGGAATTCCCAAGAAGGAAATATGCCAAAGCTGTTTGGCTAAAAGTCATGTTTGTACCGGGACTGGTGAGGGAGGAAAAGAACCAGAGAGCTCCTAGAATTAAGATGAAGACACAGACTGCCAAAGAGCAGTAGGCAGATGAGGAAACATCTTTTAATCCGTTCAACATTTCTAAAACTTAGGAGGTGCCGAGCATTCCCAACACTATTTTCTTGTCGATAATTGTCTCAACCTTCTTTCCGGGGGATTCTGTCCCCAGTGAAGAGGAAGTACGATTGATGTATAGTCCCATGACTTGGGAATGTTTGTTTATAACAAGAGGTAGCAAATATTTTAACGAAATCGAAAACTGATCAACACAACCTCAAAGTTTTTGACTATATCCATTTCTTCTTTCTATCCTCAGCACTTAAAGCACCTGGTACATAGTGGGCATTTAGGAATTATTTGGATAAAGGACACCTCTGTTTATCCCAATTAATAGCTCAAGGTTATAGAGTGGAAATAGCAGATATATGCTCTAGCAGCCTCTAAAAATGCCCTCTATTTCTGACATAGCACTTCTGTATTCTACCTTGCAAGAAATTATGTTGGCAATTAGAAATTCCTAAGACTATGTACTCCTATGAAATATTCATGAATGTCTTCAGTAGCTTAAGCAGAACAGTCATGGCAAGGACTTTGAACTCTGCTTGCACTTGCTAGTGCATATGTCGGATTGGGTAGAATGGCCCTAAAATATTGATACTGGCTAAACAAGCATTTTTATCCAAAATCTAAACTTCGTCTTATGAGACCTTGCTTGAAACATGCAAGTAATCGTTGAGGTAATGTCAGTTTGAGGGAACTGATCATTAAAGATTCTAACAATACATAAACTTGGGAATACAAGTTTAGGAAAGAAATACTCCTGCATGAATCCTAAGACCTCTAATGACCTTTCTGAATGCTCATGTATGTAAGAATTCGAGCTAGTGAAGACCAACTCTTGGGTTTAAATATGTTGGTTAAATTTCCATATGGGGCACTTAACCTTTCTACAAAAAGGTTTTATGCTATAACCCTCAAATCTGTTTGTATAAATTCCTCCCCAACCTTGGAGTCAAACAAACAAACAAACAAAAAACTCTGAGCTCATGTATTATTATAGAATGGATAATAAGTGAGAGTTTCATAGTCCAAGCTGATAATAACCAATACAGTTAGAAAAATGTAATTTTTCTTTCTCAACGTTCAAGGTTAAATGGTCTTTTTCATACTGTATGGGATTGGAGCCATACATACATTCGTATATGACCCCACGCAGGCACGCTCTTGGGAGCAGTGTACCGTTCCAATGCCCTCAAATACATGGTCTCATTCTAATGTCACTCCTGAAATATTCCCCTGAATAAGATTTTTAATGTTTACAACGACATGTATGATATTCAAATAATGAGGAACCACAGCTGCGTAAGAACAATTAAAATCCCCAAAGGCAAATTTAAAATGAATACCATTAGAGGTCACTGCTAAGTAATGAGGGCTTGTTAATGATCTCATTCATTGACCTTGGATTGTAGTCAAATTTAAAAAAATGCACATTTCAAAAATTTATAATTTCTAGTTAAGTTCTCATTATCACACTGGTGTTGCTAAAATATTTAGAGGATAGAAAGTTGGTTGCAAGTAGATTATTCTGATATGCGGTGTTCTAGAGGGATTAGTCATTTTCAGAACACGTTTTTTTGGTTTGTACTTGTAAAATGAATCTTACATTATGTATCAAGTGTCTCAAAAAGAAAAGAAATCCTTGCACACATGAGAGTGAACATTTAGCTATATTATTTTGAGTAATACATTCTGAATACTATGTTGTTGTCCAGTTTCACTGGTTTACAAAAATTTTGGAATGGGTGAGCCGGGAGTTGCATTTATGAGAATGCAGCAGCATAAATGTGTGCAAAAGCCACCCGTCTCTTAGGTTTTTTTTTTTTTTTTTTAACGTTTATTCATTTTTGAGACCGAGAGAGACAGAGCACGAATGGGGAAAGGTCAGAGAGAGAGGGAGACACAGAATCTGAAACAGGCTCCAGGCTCTGAGCTGTCAGCACAGAGTCCGACGCGGGGCTCGAACTCACGGACCGCGAGATCATGACCTGAGCTGGAGTCGGACGCCCAACCGACTGAGCCACCCAGGCGCCCCTCGTCTGTTAGGTTTTGAATAAGGATCTTTATCAAACATTCTTAGCTGTGTCTTTATAATTCTCTGTGCTTTTAAAACAATCAAATAGGATGTTTATTAAAGATCAGTACTTAACAGTAATAGGACCCGATATTGTGTGCCTACTATTCACGGTGCAGTGGAAATCGCTTGTGTTTTAAACATGGCAACGTGACCGTAAGACCGATGGTAGAATTGTCACTGTTTTATAGGTGACAAAACTGAGGTTCTGGGGTTGTGAGGTAACTCGACCAGGTACATACAAGTAATGGTTAAATCAGTATTCAGACTTAGATTGGCCTGATTTGAAGCCACTGAGGGAACACAAACGACCTCTGTTCTAAAGTACCTGATGTTGAGGGCGCCTGGGTGGCTCAGTCGGTTAAGCGTCCGACTTCGGCTCAGGTCATGATCTCACGGTTGGTGAGTTCGAGCCCCGCGTCGGGCTCTGTGCTGACAGCTCAGAGCCTGGAGCCTGCTTCACATTCTGTGTCTCCCTCTCTCTGCCCCTTCCCTGCTCATGCTGTGTCTCTCTCTGTCTCAAAAATAAATAAACATTGAAAAAAAAATAAAGTACCTGATGTTGTGATTAGTCTTCCTACATCTATCTCTCATTAAAAAAAGTGTTTTAAAATATCAACGTGGCAAGTTTTAATAGCAATAATGATGAACATCTGAGTTCTTACTGTGTGCCATATACTCCTGATCATTTCTTCATTTTTATTATTTAAAGTAACTCTACTCCCGACATGGGGCTCGAACTCCTCGCCCCGAGATTGGGAGTTGCATGCTCTACCGACTGAACCAGCCGGGCACCCCTCTTCTGATCACTTGAGTTACATTAACATATTTAATGCTCTCAATTCATTTTTCAGTGGGGAAACTGAGTCACAGAAAGACGAAGTAGGTTTCTCAAGGTCACACATCTTGACTAAACTCAGGTCTATAGGATTACACAGCCCAAATTCTTAAAACCCATGTTCTACCATGAAGCGGGGAGGTGACAGGGGAAGGGAAGTGTCATGTCTCTTAGAAGAGGAGAAATACAGTTCCATTAAATTGAAATGTATAGGAGGTGCGGGGGGGGGGGGGACTTATAAATGGCTATACGTGAGAATACAAAACTGATTCCAAGAGAAGGAAAACATTTGGGTATAGGTTAACCTGTATGTGAATAAAAAATGATGAAACGTTGGGGATTAGGTAATGTGGTCCTGGGTCTTGGTTTGCCCAGAAAGTTCCAATTTACATCTGTCGTCCCAGGGTAGTTCTAATAGTTCACCTCCTCCACACTCAACATCATACCAATGTGGACAGTAAAATATGTAGTCAGTCTAGGGTGAGACGGACTGGCCAGTTGTGTGTGTGCCCGGGGGACAGGTGACTTTGGACAAGCCACTGTTTGGATCTCAGGAGCCTCGTGTGTAAAATGAAGCTTCTGAGACACTGGAAGATGACCAAATTATCTTTCAGCTGTAAGGGCTAATACTTGATCTAGTGCTGTGCTATTTTATGAGTTTGACATTAACCCATGGTCTTGGCCCTACATCAAAATCACTTGAGAGCTCTTATCGGCTTGTAGATCTATGAATTCTTGAGGCCCATCCCTAGAGATTCTGCTAGCTAAGGTCCGGGTGAGGTCTCGAATCCTACATTTTAACAAGCACTGCAATAACTATGATGCTAGCAGTCCTTAATTCGTAGATCCTGCCCTAGACTATAAGCTTTGTGAGATCAGGGAATATATCGTATTCAACATTGTAAACTCAGTGTAGGTGCTTCAGTATTTAAGTGACTAATGAATGAACATTAAGTTACTGCATAGTAACTACCAAAACAACACTGAGTGAAAGTTGAGTTTTGGAGTCAGACGCGCTACCGCGCGAAATACAAATGTTATATCCTAAGATCTATGGCTTTGCACAGAAGAATGAGTATTGTTGATATAAAGCAAATAAATGTCTGTAAAACTTAATTTATCCAGTGAGGACGCATTCAGTAACCAGGATCGTTGGGATCTGTGACACGATTTTAGAAAACCAAACAGACTTTTCAACTCTTAGAACACTAGGTATGGGATTTCAAGGAGATGAAGGGAAGTACTTCCGGTTGTCCTCATTGTAGTGTCTGGGCTTTCCCAGGGTTTGGAGGCAAGAAAATCTGTCCTATGTGTTGATGGCCAAGGGCTGTCTATACATGAGACATGTGTGGAAATGCTAGGCTTGGGAATTTTCCCATAAAGAACATCCTGCACAGGATGACTGTGCCTGTGTGATAGAGAAATTAATATTTATAATTTATCAAGTCAGAGTATTGAACAATAAGACATCAATAAATGTATGCAAAAGCCATGGAGACTAGCAAGGGGTTTGTGGTCAGGTGCGTGTATGTTCAAATTGTGTTTTTGCCAGATGTGAACCGTATAAATAGATATTTCACTTCATTGATTTGAACTTCTGTTAGGTCATCTGTCAAATGAGCCTACAAACACCCCTCTTACAGAAATTAGGGTAACTTGAGATTAAATGAGATATGTGCCAATATCTAGTATGTAATAATAGCAAGAATTTATAAAGCATTTATTAAATCTCAGTTTTCTAAATGTTGCATACATACTAAGTTATAATTCAAAATGGTATTTTTATAATGTATATTTTTTATATTATTTTTATAATCCCCACTATGCAAAATTAAGAATTGGATGTATAGAAAGGGTATTATTTTTATAATCTCCACTATGAAAAATTAAGGATGGGATGTATAGAAAGGGTAAAATCAAATCGCTTACCTATTAAATAGCTTCACTGATAATTAGCATAATTTATAGTATATACTTTGAATTTTGACATACGTTATACACCCGTGAAATCACTACCACAGTAAAGATAACCAGGATCTCCAGTCCCTTAAGTGTTTTCAAGTCTGTTTGTAGTCCAGCCTGCCTCTATCATCCTCCCTAGGCGATCAGTGATCTGGTATATTTTGTAGAAATGTATACAAGTGGAATCATGCAGCGTATACTCGCTTATGTCTTGTATTTTAGTTGTTTAAGGTGAACATTCAGCTGGTCCCTGTTACTCCATTATGGCCCAAGCAGAAGTTCCTACTTCTTAAACTTTATTGTTTCGCTCTGAAATTTTTTATTTAATCGAAGTAACGTAGTAAATCAAATAGTGCCACAGTCTTTTGACATAGAACATAGAAAACCCTTCATGATTCTTTGGTTCTATTCCTAAAAATGACATTTTAGTTTTTAACATCTAGTTTGCAATGATTGAGGAGGTAAAAAAAAAAGTTATGTTCTAAATCTGAACAATTCCGTTGTTTACCTTCTCTTTCTGATTTCCTGTACTCCTGTACTGTGTCTATGTAATCCACGCTTTTATTGTATTGTGTATTTATAGGCAATTCTAGTATTTTTTTATATACATAAATGTCCTATTAGAATCAAATTTGTTAAGAGACTAGTAATTCTAACCACTAGGAAGAAATGATAATTATGTGATGTGATGAAGGTGCTAATTATTGCTATGATGGTAATTATTACAATATACAAATGTATCAGACTAGCGAGTTGTACACCTTAAACTTGCCCAATTTTATGTCAGATATATTTCAACAATTAACGTACATATAAATACTACATATTTACATATTTTTACATAAAAGAGAGTGAGACAGATCAGATACTCGTTTATTTTTAAAGTTGATTTCTTTTGAGAGAGACACAGAGCACAGGAGCGAGGGAGGGGGGGAGGAAGCGGGGAGGGAATCCCAAGCAGGCTCCGCACTGTCAGTGCAGAGCCCCCCATGGGGCTGAAACCCAGGAACCCTGAGATAGTGACCTGAGCTCAAGTCAAGAGCCAGACACTTAGCTGACGGAGCCACCCAGGCGTCCCTAGACAGATGTTAATTGTTGTATAATATTTAAGTGTCGGTGTATAACCCAGTTCATCCAGTATCTCGCTGAAAGCCATTTATATTAAGTCTTCTTTAAAGCATAAAACTCATCAGCATTTTATTGGTTTTGTCACTTGCCTGCATTTTTGAAAACCTGCACGTGCCTTTATGACCATCGATTTATTAAAGATCCATCATTTGAAGCAAAATACAGTATGTGTAAAATAGTATATTACTGTTGTTTGTCATTTTTACGTCTGAGTTGTATGAATTGCATGGCCATATCCTTTACTTATTTGCCATTGGGTTGATTACTTCTCTGTTCTGTGGAAAAATTGGATAACCTTTCCTTAAATTTCCTAGGTTGTATGAATGTCCTCGCCAAGGCTATTTTTCTTTAAACTTTGTTACACTGTTGATTTTCATACAAAAATCTGGTTCTAGTGGGCTTCAATTCTATCAGTAGTTTCTTTGTTTTCACGTTTTATTGAAGAATTCCATTACCATCGGAAAGTCCTGTATTCTATTTTAAAACTGTTTTTAATGTTTACATTTGTAATCCACCTCCTTAAGTTTCATATTGGTTTCAGGTGTATAATATAGTGAGTCAACGCTTGCATACATCACCCGGTGCTCATCACAGCAAGTGCCCTCCTTAATCCCATCACCTATTTCACCCATCCCCCCACCTTCCTCCTCTGGTAACTCTCCCTTTGTTCTCTACAGTTAAAAGTCTGTTTCTTGGTTTGTCTCTCTTTTTTCCATTGCTCATTTGCTTTGTTTCTTAAATTCACATACGAATGAAATCATAAGGTATTTATCTTTCTCTTCTTTCGCTTGGCATAATACTCTCTAGCTCCATCCATGTCGTTGGAAGTGGCAAGATTTTATTTTTTATGACTAATATTCCTCTGTGTGTGTACGTGTATACGTATACACCACCGCTTTATCCATTCATCAGTCAGTGGACGCTGGGATTGTCGCCATAATTTGGCTCTTGTAGATAACTGCTATAAACGTGTTTATAGGGGTGCATGTATCCCTTTGAATTAGTATTTTTGTATCCTTAGGTAAATACGTAGTAGTGTAATTGCTGGGTCGTAGGGTAGTTTTATTTTTAACTTTTTGGGGAATCTCCATACTGTTTTCCACAGTGGCTGCACCAGTTTGCATTCCCACCAACAATGTAAGAGGGTTCCCCTTTCTCAGCCTCCTCACCAACATCTGTTGTTTCTTGTGTTGATTTTAGCCATTCTGAAAGGTGTGAGGTGATACTTCATTGTAGTTTTGATTTTGCATTTCCCTGATGGTCAGTTGTGTTGAGCATCTCTTCATGTGTCTGTTGGCCATCTGGATGTCCTTGAAGAAATGTCTAGTCAGGTCCTCTGCCTGTTTTTAAATCAGATTATTTGGGTCTTTTTTGCGGGGGGGGGGGGGGTGGTGCGGTGTTGACTTACAAGAGTTCTTTATATGTTTTGGATATTAACCCCTTATCAGATGTGTACTTGGCAAATATTTTCTCCCATTCTGTTGGTTTCCTTTTCATTTTATTGTTCCGTTTGCTGTGCAGAACTTTTTAATTTGATGTAGCCTCACTTGTATATTTTTGCTTTTGTTGCTTGTACTTGTGTCTGTCTAAAAAGTCGTTACCAAGACCAAGGTCAAGGACCTTATTCTCTGTATTTTTCCAGGAGTTTTATGATTTCGGGTCTTTTGGTTAGGTCTTTAATTCATTTGGAGTTAATTTTTGTAAGTAGTAGATCATACGGATCCAGTTTCATTCTTTAGTATGTGGGTATCCAATTGTCCATCACTTTTTATTGGAGTAAAATTAATAAGTTATTAGTTTCAGATGTATAACATAGTGATTTGCTATTTATACCCATGAGGAAACGACCACCATAAGTCTGTTTACCATCCGTCACCATACCAAGTTTTTACAGTATCATTTACCATACTCATGCTTTGCATTACATCCCTGTGTCTTAATTATTTTCTAACTGCAACTTTGCACCTCTCAATCCTCCCTCCACCTCCTCCCCTCTAGCCACCTTTAGTTTGTTCTCTGTATACATTCTGTTTCTCCCTTGTTGTTTTGTTTTGCTTTTCAGATTGCAAACATAAGTGAATTCACATGGTATTTGTCTTTCTCTGACTTATTTCACTTAGCATAATACACTCTAGGTTTATATATTCGTCACAAATGGCAAGATCTCATTCTTATGACGAGTAATACTCTATCATGTGTATATATAATATACCACATCTTCTTTATCCAGTCATCCATCAATGGACACTTAGGTTGTTTTCATATCTTGGCTAACGTCAATAATGCTGCAGTGTTAATCTCGTGACAATGTTTATGTTCAGTCTCCGTAAACTGGAGAAAAGGCTCAAAGCACGTCAGTTTCATTGTGCTGTACTTTTGCTTAGCTTCTTTGCCATACTCTTCTATCAAGATCCCAAATACCGTTAGGTGTACTTCTAGATTGTCTTTTCCATTTCCAATGGTCTTTTCACTTTTCTATGTGCTAGTACAATTGTGTCTTGATCATTATAATTATATGATGTGCGTTCCACAGCTCACCACCTGATAGGAATAGTCCCTCCAATTTGTTCTTTTTACAATTGCTCCAGCTATTACTGGAACATTTTTCTTCCATATGAACTTTGGAATCAGTTTGCAGTATCAGAAATTAGCTTTTGGAATGTTAATTGGAATTACATTGAGTGTGTTGATTCATTTAGGGAGAATAGATATTTTTAATGATTATCAGGCTCTTCTCTCCTTTTATAAGATCACATACCTTATCATGTAGTTATTTTATATGAAAACAACTTGCATTAACTTGAAATATAATCTGCATATAGACATGTATGGAAAATATGTCTAAGTTAATATTCAATTACAAGGTGGAAATCTCTGTAACCCCCACTCTGTTCGAGAAAATAGAACATTATACTAGTGTATTAGAACACTCTGTTATTTCCCTCTCTGATCATAATCCTCAGCCCTAGAAATAACTGTGATCCTGACTTTTGTGATCATCTTTTCTCTTCTGTATCTTGACACTTTTACTGTTTTTTCATGCATCCCTAAAATATAATTGAATTTTGGCTGGTTTTACTTTTATATAAATGAAATCATAATTTTAAGTAAGTCTCTTATGCAGTGTTTTTTTTTTTTGTGAGGCTAAAACATGTTAATACAGCTGTGGTTCACACACTTTGTGTGTGTGTGTGTGTGTGTGTGTTTGTGTGTGCGTGTGTATTTATATATATAAATGTATATACATATATTTACATGTGTATATGTATGTATATATAGTATATATAAATAAGATTTTCGATACAAATACATCAGTTTGTTTGTCCATTTGATAATTATTTGGGTCATTTCCAAATTAGGGTGGCTACAATGTGCTGTAAAGGTAATATATTCTAGTGCATCCTGTACATGAGTTGCTTGAGAGGCAGTGCTTAGACACTTCGCATTTTCTTAAGCACTTAGAATTAGATTTTTCAAGTTGCAAACAGTAAAATCTGTTGTGATCTTAATAGGGATTGTGTATTACATCTTTAGATCACTTAGATCATTTTTATAATATCGAGTCTTTCAATCCAGGAATATAGTGGAACTCTTTTTTTTTTTCACATTTTTTTTAACGTTTATTCATTTTTGAAAGAGAGTGTGAGCAGGGGAGGGGCAGAGAGAGAGGGAGACACAGAATCCGAAGCAGGCTCCAGGCTCTGAGCTGTCAGCACGGAGCCCAGTGTGGGGCTCGAACTCATGAACTGTGAGATAATGACCTGAGCTGAAGTTGGACACTCACCTGACTGAGTCACCCAGGTACCCTGTGGAACACTTCTTTATTTAGGTCTTCTTTAATATATCTCAATAAAATTTATAATTTTCTCTAGGATTTGGCACTTATTAGATTTATTCCTGGTACTTCACATTTTTGAGGTCTTTTAAAAGTTCTCTTTTAAAAATTGTATTTTCTAATCATTTATAGCTGGTATGCAAAAATAAAATGATTTCCTAAATTGATTGATCATCCACTAAACGTGCTTTGTTGTTAAATGTAGTAATGTAGATACTTTTGAGTTTCCTTTGAAAACAGTAATACCATTTATAAATAGTAAATTTTTTAAAAAAAAAGTCGAATTCTTGGGGCGCCTGGGTGGCGCAGTCGGTTAAGCGTCCGACTTCAGCCAGGTCACGATCTCGCGGTCCGGGAGTTCGAGCCCCGCGTCAGGCTCTGGGCTGATGGCTCGGAGCCTGGAGCCTGTTTCCAATTCTGTGTCTCCCTCTCTCTCTGCCCCTCCCCCGTTCATGCTCTGTCTCTCTCTGTCCCAAAAATAAATAAACGTTGAAAAAAAAAATTAAAAAAAAAATCGAATTCCTTTTTCTGCTTTTCACTGGGCTGGCTAAGAACTCTATGGCAGTGGTGAGCAGAAATAATTGTGGTGGGCGTGGTTTTCTTGTTTCTGATCTCAAAGGGAAACAAAACTTGGAACATCTTACCATTGAGTACGATCTTTGCTTTAAGGTTTTTGTAGATCCACTTTTCACGTTAAGGCAGATCTTTCACTCCTAGGCTAAAAGTTTTATTTTTGTTTTAAGTATAAGTGGGCTAAAAATTAATTTTTCTATATTTGAGTTATTATTTCAACTTATTCTATTAGTGTGGTGAACAAATTAATTATGTAGTGTTAAACCAAACTTTTGTATTCCGGGAATTACTTCAACTAGGTCATGGTCTAATTTATAGATTACTGAAGTTGCTTTTGTTTTTTGTGTTGTTTTGTTTTTAAATCAATTTCATGAGTGTGATTGACCTGTACTTTATCTTTTTCTTTCCTTTTCTTTTGTTTTTCACATTTATTTTTGAGACAGAGACAGACCATAAGCTGGGGAGGGGCAGAGAGAGAATCAGACACAGAATCTGAAGCAGGCTCCAGGCTCTGAGCTGCCGGCACAGAGCCCAATGCGGGGCTCGAACTCAAAACTGTGAGATCATGACCTGAGCCCAAGTAGGACGCTTAACCGACGAGCCACCCAGGCCCCCCGTCCCTACTTTTTCTTTTTAAAAATATTGTAAGATTTTTGGTTTCAAGGTTTTCTTAGGCACATAAGATGACATAAGGAAATTATCAAAGCTTACTATAACATCTGGTTCGAGACCTAACTGCATAACTCTATCAAATAAATGAAATAATACCATTTTTACACAAATCCTCTCCTAAAATGGAGTACACTTTTTAAGTTGTAATGAGGCCAGTATAGCCATAATACCGAAACTTGGAAAGGATAAGTATAGAAAGTTAGATTCTTCATCCTTCATTAATATGGATGTAAAAATTTTTAATTACATATTAGTAAATCAAATCTATCCATAAAAAGAAGGCCTAATACATCATGACCAAATCAGATCTACCCCAGAAATGTAAGATTAGTTTAACACATGAAAATTAATAATCACATTAACAAAATAAAGCCAAGAAATATGGTCATATCTATTGATCTTTAACAAATTGACATCCAGAACCCTTTCATGAAAATCCATTCGATAAGACATGAATAGAAGGACCTTTTCTCAATTTGGTAAAGTAAATTTTTAAGAATCCTACAGGAAACACCATACTTGAACACTCTTTCCATTTCTGTTCAACTTTATATTGGAGGTATTAGAAAGGCATAACTATTGGGTAAGAGAAAGTAAACCTCTATTCAGACGATATGATTTTGGATATTGAAAAGTCAAAGGATCACTTGCAATTACGAAAGAGTTTAGGAGACAAGGTCAACATATAAAATATATTGTGTCTACTCATAATTCAAAAAGGAAAATGATACCTTGAAATACTATCAATACTAGTATTTATAATAGCTTCAAACCCCAAAATACTTGGCGATTAATCTGACCGAAAAAAGCGTGTAGGACCTCTACCCCCAAACTACCAAACGTTAAAAATAAAGGAAAATCTACATAAATCCAGATATTGTGCTCATGCATTAGAGGCTAATTACTGTTAGCTTGTCAATCCCAAAGTGACCAGTAGATTAATTGCGATTACAACCCAAACTCCAACGCTTACCTTGGTAGAAATGGTCAAGATTACAATGGTGTATGTGTGTGCAGGTAGAAAATCCAGGATAAAACAGTCTTGGAAAATGACAAGTTTGGAGAATTTATGCCAATTTTAAGAGTCACTAAAAATCTCGAGTGATTAAAACAGAAGCAGGAGTGACGGTGGTGGTAGTGGTAGGTATGTGTTGACCTAAAGGACAGACATATATGTTGGTAAAACAAAGAGTCCCTGAATAGGCCCTTACATGTCTGTTCAATATTTTGTTGACAAAGGCACCAGTGTAGTTTAATGGAGAGAGAGAAGTCGTTTTAAGGAATGGTTGTTGGCACAACTAGATATTGGTAAGGAAAAAAGTGATCAGTCCTAGATCACATCGTGCACCAACATTAACTTGAAATGAATTACAAATATAATGAAGATGAGAGTTACATTCTAAAGGTTCTAGGACAAAACTTTAGGGGGGATATCTTTGCCACTTTGGACAAGAAAATATTTCTTAGAACACAGAAAGAATAATCCTAAGAGAGTAACAGATGATGAGCCGGACTTAAAAAAAAAAATTCAAATTCACCTTAATGGAAGGCATCATTAAAAAGGCATTGAAAAGGCAAATCAAGACTGGGGTAAAAATAATCTCAATGTATGTCTTGCAAGACATCAAGAATATATTAAAAAAACTACAAATACATTTCAAGAATATGTAAAAAAAAAAAAACAAAACAAACAATAAAGGTAAGAGAGGGGGAGAAGATCAGAGTTAGAGTAGATTAGAATCAGAGTAAGAGATGTGCAGATGTGATTCATGGAGAAGAGTGTGTGTGGTCTCTAGAAGGTTTGGAAAAAGCCAGGAAAGGGATTCTCGATTCCTGGAACCTCAAGAAGGATTTCATCCCTGCAGCCACCGTGAGTTCAGCCCTTTTTTGTTTTTTATTTTAGAGTACAAGCGTGGGAGACAGGCAGAGAGAGAGAGAGTGAGAGAAAGAGAGAGAGAATCTTAAGCAGGCTCCATACTCAGTGTGGAGCTCAATGTGGGGCTCAGTCCCATGATCCTGGGATCATGACCTGAGCTGAAATCAAGAGTTGGATGCTCAACTGACTGAGCCACCGAGGCACCCCCATAATTTTAGCCTTCTTAAGACTGGATTCAAACTTATCACCTCCAAATCTGTAAGAGAGGAAATTTTTGTTCAAGACACTGTTTGTGGTAGGATATGCCAGGACTTGATTTTCCAAACTTCATAAAAATAAAGTCTCCAAGTAGAATCTTTTTTCAGTTTTCATTTCTCTGTGGAGGAGTGAGTTTGATCATATTTCTATGTGTTTATACGTAGTTAAGCTTCCTGGGATCTAGTTTCCTATTTGAAATCTGAATGTAACTAAACTGTTAATGAATTTTGTGCGAACCATTTATATGCAAAGATACTTAATGTGTTTTTATAAGTATTGATTAACTTGAAATTTTTCTAATAGTCTGATTCTAATCTGTTGTATAAGCTCTCAGCTCAGTAGAAATTTAGCATATGTCATTTTATATGGTTTGTTTCACTTTCAGGAGGCTTAGTGATACAGTCAATGTTACTTTCCTATTGTTGCTATAACAAATTACTACAAATATAATGGTTTATTTTATTTAAAAAAATTGTTATGTTTATTTATTTTGAGAGAGAGCATGAGTGTGGGGAAGGGGCCAGGGGGAGGGGGGGGTGGGGAGAAAGAATCCCAAGCAGGCTCTGCA
This sequence comes from Lynx rufus, assembly GCF_022079265.1. NCBI lineage: Eukaryota > Metazoa > Chordata > Mammalia > Carnivora > Felidae > Lynx > Lynx rufus. Next base: position 35,111,473 of record NW_025814833.1, on the reverse strand, counting down.
TCGTCAGCACAGAGCCCAACGTGGTACTCGATCTTCTGAACCATGAGACCATGACCTGAGCCAGAATCAGGAGTCGGACGCTTAACCGACTGAGCCACGCAGGCATCGCAAATTTAGTGATTTAAAACAAGACAAATCTGTTCTATAGCTTCAGAGGTCAGATGTCCGAAGTGCATATGGAAGATGATTGGTACCAGATAGGCCTGGAGTTCACAATTTTCTAGCTGCAATAGTTGGTTATGTCACTTAAAATGAGCCACCACAGTTTACCTATCTAAAATGGTATGATTGGGGCATCTGGGTAGCTCAGTTAAGCGTCTGACTCTTGGTTTCAGCTCAGGTCATGATCTCCCAGTTTGTGAGTTTGAGCCACGCATCGGGCTCTGTGCTGACAGTGTGGAGCCCGCTTGGAATTTTCTCCGTCCCTCTCTTTGCCTATCCTGCGTGTTCATGCTCTCTCCCTCAGAGTGAATAAACTTAAAAAAATAAACAAAAAACGGGCATGATCGTTATACTTGCCTCTTTACTGTGTGATTATAAGGACTGAGTGAGACAGTAAAGGTGGTAATGAAATAGTAATAACCATTCATTGGACCTTTCCTATTTGAGATAGAGTAATTCCTAAATAGATGTTTGTTCTTACCTTCCTTACGACTAAGGTCAGAATTAAAAGCCCTTATGAAGTGCCACGGTGGCTTCTGGCCACTCAAGTAATTAACAATTTCTTTCCTTGTTTTTTCTTTCGTGGCTGTTTTAGAACTGTACTTTATTCCCGTGCTCATTTGTAAGCTGCGGTTCCAAATGTTTACTGCCATTAAAGCAGGTATATATGTTTTGCCTAGATCTTATTTGAGAAATGAATTGCAGTAGCTTCCTGTTCAAGCTTGCTGGGAAGTACCTCATTCTTGATGGCTCATATGACAGCGTAGTCAGTGGCCGGACTACTTAAGGTATCAGCCACGCTGACATACTGAGTTGGCCCGAATTTATGCTGCCTCTTTGTAACCGAAAATCTGAAGCCCAGAAACCAGGCTGTCAATTAATTCGTCTAAAGATTGTACGTGTCCTAAAGAAGTTACAGCTGGGCTTGTTGTCTTTGAAAAGGTGCTTCTAAGCAAATTTGGCCGTGTGAAGTGGAACATTTGCTTTTCTTTAACCTCCATTATAGCGTGTGGTTATCCAGGTCGCTGTGTCTCGCTGTGACATGTGTGGATTTATTTGGGGCTGGGCTGGAAAAGGTGTCGCTGGCCACGCTGCCGTCAGGCGTGGAAGTGGCGGAAAAGCAACAGTGGACCACATGGGGCTTCTTCTGTCCCCGTCCTGCCCTCCCTCACGTCTCGACCAGCATAATTAGGTGATGCTTTCTTTTTTACTGCTCACCCTTACAGTTTTGCCTTTAGTATTGTTTACTCTCCGTTTCCTTTGAACAAAATAATGAATTCCATTTCCTTTTAGCCATATTCCGTTTGATCCATTTAGCCCTTTGAAGACTGTCAGTGGAGCTATGTAGAAAAGTGGTCTGTGGGGAAAAGTTTTGGTTTTCTGACATTAATCTTTTAGGCATGTTCCTCTTTAACAAATGACTTTTTTATACTTTTCACCTCTTCACATCTATTTATCACTGATCGGTCTTTGGTCCTTAGCTTTGTTCCACTGTCGTACGTGTTGATGCATGTGTTAATATTGCGTTTCTCTGTGTTGTGTGTGTGTGTGTGTGTGTGTGTGTGTGTGTGGGCACACGCCTGCACACAAGCCGTAAGTGACTTTTTTTATGTTGACCCTTTACATATGTGATTAAGTAAAAAAGTATTTTAGATAAGTAAATTGCAAACTGGCCAGCAATGGCAAGATTTTTCGGTAGTATTATAAGAATTAGTATGTAAGATTGAAGGGGTATTAATGGAAAACTTAGACTGGAAAACATTTTACAGTCTAAAAAGGTTGTCTTTTGACAAGTGGGGTTCTAATTCTCTTCAGGTAGATATATGCCCATGTGCACCTGGAGGAAAACATTGGTCTGTACTTTTCTTGCTAATTATTTTCTTGCTGAATTAATCTTGACCAACCAGATTGAGTTTTCTTTAAAGCATCTAAAAATAAAATGAATCAATAACTCTGCTCAGCCTTTACTGCTCAGCCTTCCCCGCACACAGCCCAGGCCCACGCTGGCCTCCTGCCCCACTGAGGCAAGCATTTCTGCCAGCTCTCTTGTCCCCAGTTAATTGGGCAGAAGTCTGTATGGTGGCATATCCAGTGATTTCCGAGTCCTCTGGAGCACTGGGTTGACAATAGAATAAGGCCGAGAGAGGCCCATAATTGGCGAACTTATGCTGCTGTAAGACTCCATTCAAATGGAACAAATTTGAACTGTTTGCCCCTCCTTGGCATCCAGCCAATTCGTGCATGGCACAAATTGGGCTCTTATTAAAGACCATGGCATTGGTCGCAGCGGCAGGACCAACGCTCAAGACAGTGTCGACTTGCTGCCACTTTCTAGTTTAAAGACAGGTATATTCACTTCTATTTCTTTTCCAAATGTCTCTCTGTAAAAACCGTCAGTACTCAGGGCAGTTTGAGATCTGTTTCCCCAAAAACTTCTGGTCCAAAGCCTCTTGAAATACCTAGAGTCCCAAGACCTTCTGCCTATCATCTTGGCCAACCGTCTGTCAACTGTTGTCATGCAGGTTGCGGATGTCACAAGACAGTAGATTAATAGCAGCGTGGTTCTTCCACTGTGAAGCTCAAAAACATTTAACGGATCTAACATGGTTGAGAAATCTGCGTAGCTGAGTTCTGCACTTACTGAAACTTTGCCCTATTCAGTGTCAGGAGTTGAGCTACGTTCTTCATGTGCTGGTGAAAGAAAGGTCATGTATGAAGGAATCGAATTCCATCTTCCTGTGGGCTGTAGTCTACATACTAATAACTCCTAGTCCAAGAGGATCTTGAATTGGGAGTCAAAGGAAAGCATGCATGTGAGGAAGAGGAAAAGACCAGAACTCATGAGCCTTGGGCTTACTATCATCTGTACCATGAATCTTCAGAGCACCATGGCGGAGAAGTCATTTACTCTGTCTTTAAGTTGGGTCATCTCCGTGGTGGGGGTGATGGACCCGAACCTATTCCACAGGCTTATATACAAAACTCTTTTTTGAAAATATGAACGATGTACAACAGAACCTAGTATTTTTGAAGTGGTTAGAATGTGAAGATAACTTTTAATGTGAGTCACCTTACAGCCCTAGGAAGGAGATACTATTATTGTCTCCATTCTACAGGTGGAGACAGTGTGACAGAGAGGGGAGAAGTGGTTGCTTTGTCCCCTTGCGCAAACTAGTGAGATTTATCGCCGGAATTTGAACGCAGATATTCTAGTGCCGGAAGACTGCTCATAGCCACCATGCAGTACCATTTGAACACAGAAAGGATGATACCTTGCCTTTCCCATGAAGACCTTCCCCTGGTGTCTTCCCAAAGTCAAAATGAATATGACATCTCAGACTTCGTCTTTGGTCTTGTCAGTAGCAAGGGTAGTTTGCATCTCCCGTGTAGGATTCCTGTGGCCAACGACAAACATTTAAGGATCTGCATGTGGAAAACTAGGAGTTAGTCTGAGTATAGGGGCCCTGGCTAACGCAGTGCTTGGTGAGTATACAGATTCCTCGGCCCTTCCACCGGAGCCCCTGATTTACTAAGTCAAGGGCAGGGTATGGGCATGTGTTTCTTAAAAGCTCCTCAAGTGCCTTGGGGAGGTGTTTGTATTGACAGTGAAGTGAAGAGAACTTGAGGAGGACCGTACCGTACGTGCAGGCCTCACTTGCACCTTAATCTAGCTGCTGAGCTAAGTGCATTCGATGAAATTACCGGTCAGTCGAAGTTCAGCAGAAAGCCTTCTGCTTCTCTAAAACTGAACAGTTCTAACTCAGCCTGTTCAGTGATTACTGTGAAAATTCAATCCATGCCCGGGACCTGATCACCACATTTTCATATAGATTAGGAAGTGTCATCCACCAAATGTTGATCAATACATTTTGGGGAAAAATAGGAGTTTGGATGCTCTAAATGGAGATGTCAGTATCTGGGGGGGAAAAATGTTTTTCTGTGTAATTGTTTCAGTATCTTGAAATAGGCACAATGTTTCTTCTCTAGCGACTCTGTAATTATTAAAGATCAGAAACATATCTTTGGAGACTGAGCCTAGGGCAAAGTGTCAAAGCTGTGGCTGTCACTGACATACAGAATGGCCTTGGGCAAGGAACTAAACCTATTTATTTCTGTCTCATTTGTTATCTGACCACAGCATTTACCTTGTATTTCGAGGAAATGTGCCACTGATTAATATACGTGACACGTCATGTCTACTTTTAAATAAAAATTTAGCTCTATTATCTGCTGAAATGAAGAAATAATGTGAGCTCGTTGTTGCCTCAATGTCTCTTGGTAACTGAGACAGTAGGTCAGAGACCTCAACTCCAGCCATAGCTTGTACCACGAGTTGTCTCTAACAGCCTATTTTTGTAGAGTCCAGAAGAGTGAGCTATGAGACTTTTCAACAAGTCTCTTCACCAAGCACTAATGGACACTTCTGGAAGAGGAGGAAGATCTGTTCCGTTCCCTGATGGAAGAACAAATTCTGAAAGGGGTCTGGGCTTACTTGGGTTTGCTCTCTGGTCCTTAGCATCTGACCTCACTCTTCAGGCAGGTCCTCCCCTCCCCCAACTTCAGTAATTAATGCTTGGCATGATTTGAGTGTTCTTTTGAACTGGGGTCATCACAAGATGGCAAAGCACGTGTAATGTGAGGGCATACAACCCCAACGTTGACTATCATGAGTATTCCATTCAGTTCCAAGTCTATAGTTCTATGCCACAGACTCTACACGGTGTAGAGAAGTTCTTGTCACTAAGAATGCCTTCTCATTAAGGGGTGGCTGGTAATCCTTAGGAAAGCCCTGGAAAGACTTTTGTTAGTCTGTTTGTTGTTTGCGTGTCCTGCATCGTACTTATTAACCTTGGTTTGGTGTTGCTGTGGTGTCTTTAAGGTAGAAAAACTCAGTCTTTGCATGGGTATTTTATTTAGTTACATATAACTTTTTTTTCTAATTTTACTTTTGTAAATTTACATCCAAATTAGTTAGCATCTAGTGCAACAATGATTTCAGGAGTAGACTCCTTAATGCCCCTGACCCATTTAGCCCATCCTTCCTCCCATGACCTCTCCAGTAACCCTCTGTTTGTTCTCCATATTTAAGAGTCTCTTCTGTTTTGTCTCCCTCCGTCTTTATATTATTTTTGCTTCCCTTCCCTTCTGATCATCTTTTCTGTGTCTTAAAGTCCTCATATGAGTGAAGTCATATATTTGTCTTTCTCTAATTTCGCTTAGCATAATACACTCCGGTTCTATCCACGTAGCTGCAAATGGCAAGATTTCATTCTTTTTGATTGCTGAGTTATACTCAATTTTTTAGTGTTTATTTACTTTTGAGAGCGAGAGAGAGTGAGCGAGCATGAGCAGGGGAGGGGCAGAGAGAGAGAGAGAGAGAGAGAGAGAGAGAGAGAGAGAGAGAGAGAATGAGAGACAGAATCCGAATCAGGCTCCAGGCTCTGAGCTGTCAATACAGAGCCCAACGCAGGGCTCAAACCCGTGAACCATGAGATCATGACCTGAGCCGAAGTTGGGCGCTTAACTGACTGAACCACCCACGTGCCCCTACATAGGTATTTTAAATACAGCCTTCAGTTCGAAGTCCTTAGCATTATTTAAATTATATAGACAGCGTTGCTTCCTTGAAATATCCCCTTCATAGCCCTGGAAGTAGGCATGCGTTACGGCAGGTTTGTTTCTCCCATCTCAACACTGTCATCTTCTCTCCGTCAAGATCAGTACCTGGTTTATGCTGTGGCAATAGATGGGTGTTTTAGACCACCATTTTGAGATAGTCCCTTTTTGCAGCGAGTCCAAACTGATGCTTGGTTTTCTGTAAGTAAGGGGATACTTGACATTAGAATGTAATTACTCCACTCTTTTAACTGTACACATCATAGTAGCACTTTGCACTGTGGGAGGTTATACGAATGAAAGGTAAAACCAGAACAAGGTTTGCGTACAGTTGAAGAAATTATGGGAGGCACCTTAGGGTAAAAAAACTTGCACACAAAGAAAAGTAACAAGAAGTGAACCTAATTAAGGGACCAAAGGACGTTCTATTTTAATTGCTGTTTCTTTCATTAACTAACGGTGGCCTTGATCTTCCCATGCCTTGGTCTCCTTATCTGCAAAGTGGGGATGTGATTAATATCTTCCCATATGGTGGTTGTTGAAGACTAAATGAGTCACTATATCCAAAGCACTACTCGAAGTGCTTTATGAATACTACCTGTTTTTATTATTAGGAGTTCAAAGATGAGAGGAAAAACTTGATGTTCTTCCTTTGGGTATAAATCTGGGACTCAGTAAATGGGCTGTTTCCAAATATTCCTCTTCAAATTGAGATTTAGCTTTCTCTTTTTAAAAAATGTTTTGGGGCGCCTCAGTGGCTCAGTCGGTTAAGCATCAGACTCTTGATTTCGGCTCAGGTCCTGACTCCTGGTCTGTGCGATCAAGCCCTAATGTTGGGCTCCATACTAACAGTGTGGGGCCTGCTTCTGATTCTCTCTCTGCCCTTCCCCCAATCTCTCTCTGTCTCTGTTTCTTTCTCTCCCTCTCAAAATTAAACTTAAAAAAAATTTTAAAAAAATGATTTAAACAAAGATTGTATATTTATGATGATTTGATACACACATTCATAGTGAATATGCCAGACACAGGGAGGAAAAAACCTATATAATCTATCTCACTTGCATATAGTATCGAAAACCATCAGCCGCATAGAAGTAGAAGAGTGGTTCCTAGGGGTGGATAGGTGGCGGAAATGGGGAGATGTTCGTTGTACATAATCTTTGATTTTTCTTTTACCTTACCTTACCTTTCTTCTGCCTTATTGTGTTCAGTCCACTTGCCGTGAGATGACAGAGAAAAGTAAAACTCGAGCTCTTTCTTTGCATTTCCAGTCTGGAAATGGAACCTTTCCTTCCTTAAACTTAGTTAAGCTGAGTTGATGTTCACCTGGATATGTGATATTCCTTCATCTTTTTATTTAGCACATCCCCCTCTCTCGAGACAAAGCCGGACTAGCTAGCCCATTGCCTTGCTTGGGACTGTCAAAATGTGTTCTACCTTTACTTTCCTTTTGTAACCACCCTGTAAATTTTTTTTTTGGTATTGCACCCACATCTGTTCCAAAGCACATGGATTCTTGATGGGTTGAATCCATCAAAGGCCAACTCTTGCACAGTTGCATAACTGCTCTAACCTTCAGTTATCTAGGAATAGATACTACATACACTGGGCACCCTTAGATTTATTTCAGAGTTCTTGCTAGGGGGATATAATTCACTGTTATCTCAAATTGTTCCTTCTATGAATTGTTGTGATGAGACTAATACGCTTAAGCCACCCAAGACAGCCGTGTGTTTTGGAGCAGATGTGGGTACAGTGGAACGAGTTTTATCTGTGGGATATGAATATTTTTATATATGTGGGGAGTAACTATAAAATAAGAAGGCACATTTGCTTAACGTGCCTTGTGAAATGTGTCCCTTTACTTCGTAGTAATGTGTGATGGCAACATGGTTCAAAGTTCAGTAATATTGCCTCCATTTATTGAGCACCGACTGTATGCTTGCCAAGGTGCTAAAGGTTTTGCATACCCAAGTTGCCCCCAATGTGATGAGAAGCAGAACCACGTGATTAAAGAATGAGCATCTTCTAAGTACCAAAAGTAGAAAGAGTATTTAGCGAATGCAGTGATCCTCATTATTGAACTCAAAGCATCCTAATATTTAAAATGTCTTGACCAGACACGTTACGGTTTATCAGTTGTGCTTGGTTACCCAGTGTGCAAAAGAAGATTCGGAAACCTCAAGTATCCTTTGGTGAATGGCAGTTCACCTTCTGGTGTTTAATGGTGGCTGGTGGGCGATGAGGTCGAAAGCGGCCCAATGGAAAAAGGACACCCTTCGTTCCTGGGCAAAGCATCCCCTACCCCATCCTCCTCAGTTCTTCACATTGTAGTCTGGTTGCCATTCTTTCTACTGCCCTGCTTAACTTCGGGGCCACGAGAGCAGGGACTGTGTGTGCATTCCCAGTATGTAGGACACGGTCTGAAGCAGACTTGCGTAAATGGTTGCTCAGTGCCTGTTCATGAACGGTCGTTGACAGTGGAATGCAGAACAGGGTCTAGAATGAACATATTGGTAAAATGTGAACCAACACCGCACGTTGTTTACTTTTTATTTTTTAATGTTTGTTGATTTTTGAGACACACACACACACACACACACACACACACACACACACACACAGAGTCCGAAGCAGGCTCCAGGCTCCGAGCTGTCAGCACAGAGCCCGACGCGGGGCTCAAACTCACAAACCGTGACATCATGACTTGAGCCGAAGTCGGACGCTTCACCGACTGAGCCACCCAGGTGCCCCAACACTGCACGTTTCTTAGGCGGTAGCCTTATTTTACTAACGGTTAGCTTTCTGGAGTATCTGTGACATTTGTTTATTTGCAAGTTTGTGCCCTCCAATATTGTGTTAATTGCTATTGTTTAAGTTTGTTTATTTTGAGAGGGACAGAGTGTGTGTGTGAGTGGGGAAGGGGCAGAGACGGAGGGAGGGAGAATCCCAAGTCAGTGCAGAGCCTGACGCGGGCTCAATCCCAGGCACCGTGAGATCATGACCTGGGCAGAAACCAAGAGTCGGTCGGACGCTTAGCTGACTGAGCCACCCGGGTGCCCCTGCCCTCCAATATTCTGCCTTGTTTTGCATTCTGTGACCTGCAGAACCTGAACCACTCCTTATCTTCGCGTTTTCTTCAACTTTCTTAAACAGAGGCATGTTGCTGTTTTTTGTTACCTGAACGTGAATCAGACAAGAGCACGGCAACGTTGCTTATGTGAAACACGAATTCTAAGAAAAGCAGTAAAAGGAACCGTGCGTGTCCCACACGCTTGAGATATGCGGGTAGGAGACGGAAGCTGATATTAGGGGTGTATGTTGTGCCGAAGCTTCTCAGTCCTAAAGGAGAGTGCTTCGACAATAAAGTGAAGGGAATGGGATTTAAAAACTAAACGGCCCTGGGACCCATGTGAGAGGTTTGTCAGCACGCCCTACGAGCTGTCCGTCCGCGTCATTTTCAGCTTCCGCCTTCAACCGTGGCGCTGGGAATCGAATCGGGAAGCAGGCCAACAGGGGACTTGGCTTGCAGTCACAGGCCAACAGGGGACTTTGCAGTCACAGGTTTTTCCCACCCCCGGACAACAGGCATTCTTAATAGGTGATGAATAGAAGCCTTTTGTCTCCCACAGAGAGCCCACCTGGACGGTGCTGCTTAGTTGAGGAACATTCCCTGCAAAGCCCACTTCAGTGTCCTGTTCACGTAAGATACAGGATCACTGCCCACGATATTTTGGTGGGTTCCACATCAGTCCTTAATCTTCTAGCGAGGCCGCTCTGAATCCGGATGCAATAGGTGTTCCTGCGGTAAACAAGACGAACTTTACCTTTCGGAAAGATTTTTTAGGCGTGTGCTAATGTCGACCCCGTGCAGGTTTACTGGTTTTAAGTCCATGGTAAAAGTAAGTGGCCCCGTGGGTTCTGGAATGCCTCGCAAATGTTTTCCCTTGAGCCGGTAAAACTGGCGGGCTTGTTGTCTGGTTTGTCTGGAGATTGCACGGAGGCATCTCTTCTCTGGCTCTGGCCACCCATGGCACACCAACCGCAGTGAGTCCTCAGGAGATTCCCTGCTCTGTCTCGCGAAGGGGTGTCGTTCTTGGGTTTCACCACTCTTAACCCTCCGCTGTTGTGCTCCCGCCTGGCGATTTAGTACCTCATCCCAACCCAGTGCTTTTGTGCTCACAAGGCTGGTGTTTCTCAACCTCTCATGTATGTGGGGGACCAGATCATGGCTCAATTTGAGGCATAGGCATTGAATTAAGTGGGGATTGAATTCAGAAAAGAGGAATTAATGCAGGCAGGAGGTACCTAGAGGTCACCCTCAGAAGGACAGAGGTCAAGAGAGACAGAAGGGAATGCCGAAGACTAGCTCAGGGAAGGCGTCTGTTGCCCAAGACCCTGAATACCTTTTGCTGGATATAAAAATTCCTCCAGGAGATACTGTGGGGACCGGTTTGCATCCACAAAACCATTTAGGTTGATTTCTCACCCTAACTTCACGCAGCAGGGTGAGTGGTTTTCAGAATCAAAGTGCTGCTGAGCTCAACCCTTTGAGCATTGAATGAATTAATCTCCTGTAAATGGTCTTCCTGTCCTCAGTGGAGATCTGCGTCCTCTTTCATCGAGTCCCTTCCACAAGACGGTTTTGGAAAGGGTTTTTTTTTTAACTGCCAGATAGTGTCCTCTTCCTGCATAGAGAAGTCTTTTATTTATTTTTTTTTTTTATTTTTTAACGTTTATTTATTTTTGAGACAGAGGCAGAGCATGAACGGGGGAGGGTCAGAGAGAGGGAGACACAGAGTCTGAAACAGGCTCCAGGCTCTGAGTTGTCAGCACAGAGCCTGACTCAGGGCTCGAACTCACGGACCGTGAGATCATGACCTGAGCCGAAGTCAGCCGCCCAACCGACTGAGCGACCCACGCGCCCCTGCATAGAAGTCTTTAATAGCTTGCTCTTTGGAGAACCTTCAGAAGCTTCCAGGCACACGCGGCCCTTTGTGATCTGGGGCTGCCAACTTCTGCAGCCTCCCCTCTTGCCACCTGCTCCCCTTTTCTCTCTGCTCTGGTGGAAGGAAGGGCCAAGTATATTCCCTGTTAGCTCCACATCCAGCTTTTCTCCGAGAAGCCTTCCATGACTTCTCCGGTGTGGATTGGGTACTCCCGCCCAAGCCCCCCCCCCCATTTTTAAAAAATTTGATTAATTTTTTAAATTTACCTCCAAGTTAGTTAGCATATAGTGCAACAATGATTTCAGGAATAGATTCCTTAATGCCCGTTCCCCATTTAGCCCATCCCCCTTCCTACAACCCCTTTGGTAACCCTGTCTGTTCTCCATATTTAAGAGTCTCTTATGTGTTGTCCCCCTCCCTGTTTTTATATTATTTTTGCTTCCCTTTCCCTATGTTCATCTCGTTTGTCTCTCAAAGTCCTCATATGACCGAAGTCATATGATCTTTTTGTCTTTCTCTGACTAATTTCACTTAGCATAATGCCTTCCAGTTCCATGCACATAGTTGCAAACGGAGGCACTCCACCTTTTTTGGTCGTATTCCACAGGATCCTGTATTTCTCCTACGTTGGCACTCTTCACATCTGATTTTTCATTATTTGTCGACCTCAATGGGCCGCGGACCTGGGGCGGCGAAGGAACGGAGAAAAAGAGACGACGGTATAGCGAGGCATAGGGTTCCCCGAGCCAACAGCCCGAGGCACCGAGGTTTACTGCACACCTTCTTATATACATTTTCAGGAAAAACGGATCAGCGATGATTAACCGAAGCTTAGCAAAGCATGTCCACAATGTACATCTGATTCAGCTATCGTACGTATCTTGCGTACGAGAGCAATCTTGCGGATACATGTGTTCCAATCAGAATCTTTACGATAGAAGCAAAGACAAAGAAGGGAGTGAATGCACTGTGCTATATATACAGCTGGCTTCCTTTAAGCAAAACCTCCCTATCTGCCTACTAAAGAACAGACCACATTTCCCAAGGGCAATTCACTCAAGTCCTTTCAGTTATTTTTAACCTTACGATCTCGATCTCCATCTCCATCTCAAGTTTTCTCAGAGATCTTGGAGCCTAAATGAATACGCACCTATGGTCGTATTGTGGTGTTCTGGCTCCCACAATTATTTACTTACAAGTTTGCTTATGAACTTGATAGTTCCCTCAGGAAAGGCTTTATCTGATCTATCTCCTTCTCTCCGTCATGTAGCACTGGAATTGGTACATAACAAGTAGCCTACATACTCAATAAATGAATGACAAAGTGAACAAATGAAAAAAATTATGTGAACCATCCAGGAGTTTTTGATCCTTTGTTCAAGTGGCATATTCAAATTAGCTAGACTGACACAGGATTCCACTAAGGTGCACATCTCCTTGAAGAATTTAAGAAAAAAAACTTATTTGGAGAAAGAGCATGGGTTGCCGAGGGGCAGAGAGGGGGCGAGAGAATCCCAAGCAGGCTCCGCACTGTCAGTTCAGAGCCCGACGTGGGGCTCGAACTCCCGAAACTTCGAGATCAGGACCTGAGTTGAAACCAAGAGCCAGATGTTTAACCAGCTGAGCCACCTGGGCGCCCGTTCTTGAAGAATTTTCATCGCACTATTTCTCTGTCTTCTAGGGCAGGAGGGAGAGGATTTTGATTCTTAGAAGCTTATTGTTTCTGTACTCCTGGCCAGTCCTAGAATGGAGCTCAATAATACATAAAACCTTACAGGTTAAGCCTAGCCTACGTAATCTTCTGGGAGTTTTATAGTTTTGCCTTTTACATTTAGCTCTGTCATCCATTTTGAATTAATTTCTGTGAAAGATGTGAGGTCTATGTCTAGATTCATTGCTTGCATGTGGATGTCTGCTGTACCAGCACCGTTTATTGAAAAGAGATACTATCATTTCTCCATTTAGTTGCCTTTCCTCCTTTGTTAAAGACCATGTGACTGTATTAGACCTGTCTTATCAGGAAATTCATTACATAACACGAAAATGAAAACTTTGAGTAAATTCCCAGTATGACACAGGTAATCGTATATACTGGTACTTGGCCATAATCTCAATGTTACTTTTTGTTCATCAACTTAATCCATGTTTACCCCCAGCTTTGAGGTCCTTGGTAGTATGATTCTCAGTTCTAGCTTCCAGCTTTATCTTGTACTGTTTCCCCCCTTGTCCCTGTGTTCCCACCAAATGGCCTGCTCCATATATCTCAAACACACCTTGTACTTCCCTGCATACGTGATGTAGCTAATGCCATTCTAGGCGAGAGAATTCTGTTGTTCCCAAATTCTGCTGAAGCATTCTATCCTTTTTTTTCAGATGTTTTTTTTTTTAAATTAAGTATAGTTGATGTACAATATTAGTTCTAGGCTCACACCATAGTGATTCCACAAGTCTATACATTTTGCATTGCTCACAGTAAGTATAGTTGTCACCATACGACATTATTACAATATTATTGACTTTATTCCCTATGCTATATTTTTTTTATCTCTGTGCCTTATCTATTTAATAACTGGAAGTTTGTACCTTTTTTTCATTGAACACATGATTTATTCTTTAAAATATAATTTATTGTCCAGTTAGCTAACATACAGTGTATACCGTGTGCTCTCAAAACCAAGAGCGTTCTATCCATTCTTGAATCTGAATTCTTCTATGGAACTCTAGGAAACTCTTGAATCTGAATTCTTATATAGAATTCTAGGAAACTTTTACTGATGACCATGATGGCTTTGCTTCTGCCTTTGGACCCTTTGAAAGTGATGTTTTAACCTTCTCCAACATACTTTCATGTCATACATATATAATTACATAAAGGCCACTTCATCATCTGCATTTAATTTTCTGTATCTTTTTTTTTTTACTGTCAAGTATGAAGTGTCTGAGTCACTTACTTATAGCCAGAGATCTCCATATCTGTTTCTGTAGCTTCTCTTGAGCTGTAATTATTGAAGTTCCCATGCTCATTTTTTTTTTTTAACATTTATTTATTTTTGAGAGAGAGAGAGAGTGTGTGAGCAGGGGAGGCACAGAGAGAGACGGAGACAAGGAATCTGAAGCAGGCTCCAGGCTCTGAGCTGTCAGCACGGAGCCTGACGCAGGGCTCGAACTCACAGACCGCAAGATCATAACCTGAGCCAAAGTCAGATGTTTAACTGACTGAGCCACCCAGGCATCCCCCCCCACCCGCTTATCTTTTATTTATCCTGTCATGTGCTCCCATTGCAACTCAAACTTCTCACTTTCACCTTTTTTGTGACTATGTATATACCATTAGATAAGGGGGAAAGGTGACCTTTTTCCTAACCAGCCAGGTAGGAGCCAGGGTATTGAGAGGCAAATGGGTGAACGTAGGAATCCTAGTAGAAGTACCGTCTAAAGCATTATGTAGTAAAAATAATCAACTTGCCTTCTCCTAAAGGTCCCACGTGGTTTTATTTTTGTCTTCTCTAATTTTTTAAAATATATGATAATATCTTCTACACCATCTGGTCAATCCCAGGCTTATTTTTGGTACTCAGAACATAATAAATTAAGCTTATCGTATTTGTTTTAAAAATTTTTGATTTTTATTGTAAAACGGTATTTTAGAATCCCGATTTGTAGTCCAGTGACTTATCATCTGTAATATTGCCTGCATTAGCACAGTGATATTTGTCTATGTTGTTCACTGTCTTTTTGAGAGAGAGAGAAAGAGAGAGAGAGAGAGAGAGAGAGAGAGAATTCCAAGCAGGCTACATGCTGTCAGCATACAGCTCGATGCGGGGCTTGAACTCATGAACTGTGAGATCATAACTTTAGCTGAAATCTAGAGTCGGATGCTTAACCAACTGAGCCACCCAGGCGACCCTGTTCACTGTTTTGATTTGAAAATATGCCTGCCACTTTCGTAGACATCAGATAAACATTGTTGAATGAATGAATGAATGAATGAATGAATTGAACAAAATACATTATTTTTCTTGAATATTAGTAAAGATTTAAACACTAAATTTGCTTCTGTCTTTTGGAAATTAAACATTCGAAATTGTTTTCTTTGCGTCTAATATATCTGCACACGCTTGCTTCATTCTTCAGAAAAGAAAAGATAGATATCCATAGAGAAAAAAAAAAAGTACCAGAAAGACCAGGTCAGTCCGTGACCACAAAGACCTATCAATTTTACAGTCTTTCAGAGAGGTGTCTTATGAAATAAACACACAGAATAATTTGTATTTAGGATTCAGGTGATGTATTTAATCCTAGCAACCACACTGGTCTTATGTGCAGGTCTGATGGAGAGTGCCTCATCAAGATTAGAGTTTGATGTCGGAGTCAACATAAGGAGAAAGAGATAGGCTTTGGGGACCTTGACCTGTATGTATTTGGATTGAGTATGCAGCTCACTGAATTGTCATCCCTTCAAAGGATACTGGTACCTCTTCACGGTTACCAGATGTTTCTTGCAGCTTAGGGTCAGAATGCCTAGAAGCACCTTCGTGTCTCTAAAGGTGCCAAGTTGATGTCGGTCACCTCTCCAAAACTAACCGAAACCCCTTGGGTCATGAGTGCCTCTGTAAGAGGAGGTACACAGAAGTACAGACAGGGCGAGAGCATGAGAGAAGTTTACCAGATTTGTATAGTGACGCTTTCGTTTTGTAGAATGACTTGTGGTGAAGGTTATTTTGACCCTGTTAACTATGATTGATGAAAATGATGCAGTCTAGATTCCCCACTAATAATAGAAATACAAATACCGATTATTAATTCAACGTGTTCCATGTCACTGCAAACGAAAGAGCAACTGAAATAATTTTAGCATTCTTTGTTGTCACCTCTTTGGAACAGTAGTAGTCTATAGGTTATTTTAGCTAATCTATATTTATCTAATACCAAAATAGGGAAGAATAATTCAAGCTATCAAGATAAATGATAATCAACATAAATATGTTTTCCTGTGTAAGTAGGGCTTGATCAATTCAAGATGTTCCTACCAGGTGGCTCGTATGCTAACGAAAAGCGATTTCAAGAGACTTCTTTCATAGGCCTTTTCTTTTTCTGTTTCTCTCTATTGTCTACACAACCTTCTCTTTTTTTCTGTATGTAAAGCTTACACAGGCTGTGACCAAAGACAAAGCCATCTTATTTTATGATCCCCAAACCGCAGTCACTTAGAGACCCAAAATAGAAAGTAATTTCTAGTGAGCTCATCCAAGCTTTAGCCTACGCACTTCCTTTTTTGCACAAAATGACTTGGCTAACATTCCAACCAAGGACCATAAACCAGCAGTGTGCATAGACACTGGGAATAAAGATATATTTAGATAGATTGCATGGATTAAAGAGGCCTAAACCATCTGTCTTTAACGCAGGCGAATGTCATTTTCTTTAGTCGAGGGCCTGGGCTTTCCAGCAATGTCCCAGCATTTAAAGATTCAGAGAGGTGCTTTAACAATTACATGTAGATCTCATTCACAGAAAAGTCGGACGCATCTGTTTCTCTTATTACAGACTTTCACAAACTCAGAGTCTTAGTTATGGTTTCAGAAACAGTTTGTTAATTATGTTCTTTTTTTTTTTTAATCCCCCCACCCCCACCACGTTGCCCCTCAGAATCTGCTAATGCTGTTATTCTAAGCACGCTGTGTTGTATTTGTTTACATGTCTGCCTCTTCCTCTGGAGGGTGTACTTCTCCAAGTTGGGGAGTGGGCTTTATTTATCCTGTGTCCCCAGCGCCCAGCACTTAGTAAGTGATCTACAAGTTTCTGTAAGTGGGTGTTGAGTGGATTGCATGTTTATAGAACCCTTGGTGATTGGGGGTTATGTGCCTCGTGGGAGTGATGTCGCGAGGGATTATTGAAGTGGTTTGGCAGACTATAGCGAGCTACAGTGTGATTCTTTAATAGATGTCTCATCCTCTAGTAATGAGGTTGCTAAGGTAAAATACAGGATACTTAAGTTTGGATTTCAGGCAAACAAATCTTTTCAGTAAAACTATATCCCAAATACTGCATCCAATTATTGCATGTCTCATTATTTGATTATCTGAAATTCAAATTTAGCTGTCCCTCCTGCATTTCATTCTCTAAATTGGACAACTCTATCAATAAGGATGGGGTTGCCCAGTGGAGCATGGGACCAGAGAGCATGCCCTCACTCAAATGAGTTGATGGATTTTATTATGCAATTAGAGCATAATCAATTTAAAGACCTGCTACCTGTGTTCTTTGCTACCTTGAGTGTGATTGAACTTTCCGTAAAAAGTTCAAAGTTCTTAACTTAAAAAGTCCTTACTCTTTTTGTAAGAACAAAGTAAGAAAAGCTTGGAACTACCCTGATCTGATCTAGTCCTTCTCTGAAAGAACTGTGCCCTCTGCTGAAAGAACCAGCTGTTGGCTAGTGCAGGATGTCTTAAGATCTCTGAACCTTGTCAGAAGTACAGTAAAACCTTGGATTGCAAGTGACTCGTTCTGCGAGTGTTCCACAAGCCGAGCAAACATTTCTAACCAATTTGAACTTGACGGACAAGCGATGTCTTATAATACAAGTAGTATGTGATGCCGAATGCCACGCGGTCACAACTGAGCCAGCGGTTTTTGAAATTTGCTTTCATATGTGAGTGCTTTGCATTACAAGCACGTTTCTGGAATGAGTTATGCTTGTAAACCAAGGTTTCAGTGTACTATTGGGAGGGGCACCTCGGTGGTTCGGTCGGTTGACCGTCTAACTTCGGCTCAGGTCATAATCTCCCGATTCGTGTGTTTGGGCCCCACATCGGGCTTCCTGCTGTCGGCACAGAGCCGGCTTCAGATCCTCGCTTGCCCTCTCTCTACCCCTCCCCCACTCTCTCTCTCAGAAATGAATTTTTTTTCTTAAAAGCACTAGAGTCACGTGATGTGTGGGTAGCATGGAACAAAACAAACTTAGCTCACGTAATGCCCAGTCAGTTAATGATTTTGCCATAACAGCCGTTAAAAACCTAGATCGTTTTCAAGATGAGTATTTTGGGGGGAGGGTGTTGAATTGGGGCCATGAAGGCTTTTCACCAAAAACAAATTAAATACATTATAAGAAATGACATTTTGCCCTTAGATTTTCAGGCACACATTCTTAGTTACTCAAGCAACAATTTCCAGTCAGAATATATGGGACACATTGGGGTCATATATCATATTTGCATAAGCCCAAAAAGTTTTACTTGGTATAGGCACAGCGTGTGAATGGAGTAAAGAGAGAGCATACACATTACCTTTGTCCATGGAATTAAAAGTGCTCTCATATTCAGCCTTTATTTTGCCCTGAGGTAGTTTTCTGTGCTCTAATGTTATTTTTTAAAGCAATTTGAGTGCAAGAGTACTATGAACTCCCAAACGGTGAAATTTTGTGAAGAAAAGAGTGCAAAAATTAGAAGAATGAGGACAGCTTTAGGCATTAAGCAAAATATGTGACAAATATGACAAGGGCAGTTGCAAAGATGTGGAAAGCAGTGATATTGACCTTTCCAGCATTAGCTCACTGTGCTGGAGAGAAGATACTGATTAGCTGCCTAGAAGTCAATTACCTGCATTTTCACCACTTGGCGAAGGATCACAGTCTGTCTCTAATCCACCCACCGCCATCCGCCGTCAAGTTTTTACTTCTTCCCTTGGCAAGTACAACAAACCTTTGCTGTGTTGCACATAGTATAAATGCATGAATTTAAGCTGCAATTTGTGTATTGCTTCCATAAACTGGAGTTTTATTCTTTTTAAAGTTTATTTGTTTTTTGAGAGACCGCGTGAGTGGGGCAGGGGCAGGGAGAGGGAATCCCAAGCAGGTTCCGCCAGCACAGAGCCCGACGCGGGGCTCGGATCCGTGAAAGTGTGAGATTATGACCTGACCTGAAGCCAAAAGTCAGATGCTTAACTGACTGAGCCACCCGGGTGCCCCAGCTGATCTTTATTCAAGTTATTTTTTTCTGTGGTAGATATTTAGATACTGTTGGCTGGCATGGAATTCCTAATTATTCGGTACTGACGTTCCTCAGAAACGTAATGACTTCTCATGTAGAAGCAACGTTTCTAGTCATAGGTGAATGTCATTAAATACATCCCAGCAGGGAAGTATTAGATGGGAAGTAGCAGTGGAGATGGTGAAAGGTGACGGGGTTGCAGACGGAGTTTGAACGGAGACGTTGGCAGTCGTATTAGTTGCTAGGAGTGCTGTAGCAGAGTACCACCAGCTAGGGGGCTTAAAATGACAGGATTTATGATTTGTACAGTTCTGGAGGCTAGAAATTCAAACGCGAGGTGTCAGTAAGGCCATGTTCCTTCTGAAACCTACAGGGGATCGGTCCTTCCTTGCCTAGGCCTGACTTTTTTGGTGGTTGGCTGGTTTGCTGGCAGTCTTTGGTTTTCTTGGCTTACAGTTCTCTAACTCCAGTTTTCTACCTTTGTCATTACATGGTGTTCTCCTTGTGTATCTCTGTGTCTTTACACGGCCATCTTTTTGTAAAATAATCCTTGTTCTTTTTAAGTTTATTTTTGAGAGAGAAAGAGCGTGCGTGCGCGGGCAAGTGGGGGAGGGGCAGAGAGAGAATCCAAGCAGGCTCCCGGCTGACAGTCCCCATCCCGATGGTGGGACTTGACCTCGCTACCGCGAGCTCATGACCTGGACCGAAACCAAGAGCGGGATGCTCAACTGACGGAGCCACCCAGGCGTCCTTAAGGAAATCTTTTTAAAAGGACATCGGTCAAACTGGTTTGGAGCCCAATCCTCCTCCCATATGGCCTCATCTTAATTGCCTCTGCCATGCCCTCATTGCCAAATAAGGTCACATTGTTCAGTACTGGGAGGATGTAAGGACTTCAGCATATCTTTTGAGGTAGACACGACTGAACCCACAACACCACAATTTCCTGACAAACTGACATGGAGTGGGAGAAAAGTAGGCAAGTCAAAGAGGATTCTTCAGCTTTTTTGGTACAGCAACGAAAAAGGAAAATGTTGCTGGAAACCGAGGTGAGGAAGACTATAGCTGGAGCAGGTTTGAAGGGATCAGTAGTTCACCTTTGTATATATTATGACTTTTGTTTGGTATTCAAAGTGAGATGGTGATGAGGATCTATTGGTTTAGAGTTATGGACACTGTTCTGCAAATGTATATGCGTATATATATATGTATATATGTATATATATGTATATTCTTATATACACGTGTGTGTGTGTAGAAGGAAGTCAGAGAGGAGCGCTGTAGTAAAATTCTGTGATTACTTCAATGTTATTAGTGAAAACAGGAAGCAAAGTCACGAGTTGGTTGCAAAGGATGAGAAAGTAGGCCTTGGGAGTTTTGAGGGAAGAAGAAAAAGTTACGAGATCATTTCCTCAGAGTTGGGAGAGAATGGACTAGGAAATGTATTAGAATTATGAGGCAGCATTGAAGACTCACTTGAGATTAATGAGCATGAATCTTACGTGAGACCAGTCATCATGGCTAGCTCCCCAACCATGTTCTCCTGCATTTTTGTAGGAAACGTTAGATTGAAGTAGTTTTGTGGTTTTACTCTGAGAAGACTGTGAGTAAAGCGGGGGGAGGGAGTGAGGGGAACACGTGAGGGGGTTCTTCTTATGATCTACCAGAAATTTGAATGAACTAATAACAAGCTGGGTATGGAGAAGAGAAATGACATCAAAGGGTCATGAACAAGTGGAGATGGAATTTTGTTGGCATCATGGCACGGGAGGAAACAACCTGGAAAGATAGGACGTGGTAGAGAGTGAAATTGACATTATGGAGAGATTGCAATAGTTGGTTTGAGCAAATCCTTAGGTATGTGGACGTGAGTGGTCTACGCTGTGTGGAAGATGAGATCGTTGGATAAGGAGAGGTCACGGAACTGAGAAATTTCAGGATATTGAAATTTCATGTCTTCTAGGGGCCAAGATTTATAATAGAAGGGGTATAGGAGAAGCCTTAAGCCTAACTGTTTCTGTCAGAGGCGCTGTGCTACAGAAAGCTCTAATAGAAGCACAGGTTAATCATACAAGGAAAAAACTTGCTCTGCAAAGCAAAGCCTTTCAGACTCTTCATTTTAGTTCCATGGTTATTAAAGAGCTTTGTTACTGTGTGTATGCGGTGAGGTTTTGGGGCTCTCAATGGGAACAGCCCATGGGAGTGCTCTTCTTCTTTTTTTTAGGTTTATTTTGAACGTCAGAGAGAGAGAGCGCCAGCGAGCATCAGCAGGGGAGGGGCAAAGAGAGAGGGAGAGATAGGATCCACACTGACAGTGCGGAGCCCTACACGGGGCTTGAACTCATGACCTGTGAGATCATGACCTGAGCCAAGAGCAGGAGCCAGACGGTTAACCGACTGAGCCACCCAGGCATCCCAGGAGTGCTCTTCTTTGTATTAACACAATATCATTGGCAGTGTTGATTGGTTGGGTTTGTACCATGATCAGAATTGTCACTCACAAGAAAAGAGACTGACACAAAGCGTATCATCCCTTTGAAGAATCAGTACTCCGGAGTAATCCCATCTGCTATTGTCAGGAGTCCCTCTCCTCCCTCCAGGCATGTCGCAAAAATTAGAAAGAAAAAGAAAAAGAAAGGAATGTACTGATCTTGGGACCTGCTTTGAATCTTAAGCTGAACATGAAGTTATGGGCATATAAGTTGTACTCTCCAGCACAATGTTTCTTAAAGTATGAATGAATAAAGGAAGTGACAAAATTTTCAAAAAAAAGGATAAAAGATCAAGTTACAGAAGTGGAAAACAATGGACCATTAAAACCGTGGTCATCAGTGTACCAATAGTTAGATGTTCGTATTTTATTGAAAACTCATACGAGATTGGCGGGAAGTACATCGACATGTTAATAGTGAGACACCATGGATGGCAGGGTCACAGGTGGTTCCTAAAAGGGAAGTCTGTGATTTAACTGCTGGGGAATCTATTGGGGTGTCCTGGGCCACTTCCATACTGATATCCGTGTGAAAATGTGCAAATATTCTTCTCATGGGCTCAAAGCTAACATCTAATAAAGACAAAGTTTTAGAAGAAAAGAACCCCTAGGTCTGCTTTCCCCAACCTCTCTCATTCAGACACATGAGTTGGCATAAATACTATTCACTGATTCTCTCTGGGGCCTTAGGCGGATCTCACCTAGACGTTTACCAACTCATGACTTGAATAATGAAATGTTCATTATAATTGTTTATTCAATATAACATGAGATAATTGGAGTTATTTTCCGTAATCGACCCCATAATTTTGATGCACGTCCTTCAACCAAACTTCAGTGCCAGATAGATGGTGAATAGTTATGCCATCCAGAGACACCGATGCTTACAAAAATTGCAGCCATTTGTGTCTGGAAAAGAAAACGCAGTGTACCCATTCTGGATGTGACAGCGATCGGTAAAACACTAGACCCTTTACCGAGGCCCCTCTAAGCGCTTCCGTTCTTGGACTGCATAGGGATGA
This sequence comes from Lynx rufus, assembly GCF_022079265.1. NCBI lineage: Eukaryota > Metazoa > Chordata > Mammalia > Carnivora > Felidae > Lynx > Lynx rufus. The sequence goes on along the minus strand of NW_025814833.1, from coordinate 35,089,245 downwards.
TGTTACAGATTCATTGCAATGGATGTTTTTAACAAATTTCAGTTTACTGAGAACCCATCCACTTATTCAGCAAATGTTTATTGAGCACCTGCTATGTTTCAGGTAATGTTCTAGGCTTGCGTATATATCCGTGAAGAAAACAAAACTTTCTTGCCTCCTGGAATGAATATTCAGGGGGAGGATGGAAAAGAAATATGTAATTACATATAACCTATCTGGAAGGGATAAGGCCTGAAGAAAGAAATGACGAAAGGGGTTACGAAGTATTGACATTGAAATTTTGAATAAGTGGTTCAAGGATAAAAGCAACGGGTTGACTTCTTGAGGCTTAACTTCCAAGAATTAACATGTGCATTTAAGTTTTTTACAGTTAAGAAGTTTGACGATTGTATATGCTCATGCCCCAAGTACCTGAAGCAAGATGCGGAACGTTTCCACGTCCCCGTAAGATCTCTTTGCTAGCACCAGTCAGTGCTTCTCCCTCCCCCCCCTCCCCAAGCAGTTGCTATTCTGATCTATGACTCTAGCAGAGTTTTGCCTGTTCTTGGACTTGATGGTAGTGAAAGTGTGCAGCGTTTGGGTGGTATGTTTACGTGTACATGCGCCTGTAGTTACCGCGCTGCTTTTGCTCCGGATAACGTGGGTGAGATTCTCTGAGTTGTGCAGGTTGCACCAGTTGGTTATTTCACATGGATGGATAGCATTCAACGTGAGTTTTTCATAACTTTTTTTTGTGTTGATGGACATTTGCGTTCTTTCTGTTTTCGGCTTTTTTTTTTTTTTTTTTTGCTTTGGTTTATTTATTTGTTTATTTTGAGGGACACCCGGGACAGCATCAGTGCGGGAGGGGCAGAGAGAGGGGGAAAGAGGGAATCCCAAGCAGGCTCCACACTGTCAGCACAGAGCCCCGTGCAGGGCTCGAACTCATGAACTGCCAGGTCATGACCTGAGCTGAAACGCTTAAGGACGCTTCACCAACTGAGTCACCCAGGCTCTCTCCCTGCCCCTGTTTTAGGCTTTTATATATAGGACTGCTTTGATCATAGCAATTAAAGTTTTTTTGTAGACTCATGTTTTCCTTTCTCTTAGGTAAATACAACTGGGATTTCTTTATCGTAGGGTATATGTGTATTTAGCTTTTACGAGTAACTACCAAATTGTTTTCCAAAATCATCATTTTATGCTCTCATTAGCAATGCATGAGAATTCCACTTGTTCCACATCCTTGCAAATATTTGGTATTGTGGATAATTTTTTATTACAGCTGTACTAGAGAGTATGTAGTGACAGTTTATTGTGGTTTTAATTGTACATTTTCCTTATGACTAATGACGTTGAATGCCTTTCCGTGTGTTTATTGGCCATTTGTTTAAAAAATAGCTGTTTATTTGCATAATTTTTCTCGTATTATTTGCCTTTTTGTTTTTGACTTTTGGAAGTTTTGTATGTATTTTGAATAAGAGTCTTTATCAGATATATGTATTATTTTTCTCAGTATGGGGTTTGCCTATTTTATTGTGGTTTCTTGTTGAAAAGGAGATTTAAAGTTGATGAAGCCCATGTTATCTAAACATTTTCTTAAAACTAGTGCTTTTCTAACTTGTCAAGAAATCTAACGTACACGAAGGTCAGGGAAGTGTTCTATGCTTTCTTCTAGAAGGCTTATGATCCTGGGATTTATGTTTGGATTGTGATTTATGGTACAAGGTCCAAGTTCTCTTTTTTTCCACACAGATACCCATGTGTTCTGGTACCATTTGCTGAAAAGATTTTCCTTTCCCAATTAAAATTACTTGGTGTATTCATGGAACATACATTGGTCTCTTTCTGTACCTTCTATTCTGTTCCATTGACCTTTATTTCTGTCCTTAAGCTAGTACTGCAGTGTCTTGATTACTGTAGCTCTATAATATGTTTTTAAATCAGATAATCGTTCCAATTTTGTTCTTTTTCAAAACTGTTTTGGCTATTCTACGTCCTTCTGCTTTTTGAACTTTTGAATCCTCTTGCCAATTTCTTCAAAAATGTCTGGTGGAATTCTTATTGGGATTGTATTAAATCTGTGGATAAATGCAGGGAGACTAAATATTTCAGTGTTGAGTTTTCCTATCCATGAATATGGGTTACCTCCCTTTGTGTTTTCCTGACTGTCCGAGATCTTTTTCTGTTCTCCAGCATGGCTGCCACCTTTTAGGGTAATTTCAGAGTTCTCCTTGCTTTCCATTCCTGCTCCAGGCTTTCTGTATTTTAGGGATCTGCCCAGCCAACAGTCTTCAGAAAAAAAATTGCCTTGCTTCAGATTTACTAAGAACTAGAGTAGCTACAAAGGATCTCTCTTAATTTTTGTGCTATTACCCTAGCTTTTGTGAAGACACCTCTGTGTACTCCGTGAAGACTCTTGGGAAAGATTTGACAGATGGATTCAATCTCATTCTGTTTTGAGGGATCTTTGAAATTCTAATTGATCACCCCAGCCAATGTATGGGCATTACAGCTTAGTAAACTTTTGGCTGGTTTTTTATCCCAGTCTATGGAAAAATATTTTCTTTCACCACTATTCCACCATGGACAAAAATAATCACGGACCTCTTCTCTTCCATGAAGTGCCTTTCTTTTTCTGGAATTTAGTTCATTGAGGTTTCTTGGATCTCAGCTTTCTGATATTTTGTTTGCTTGCTTTTGTTTTTGTTTCTGGTTTTAAACTATGATTTTTATAGACTACCTGGCTCTCTTTAGTTGTTGGGGTGGGAGCAGTGTTGTTTTTACAGATTTCTACATCCTAACTGGAAGCAGATGACCTGAGCAGGTGACCTTTGGGTACAGAACTGAGTGGAATGAGGGAGGTTGCCATACGGATATCTGCAGGGAGGAAATTGGAAGGGAATAGAAAGGACAAAGACATGTAGGTATGGGCTTGCTCGTTGTGGCGGAAGCATAGTAGGAAAGCCAGTGTAGATGGAGAGTAGTGAGGGATGGCAAGAGTTGTTGGCGAGGAGGTTGGAAAAGTACACAGAGGCCAATATGCCTCTTGTGGGATTTAGTAAGGACTTAACCTTTTACTTTATGGGGAATTGGTTGCTTTTGCAGGACTCAAACTGAGAAATAACCTATCCTGCCTTACACTTAATGTGATTACTCTAGCTATCGTATTGAGCGTAGAAAGAAAAGACTTCCAAAAACAGAGGGCAGGAAATCAATTTGAAGGCTATTGCAATAATCCAATTAAGAAATGATGATTGTTGGCTTGAGCTAGGGTGGTACTGTTACAGAGAGTGATAAATAATGATTGGATCTTAGATGTATTTTTGAAGTTACAGTCAACAAAATTTTGTACAACATTAGATGTGAGATGTGACAGTGAGTGAAGTCAGGGATGACTAAACAATTTTTTGGCATAAACAACTTGAAGATTTGCCATTATCTGAAATGAGGAATACTGCAAAAGGACTTCATTTGAAGGGAACATCAGGGCCTTTGGTTATATTAAGTCGTCTATTAGACATTCAAGTACTGATGTTAAGAATGACGTTTGACATATGCGTCTAGAGGATCAGGAGAGTGCTCGAAAGTATATATTTGGAAGTCAGCATTTGAATGGTAAAGTCAGGACATCGGGTGCGACCATCCAGAGAATGATAGATGAAAAATACCTGATTAAATGGGTTCTAGAAAGGATGGGGGGAAGAGATTGCGCTCACCTTATACACAATGCTTTCAAATTGTGCTGTATATAAGAAGGACTAGAGCTGTAAATAAAAGAAAAATGAGCTTACGAAGGGTATATTTTTAATTTGGAGAACTGATCTGTGTGTGTGTGTGTGTGTGTGTGTGTGTGTGTGTGTCTTAATGCTGATTAGAATGATCCATCAGAGAGAGCCAATTGTTTCTGTAGAAGAAATAGGGAACAATTGCCGTAGAGATGTCTCTAATTTGGCACAGACTACATAGGCACAGATGTAGGTAGGTGGGTGTATGTGGATGGTGGGAGCATTTGGAAATTCTTTTCTAATTCTTCAACATCCCTGGTGAAATAGGAAGCAGAATTATCTGCTGAGAATGAGAAGTGGAGAGGGGGTGTGGGAAGTTTGAAAAGATGGAAAAAAGTTTGGAATACTAGTCTAGAAAGGTGGGAGAAAGAACTGACTGCAAAAAAGAAAAAAATACTAGGATTACTTGAAAGCATTAAGGCCCAATCTAAAATTATTGATCATAATTTGGGAGATAATTGCCCATGGAGTTGTTAGTAATCTTCCATGTTCATTGTAGGCGTGGAGTGGGCAGGTCGTCGAGTGTAGGCCATCATTATTGAGGATAAGGGGCTAAAGAGTGGTGGGTACTCTGGAACAATTGTAATAATTGGTCAATATTTGGATATAGTAGTAGTATATTTGAGTTTTTAAAGGCACTCAGCATCCGGATTATTGAAATAGTGTGGAGTCATTTAATGTGGTGGTGATCACTTAAAAGACCATCTGAATTTGGCTTTTCACCATCAGGGTGACATTCAAAGCCCTTAATATAGTTGTATTCTTTATGATGTCACCCCTACCTTGAATCAGATGCCTTCCCTTCCACACTAAACTTTAGCTATGATGCCTGTCTTAGTCTGTTCAGGCATATAACAAGTATGCCATAGCTGGGGGAGGGGGGCTTATTAACAACAGAAAGCTACTTCTCACAGTTCTGGAGGCTGGAAGTCCAAGATCATAGTTGGGTTCTGGTGAGGGCCCTCTTCTGAGCTCTGGGCTGCTGACTTGTATCTTTACGTGGTGGGAGAGCGGAGGAAGCAAGAACTCTCCTGACTCTTAAAAGGGTACTAAACCCATTCGTGAGGGCTCTACCTTTATGACCTCCTCTAATCTTAATCACCTCCTAAGGGCTCTCCCTTCTCTAATGTTATCACATTGAGGAGTAGGGTTTCACTGTATTAATTTGGGGAGGAAACCTACTGCCCAAACCTACATTATGAACGTAGCCGACTCCGGAACAAGTTAATGTCTGTCTGTAGGTGGATTTCTCTTTTGTCAGTTGTTCAGTTGGCTTGCTCTAACTCTCTAAATTTTCCTCTTGAGCCACCTACTCTGCCAGGCTTTCCTTGATCACCTCTTCCTGGGGTACTCCTCTGTTCCATTCACTCTTAGCACAGAGAGAGAGAATGTGTGCATCACAGTGGAAAGAGTAGTCTCTGAAGGCAGAGAGATGAATGCAGGGTCTACAATTTTTATATCTACACTGCAGCTGTTAGACCTTGAGCAAGTCGCTTAAGCTTTCTCTCAATTTCCACATTCACACACTTGTGAGAATAAAACCCCACAGGGTTGTTGTGGGAATTAGAGAAGATTAACGCACATAATAAGCACTGAACAAATATTGTGCAGGAAAATGAATGCATTTCTGTTTATCTTATACATGTAATTGCTTATCAATCATAAATATTCAAAACAATAACCAAAATCCTGATTTTAGGATTTAAGTTATGGGGATTGATATAAGGATACAAAATATATATTCCATGCAAGTTGTTTCTGTATCTTGGCTATTGTGAATAATGCTGCAGTGAACATGGGTGTGCAGTTATCTCTTCAAGATCCTGATTTCATTTCCTTTGCATATATACCCAGAAATGGAATTTTTGGAACATATGGTAGTTCTATTTTTAATTTTTGGAGGAACTTCCATACTGTTTCCTATAATGGCTGTACCATCCTTCATCTGTTTTTTAATAAAAACAATATTCAATTCAAAAAAATTTTTAATTAAAAAGATAACATTTGTATGTAACTTATGTATGCCATGACCTAGAGTGAACGGGTACTGTTTAGAGTAATGAGATGCAGTGGGTAAGTGGAGGTATTGTGGTCCCCAGTGTCTTAGTCTTCCGTGGAGAACAATCACAATAATGCCATTTATCAGAGAAATGTTTGAAATGTGAGAATACGTTCCAGAGTTCTCTAGAGATAGACATATGAGAAAAGGGAAAACAAAATCCTCCAAGTAATGGAAATTCTCCCAATGGAGCTCATGAATTCTTCCACAGATGAGCTCACATGAAAGAATGACTGAGGCCGTTGTAAGAATCCACACTCGTAACATAGCTGTCAAAGTTCACCTCTACATTCCCCCGCATAACTGAGATTAAGAAATAAAGTATTAATAGAATGTCATAAGATACCTTCCTACCCTTAGTAGATATTCGCCTATCTTCCCCATAAATAACCATTATCTTTGTAGTCAATACCATTGACTATTTTTGTCTGTTTTTGATGTTACGTTTGTGTGTGTAATGTCAAAAGGACATTATTACATTTTCATACAATATTTGCTACTTTGTACTTCTTTCTTTGCTCATTCTTCTATTCCAAGTTTCATCCATAGTTTACATGTAGCATGGAGTCATCTATTTTCCGTTGATGTATAGTACTCCGTTGATTACTATATGAAAATTATTTCCCCATCAGGGTTGTATCCAGTTTGGAGCTATTACAATAATGCTCCTGTTCATCTGCCGTCAAGTCTTTCCCTATGGTAAACTGCAATGGTCTTCCAACAAATGATTTCATATGCTAAAAATAATAGTGCTTCTATGTAATCTCTTGTACGTGTCTTCATCCACACGTGCACACATGTATCTTGGCTATCCATTTAGGACTACAATTGCCAGATTGTAGGATCTCTTCAGTAGACACTAACAAAAAGTTTTCCAAAGGCAGTAGGCCAATGAACACATTACAGAAGTGCATGAGAATGTTAGTTGCTCTGTATTGTTGCTATCAGTTGATATTGGCTATCTTTTTAATTGTAGCTATTCTGGTGACTGTATATGATGGTATCCCATTGTAGTTTGAATTGCATTTTCATGGCAAAAGATGTTGAACAGCTTTCCATGTTTATTGTCAACCTGAATATTTTGTGAAATGCCTGTTCAATTCATTTGCTCATTTCTCTACTGAGTTTAATTTTTTTTTATTGACTTGTAAGAGTATTTATATATCCCGTACATGAATCTTGCCAGAAATGTTAGAAATATTGTTTTCAATGCTGTAGCTTGCCTTTTCATATTCCCATTGATAAATTTTGATAAAAGTTCAATTTATGAATATTATCTCTTACCACTACTGTTTTATAGCCTTCATAAATCTTTGAATACCTCGGGGTGCCTGGGTGGCTCAGTCGGTTAAGTGTCCGACTTCAGCTCAGGTCATGATCTCATGGTTCACGAGTTCGAGCCCCACGTTGGGCTCTGTGCTGACAGCTCGGAGCCTGGAGCCTGCTTCCGATTCTGTGTCTCCCTCTCTCTCTGACCCTCCCCCCCGTTCATGCTCTGTCTTTCTGTCTCAAAAATAAATAAACGTTAAAAAATTTTTTTAAAAAATCTTTGAATACCTCAAGTCCACAAAGATAATTTCCAATATATGTATATATTTGTGTGTGTGTGAAGACTTGTTTCACTTTTCATGCTGGAAAACATATGGAATTGACGTTCATGTATAGTTTCAGGTACTGATAAAGGCTTATTTTTTCCAAGTATATAGTAAATTGACCCAGAACTATTCATTGAAGAAACAATACCTTTTATACTGCCTTGCAATGATACCTGTATCATAAATCAAATGACTGTATGTGTGTATGAATGTGTTTCTGGTTTCTCCTTTTTAGCCTATCTGTCTTTAAGCCAAATGCGTACTTCTCATTATTGTAGCTGTAAAATGTCTTTATAGACAATAGTGTAAGTCATCCAGCAGTCCTCTTTTAAGATTGTCTTGTCCCTTTGCATTTCCATATAAATTGTAGAATCAGCCTGTCAATTTTGTAAATATTTTCAAGGGGATTTTTATTCAAATTGCATTGAATCTATAGATCAACTTGTGGATAAAGGACATTGTCACAGCCTATAAGCACGCTATGTATATATATGTGTGTGTGTGTGTGTGTGTGTATATATGTATATTGGGATCTTTTTAAAAATGTTAGTAATATTTCATTCCTAGTTAGTCCGATGCTGTGTCTCCCTCTCTCTCTGCCCCTCCCCCGTTCATGCTCTGTCTCTCTCTGTCCCAAAAATAAATAAACGTTGAAAAAAAAAATTAAAAAAAATAAATAAATAAAAATGTTAGTAATATTTCATTCCTAGTTAGTCTGCTTGTATTTTATCCCTTTCATATAATACTGCATTTCTTATATTTTATTTAGGATTTTTGCATCTGTGTTTATGAGAGAGACTGCCCTATAATTTTTTTTGGTGTTATTGTAAAATTTTCTATCAGAGTAATGGTGACTTCATTAAATGAAGTGGGAAATATCTTTTCTATTCTCTGGAGAATGAACTGGTAAAGCCATCTTAGCCTGGCATTTTCTCTCTTTTGTTAGTTTTGGTTTATTGAGCTTTTCTAGGAATGTATTCTTTTAATATTTTTTTTTTCAACGTTTATTTATTTTTTGGGACAGAGAGAGACAGAGCATGAACGGGGGAGGGGCAGAGAGAGAGGGAGACACAGAATCGGAAACAGGCTCCGGGCTCTGAGCCATCAGCCCAGAGCCCGACGCGGGGCTCGAACTCACGGACCGCGAGATCGTGACCTGGCTGAAGTCGGACGCTTAACCGACTGCGCCACCCAGGCGCCCCTCTTTTAATATTTTTAATAAATTTTTATATTTTCATAAAGATTTTCCTGATATATTTTTATTTTGCTGTCTATAGAACCTGTATAGACTTTTCTTTTCATTACTGACATGGGTGATTCTTGCCTATTTATTTTTCTTGAGTGATCTTATTAAGGATTTATCATTTGTGTTAGTCTTTTCTAAGAATCAACTTTGGGTTTTGCTAATTCTTTTTTTGTACATTTTTTTCCCTATCTCATTGATTTTTCTTTTTCATCTTTGTTTGGTTTTGTTTTCCTCTTCTTTATCTTGAGATTGATACTTATCAGTTTAAGCCTTTCTTCTTTCCTCGTACTGTGTTTAGAAGAGTTGAGAGATGAACCACTACAATAAAAACACAGATTATCAATTGTCACTTGAGTTGAGAGTAAACATAGTGTGACAGCCAACCTGCATTGGATGAATGGTACTGGAGGTTTAGCAACACACTACGTAATTGCTGTTGGAGACATGTCGGTAACTCCATGAGCAATGAGGAGGCATCATGGATTTCGAGAGGTAAGAAACATGATTAGAGTCATCTTGGGAATATTAATCTAGTCCTTTTGGGAAAGGTGAATCAACAAGGAGAGAAATAATTATTTCAGGAGGGAGATAATGAGTGTGGCAGTACTAACTATGGAAAGATAGGTGGGGAAATTTACAAGAAATTTGGATACAGGGCAGGGAATATGTGAAGGTTTTTTTCTTTTTTATGTTGTTGGATTAGTCTAGCTACATCTCTTTTCAACATCTTAGAGAAAGTGACTAAGAAAAGGGGATTCTTTAGTGAACAGAGAATGCAGTGTGCAATGTAGCCCGGGAAAGATGCAATCCTGTATGAGAACATTATCTGTTAGTATAGAGAGTAAAGAATGTGACTTCTCCAAACCATTCATGTTGATTGTGCCTATAAAATGTTTAAAATAACTTACTGATGTGAATGATTTGGTCACACAACAAATCACTTAGTGGAATGATAATCATCAAATAAGTTTAGGTAACTGAACCAGTACGGTGTGCATGCATTCTATTTGTAATTTTTCATGAAAACTTTACCTGTACATCTAAAAAGGTGAAAAATCCTACATTAAAATCAATCATGAAAAGAACATCTGAATTATCTGTAGCGCCGCCATCATTCTCTCTGCCTGCATCTTGACTTATTTTGCTTTGTAGCATTTATACAAACTGATGTAATCTTCGTTCATTTTCGGTTTGTTTCTCTAGACTATTTATCTCTATGACGGAAAGGTATCTGGGTTGTTTTCCTCCTATCCCACCGCATAGAACATTTGGAGTCATGCAGCACTTTGAAGATAAATACTGACTGAATGAATGATGGAATGAACGGGTGGATTTGTAAACTGTGTCTACTATATTATCCTCAAAACTTCCAGAAGATGAAATGAATGATTTAGGCTCCCGGAAGGCTAGGGTTTGTTGTACGAGGAGTTGTGCTACCCTTAATTTAGCATTCTTCTTCCAATCTGAAGAGAACAAAAGGATGGTACTCATTATCTATTCTCTTGGAAATCTTAGGAACGGATTCTAAAATTTATTTTGACCTGGTTAAAATACACAAAGAGACTTCAGATTTCTCAAATTAGCTATTGAGGTGCAGAGAGGGGACAATTGCACAGGACAGATGAAGTACCTGCCTTGGGTACTTTTGACTTCTCTAATCTTTATCCTCGTTCTGGCCCTCGTTAACTGACATTGGAGTATTACAGTTGTCTAATATCTGCCCTCCTCTCTTGTATCTGTGTCCCCCAGTTCTCCATGTCCGGCACACAGGAAGTATTTGGCTAATTGAATCCAATTAAAGCTAGTCTCCACATATTGTCATAATCCCAGCTCAGAGGTATTTTGCTATTCGTTATCTGACCTATATATTTCTTACGTCCAGCCTCTTTACCTCGCTTTTAACACACTTTAATCAAAGTGATGTACATTCTATTCCATGTACGTTTTTTGTGCATTTCTGCCCTCCTTTCTGTCCAGACTGTAAAGTCTGCCTAAGTGCTACTTTTTTTTTTTTTTAATGCCTTCTCCCTAGCTAGTAGTAAGTACTTTTCCCCAAATCTGACCTCCACGGTATTATATTTGTGCCTCCATGATGCTTGGATATAGGTATCTGTGTACGAATTTGGCTCACGTATTAGGTTACAATAAGCCTCCAGAGGGCAGAGCCCACATTTAATACCGTTTTACATTCCCCAAAGTGCCTATAACTGGACTTTAAAGAATTGTTTGATAATTGAGTAAATGGCCTATTCGGATACGAGACACGAGTCTTCTCATAAGCTTATTTTTCACACATTCTTCTGACCGGTTGTGTCCAATTCAGAGCTAAGTAGGCGAACTTATTAAATTGTAATCACTTGGTTGGACAAAAGCTGACTTCATAAATCCTAGTTTAATAGCCTGTCTGTAATTTCTGTAGGGTTTTGCAGCTGTGTGGTAATGCTGGTTTAGCCAGTGAGTTCAATTATTGAAATTCTACAGCCCTCACTACTCTCGAGGGGGTAAATAGCCTGTTTGCCGTGGGTCAGAAGGCCTCCTTTTGGGGATTTCTGTGTGGAGGTTCCTGGGGTGTAGCACCTGATTTTCATGCTTGTACACTGATCCCAAAGAAATCACTTGGGCATCTCCTAATCTTTTATATCCAGGGTGATGTTTTGTTGTCCATGTAAAAGAAAGTAGGTGTGGGCATGTTTTTTCCTCTACAGGCCTCCGTATTTTCGATGCGCGATATTTCAGATCTTCACAGTTAAGCATGATGTTATGTTTGGGTTTTTTGTAGATGACCTTTATTGGGTTGAGGAAGTTCTTACCATATTTATATTTTGTTTGGTGTTTGTTATGATACTGCTTGATTTTGGGGTATGAAAACAAACTTGGATTCCTGGGTTAAATCTCACTTGGTCGACTGTATATAATTCTTTGTAATTGTTGCTGAATTTGGTTTGCTACTAGTTGATTTTTTAATTTTTTTGCATATATTAAAACAGGAATTTTTTCATACTTTGCTCGTGATATGTTTGAATTTTGTAGGAGGGTGTGATGGATTAAATGTTGCCCCCGCAACTCCTGTGTGGAAACACGACCCCCTCTTGTGATGGTACTAGGAGCTGAAATCTTTGGGAGATCATCAGAATTAGATGAAGTCATGAGAGTGGAGCCCTTATGAAAGGTATTAGTTCCCTTTTAGCAACTCCTAGAGAGCCTGCTTCCTCTCTCTGCCGTGTGAGGTTACAGTGAGAAGTTGCTGGTCTGTAAGTCTGAAGAGGGATCTCACCAGAACCCAACTGGGCTGGCATCCCGATCTTGGACTTTAAGCCCTCAGAATGTGAGAAACCAATTTTTGTTCTTTATACTATGGTATTTTTGTCATAGCAGCCAGATCTGGCAGAGTGAAGAAGGGTTCCTTACTCCTTTAGATCTTGGAAAAACTTTTGAGGGATTGGTATTAATTCTTCTGTTAATGTTTGCTAGAATTTACCACCGACCCCTCCTGGGCCTGGGATTTTCTTTGTTGTGATTTACCTGATTTTAATTTGCATTATCACTTGTAGCCATCTGATGACAATATTCCTTCTGGTATCGATTGTTGTCACCTTTACCGATGTGACATTTGTGCGGATACAAATCGTTGTCTTAATTTTCTTCTCTTTCAGATGGGGTCAGATTATAATACTTAATTATATTTACTCCAGACTTATATAGAATACAAATGAGCCCAAATGCATGAGAGTCCTAAAAGTGTAAATCAGACATATTTGCACACATAGTCTAGGTTCTCGTACATTCCTCTTCTCATCTTAGTCCCTGGCCTGCCAGCATTTTCTGGTTGCTCTAATATAAGGCTTTATCTGTTCTAGTATGCTGGACTCAAATCCTAAGATTTAGATAGTAAAACTAAATTTATATTATCTGCAGAGATACTGCTCTGCTATTACTGTATTATCCGAACACTTCAGCTTTTTCTTGTTTGAAGCTTTCCATTTTAGAATGGAATCTAGTTTTACTTCAGCGAAACTAAAAGGGTCGTCATTGGTTTCCCCGAATCCCAGAACAAAGGAGCTCTCTCAAAGGAGAATTTATATCTGTTTCTAGAGAAAGAAGACAAAAATCAATGAAAAACATACTTTCGTGTCTTTATTGTTTTCTCCCCTCTTACATTTTTTTTTCCTTGACGTTAGAACCTCTCTCGGCCTAACCACACCACTCCACACTGTTAACCAGTAGCAAAAGGCCAACCGTGTAGCACATCTGTCTCCGTTCATTATCCCAAGTAGGTTGGAAAAATCTGCCCTCAGTGTTTGCCTCAACTTATTTATATTTCTTCCTTCAGTGTTGAGGACTGGAGAGGAGAGTCTGAGACACGCATGTCTCTGTTCTTCTCTTTACGCTCTTGGGCTAGAAAGAATGGGCTTTCTTTTACTTCATCTTTCTAGGTCATGTAATTGTTACGCTATAGGTCGATACATCTCATTAACAAACATGGTAGGTAGAAAGGTTATCTTCTGCACATTATGGGGTGGTCTCCAGTCCTTCGTCCTCATGGATCAGTTCTTAAAATTGTCCTTGAAATGTCAATTAGAAGCTAAAGGATTTTGGGTATTTTTCTCTCAATAATACATGGATCTTGAGCTCTTCCCAGGTTGCAAATCCTCACTACCTTGGCCTACTACCTGCAAGAGACAGACATGCCTTTGAAAGAGGGTAGACCTGCTAAGCAGGAAGAGAGAGCAACATCCCTGTATTGTTTTCTTTTTTTAAGTCCAAAATTTGCCTCCGTTTTAGCTGTTTTAAGACTGGCGCGTAATAATTTAGATGATATGTTGTGCCACATCAAAAGTATTTTTCAAGGTCAAAACCACATCGGAGGGACTCTAGTTCAGCCTCACTCTTTTATGTGCCTTTATTTTTATTGCTTCACTACTCATCCAGTCATTCGCAACATTTCTACTGTGCGCTCTTGGTCCTCTCTTTTAACAGTCTTCTGACTTGATATATTGGCGAGGACAGTCTCTTCTGGGCTTGGTTACGGTCTCCACCTTTTATTTAATCCCTTTATTAGGTTTGTCATACCCAGATGCATATCACCTGACTCTGACTCCTGCTGCGGACCAGTCAACGCTCATGAGTTACTGCCAAAACTAGGGCATCTCCTCTTAATATGTTTGCTAATTCATTCACTCTGTAACACACTCATCCATTCACGAACGTCTGTTTTCATTCTACAAACATCTAATGACTGTCTGCCAGTAGACAGTAAGGGTAATGATGAGAGCACCCAAATACTATCTTGAATCGTACTCCAGAAATTTCTTCTAAACTTGCTCCTCCCTCAGCCTTACCCACTGCCCTGCTTTCACTCTTACGTCTCTTCAAAGCCTATTCTCAGAACGGCAGCCAGGTTGATCCTTTACAAACATATCTGAGGCCCTGTCATTCCTCTGCTGAAAATCCTCTGGTTCCCCATCTCAAAGTAATAACCCAAGTCTTTATAATAGTTTTTGAGGGCCTTGGAGTCTTGTCACAATTTTACTCTGTCCCTGCGTCCTGATGCTTGCCCCTCCATCCCAACGCGCTTGGCATTAAGTCCACTGGCATCCTGGGTCTTCATTGAACTGCACAGTCGAACTTTTGTCTCAGGGATTTTGTACCTGTCTTATTAAAAGCACTGTTTCAAATATACTGTTCAAATCAGATATTATCCACAGTGTTAAATCCCTCATGTCCTTTAAGTCAATACTGGGATATTTTCTACTCAAGAAGGCATTGCCTGATCAACGTTGAAAAATAGACACACAGACAGACAGACACACACACCCCTGACATCTCTTCCCATTTCCCTCCTTTATCTCTCTCCTTAAAATTGATCACTATTCACATACTACATATGTTAACCTATCCATTACGTTCATTTCTCTGAGAACCCTTGCTAGAATATAAGCTCCATGAAGGTGAGTTTTTTTTTCTTCCTTTATTGTGCTTACTGCTACATCTCTACCACCCAGAATATTATCTGGCACAAAACGGTCACTGACTGCGTAATTACATAATTTTCAAGAGGCAGTTGGGTTCAGAGAGCCCAACGTGAAGGAAACATATATAAAGTCTATAGGAACACCTAGGAATAAGTTTGTTGTTCAGGATCTACATGAATAAGCTAGAACTACTTCTTGAGAATAAAAATGTGACTCGATTAAGGGAATAAAAAAATCATCATCCCATGTAGGAAGTCTACAGCCTGAAAATGCGATAAAATTTCTCTCATTGCTCCAATTTCTGTCTTATATGGTAAGATGTGTGCGTGCGTGTCTCCTCACTTAAGTTTTAAAGGTCTTAATTTTGTATGTAGTTTTTCCCATCATGGAACCTTTAACACAATAGAAATTCAATAAATGGATATTGCCTTGCTTACTACCTGCTGTGCCTTCCCAGTATGCCTTTTATTGTGGCCAAAATACGCTATTTCCTCCGTACCCATTATGTACCGGCATGCCTAGGATTATCATTGTCTTCCTTTGTATGTCCTACCTGATGAAGTTCTGTTTAGGAGATCCAATCTAAATCAACGCTGTGAAACAACCCCCAGCTTCTCAGGAAGAGTTAATTCCCTGGCTTCTTTGTTTTCATAACATTTTGTACACGATGCTCCCAATCATGGAGATGAGGGCGACGAGCTAAGAATGTGTGAGCCACAGGAGCCACACGTAGTCTGGACCCTGGCCGCTACAGAGTACCACACCTTCACACCGGCCCTGACAACTGCAAGGAGCAGAGCTTGTATGCCAGTGAACGCACTCACTTGAGGAAGATAAAGCCATAGATGTTATTCGCGATCTTTATTACCCTCCTCCAACCATGCCACTTGAGAATTTAAAATATTAAATCGGATCATATCTCCCCTTAGCTCAGAATTCCCCAATGGCTTCCTCAACACTTCGACTACTCAGACACAGTCCGCACTCCTCACCAGCCTGCAGAGTCCGGCATGACGTGGCCCTCGGCACACCTCCTTACCTTCGCTTTTACCATTCTGCGCTCACTGACTCTGCTCCAGCCACGCTGGCCTTGTTGTTGCTCTAACACAACCAAGCTTGTTTCCATCCCCGAGCTTGATACCCTTGCCAGCGTGTCTCCCAGCAAAGCGCTTCCCTCGGGTATTTTCTCACACTGTCATGTGGGAATGTGCTGGAATCGTACCTCCTCAGAAGCCTTTGCTGACCCCGCGATATAAAATGTTCTGCCACGGAGGCCTTCACCCGTGGTTTGTTTCTTCATGGCTCTTCTTGCTGGCTGGTATTACGTTACAGACGTTGTTGTTATAACGTGACGGTGTTGTTTCTCTCCCCTGCCAGGACGTTAGCTCCATCAGGGCAAGGGTTTGGTCTGCTTTATTCACTGTGGCATCCCTAGTGCCCAGGACTGTGCTCCTAACATAGTAAGTTTTAAGAATTTTTGTTGAAGGAACGTATAAACTTGGAGCAAGTCCGATTGTTCAAATATGCCTCCATTGTTGACTAAAACTCCATCACGTTTAATCACTGTGTCGTCTACCTGAAGGTAATCTAACGCTGTATGGTAACCACACTGGAATATAAAAAAAGAAAACCCTGCCTCACATCTATCTTTGTCCTCAACGTAATAGCCTCCTTCTTTGTAGAATTATTTTTCTTCTGATTTTCTCAACAACCCTGTGAATGCGGGAAGCGTATGTAATCATGACTCTTATTTATAGATTAAGAAACTGAGAGCTCACGGAAGTTAAGTAATTCATCTCTGGTAACAGTCAATAAGTGATCGAGGCAGAAATCTAGATCTTAGTGGCTCTAATAGCGCTTTCCTTTTGATCACAGTGCCCCATACTTCTTGAGCAACTGTAAATAGGTCTATTTCTTTTCCACATAATAGCCCTCTAATTCATAAAATTAATAATCGGCCATTGTGTTATTTCCACTTAGTATATTTGTCCATTTTCTTTAACTTTTTCTGTTACAGTTTTCCAACCAGGTAGCATCATGGTTGTTTTTGTCTAAATGCAGTCCAGTATGTGTATGTACATCTTAAAAGGGAGAGCTCTGATTTAAACCATGTTCTAGCTGTGATCTGACTGGTCCCAAGCACAGTGAGATTACTAGTTTGGTGATCTGGGGCCTGGTTTTCTGTTATTGTTATGGATGCTTGCACTGGATTTAGAGAGACAGCCGAGAACACTATTGGACATTGTGGTTGACTTTGTGATTTTTCAAAGGAGCTTCTGTCTGACAAGAAGTTTCCTCCATTTGGTCTACTGTAATTGATCAAAAATCTATTCCATGCAAGCAAGCTAAAGGTGAAACTTTCATGTATCATTTTAATTTTATTTTGTATGTTTACTTAGGGAGCATGCATGAACATGGGTGGAGCAGAGAGGGAGAAGGAGAGAGGGAATCTCAAGTAGGCTCTGGGCCATCAGCGCAGGGCCGGACGTGGGGCTCGATCTCACGAACTGTGAGATCATGACCTGTGTGGAAATCAAGAGTCAGACGCTCAACCAACTGAGCAACCCAGGTACCCCTCGTGTATCTTCTTTAGAGTCTATCATGTTGACTTTATTCAGCCTAGTGGTCCAGGAGGATCACCGGGGAACTTGATTTTGTCATCACTCTATCCTGTAAAATATTATTTAATCATCTGTGGAAAAATAAGTACCTTTTTTAATATCATTCCGTCAAGATATGGAAATTCATTGTATCTGACTCAGCTTCATTTCTTAGTGTATTTTATCCCGTTGCGCAAATCAGACTTGTAGGCCTGGAATCTCTACCTTTTTCCCCCTCTGCCTAGTCAAAACATTTACTTGTAGTTCTGTTTTCACCAACTTATAAAAGACTATTCTTATTTTTCTTTATGGACTCTGAATATAGGCATAATTTCATACACTCTCTTAACTCTTTAATCTTACATACAATGGTTGTCTGTGGACGAGGGCTAAGTCTATGGTAGTATATGTACCCATGGGACCAAGTACAGTTCTTGATACCTTGTAGGTGCCCTGAAGGTTCTTTCTTTAATGTTCTAGGAGATCTGGGAATATAAGCCTGCTTAGGCTTGCGGTTGTATTGTTATATACCCGGTGCTGAATACAGTGCTTGGCAAAATAGTAAAGCAGTCCCTAAATGTTCAGCGAACGAGTGAGGGAACGGCACTGTGAAAACCCTAATCAGTCAGCTGTTAAGAGCCAGAAGTCACCTACACATCCATCCAATCATTCGCTGAGCATTTACTGCATGTCTACATGCCAGGCACTCTTCTTGGGGTATTGGGGTTATAGCGGCAACTAAGAGTGGTAAGTTTCCTGCATCGGAGGGCTTACGTTCTAACGGAGAGTGGCGAAACAGTAAGCCAGCATTCCAAGAAAATGTTTTCACACAAAGGCATGTGCCCAAGCAGGAAATAGGGTAATTATGTTAATGTGAGAGATACTGACATGAGGTCTACTCACCAACTAGTTTTGCAAACAAGGGTAGGAGTGAAATGACACAAAATGTTTGAGCTCACTCCTTGGCCTTACGAAAGCCAAGTGCCGTACAAATCCTTAAAATGGGACTTCCCTCTCTGCTCTTTTCTGCTAATTGCTTGTAGTGGGTCGAATAGCTACCTTCAGAAATCCCTTCCCCTGGCGGGTGCCTGGTTAGCTCAGTTGGCTGAGCGTCAGACTTGGTTTTGGCTCAGGTACGATCCCAGGGTTGTGGGATAGAGCCTCACGTTGGGTTCTGCCCTGAGCGTGGAGCCTGCTTGGGACTGACTCTCTCCCTCTGCTCCTGTCCCGTGTGCACGCTTCTCTCTCTCTCTCTCTCTCAAAAAAAAAAAAAAAAAACAAAACAAAACCTTTCACCTGGAACCTCAGCATGTGACGTAATTAGGTGTTGGCAGAAGTAATTCCTTAAACTAAGTGAGGTCATAGTGGATTAGGATGGGCTCTAATCCAATGACTGTCCTTTAAAAGAAGAGGGAAATTAGGACATAGACACACGCAGGAGAGATCTCCAAATGAAGACACACAGAGCCTCAGGAGGAAGGCTACAGGACAACTAAGGCAGAGATTGGAGTGATGCACCTGCGTCAGCCAAGGACATGAGGGATTCTCTCGGGGATCGGTGGCATTTGAGAGAACTAGGAAGAAGCCACAATAATTCTCTCCTAGAGCCTTCCGAGCAAGTTTGACCCTACCCACAGCTTATAAAGACTGGAAGTCAAATATTGATTGTGAGAGATGGATTTTCTCTTGTTTTCAACCACCAAGCAGACCCGTGGCTTAGAAAATGTGGAGAGAGGCTCTCATTAGCATGTTCAAGTGATCTTGACCAATTGAATTGAAGGAACTTCCGTGGCTAAGAGTTGGGGAGCTCTCCGGAGCCTAGGTCAAGTCTTATAGCCTGAAGCATTAAAGCACATTAAGAACTTTATTTTTGCCTCTCATCATTTATACCTTCAGAGTCCAGAAGGGCTAGGAATTTTAGTATAAACTAAGGCAATTACCTAAAGCCCACCTGAAAATCCTCTTAAATGCACAGAAATAAGGAAGAAGCAATAGGATATCCTGGCTTCGGAGGTAAGAGACGTGGCTTGGAATTTGGATATCAGTTCCTCTGTCTTCTCACTGTATTAGCAAGGCAAAGGCACTTATGGGCTCTGAGACTCAGTTTACTCAGGCATAGAATAGGAAAAATGGCAATTGCTCGTCAGGGATTTTGTGAAGAGTAGAGCTAATGTAACAAAGTCCCTAGCAAAGCGTCTGGCAAATATCATACCCTCGGTAAACAGTTGGTGTTATTAAACTTAGTTAAGCAAAAACTTGGAAGTGTAGAAATACCAGTTTCAGGGAGGTAAAACCCACTTTGGAAAGTTATTTGGGCTATAAAGGCTGAAGGCACAACTCATGATCAGCCTTCATTTAATTCCATCCACGGAAGTTAGACTTTGGAGAGTATTTTCCTCTGGTCTTTAAATGTCTTCTAACATTAATTGTTTCAGGGTCTCCCAATTGCTCTGTTGAATGTCGAATGTAGGAAGCTTTCTGTTCGCTGTATCCACACTGTTCGAGCTCTGGTGTATTCAGCCGGCCACTTGGAGTGGATCGTGGGCTCCCGAGCTCTGGCATTGGCCCAAGTTGACGGTAAATTCCTCCAGCTTTAGCGCCGAGCATCTCTTGCCCAGCATGAGAGCGAATCTACCGCCAAGCCAAAGTGGGTATTAATACAGATTTGCACTCTGATTTTTAAATGTCAGCGCTTTCTCTTCCAGCCTCGTCCCACGGCAGCGGCAGTTGAAGCAGAGGCTGGTGGAAGAGACCTCCGAAGGGTTAAGGGGTTCCTTCTGAAGTCACGGCTAACTGTCGTGCTCCAGCGTTCTTTTATGCTTTCCGGTGACACCGTGTCCCCACGCATAAGCGTCTTGGCATTTTACAAAAACGTTTCAAGCCGATGGTTCTTTCGTTGCCACGTTTGCCTTGCTATCTTCTCCCCGCAGATGCTCTCCTCACACAGTGTTCCCTTTGAAGTCAGGCAGTCGGGAATCTTCGGCGGAGAGGGAGCCGGCAAATTGCGGCAGTTCGAACAGTTTGTTTTGCTTACTGTGTGCTCATTTGGGAGCTTTTAGATCTCCTAGGCTGCAAAAGAAGTTGTGCATTCAAACACTCGGCCACTGACTTGGGGAGTAAGTTCGTACTATCGCCTTGGAGCCGAAACCGAACTCTTAGCACAATTAATATTATGCCAGCATCGAACATTCATGTCAGGAGGCAGTATATTCTAAGGCATTGATTTGCACTTTGTGGTCTAGAGACCACTGGGGGCCCGGAGATATTTTTAGGGTGTCCACGAAAACTTCAAAATCATTTTTTTTTCCTTTTGCTTTCTCCTTCTCTCACGAGTATAGAGTAGTCCGCACAGAACAAACTGAGGGTTGCTGGAGGGATACTGGGGGGCGATGGGCATTAGGGAGGGCACTTATTGGGATGAGCGCTGGGTGTCATATGTAAGTGATGGGCCACCAAATTCTCCTCCGGAGACCAATACTACACTGTATGTGAATTGACTTGGATTTCAATTAAAAGAAAAAAAAATAGACTATTCGAAAGGCTACTTGAGGTATGATATTGCAATAGGCTGAAGGCAGAAGCAGGGAAGAGAGTCGAACCTGCTTTTAAAGGAAGCATTGAAGAGATTTGTAATAACGTGAAGCCATGCTATCCTCCTCGCTATTCTATTTTTGGAAGTGTGGTTATTTCATGTTTGAATGCGATGGTTTTATTGCCTTTTTATTTTTTATTTATTTATTTATTTTTTCAACGTTTATTTATTTTTGGGACAGAGAGAGACAGAGCATGAACGGGGGAGGGGCAGAGAGAGAGGGAGACACAGAATGGGAAACAGGCTCCAGGCTCTGAGCCGTCAGCCCAGAGCCCAACGCGGGGCTCGAACTCACGGACCGCGAGATCGTGACCTGGCTGAAGTCGGACGCTTAACCGACTGCGCCACCCAGGCGCCCCAACCCCTACTGTACTTTTTAAGATAACCTTTGAAAATATTTTCCAAGTAGGGCCTTAGAATGGCATATTAATGAAGAAGCTACAAATCCATATTGATGCCAACTCATTGATTGATATCAGATGGAAAGAAGGATATTCCCTGTATGGATACATAGTTGCAAACTATGCAGACTACCAAGTTTGAGGAGATGCGGGCTCCTTATTATTTGATAGAGGACTATAGCCATATAAGCTTACAGATTCATAAATAACAAAGGCTAAAAAATCTAAACCATATCTTTTTTTTTTTAATGTTTATTTGTTTTTTTTTGAGAGAGAGCAAGCACAAGTGGGGGAGGGGCAGAGAGGAGGACAGAGGATCCGAAGCAGGCTCCGTGCTGACAGCAGAGAGCTCGGTGTGGGGCTTGAACTCACGAACCACGAGATCATGACCCGAGCCAAAATTGGACGCTTAACCCGCTGAGCCACCCAGGCACCCCTAAACCGTAGCTTGCTTCTTGGGTATACCTTACAATGAACTGACGACATCCTTGCATTTACCTCATTTCTGCATTTGGGAATTCTTTACGTACAAAACGTGGAAATTTGAAGCAATTATGTAGAACACAAGAGCAACATAAATATTGACCAAAAACATCTGATGCAGCAACAACCCTAAATAGTAAAGGACTGACATATGCTCAGACGCTGGATTATGAGAGGCTTCTGGGACTCCTGCCAAGGTTAAACCTGCTACCAAGGGTGATCACGTGGTCTCATAGCCCAGTCCAGACTCTCATCCCACAGACCCCTTGACTCCATTGCTTCCAAAGTTAAATTACAGTGACATCACCGAAGTCTATGGATATCAATAATGTTTGGAAAATCAGGATAAAACGGCATGCCTGTGTTTGTGTTGTCCTGCTGTCTAAATTACGAGAACAAAATTACGAGAAACTTGCTAAAATGGCATGCTTAACACTGCCCGTTGTTTGGAATACTCTTTTCCCACTTTCTCCTTTTTCTACTCATTCAGTGACATTTGGGTCTTTTCTCCCTTGTGTTCTCTCACGTAGCACCTGCCATAAATCTTGATTATAGCACATGTCACATTGCTGTACTTATTAGTTTCTATGTTTTCTTCCCCAAGACTGAGTTTGTAATCATATTTTGTGTCACATAAACCTGTAAAAATCCAGTTGAAGTTCTGGACTCGAGCCACATGAACTGTAGAATGGACAGCAATGGCTTATGCATATAGACTCTGGAGACACCCTGCCCAAGTTTGAATCACAGCTCTGCCACCCGAACGTGCGACCTTGGGAATGTTGCTTACCATCTGTGGGCCTCAGTTCCCTCATCTGCAACATGTGCATGATGGTAATAGTACATGTTCAGTAATGTTTTTGTCGATGTGAAATGAGTTCATATATAGTCAACACTTAGAACAGGGCCTGCCCTGTAGTAAGCGTGGACGAATACACAAGAACGCTGACTTGGCTATGATTTCGGAGTGTTGGTAGATTGCAGAGCGTGTGTGTCCATGATCCCCCTTACGTTTCTCTTCTTTAGGCTGAGTGCCTTCGGGAAAGGAAACGTGACTTAGCTCTTTGTCTTTTGTACCTACCACGGGGCCTGGCACACGGGAGGGGTTCGGTAAGTTCCATGTATAAATGAAGTGTATTCTCTCCCTTCCCTGTAAATCTCAGCTCAGGGCTCCTGTTAATGGAGTTAGCCACCAAAGGAAAAGGATAGTGCGCTCTTCAATGCAGGAAGGTAAGTCTACAGAAATAGAATGCTCTAAGGAAAGCCAAGCCCTATCTAGTGTTTATTATTAACCTTGGTTGTAATATAACTGTTGGTAGTAACCGAATTAGTAAACGCTTCCCTCGTGCCACTCATCTACTGGATACTGCATAGACATGGATTTTAATATTCCATAATAAGTGGCCTTTTGGAGTACTTACATGGTGCCAGGATTGTGTCCTTGAATCCACAAAGGGCAGGTGTCCTTGGTATTCCGTTTTGCACGTTGACAACATTTTCTTGCTGTTGTAACATTACAGTTTCCAAGTAGGAAACAGAGGCTTGAGGATTTTGAACCATTTACGTCATGGCACGGAGCTAAAACTCGGTCTCACTGACTGCAAAGGCTCTTAACTCTAGTATTCCGGCTGAGCAATCGGGACATCCCCGCCCCCCGGAGATCCCAGTTGCCGCAGGTTCCAAAACCGCAACAAGTTTCGCTTTCCGCAGTTCTAGAGCTTTCAGTGCGCTCCTCTTGGCCCCCTCGACTAAGAGCAGTTGGCTTAGCTCTTTCAAAACGTACAAATATTTATGCACCTCAGCACGTCCAACTGCAAAAGTGTACGAGTCAGGGAGGTGTTAGAAGCCAAATTGGCTGTTGCGGTTAGCTTCCTAGTTCGGCCTCGAGTGCCTGTTCTTTTTGAAATGAAAGATTATATTTCCAGAAAAAATAAAACGTGCTGAGGCGTTCCGTGTCTAGAGCTTTCATCTTTCCACTCCCAGATGTACTAAGGAAAGGGCGCTGAAAACCCCACCAGGGTTCGTAGTGGGTTTTTGTGAATTAAATTCCGTCATTAGAATCATCATAACTATAAAGCTTACTTGTAAATGCCAGTGCCATTATTGGAGTCTGTCCTGAGAAATGCAGCATGCGGGAAATAACAGTGGCCCCTGCCCTTAATTTTTTCACCCTTCCACCCACCTTTTACCCTGTTCCCTCCCCACTCCTCGTCACCATGGTAACCTTTCTAAAACACAAATTAGAATATTACCTACTAGCATAGAGAGCATCAGAGCCTCCCCTGGTTGTTCTCAAGCTTTTGTGCGCTTTAACATCCCTTTGGGTCCTTTATAATAAGCAGACGCACCACAAAGACTCTGATCCCTGAGACCTGGAGTGAAACCCAGGAATCTGCATGTTTAATAAGTCCCCTGGTGATTTTTGATGGTGGTGGTTTAAAAAATGACACTTTTGAAAATACTGATCTTCAGGATGAATGCCCAACTCCTTAATCTGGCTTTCAAGGCCCTGCTTAGTTCGGCTCCACATACCAATTATGCAAGGGTATTTTGAAATCTTTAATGGATACTGGATTTTGTGGAGTTGGCATTTAGAATTTGGAGAGGATCGTTTTTTTGGCATTTGGACGCAATTTGTGAATAGGCTTTCTCACCTCTCTCCCATCCACCACCTCTTCCCTTCCTCCCAGCTGCTTCCTTCATTCAGTCGTCACCATCTCTGTCCTAGACCGTTATCCTCGTCCCCTCAGTGGTCTTCAAGCCTCTGATCTTCTCTTAAACACCTTATACTGCAGTCAGACAAGTCTTTGAAAAATGCTGACGTTTATGTAGCTATGATTCTGGTGAGCATTAAACAAATTCTAGACACTGCTTGTAGCAGTCGTCCATACGGTCCCTTGCAACGATCCCAATAGCCATATGGGGGATGTACTGTTACTCACCCTATCTTGAAGACGATGAGTGTTAAGCCGTAGAAAGTAGTGAAGGCACGATGAAAAGCTGGTCATTCTAGCACTCTGTCTCTTATCACTTACCTATATGATAAAATTTATGGTTTGAAAGTGATCCCAAACCTGCTTCTCCAGCTTTGTTTTCTTCCTTCCTCATGTGCCTTGTTCTGCTATACTAAAAGCTCTTCCTGGAATGCGTTGTACTTTTAAATCCCACTGGAGCAGCATTCGGCATCATATATAACACATCATACAGAAGCCTACACGATCCTTTTGCGTAAATAAGAAAAACGCACGCCCTCTCGTCTGACAAACTGGGAAAAAGATGTAACATGCTGGGCAGTTATTACAGCCCCCGAGGAGAGTCCACGGTAAGCAGAGCAATGGCTGGATATGGGCTTCCCTTCCTTCTATCAGCTGGGTACCTTTTTTTTGATGTGCAAATTGTGGGCCTCAGTGCCACTGTCATTGTGCCAGTTCCAGGGGCTGGAGTGCCTTCTTGCTTTGTCTGGTGAGCCATCCTTTAATACTTGGCTCACATCCGTCTGCCTGCCTGCCTTCCTTGTCACGTATCAACAACGTATTTATTGATGGCTACTATGCGAAGCGATACTGTAGTCAGCATGGGAAACATGGTCCCATCTTCCGTGGGGTCAGCAGACTAGTACATAGGATTCTTTATCCTTCTGAAAGCTTTCCACAGATCCCCCAGATCATTTCACCATTCCTCAGTTCGTTGGATCATGTCCTTGTGACCAGTCTGGTCTACATGACTCCATTTCTTAACCAGGAAACGGTGGTGATAAAAAGCTATCATTTTGCTGGTTTTCAAAATCATCTAAAGTAACAGTCGGTGTAGAGAGTCTCTGGTACTTATTAGACTAGAAAGTCATGAGGTACATCTGTTAATCTTCTAGAAAGAGTGCTAATTAGAATTACCTTGCTCTCTAGGAAGGTTCCAATCATGGGGGGTGGACACAGGGAGGATGGGCATGACATAGAAATGTGGAGAAAGGTTTCCAAGAGCCTGCATGAATATGTGGTCTGTGGACTTGCTGTTTTTCCATGCAGGTATTTCAAGTATACTCTGCATTTATTGGAAAATGAGCTCAACTGACTTTGGAGAGTTTAGATGCAAGTGACAGTAGTCCCTGCAGATTTAATCAGGGAATAATGAGCTGTGTGTTGGTATATATTTTAAGTAAACGCGGTTTAATAGTGCAGATTGGTAATTTGATCAACAATTTTCAATAGAATATGCAGGGGAAAGGCTAAATGTTGTCAGAGCAGCGTGCTAAAATATGGCCCGTCAATATTTTAATATTCAACAAAGCTAAAACATGGTGTGCTTTAAATACTTCTATATAACCTGACAACGAAGAGAATAATCTAAGGAAAAGTCCAACGTGATCATAAAAAGTATTCTCAAACTTGAATTATACTGTGGTTCCTTGTTGGCTATCCCTGCCCTTTCCCTCCTATGTTCTTTTTTACTCATTACATTTACAATTATACTTTTGTCCTTTTCCTAAACAACAAGTGAAATGAGGGGCACCTGGGTGGTTCAGTCAGTTGAGTGTCCAACTCTTGACTTCGGCTCAGGTCACGATCTCCCGGTTTGTGAGATTGAGCCCCATGCGGGGCTCGGGGCCTGCTTGGGATTCTGTGCCTCCCTCTCTCTGCTCCTTCCCCGCTTGGGCGCGCGTGCTCTCTCTGTCTCTCTCAAAATAAATAAAAATAAAAACAAAAAAGAACAAGCGTGAATGAAAGTCAGCGCCTTATCTAGTCACAGCTCTCCCATATGTTTCTGTGATCTTTGAGTAAGCACCTGAAGAGGAAAACCCTGGTATGTGAATGCAGTTTAAGTCGTTGCTCCCTTGTAAGGCATTATAACTCTTAGGAGCAGAGGGGAGCACAATACTGTTTGTTTTACTATACGCGTGTAGCATTCTGCTAAGTACTCCTTTTACCCCCTAATATTTATTCTTCCCTTCCCTTTCTCTCTCTCTCTCTCAGATGTCCCATCTAGTAGCAGCATTTCCCAGCCTCCCTTGAAGCTAGGTGTATATTTGCCTGGATTCCCTTTTTTTCCCTTTTCCCGGGGCCAGACTACAGAATGGTGGCTACCTGCTTTCACCCTGGTGGACAGACACCTTCTGCTAGGGCAGTGTTTCTCAGTTGGGCGGTTTGCCTTCCGGGGGCCATTTGGTAACCTCTGGAGAAATAAAAGTGAGGGGTGGTATACCAAGCGTCCTACGATGCACAGAACACCCTCCCTTCTCCTCATGATAGAGACAGAATCAAGCGGAACAGAAGGAGTTCAAGATCTTTAGCAAGTCCCTAGAGAGCATTCATGGCTAAAGTAGGTGCCTGATATTGCTGGCTGCACAGGAATTCACGACCCAAAGGCCGTGCCAGGACTGGTGCTGACCGCTGGCACCGGAAGAGGACACCTATTAAAAACCTTGGGGACTGTGACCATAGGCTCATGTCTTCCATCTGGTTCCCAGATGAGATCTTGTGTAACCTCGGTCAATTTGGCAGGTTTTGAGGTTCTTCCTTATTGGAGCAAACATGGGTTCTGGCATCAGAGACTTTGGTAACTGTTCTTTCCGTTGAGACCTGAGGTGAGGTCTTCCTGAAGAGATCTGTTATGGGATGTGTTCTTGAAAAACATATTTAATGGCATCAAGCTGCACATAATGCTGTGTCTACTAAAATGCAGATCAGTGTTGCAGATGTTTGAGTCAAAGCAAATTCAGTTGCAAACTGGATTCAAGTTCAAGAGCTCGGGGATTTCATTTTAAGCGTATAGGTCTAGGGATGATGTATCAGAAATCAGGCGGACAGATAAGAGGACAAAAGAAAGTGAGAAGTCAAACATGTAGGCAAGCCTGAGCGTTAACATCCACAGGAGCTGAAGAGAGAACTGTGGGGATTTAACTCTCCAGGCAAATACTCAGGAATGGGGAGAAAACGCCTGCAGACCAACTTGGGCATTGAGAAACAACCAAATGCTCAGATCAAGATCATTGATATGGTTCTCAGTTTGGAAGAAATCCACTCCCCTGTGGATTACCCAGACCCTGCAGAGAGAAGGCTGGTAATAGGGAGCTTTTGATTGGTGTTAAAAGTTATGCTTTAGATGGAAGAACTTGAAATTACAATTTGCCTCTATGTCTAAATTGGAATTCATTGAGCCCTTCTTCTGGGTAGGTCTCATTCTAGTTGATGGGGAAAGATAGGAAGAAGCCATGGACCTTCTTCAGCAATTCACTAACTTTTAAGGAGACAGAAGAGTCTATCATCAACAATAGGTGGACATGATGATAATAAATACATACAGGTTGTTGTGGGGACCAGAGAAGGATGGAGAAATCAGAGGAGACTTGTTGGAAGAGATGGGACCAGGGCTGATGACTGAGGAGAAAGCAAGAATCAGGTGAAGAAGTGGATGGAGGCAAAGCATGATACATCTAGGCTGAGAGAAAAGTCCAAAGACGTGGAAACGTGAGGAATCTTGGTGTTTCGGGATTCATTCAGTGAATATTTGTGCCCGTCATGGATCTAGGATGTGGAGATACAGTTACGGTTGAGACAGGCAAGATCTTTAACCTCATGCATGTTGCAGTCTTTCGAGAGAGACAGACACCTAAATGGAAATTTAATAGAGTGTGATAAGCACTCTGAAAGGGGCAATAACAGAACAGCACAGAGGGAACACAGAAGGAGGATGTTTATCCCAGCGTGGTTGAGGAGAAGGGAGAGGGCAGGATGACTGAGAAAACATCCCTAGGAGACCGTTGAGTCTTAAAGAATGAGTATGAATTAATCAGGCAGAGAATTTGGGAAAGTATCAACAGTGAAAATCGCAAACACAAAGGCAATGAGGCAAAGGAAAACCTGGTGTCTCCAAGAAACTGAGTATTTCTGGAAGTTGAAGACAATGGTTAGAGACTTTTTTATGTGATTGGTGATGGATCCTGAGTTGGATAGAGAAACGAGCATGTTCAGGCATTATCTATAGGCTGAGAGACAAAGGGAATGAAAGATGACAGGCAGTTTCTCTGAAATCAAGGTGCACATCTAGGGACAATTAGGGAGTGAAAGGGCTAGAGGATGGGGGGTTGGAATTAGCAGGTGGAGAAGAGATTTGTGATATGAAAGGTGTAGGAGTTTGGGTTGATGACAAAGTCCTGTTGTGGTGATGGAAGTATAGAGGAGCCCAGAAGTCACCGGGGACGTAATCGGTAAGGAACTTTGAGGCCAAGGCATTAGATACGTTGTGGCCATAAGTGTGGAGGCACCCAAGATACCGACAGGATTTGGGGTAGGGAGGGAGCTAGGTAGCCAAGTCTTAACCTACAGGACTGACCGTGGCAACTACAGATGAAAGCAACACAGAAGAACAGAAAGTGGTGTGCGTATAGCTGGCATGCGATTTTTACAGCGGTCGAAATGGTGTTGGAGATTGAGGTAGACGCAGATCTGTCCTCTTGTCCCAGTGGCACTTGCTACTACTGCAGGATGTGAAGGTGGATTGAGCGGAGAGCTGAGTTTTAATTTAGGTGGAAGTTGAAGGAAATCCACAATTAAGAAGTTAAGCTTCTAGAGCATTCTAAGTGTCGAGAGCACAAAGGAAGGACTAAGGTCAGTCAGGAGAGGCCAGAAGGGCACAGCAGGATTGGGAGAAGACAGGATAGGTTGGGGTCACGGGATGGGACTTGCCTTTTGAGCATGTTATGGATGGCAAAGAGGAGCGGCCTGGGTTTAGTCAGCTTTAAGGTTCTCAAGGGGACTGTGTGCATGTGGATCAGAAGCTGTGTAGACGTTAGGGGGTCCGTTGATGTTGGCTCACTGCCACCCTGTTTCCTCCCGTTAGCCTCCCCTTTCAGCTTGAAACACCAAGGCCAGGCTAATACCGTAGGGTCTCCTAAAGCCCACTGCTTCTGGGGCACCCTGGTGGCTCAGTTGGCGAAGTGTCCGACTTCGGCTCAGGTCATGATCTCACGGTTCTCCCACGTCGGGCTCTGCGCTGACGGCTCAGAGCCTAGAGCCCGCTTCAGATTGTGTGTCTCCCTCTGTCTCTCTCTGTTCCTCCCCTGTTCACTCTCTGTGTCTCCAAAATGAATAAACATTAAAAACAAATGAAACCCCACTGCTTCGGGAACCTGACTTTGACAGTCATTAGGCAGCTCCTTGGAGCACCTGCTGCACATCCTTCTCTAAGTGTAGGTTTTCTGCAAAATCCAGAGCTCCTGCTGCTTCCCAACCGCTCAGTCCTTCTCCAGCAGCTGAGGCCAGAGTGACCTGAGACGCACCTACGCCTTCTCCACATTTCTGGGTCTCTGTGGGTTCAGTCTCAAATGGGACCTACGGCAGTTCTGCAGAGGAGTCCACACAAACCAGGAGTCTGAAAGTGTGAGCGCGTCCTGCGTTTCCAAGTTGTCGTTTCCCCCTATTTGTTGACATCACGTCTCTCAAGCTCCTTTTCTTGCATCGTGAACCTCGGGTACCTGTATGGTACATACAGCTGATTTCTAATTGGCAGCCTGGATTTACTGAACGGTGGCCAGGAGAGATGTTTATGTGCATTTATTTTTCATGTCTCACTTTGTAGTGATCCTAATAACACTTTACATTTCTGGCACATTCCCCCCCCCCCCCCAAAAGCTTAAAGCACTGAGCAGGAAACTATTTAACAGCCCCCACAGCATTCTTGGAAGATAGATTTGTGAGACGTAACTGCCACAGCCTCAAAGCTGCACGTTCACTTGGAACAACTTTTATTGAAAACAATATCTGAGGAGCCATCAGCTGGACTTTCTGGACTTATTTACAGTAACTTGGCCCCTATCTCTACATCATCCACACACCTTCCACGTCCACAGTGAAGTTACTTATGAGTTTGGAGCTTGGTTTGGACCGTCTTTTTAAATTAAAGTATCTTATCCCTCGTATATCCGATTTTGATAACAGAACCAGAGCGCATGTTCAAAACCGAGAGGTGACCTAGCATAGGGAGTTCCGTTTTTGTGATTTTTTTTAAGGAGATAGGGTAGGACAAGGATGATGAGCATGGTGTGGTAGAAAGAACAGGGTCGCGTACGTCACAGAATCGGCCAATTTAATTTATTCAGTATGTATCTGGTGTCTCTGCATTAGTAAGGATTATTTGGAAGGTAAGTAGTAGGAAAACCAGGGAAGTCGGTGGGCTAAATGCTAGGGAGCGTAATTTCTTTCCACATAACGTTCCATTGGAAGCAGACCCTGGCTTGATGTGGCATCTGTCCTCCAAGAGGTCCTCGGGAACGTCACCGTCCTCCGGCCGCGTGCTCGGTTTGTGCATCTTTGCGGGTTAAGATGATGGCATTTACATTTCAGGCCGCAGGATAGAAGACAAGGTGGCTCTCCCAGCTGTCTTACAGGAACTTCTTAGAAGCCGTCGCAAGGTACAGCATTCCCACACGCTTTATTTTGCCAGAACTTCATCACCTGGTCCCATGTAACTTTAAGGGAGGCTAGAAAATTTAGTCTCTATCTGCGCGACCACGTTCTCAGACAAAAATTCGATGACTGTCGAAAAAGAGAGAACGGATATCAGGGGAGAATGAATAGTAGCTCTTTGCAAGTCGCTGCTGGCTTCTCCCACAAAGTTAACATTTGACCTTGGGCAGTTTTATCTTGGGATCTTAATTTCCCTGTTGCGAAGTGAAGGAATTGTACTAGAAGATGTTCAGCAGCCCTCCCATTTCTAACAGCCTGAGAATAAATGAATGAATGGCCAGATGAATCAATAAGTGACAGTATAGTGGTTTAGGGATCTTCATAATAATCCAGTAGGCTCAACAAGGTCGCTAGATTGACGCTGTGGGACTCTGACTCAATTACACTGAAAATGAGCAGATCATGAGGCTCTGGGCATAGTTTTTTCTGATTAAATATTTACTGTTTAAATCTTTAATGATACAATATCCATCATTCAGAAACATGCATAAACATAAATGTCTACTTTAATAAATAGCTATTAAATTAAACACTCCGTGTAGTCTTAACTGAAGACAAGAAAAATAACACTGACAGCAGCTCAGAGGTCTCTCATGTTTCCCTACCGGATCACAAATTTCCGTTAACCCTTAAAACTCTAAATCCTACAGATGATTTTATTGGGACTTCTGTGATGTTTTATTTTCCTGTTCTACTACCTATGCATGTATCCTTAAGTGCCCAAACTGAGTGTCTCCTGCTTTTGGGCTTCAGGAATTAAATCATTCTTACACGAAGTAAAAGAAGCTAGCCGCGATAAGCGACCTATTGACCTGAGTAGGTGTTCTATTTATTTGGAAATATCCGGAGCTGATGAATCTGTAGATACGGAAAGCAGATCACTGGTTGCCAAGGTCCAGGGACATTGGTGGAAATAAGAAATAGCCGCTAATGGGCACAATCCTATTTTGGCGACGTGAGGAAAATGTTCTAAAATCGATTGTGGTGATGATCGCACAACTCTGAATATCCTAAAACCCACCGCACCATCCACTTTAAACAGACACGTCGTATGTGCTGTGAATTGTATCTCAAAGCTGTAAAAAAACAAAAAACAAAACCAATTCCAGATGGAGTATCTGCTGATAGAAATGAGAGTCTGAAATTATGTCGTGGGGCCATTATATAGCTTTGCGTTGTTCATTTTGATTAAGTGACATTCCGTGATGTGTGTATCCTACAGTTTATCTTGTTGACTGACGTTTGATTTTTTTCAAATGTTTGATTCTGGAGCAATGCTGCTTTTCATATACCTGCGTGCATTTGTGGCATGCATACGTACACATTTTTCTAGAGTAGGAATTCTTAACCCGGAGTCATTGGGCACCCACGGAGTGGCCTGCTCATCGGATCCCAAAACTGTCCTACAGTTTTGAAAATAGTTGTAGCAACTTCTCCTCCATTCAGCAATCTACGAGCAACAGTTTCTGTTGCTCTCCACTCTCTTCAACGTTGGATATTGACAGATGCCTTCATATAGATTTTGCTTTTCTACACGTTCATTTTATGGACTAGGACGGGCCTGAATCAAGGAGAGCTGTTACTCCTGTAAGCAGTCTTAAGGAATATGGGAGCAAGGGAGAGGAACGGCATTTGTACAACAGGGATTCTGAAACTTTGTGTGCATCTAGTGATGTCATCGTGTATTCATTCATTCGTGCGATCAACAAATTGAGCACCTGCTTTGTGGCACCTACGATGCCAGCTTTCATAGAGCTGAGAACCTTGATGGGGAGACAGACGGTGAAATAAGAAAACTGATGATAAGGGCTGGAAGGAATGTGCTTCTATAAAAGCACATAAGAGGGACCAACCGATACCGGGAAGGGTGAGGGAAGCAGCTACAGCTGAGATGTAAAGGATAAGGCAGAGTTATCAGCAAAGGTTGGATGGAGCCTTCTAGATGAGGGGTGAGAGCATGGACAAAGAACTTTATCAGGGGACCATTGTGCATTAAAGGAGCTTAAATAAATCCAGTTTGCCTAAGTGCAGAGTGAAAGTGAAGGATGGAGGGGGTCAGATCCTACAGATAACTAAAGGCCACGTTCAGGAGTTTAGTCTAAATCTTAACTTCGTTTTATAGCCCTGCAGTGTTTTAAGCAGGGGGTCACGTGATCAGATTTTCCTTTTGAAAATTCCAATCTGCAGCAGTGGAGAAAAGAGGCAACAGTAGCTTGGTCTGAAATTGTGCTGTGGTAGAAGATTCTGTAGCTTTTTCATAGGTATAACTGAGAGTGAAAACATCAAATTGACAGTTACGTTTCCGATTTTTCATATGGGATAAATGGAAGTAACCTTCACAAAGATAAAGAACCGTGGAAAAGGACAGGAGGGGGGAAGGGGAGATCATGTGTCATTTTTGACAGGTTGAGTTTAAAGTACCTTTGGGGTGCCTGGGTGGCTCAGTCGGTTAAGTGTCCGACTTCGGCTCAGGTCATGATCTCATCGTTGGTGAGTTCGAGCCCCGCATCGGGCTCTGTGCTGACAGCTCGGAGCCTGGAACCTGCTTCAGATTCCATGTCTCCCTCTCTCTCTGACCCTCCCCTGCTCATGCTCTGTCTCTCTCTCCTTCAAAAATAAATAAAAACATTAAAAAAATTTTTTTAAGTACCTTTGAGCTACTTCAGTAGGGCTCTGCAGCTGACTGCCTGAATCTGAATCCTGGAACCTCCATTTGGGGGACCCAGGGAAAATTATCTAGTATTGTTGTGTCATCAGTTCCTCATCTGTAACACATGAATAATAGTAACCACCTTGTGTAGTTCTTGTGAGAAATAAATAGAAAATTTTATTTATGTTTACTAATATTATCTGAGGAGATGTGAATTAAGCAGTTGGATATAGGGCTGTTGAGCTGAGAACAGCATCAAAGCTAGAGGTATATTTATTTCTTATGAAACTCCCCCAAATCTATAAAAATAGAGCTGTAGAATCCCATATATGCAAGCTGTAGCCTCGAGAATAATCAGTTCGTGATCAATCTTGTTTCATTTATACCTTTCATCTACACACACTATGCTCCTATCTTGGATCATTCTGAAGCAAATTACAGATCTGTTACCTGACCTATCAACGTACTAGGGTATGTGAAGATATAAATTTGAGAGTCACCTGCTCATAGGAGGTAACTGAAGTCCAGAGTGAATATGTGATTGCCTGAGGAGAAAGTACAGGGTGAAAAGAACATCAAGTCTTAAGACATTCCAAAATCGGAAGGCTGAATAGATGAGAGTAGGCCTACGAATGAGAGCGACCGGGACCAGAGAGGTAAAACAAAAACCAAGGACTTATGGTAACGTGAAAACCCAGGGGAGAGAATGTTTTTTGTTTTGTTTTAAAGTTTATCTATGTTTGAGAGAGAGAGAGAGAGAGAGAGAGAGAATGAAACACGCATACACGCACACGAGCCCGGGAGGGGCAGAGAGAGAGAATCCCAAGCAGGCTCTGTGCAGTTAGCACAGAACCCCATGCAGGCTTGATCCCGTGAACCACGCGATCATGACCTGAGCCGAAATCAAGAGTTGGATGCTTAACCGACTGAGCCACCCGGGCGCCCTGGGGAAGAGAATGTTATAAAGAGCATTCAGTAGTGTCATATGTTACCAGGAGGTCAAGCAGGATGGGGATGGAGAATGTCCATTGGCTTACGCAACGTTAATAGCATTAGCTTTTCAGTTGAATAATGGAGGAAGATACCAAATTGTAGTGATTTGGGAGTAGCAGATGAGGAAATAGAAACGATGGGTTTATTTTGATAATTACCGCAAAGAAGGAATGAGATTAGTCTGTAACTCTAACGTGGAATCAAACACCTTTTTTTTTTTTTTAGATTCTTAATTAAATTTAAGTCCTCACGTAAAAAAAAAAATCTAGTTGAGAGGAACAGATTCATGTTTCCAGAGACCTTGGGGATAGTTGATAGTGACAGGTTCCTGTAAAGGGGGAAGAGGTTCAGAGCACAGGTGGAGGGATTAGCCCTGACAAGGGCAAAAAGATCCCTCGTTGAACGTTTAGTTCAGGTCCAGATTCCTGAGCTTCACGTCTAGAGATTTTGATTCAGTAGCGTTTGGCTCTAGCCCAGGAATCTGCAATTTAAAAAGTATCCAGAGTATTTCAGATACCAGTGGTTCGAGGATGACCCTTGAGAAAGCTTGACCTGCAAGTTTAGACAAAAATGCTTGCTGTCTAGACATTACTTTCACACTTTCAAGTAATTGTAGCAATTCTTTGAGAATTTTGACTGGTTTCCTTCAAATATGTCTGGTCATTTTTTCCATTGTCCAAGTAAGCAAGCTTAGTGTAGAAAAGTGTTAGGAAAAAATAGTTCTAAATCTGCCCATCAAAATGGTCACTGATGACATCTGGGCATATTCCCTTGCAGGCTTTTGTTTTTCTATTTTCTCCCCATACTTAAGCTCATATAGCTTATGGGACTTTTGTGTCCCTTTTCACTCACCTTTAGATTAACGTTTTCCTTGTTACTATGAATGGTTTATAAACATTTTATTGGATTTCCATTTCCACAGTCTGTTTTCCCAATTGTCTTTTTTTTTTTGTACCCACATAAGCAATACTGTCCTGCACGTTTCCCCATGCACAGGCATACCCCAGGTTATATGTGATTCTAGCCAGTTAGCTCTCACTTCCCACCTGTCTTATTCAGGACAGCAGTCCTACTGTACTTCCCTAGGCAAGTCACTTTCCCTCTTTTCTATGTCTCTGTTTCATACCTTTTCCTCTCTACTCCTAGTTCTAAAACTTCCTCCTCCTCTCCTGTCATGCTCTGCTGATGACTTTACTTCATTCCTCAGCGAGAAAACGAAAGCAGTCAGAAGAGAGTTTCTGTAGACACGCTCTACCCTATCTACCCATCTGCAATCAAATACTCTGTCTTCTGGCCTTTTGACTATGAGGAAATTTCTGTGCTCTTATCTAGCCTGCCACTTGGGCACTAGATGCCAAATATTTCATTTCAGTACGCCACGGATACTTCTCTAGCTGCAGATTGATTTGCAGCCCTGGGACACGTATTATTTTTTTTTTTTTTTAATTTCTTCCATCACAGTTCACAAGTGAACAAACACGACACTTCTTGGATCCCCTTGTAGTCACTGCCTTATTTCTTTTTTATCCTTTGTGGCAAAACTTCTTGTGTGAGAAGCATCCATATTCATGGTCTCCAGTTTTTCGTCTCCTACTCGTCAGCCCCCTGCAGTCAGGTCCTTGCCCCCACCACTCTACCAGAACTGCCCTTACCAAATTTACCAATGATGTCGGCATTTGTGAAATCATTACTCATTTCTCAATTTCATGTCGTTGAGCCCAGCATTTGACTCCATGGACCACTCCCTCCTTTTTTTTTTTTTTTTTTTGATACACTATATCCACATGGGTTCCAGGATGCCAGCTACGTTTCATTTTGGTCTTACATCAGTGGATGCTCGCTCTTAGTCCCTTATGTTGGGGCTTCCACTTATCTTTAGCTTCCCCTCCCCCAGTTTTACTGAAAAATAATTGATAGACGTCACTGTATAAGTTTAAAGCGTACCGCATGATGGTTTGATTTACATGTACCGTGAAATGATTACTGCAGTAGGTTTAGCTGACATCCATTTTCTGTAGATGCAATAAAAAAGAACAAAAAATTTCCTTGTGACGAAAACTATTAGGATCTACCGTCAGCGATTTCCCTATATATCATACAGCAATGTCAACTATAGTTATCACGCTGTACAGTAAATCCCTAGTACTTATTTATCTCCTAGTTTCTAACTTTTGCTTACCTTCCTCCAGTTCCCCCTTACCCTCGCCCCCTCCTCCCACCCAGCCCTGGTAACCACAAGTCTGATCTCTTTTCCTCTGTTTTCACACGCACGTGATATCTTACAGTCTTTGTTTTTCTGTAACTTATTTCACTTACTATAACGCCTTCACGGTCAGCCATGTTGTCACAAGCGGTAGGATTTCCTCACTTTTTTGATGACTGCATAATTATGTTGTGCGTATACATCACATTTTCTTTATCTGTTCGTCCATCCATGGACACTTAGGTTGTCATCAAGTCTTGGCTATTGCAAATAATGCGTCTGTGGCTTTTAAACGTAATGACCTTGGTCTCCTTCCTTGGTCTTTGATTCCCATTCACCTGCTCGGTGATCTCATCCAGTTTTGTGGATAAATCAGGTATCTCCTAGGCCGCTTAAACTTCGCACCTTTCAGGACCAAAATGTTCTTTTCCACCACCCAGATTGCTACTCCCATTTTCTTTTATATTTCAACAAATGGCAAGCCCGTTCTTCCCATACATGGGGGATCATCCTTGACTCCTCTCTTTCTTTAATGACCCACATCCAGTCCATTAGTATGTCTTAACTGGCTCTACCTTCATATATATCAAAAAGTCTACCACTTCCCACCGTCTCCACGGTTACTTCCCTGATCAAAGCAACTATGACCTCTCCATGAAACCACTGCCTTCTAACTGCTTGTGACAATATTATTTTAGAGTCGGTGAGGGGAGCACCTCTTCTGGCCTTAAGCCCCGGCTGTAAGTTAGGGTAAGTCAGTCTTGGAATGTGAGATTGCATTTGAGTAAAATCCTATTTAGAGAACACTGTGTTGGAGGTGTGGATTGTGCGGTCAGGGTATGGACTGCTACGGTAAAGGCTGCTGCTTGAACATACTCATAAATGCGTTGCACACATATAGCCTCTGATGGATTCAGGCAGGGGATTCCGATGGCCTAGTGATAGGGTTTGAGAATGGCTTAGAGCCAAGAGAAATGACAAGGGTGGGGTTTGAGAGGCGCCCTGTTCGGGGGCGGGGGGGGGGGGGCGGGAGCATGCGTGATGGAGAGGCACCCCCTCCCAGCCCCAGGAATTCATGTGCAGACAGGAGGAGTAGGAGGCTTCGATGGTGACTTAGGAAGCTGGCAAGGCAGGAGTAAAGAATCTGCCCTGTGTGAATCAGAGTGCTAGGAATGCGGTGGCAAGAAAAGGGAGTAGTTGAGAGGCGGCTCTGGAGGCCGTTTCCCTTGGAGCTTGGTTGCATCCATCTTTGCAGCTGGCCACTAGGATCACACTCCGAAACCCTGTCAATATCTGCACATCTCCTGAGAGGACACCAAGACCGAGGGAAGGGGGTTCAGTGGATTGGAGAGTAGTTTCTTTCCCAGAGACTGCTGTCTCTTTTCAGAATCATGCCTGTAGCACTTGTGATGGCCACATTGGTGAGTGTGAGGATGCTGAGACCGAATGTGGCCCCATATATCTTAATGAGTCCCATGGAGCAGATAGGTCTGGCTCCCAAGACATGTTTTCACAGGAGTTAGGAACCACCTTTGGATGCTCCATTGATGCTTTTTCCCAAGTAGGGTCTATCTTGACAGCTTTCTCCGTTAACTTATGGCCGGAGGCACGGAACAATGCCTGCTGTGCTGGAATGTTCCAGGAGAGCCCACTGAGAACACTAGGAATGAACAAGCAATGATATTGGGGCCAATTTTGTTGCATCAGTAGACAGTCACGGGGATAAAGTTGTCTTGTTGGCGTTTTGAGTGAGCTTAGGGAGTAAGCCAAAGTATTTTCTTATAGTTAATATTCACAAAACTGGTTATCGATTTAAGTATCTTCTCTAATAGGCAAAGTAATCAAAATGGGCCTTTTCTTTGCTATTATAGATTAGTCATCCAAAGTAAGATAATGAGGCTTTCAATGACATTTACAGATAAGTCGTTCAGGAATGAGAAGAAAAATAAAAAGAAATGTCTGTTCTTCAAATTACTGTAGAAGTAAACAAATTTGAGTCACAAATGTTGGAGTGCTCATATTTATCATATTTCTAAAAATATTTCTTACATGATAAAGAATTTGCAGAGAAATACTTTTACTGGCCAACACGCATATTTCATTTCTATGTTAAACATCACCTTCTTTATGTTCACTTTTATACTAAAATATGGTTATTGTTATACTAGTTTTATAAACTCAATAAATTATAAGAAAGAAATAATGAGAAAAAATATCGTATACCAGTTAATGAAGCCATACGAACAATGTGTTTCTTGTCAAGTTAGATATTTTGTAATATGTTTTCTCGTAATTAAGGGATTTATTAGATTCATAATAATACCCTTTTGAGATAGTCATCAGTAAATGAATTTTATACCTAGGAGAATTGAGGATACAGAAACTGATTTTTCTCAACATCACAACAAATTTAAAGTCGTAGCTTCAAGAATTGAACCTCAAGGTATTGATGTCTTGCTCCCGAAAAGTAATATACTATGGTATGTGTTTATTTGAGTGAGGTGTGTGTGTCTGTGTGTGTGTGTGTGCGTATGTATGTATGTATGTCTTGAGTTATTTCCTCATATTATGTAACCCTTGTAACCAAAGATAACCTCCGAGGACGGGAAAAATAATGTCCCACCTCAATTTAAAGTCTGGGACTGGCGATGTGGCTACAGGTAATGTAAGTTTAGGTAGTCTCATGAGAATCTGGTAAAAGACCCTGGGAAATAGTTGTTCCAAGAATTATCTTAAGGACAGAGTTCAGCTTTTCCTCAGCAGAGCAGTGTGTCCAGACAAATCTCATTGGATGGATTATCTATACGTCTTTGTCCCGAGGCTCATGTCCCAGCTGTGTTAATAACTTGCTGTGTGATTTTGAGCAACTTGCTGAATATCTAGGGT
Source organism: Lynx rufus (assembly GCF_022079265.1). Taxonomy (NCBI): domain Eukaryota; kingdom Metazoa; phylum Chordata; class Mammalia; order Carnivora; family Felidae; genus Lynx; species Lynx rufus. Next base: position 35,049,340 of record NW_025814833.1, on the reverse strand, counting down.
TGCTTTTAGTGCTAAAATCAGAGAATGCTCAGTTCTATACAATACAAAGTGACATTACACGATGCTGGCTTGAAGGTATACTGACAGTTAACCTGGATAATGAGTTTTATTCTAATTGCAGTGGGAATTTAAGCCAACACACTTTCTCCCTCTGCCTTGCTGCTTCTGCTCCCATAACTTCATTTAGGGAACTTCAGGGTTCTTGACCTTAACTTCCCTGGTTGGTCTAGAAATACTTAGTCCTGTTTCTTTACCTGTGGCATTTAACTTTTTAAACACCTTGCAATTAGTAGTGCTTTCTCCTGTGGTTGATGATGTTGTTGCCACGGAGAGTAACATTGGCAGAGAACTGGAAGAGAGCCCAGTGATTTGGTCCACTTGAATCCCTTATCAAGGGTTTTTAGGGGTTATATAATCCAGCTCCTCCTTGTTATAGTCCCCTGTTAAAAATTAACCATCTGGCTTGGTAGAAGCTGCCTTCTAACTGTTTTTCATAACAGTGGCCTTTGTGCCAAATGTTGGTTCCCATGGAAATGATTTAAAACATGCATTGAAATCTGGGAATGACTGTGTTTTCTCCATCTAATTTCTTCCATTGTCTTCTAGAACACCAAAGTCTCTATTTTATTGAGAGTTACGTAATTGTCACCTGTTGGAGACACTGTCCGAATAGGGGCTGGGATGTGGGGGCATGAATCTATGTATCGATCTTCCAGTGTTCTAAGCGTTATATAATGATGGAGAAAACACATAGAACCAAATAGCGTAAGTCTGTTAAATAATTAAGAGCTCTATAAACTGTTAATAAAACACCATATTTTATTAAAATGCTTCAGGGTAAATTCTAAAGATTTAAAAATCCTCTTAGTCTTGGAAGAATATTTGACTAGATCTATTAAGGTTGAAGAAACTGTTTTGATTAACCAAAATAGAATTACCAAACGGCCCTCCTATGACACTTTGTCCCCCTCAGCTTTCTGGGTACCAGGTTTTAGTACCCTAGTGTCCCTCAGTACGATAAGCTAATACAGACAGGTCACTTTCGAGAAAGTTACCGGAATGAAAAAAGCAAACATTTAAATGCTAATAGAAGGCGAAAGGAATTCCCTTTTGTACGGTTAAATGATCTGCAGAGGAAGAGGAGAAAACATGGAAGAGTACAGAGGGATAGACGTGGCTTGTTACGGGAGCTAGCCCTGCTTCGGGTCGTTCGGGATGCACAAATGAGGGAGAGCGCTTCATCTGTGCAGAATTTAGGGGATAAGAACGAGCCTACGCTTTCATTTGCCCTAAAAGTGAAAATTGTGTTTTGATAACAGTAACAACGTTCGCATTTTGATGCCTTACTCTGTTTGAGGTACCATGGTGGTGAAAACCTTACATACATGGACTTATTTCATCCTTGTACCAGACCCGTGAGGTCGGTAATATCACGGTCCCCAGATGACGGCTAAGGAACCTGAAGCCCAGAGCGTTACAGATCTCTTGCCCACTGTCTCTTGTCCAGCTGCTGTTCCAGGTGGCAAAGTTGAATCTGGAGTCTAGGTGTTCTGCACTACACCGCCCCTCATGGACCTCACATCTCTATGAGTACCCGTAGAGACCAGAACATGTTTCTTAACCGTCCTTAAGAGCGTACAACAGACACAACTTAACTTACCTGTGATGGCTGAGAGGTGACTTCCTGTAAGAGGCCATCTGGACTAATCTCAGCTTGCCCCTAATTCCCGTTTACCCCACCAGCACATGCCCAAATTGTCCCGACGCTATCTGTGCGTGGCTTTTTGTACGTAATGTAATCCGACCCAATTGCACGTCCTTCCCTGACCTTCCAAGATGTTCTGTCGTGGCCTCTGAAACTCCTAGTCCTCAGCAGAACCCTGAATATCATTAACTTCTTTCGGTATTTCCTTCGTCTTTGTGGTCTAAGTAAATAAAATGTGTGTGTGTTTGTTGTATACTAGCATAATTATAAATCTGTAGAAAGGTAAAGGAGCATAAAATTATTTTTAAGCCATAATCATCTGAGTCTCAATAAAATCAATAATATATCAATATCCTCAGACTGATTTTTGGTGGGTTATTTGTTCATATGTTAAATAACCTAAGGGGTGCCTGGATGGCTCACTAGGTTAAGTGTCTGACTCTTGATCTTGACTCAGGTCATGATCTCAGGGTTCATTTCCTGGAACCGAGCCTTGCCTCAGGCTCTGTGCTGGCAGCATGGAGCCTGCTTGGGATTCTCTCCCTCTGTCCTCTCTCTCTCTTTGCCTCCCCCCTGCTGGCGCGCGTGCATGCTCTCCCTCTCAAAATAAATCGTAATTAACATTAAAAAAAAATAATAACCTCGGACTGCTTCCCCCGCCCACTCCCAAGTTCTTGTATTTTCATTAAAAACAAAAGCCTTTTATGAAAATCTCCACGTCTAGTCCTCCTGTCTTGGGTATTAAATAATTTGTTCTAGATACTGTCATATTTATACAGAAAGATAAACACGTGTGCATATTTATACATCTGTACATGAAAATGATCTATGCTATATGCAGTGTTCGGCTTCTGAATATATCATAGTTATAATTGTAAACTAAGTACGTATAAATCTAACTTGTGTTTACTTTAAAGCACTTCCATGGTATTATGTGGTTATACAATAGTTTATCTAATTTTTTAACGAACATTCATATCTTTCCTTTGTATTTTTATTTCCTTTTTTGCTCTTACAAGCTGCTATAGTGGGTATTACTGTAATGATATTTTTAATCCTCCCAATTTAATTTCTGAGGGATAAATTCCTAGAATTTGAAATATTAAGTCATAAAGTATTCACAGTTCTACTTTTAAGAGATGCTGAAAAATTGCTTTCCACAAATTTGTACCAGTTTACACTCCCAACACCCACCCCCCCCCCCCCGACAAAAGTGAAAATGCTTGTTTCCTTACACTCTGACAATATTGGATGTTTTAAACCTTTCAGGAAAAGTTTGTGGGGTCTAAAATGATAGCTTTTCCTTGTATAACTTTTTTCATTAACTGTTAGTGAAGTTTCCTGGCAATTTATATCTCACTCAGTGTCCTGGCTAGGAACATGTCATACTCCACTGAGCCAAAGGTCGGAGGGTTAAATAAAAGGGTCTGTTGATAGCGGTGCCTGGGGTGGCTCAGTCGGCTGAGTATCTGACTCTTGATTTTGGCTCAGGTCATGATCTCCTGTTTCGTGAGATCCAGCCTTGCGTTGGGCTCTGCACTGACAGTGTGGAGCCTGCTTGAGATTCTCTCTCTCCCTCTCTTTCTGCCCTTCCCTTGGTCTCCCTCCCTCCCTCCCTCCCTCTCTCTATCTCTCTATCTCTCTCTCTCTCTCTCTCTCTCAAAATAAACTTTTTTTTTTAAAAAAGGGTCTATTTGTAAAGGTGAGCACTGTGTCTTAGGTAGTGTTTATCAAAGTTTTTAGACCCCAGACCACTTTATATTCTAAAAATTTTGAGGACCTCAATGAACTTTTATCTGTGTCCATTATCTATCCATATTTAACATATTAAACTTTAAAATCAAGTATTTGCATGATCCTTGTTTCATTTAAGCCTTCAGAAACCCATTATATGTTAATATATAAATGTAATTTATGAAAAATAACTACATTTTGCAAACCATGATTACTGAGAAGAGTTGTATTGTTTTACAGCTTTACAGATCTTTTTAATGTGTGGTTTAAGAGGGTATAGCTGCATATTTACTTGTGCATTCAGTCTGTTGTGGGAAAGGTAAGTAACAACATCCTTATGAATATAAATTTGGCTTCATATAGTCTCTTCACATGTTGTAGGGTCCCAGGGGTTCTTTGAACTACATTTTGAGTGTATCTAGTTTAAGGAAAGCAGGGATAATGCAGTACCCCAGAGGGTAGTAACAACAGAGAGCTCTCAACCACAAGGAGGACTTAACATGTAAGAGTGGCCTAGGCTGTAGGGAGGAGTGCTCAACAGGACCTGTGATCTTTCACAGAGGGATGTAGCCGACCCATAGTAACCTGGCAAGGAGACGTCTTGGGAGGAAAATAAGCCTCTCTCATTTTGTTCTGACCTGCACCACTTCGAGTGCCTCTGTGTGCCAAACCCCACCAGAAGCTGGGGGCAATGGAAACCATTGACGTTAATCCGCACGGATCAACATACCTGGATATAGAGCCGTAAAAAGAGCAGGAGTGGATAAGGGAGCACAAACAGGAGATACACATCCATTCCGTTTTCCTTGTCGTCATATTGTCTTTTTATTGGATCATTTCTCTAGATTTATTTGTATTTGAACTTTGTGTGATAATGCCTTTTATAAGCATGACTTGTTTTTATAATGTTATATGCTCGAACCCTTCATTTATTTTCCTTTTGGTTCCGTACCCTCTGTTCCAAATTTACATATGCGGAATTCTGGAAACATTATTCCAATAATAATTTAAGTCTCTGGAATACATTTACTTGTATATGATAAACCAAGGTGTTTTTTATTTCAAAAATGTTTCAAGGTAATTTAATTAAAATTGCAGTTTCCATTTCAATTATAACTTTGTTATATGTCATATATTAATAGGTATTATAATAAAATTATAATATTGATACAGAAAAATTACCGTGCACATATAAGTGTATTTCTCAACTTGCTAACTTTGCTTAAATGGTAAAATATAGCCTCTACTGGAGGGGCTTACCCCTTTGGAAAGGGAAAGGGAGGACGGGGAGGTGGAATTTACATCCTTTAACGCATGAACTTGGTGAGCTGCAGATGCAAGGCATTGTTTTGCTGTCTTCTATGTCATCAGTTGGATTTTAGGAAGTTCAAGTTGACAGAGATAAGTCGCCTTCCCAAGACATCTGTATATGCTAGGAAAATACACACACACACACATATATATATTATAGTAGAAAAATTACATATGCTCTACTTATGAAATTATTTTTAGAAAGTTTATTTTGAGAGAGAGTGAGCACACAAGTTGGGGGAGGGGCAGAGAGAAGGAGAGAGAATCTCAAGGAGGCTTCACACCATCAGCACAGACCCCGATGTGGGGCTTGAACTCCCAAAACGTGAGATCATGACCTAAGCCGAGATCAAGAGTTGGATGCGTAACTGACTGCAACACCCAGGTGCTCTACTTTTTAAGGAGGAGGAAACGATGTTTCTGTATTACCTTGTCTGCTGGGCACAATTTTTTGAGAGACAAAATTGAAATATTTTACAGCAGGATATGAGAAGAATGTTCAACGGAAAATGTATATGGAGACACAGGTTGAGGAAAAATGAAATCTGGGAAGCAGGATGGTGCAGTCAGAAACCCTGAATGGAGATGTGAACCCATAAAGCCAAGTAAACAGTTTTGAGGGAAGTAAAGAAGAGATGAGAGCAGCCTTGATTCCGTATGGGGTGTAAAATAAAGGGAGGAGTGAAATAAAAATTAGGAAGTTTGGCTCTGTGATCGCTGCTAACTACCTTCACTGCATCTTGATAGAAACATCTGAAAAGTTGTATATTGCTCTCAACCAGGTTTTGGAGTGCAATTTGAGTTTGATTTTCCCTGTGTCACCATGCTGAAACAGGCTTTATTTTTTTAATGTTTCTTTCTTTATTTTGTGGGAGAGAGTGTGGGGGAGGGAGGGAGAGGGAGAGAGAGAATCCCAAGCGGGCTCCTCACCACCAGTGCAGACTCAACATGGGGTTCAATCTCCTGAACCTTGAGATCATGACCTGAGCCAAGATCAAGAGTCGGTTGCTTAGCTGACTGAGCCAAGCCACCCAGGTACCCAGAAACAGGCTTGAAAACGGGGAAGAGAATGTCCAGCTTTATCTGCATTATGCCCATTTTCATTGACGTCCCTCACTTACTGCCAAAAGCTATTTTACCATAGATAAGGAAGACTTTAGTTAACATTAAAGGAGGACAATATTTGATATGAGGTACAAACCTACTAGATGTGTTACTTGTTCACTGTTGCAGGAAAATCAACAGGGTCGAAATGTGTCAAAGTGGTTGTGTTTTTAACGGATTCTCCTATTGGACTCTTTATCTCTCTTCATTCATTTAAATTTTTTAAAATGTTTTTTATTTATTTTTAAGACAGAGACAGAGCATGAGTGGGGATGGGGCAGAGAGAGAGGGAGACACGGAATGCAAAGCAGGCTCCAGGCTCTGAGCTGTCAGCACAGAGCCCGACGCGGGGCTCGAACTCACCAACCGTGAGATCATGTCCTGAGCCGAAGTCGGACGCTCAACTGACTGAGCCACCCAGGCGCCCCTATCTTTCCTCATTCAATGCAATCATGAGTTATATGCACTTGTACACACATAATCTCATTTCCTTTTCACCATATTTAGGGTAACAGAGAAACTGTGTGTCTGTTTAATCATCATTTTACTGATGAAGAAAGTGAAGATAAGTAGTTTAGCGGCTTGACTCAAAGTGTTTTTAGAATCACCTGTTTGTGCATGTTGTGTGTGGTGCTTGTTCCATCCTTTATTTTTTTCTTTACCAATTGAAATCACTACTGGATTAATATGTGGAAAACTTTGGTCTAATGTAAGTCTCATCTTCATAAAGTATACTATCATAAAATGGTTTTTTTTGTGTGTGTGTGCATGGATGGAACCAATGATTATATTAGATCTTCTGACTAGTTCTGTTTTAATTTTGACACCTGTGTTTTACAAAGCTCCAGGCAATATGCTTTCTCTTTCCTATTTGTTACCACAGCAATAATAATTTTTAGAATTCAATTTTCATGGGAAGATTGGTTTATTAATTTTAAATGGTGGGTGGCTGTAATAATAAAAATGAACCCATAATTTACTTTTTGATTCTAACTTATCAAGTGATATGATGTGGCATGATTTTAAATGAAAAATTTTGAATTAAGTAAATATAAAGATTGAACGTACAAAGGTCAGTAAGTGTTGGACTGGTATCGTTACGTACGTGTACATACACAACATCAGGCAAGTACATTCATCTTATTTACTATATTCTCATTGCTATAGAGTTTCAAGTTTATATGTGTGTTTGGTATTGCCTAATGGCACTCGATAGTGACTAATAGTTGGAAAAGAGAAGAATTTGCTTTCTTAGATTCATATGAAATCGTAGAGTTAGATTTTGTTAGAATTGTTTGAATTTACGTAGAACATTTGAACTTTCAATTTTTTTTTAATGTTTATTTTTGAGAGAGAGAGACAGAGCATGAGCGGGGGAGGGGCAGAGAGAGAGAGGGAGACACAGAATCTGAAACAGGCTCCAGGCTCTGAGCTGTCAGCACAGAGCCCGACGCGGGGCTCGAACTCACAGATGGCAAGGTCGTGACCCGAGCCGAAGTCGGACGCTCAACCGACTGAGCCACCCAGGCACCCCAAACATTTGAACTTTCAGATGAGAACATGATATTGAAACTTTGACTGCGGGCATGCTAGGTGCAACTAATGTCTAATGGATGTCTGGTGGTAGGTTGCTCTAACAAAAAAGAGGAGATTTCACAGGTGCTTATTACTTTTCTGTCTCCCTGTTGTCCTATCTGGAAAGTGCTTCTCATAATATCTTTATGCCCAAATATCGACTTCCATTAACCATTATTTTTTTCCAGGAGACCTTCTGTTGGTCCTGGGTGGAAGGAGACCTTCCCTCTTTTCACACCAGAACCGTTTTCTCTCTATCTCTCTTTGGGCACATGCCATTTTGGTGTCTGTCATAGATGTAGTACTAGATTAGGAATTCCTAGAGGGTAGACTCTGCATTCAACTTCCCTTTCCACCCACCTCTCGTGTAGCTACACACAGAACATACTGGTTCTCTAGGGCTTCCATAACAAATTACTATAAACTTAGTAGATGAACGTAAAAGAAACTTCGTATCTGACAGTTACAGAGGTGAGAAGTCCAAAGTCCAGGTGTAAGCAGTACCACACACTCTCTGGAGCCCCTAGGAGAGGATGTTTCCTTCCTCTTCCAGCTTCTGCTGGCTCTAGGTGTTCACGTGGCCTTCACCTCCTTGTGTCATTCTGTCTCAAAGTGCCCTTTCCTGCCTCCTGTAAGGATACCAGTCATTGGATTGAGGGCTGATCCTACATCTAGGATGATGTCATCTCAAGATCCTTAATTATATCTATAAATACCCCTTTTCCAAATAAGGTCAAACTACACTTTCTGGGGATAGAATATGGACTTATTTGGGGGGCCACTGTTCAGCTCACTACACATAGCACTAGATGTTTTTTTTAAACACACATACATATAATTTGGGGAAAAGAACACTTTTTTTTTGGTATATTATGCTCAGCTTTATGAGTTACAACAGACATTATGCTTAGTACGATACTCCTTTATTATTTCAAAGCGTCGTGAATCAGGAGTCTGGAACAATTTGCCTAGGTCCCCTGCTAAGGGTTTGCAGTGAAGGTCTTGGCTAGGGCTGGGGGTCTCAGATAAGGTTCCGGGTTCTCTCCCCCATGCTCACGTGGTTGTGGGCACAATGCACTTTCTTGCTGCCGTAAAACTTACGACGGTGTGGTGCTGGAAGTGAGCAGAAGAGCATCTATGACATAAGGGAAAGCCTAGACCCTTTTCGAAGGGCTTCCAACTGTCAAATCAGGCCCATTTCGGACTATATCCTCTTTTGCTTTCAGTTTTTAAAAAAATTTAATTCCAGTATAGTTAACATACAGCATTAGTTTCAGGTGTACAACATAGTGATTAAACGCTTCTTTACATGACTTAGTGCTCATGATGTTGAGTGTACTCTTAATCCCCTTAAACTCTTTCACCCATCTCCCCATGTACCACCCCTCTGATAACCATGTTTGTTCTCTGTAGTTTTTGCTTTGTCTGTTTTTTTCTTTGTTCGTTTTGTCTCTTAAATTCCACATGTGAATAAAATATGGTATTTGTCTTTCTCTGATGTGTTTTACTTAGTATTATACTCTCCAGATCCATCCACGTTGTTGCAAATTGCAAGATTTCATTCTTTTTTATGGTTCTGTAATCTTTCATTGTGTGTATATATACATACATACACAAACACACACAACATCTTGTTTATCCATTCATCTGTTAATGGACACTTGGGCTGTTTCCATAATTCAGCTATTGTAAATAACAATGCAGTGTACATAGAGGTGCATATCTCTTTTTGAATAAGTGTTTTTGTATTCTTTGGGTAAATACCTGGTAGCAGAATTACTGCATCAGATGGTAGTTCTCTTTTTAATTTTGGGGGGAACCTCCTTCCTGTTTTCCACGGTGGCTGCACCAGTTTGCATTCCCACCAAGAGTGCAAGAGGGTTCCTTTTTCTCCATATCCTGGCCAACACTTGTTGTTTCTTATGGGTGTTTTCATGAGAGAGAGAGAGCTTGCAAGCTAGGGAAAGGGGTATAGGGAGAGATAGAATCTTTAAGCAGGCTCCATGCTGACATGGGTCTCAAACCCACGACCCTGGGATCATGATCTGAGCTGAAATTAAGAGTCTGGCACTCAACCTACTGAGCCACCCAGGTGCCTTTCTTTTGTTTTTGACTGTAGCCATACTGACAGGTGTGAGAGGATATTGTGGTTTTGATTTGCATTTCCCTGGTAATGAGTGGTGTTGAGCATCTTTTCATGTGTCTATTGGCCATCTGTAGGTTTTCTTTGGAGAAATGTCCATGTCTTCTATTTTTTTAATTGAATTATTTGTGGGGTCTTTTTTTTTGGTGTTGAGTTGTAGAAGTTCTTTATATTTTGGATACTAACCCTCTATCAAGATATCTCTTTATGAAATATCTTCTCCCATTCAGTAGGTTGCCTTTTAGCTTTCTTGATTGTTTCCTTTTCTGTCCTTTTTTTTTTTTCACAAATTTTTTAATGTGTATTTTTGAGAGAGAGCACTAGCAGGAGAGGGGTGGGGAGAGAGGGCGACAGAGGATCCGAAGCAGGCTCCACACTGACAGCAGAGAGCCCGATGCAGGGCTCAAATTCACAAACCGTGAGATCGTGACCTGAGCTGAAGTTGGACGCTTAACTGACCGAGTCACCCAGATTGTTTCCTTTTCTCTGTAGAAGCTTTTTATTTTGATTTGTCCCAGTAGTTTGTTTTTGCTTTTATTTCCCTTTCCTCTTGCTTTTATTTCCCTTGCCTCGGGAGACCTATCTAGAAAAATACTGCAATGGCCAGTGTCAGAGAACTTCCTACCTATGTTCTCTTCTAGGATTCTTATGATTTCAGGTCTCACGTTTAGGTTTTTAATCCATTTTGAGTTCATTTTTGTGTATGGTATAAGAAAGTGGTTTGCTTTCATTCTTTTGCATGTAGCTGTCCAGGTTTTCTAACACCATTTGTTGAAGAGACTTTTTCCCGTTGCATACTTTTTAAATGTTTATTTAGAGAGAATGTGTGTGCAGGGGGAGGGGCAGAGAGAGAGGGGGAGAGAGAGAATCCCAAGTAGGCTCTGTACTGTCAGCACAGGGCCCGATGCAGGGATCAATCCCAGGAGCCAAACTTGGGAGATCATGACCTGATCCGAGATCAGGAGTTGGGCGCTTGGGGCACCTGAGTGGCTTAGCCCGTTAAGCGTCTGACTTTGGCTAAGGTCATGATCTCGTGGTTCATGAGTTCAAGCCCCGCATCAGGCTGTGTGCTGACAGCTCGGAGCCTAGAGCCTGCTTTGAATTCTCTGACTCCCTCTCTTTCTGCCCCTCCCCTGCTTGCACTCTGGGTATTTCTCTCTTAAAAATAAACACTAAAAAAAAAAAAAAAAAAGAGTTGGGCACTTAACCAACTGAGCCACCCAGGCGCCCACTATTGCATATTCTTGCCTCTTTTGTTGAAGATGAATTGACCATATAACCATGGGTTTACTTGTGGGCCCTCTATTCCTTTGATCTGTGTGTCTGTTTATGTGCCAGCATTATACTGTTTTGACTGCTAAAAGTTTGTAGTATATCACTCTGACTGTCTGGGGGTCTTTTGGTGGTTACATTCAAATCATAGGATTGTTTGTTCTAGTTCTGTGACAAATGCTGTTGGTATTTTAGTAGAGATGGCATTAAATGTGGAGTTGGCTTTGGATAGTATTGACATTTTAGCAACATTCTTCCAGTTCATGAGCATGGAATATCATTCCATCTGTTTGTGTTACCTTCAGTTTCTTCCATCGGTGTTTTATAGTTTTCAGAGTACAGGTTTTTCACCTTGGTTATTTTATTTTTGGCGCGATGATAAGTGGGCGAGATGGGATTATTTTATTAATTTCTCTTTCTGCCACTTAATTTTTAGTGTATACAAATGCAACAGATTTGTGTATATTGATTTTGTACCCTGCGGCCTTACTGAATTTATTTATCAGTTCTGGTAGTTTTTTGGTGGAGTCTTGAGAGTTTTGTATATAGAGTATCATGACATCTGCAAATAGTGACAGTTTTACTTTTTTTTTTTTTTAGGAGTTTATAATTTTATTGAACATTTCTGAAATTTTTGTTTGTTTGTTTATTTATTTATTTATTTATTTAAAATGGACATCCAAGTTAGCATACAGTGCAGCGATGATTTCAGGGGTAGATTCTTTGATGCCCCTTCAGGTTTACTTCTTCCTTACCAATTTGGAGGCCTTTTATTTCTTTGTGTTGTCTGATTGCTGTGGCCAGAACTTCTAGTACCGTGTTGAATAAAAGTGGGTGAGAGTGGACATCCTGGTCTCATTGCTGACCTTAAAGGGAAGCTCTCAGTTTTTCCCCATTCGGTATAATGCTAGTTGTGGGCTTTTACTCATCAAAGATCTTTATTATCTTGAGGTATGTGCCCTGTAAACCTGTTTTTTGAGGGTTTTTTTTTTTTATTATGAGTGGATGTCTACTTTGTCACATGCTTTTTCTGCATCTATTGAAATGATCATATGGTTTTTACTTTTTATTGATATGAGGTATCGTGTTGATTGATTTGGAAATATCGAGCCACCCTTGTATCACAGGGGAAAATCTCACTTGATTGTGGTGAATGACTTTATATATATATATATATATATATATATATATATATACATATATATATATATAGTACACATATATATACATACATACATATATGTATGTATACATATATATATATATTTACATTTATTTTTGAGAGACAGAGAACACAAGTGGGAGAGGGGCAGAGAGCGAATGAGACACAGAATGCGAAGCAGGCTCCAGGCTCTGAGCTGTCAGCACAGAGCCCGATGTGGGGGTCGGACTCCCAAACTGTGAGATCAGGACCTAAACCGAAGTTGAGCGCCTAATGGACTGAGCCACCCAGGTGCCCCTGTGGTGAATGATTTTTTTAAAATGTGTTTTTGGATTTGGTTTTCTAATACTTTGTTGATTAATTTTGCATCTATGTTTATCAGATATTGGCCTCTGTTTTTGTTTTGTTTTGTTTTTTTGGCGTGTTTTTATCTGGTTTTGATATCAGGGTAATGCTGGCCTCATAATACAAGTTTGAAAGCTTTCTTTTCTATTTTTTAGAGCAGTTTGAGAAGAATGAGTATTAACTCATAGATGTTCGGTAGAATTCCCCCCAGGAAGCTGTCTGGTCCTGGACTTATCTTTGTTGGGAGTTTTTTTTGATTGCCGATTCAATCATTATTGGTAATCAGTTCAAATTTTCTATTTTTCCTGCTTAAGTTTTAGTTGGTTATATGTTTCTAGGAATTGATTTATTTCTTCTAGGTTGTCTAATTTGCTGGCATATAGTTTTTCCTAACATCCCTTATAATCTTTTGTGTTTCTGTGGTTTCAGGTGTTATTTATCCTCTTTCACTTCCAATGTTGTTTGAGTCCTTCCTCTTCTTTTTGATGAGTCTGGCTAAAGGTTTATCAATTTTGTTGATCTTTTCAAAGAACCAGTTCCTGGTTTCACTGATGTGACCTGTTGTTTTTGAAATTTCGGTTTTATTTTTGCTGTGATCTTTATCATTTCTTTCCTTTTATTCATTTTTGGTTTTGTTTTTTCTTTTTCTAGCTTTTTTTAGGTATAAGGTTAGGTGGTTTATTTGAGATTTTTCTTCTTGGTATAGAGCTATATCGCTTTTAACTTTCCTCTTAGAACAGCTTTTGCCGAATCCCAAAGATTTTGTGTTTTAATTTTCATTTGGCTCTGTATTTTTCTGTGTCCTCTTTGATTTATTGGTTGACCTACTCATTGTTCAGGAGCACGTTATTTAACCTCCATGTATAAATGTTCTTTATAGATTTTTTTTCTTGTGGTTGATTTCTAATTTCAGTGCTGTGGTTGGAAAGGATGTATAGTAGGACTTCAATCTTTTTGAATTTGTTGAGATTTTTTTTGTGGGCCAATATTTGATCTGTTCTGGACCATGTTCCATATACATTTGAGAAGAATGCATACTTTGTTTTTTTTGGGCTGCAATGTTCTGAATATATCTCTTAGATCCATTTGTTCCAATGTGTCATTCAAAGCCACTGTTTTCTTGTTGGTTTTCTAGTTGGATGATCTGTTCATTGATGTGAGTGGCATTTTGTTTTATTTTTTATTTTTAAATGCTTGAGTGAGATTGCATGAGTGGGGGAGGGTGCAGAGAGAGAGTCAAGAATTCCAAGCAGGCTCCATGCTGTCGGCACAGAGCCTACTGCGGGGCTCATGAACTGGGATCCAAAATCAAGAACTGGATGCTTAACTGATTGAATACCAGGCACTCCATGCAAGTGGGATTTTAAAGCCCCCTACTAGTACTGTATTACTATCTGGTACTACTTTTATGTTCGTTATTAGCTCTTAGCTGCTTTATGTGTTTGGGTGCTTCCATGTTGGGTGCACAGTTGTTCTATCCTTCTTCTTGACTGTTTACTTTATGACTTTATAGTGTCCTTCTTGTTTGTTGTTACAGTCTTTATTTTAAAGTGTATTTTGTGTCATGTAAGTATTGCTACTCCAGCTTTCTTTTTAACTCCCATTTGCATGGTAAATGCTTTTCCATCCCTTTACTTTCAATCCAAATGTGTATTTTTTGTGTAAAATGAGTCTCTTGTAGGCAGCCTATAGATGGGTCTTGCTTTTTTATCCACTCTGTTACTGTCTTTTGATTAGAGCATTCAGTCCATTTACATTTAAAGTAATTATTTATAGGTATGTACTTCTGCCCATTTTGTTACTTGTTTTATGGTTGCTTTTATAGTTCTTTTCTGTTCCTTTCTTCTCTTGATCTGTTCTCTCAGGGTTTTTTGGCTTTGTTTAGTGATATACTTGGATTCCTTTCTCTTTATTTTTTTGCATATCGGTAACTGGTTTTGGATACATGTTACCATTCAGTTTGTACATAACATCTTCTGCACATGGCTTTATGTTAACTTCATGGTCACTTAAGTTTGAACACACCTTTACTTCTCTTCTTTCCACGGTTTAGGTGTATGGTTGTCATACTTTACATCCTTTTATTTTCTAAATCCCTTGACTGATTTGTATAGATGTACTTAATCTTATTCTTTTTGTGTTCCCTAATTGTCTTACTTAACAGTCTTTCGGTTCCACTCAAAGAGTGGAAATGACATTTCTTGTAGGGCTGGTTTAGTGGTCATGAACTCCTTTAACTTTTATTTGCCCGAGAAACTCTTTCTTCCTCCTTCTATTCTGAATAATAGTCTTGCTGCCTAGAGTATTCTTGGCTGCAGATGTTTTTCCCTTCAGCACTTTGAATACATCCTGCCACTCCCTTCTGACCTGTAGAATTTCTGTTGAAAAATCAGCTTATAGCCTTCTGGGATTTCCCTTGTAGGTAACTGTTTTTCTTTTCTGTTGGTGCTTTTAAAATTCTCTCATCACTTCTTGTTGCCATTTTAATTACTGTTCGTCTTGGTATGGATCTGACTGGGTTGTTTTTTTGAGGGGGAGGGTGTTCTCTGTGTCTCTTTGATCCGGATTTCTGTTTATTTCCCCAGATTTGCAACAGTTTCCAGCTGTTGTTTCTTCAAACATATCCTGTGACCCCTTTTCTCTCTTCTCCTTCTGAGACATTGTGCTTGATGGTGTCACTGAGTTCTCTATGTCTGTTTTTAGTTTTTATTATTGTTTCTCTCTCTGCCGTTAAGCTTGATTGCTTTCCATTACTCTGTCCTCCGATTTGCTGTTCCGTTTCTTATGTTCCCTCTTGTCTCCTATTAATTCCATCTAGTGCATGTTTAATTTCAGTTACCGAGTTCTTCATCTCTGATTGGTTCTTTCTGGTGTTTACTTTCTTTGTGAAGCGTATCCCACTCTTAAGTCCAGTGAGTATCCTTATGACCATTCCTTTAAATTCTCTTTGAGGTGGGGGCGCCTGGGTGGCTCAGTCGGTTAAGCGGCCGACTTCGGCTCAGGTCATGATCTCGCGGTCCGTGAGTTCGAGCCCCGCGTCGGGCTCTGTGCTGACAGCTCGGAGCCTGGAGCCCGTTTCGGATTCTGTGTCTCCCTCTCTCTCTGACCCTCCCCTGTTCATGCTGTGTCTCTCTCTGTCTCAAAAAGAAACAAACGTTAAAAAAAGAAATTAAAAAAAAATAATTCTCTTTGAGGTGTATTACTTATCTACATTTCATTTAGGTTTCTTGCTGTGATCTTTGTCCTCTTCTTTCATTTAGGGCATATTCCTCTGTCCCATATTCATTCTGTCTAAGTCCCTGTGTCTGAGCCGCTTTTCCCTGTATCCCAGTCTTCTGCAACGACTGTCTTTGCTTTTTGTGGGTGTGGTTTGGTGCCTGTGTTATTAGCGAGGCACTCTGGCGCCACGTCGGGCTTGACTCAGACCAAGCATTTGCCATAGATGTAGTTGCTCCTGTCTGCTTGGTGCTTTCCTGCTGTCCTCTGGAAGGCTTTTGTTGGTGGGTGGGGCCTGCCTCCAGACCCGCCCCAGGCCCTTCCTGGGGCTTCACCCGGGCTCACGTTTGTGGTTTTCTTCCCTTTTCTCAGGGGCAGGAGTCACTTTGGAGCTGTGCCGGCCCCTGTGAAGGCTGCTTAAACACTGTCAGGACTGTGGCACTGCTTTGGATTGGCTCTGGCTAAAGGCACATAGTTCGGGGGCAGGTCCACAGGAGGATGTGGCGGCAGGGTGTGTGGGTGGCCAGCAAGGTGTACGTTGGGACTCGCAGCCCTCTCGGATGAGGCGGGCCTGGGTGGAGGGCCTGATCTGCACACGGGTGTGCCCAGGCGGGGAGTGTGGTGGTAGCGTGATTCGTGCGGTTCTTCTGTGACAGCAGACGTGGACCAGACGCCTGTCTGGAAGGGCTGCGTCCATAGGAAAATGCAGTTGGGGCATGATATTAGCCCACTCGGTGGTTTTGAGCTAGTTTTTGTAGGTGTTCAGTGTGTCTCTGCTGGGGGCCAGGGGACGGAAATGACATCGGTCAGCTGTTTTGTTCCTAGAAAAGTCTCCTGATGATCCCTGCCCCTCTAGCGCATGCTCTGAGATTAACAAACAAATCTCTCCCCAGTATCCCCCAGGAGGTTTTGAAACTGGTGCTTCTCTGCTGTAACTCCATGGGACTATTTTTGTGCTATCTCTCGAAGGATGGGGACTGGTTTTTGCCTTTCTGGCTCTCCCAGAGCCGAGCCCACTGAGTTTGAAAGTTCCAGGTGTTGAAGCCCTACTGACTGTAAGGACTTGGGAAGTTTGGCATCTCTGATTTTCAGTGCCAGATGTTCTGGGGATTTGTCTCTGCCCCTCCTACCCTCTTAGACCTACCCTCTTCAGTATGGCCTCTTGTCTACATTGAGGTGTGGGCAGTCTGTTCTGCCAGTCTTCAGGTCATTTTCCGGGCTATTTATACAGACGTGAGTGTCATCTGGGTGTGTCAGTGGGACGGTGTGAGCTCAGGGTACTCCTACCTTGCCATTTTCCCAGGGAGTCCCAGGATCATCTCCTTTTTAGCTTAGTCCATTGATTTGGGTCTTTAATTGTATCTGAAAATCCCTTTACCGTTGCTGTGTAATGTAATGCAGTCATGGGGATAACACCCAGAGGTGGAGATCCTGGTATGTGTTGTTGAATGTTGCATATCACAGGTGTATATACTTTTTTATTTTACCAAGACGTCCTGATTTTGTGTGAAGTGATTTCCAATTCCATACACTAGCTGTTTATAGAAATTTTTAGATGTATTTGACTGTTCTTTTATTCTAGGATGAAGCATCAATCCCCAACACGCTATGCCAGTGTCAAAACACTGATTTTTAAAGCCTCCAGTTCAAAGTGAAAAGTGTACTTTATGAAAATATTATGTTCAAATGAGGCATCAGTTAGGCATATAGACAAACACGGCCGCTGCCTGGATTGTGGGATAGGATTGCAGCCCGGCCCTGAGAATACAGTATCTGTGAACGAAACCACAAGTGGGTCAGTCAGTATAGAGAGAGGAATTTATATGTCACAATTAGAAAGGATGGCGGGGACATTAAAGTCAATAGCAGCAGGGCGAACAAGAGGAAACAGGAAGAAGGTATCCGTCCTTGCCTCATTCTTGGTCTCTGAAATTCAATGTTCTTTCGTGAAACTTGGTTATTTGATCCATGTCAGTTAATTCAGTTCCTATATTTGTAAACAGGATGTCAACAGGTTTAATCTTGAATGCAATGATGCTCGATTGGTAATACGATCATCTCGGGTAGTGGTTTGTGACGAACTCTCGAGACCAAGTCTGAGCTCCTCTCAACGCGACATCCATTAGTAACAACTTTTTGTGGCCCTGGAGGGAGGAGTAGGAGCAGTGGTAATCACACACATTTACCATCTCATCCAGATATCTTGTTGTTACCTTGACGGTTAGTTCAAAACAGGGGATTACTACCTCGTTCACCTGTGTCTGAGATACTGAATCCCTGCATGGATAACCTGGCAGATCCCCGGTACATCCTACACTCTTTTTCCTTGTTGACCCCCTCTGTGTGCTTCCCACCCCCACCATTTGGGCTCTGGCCCTCTAATTTAGTGCAGCGGTCAGAGCTTGGGTTTGATTGAAAAAAGAAAATGTTCATTGAATATAGTTTCCATTAAATTTCAGTTAATGGACTCTGTCGTGAGAGATCTCCACGTCACTTTCGATTAAGTGCATTCAAGTGACGAGAAAAATGGTTCCAGTAAGTCCAATGTTGATACAGCGGTTCTAAAGATATTACATACTCCGTTTCCTTCCATTTTGTTTTTTTTCCCTTTTTTTTTTGTAGGCTTCGTATGCCTCAAGTCCTTGAGGTGGTTAAGAATCGACTGATTATGAGGAATGGAAAGAGGGCAAATGGGGCTGAAGTACAGAGAGTGAGGCGAGAGTTCAAAGATGTGTGATCATCAGGTTTTCAGTAGGAAGTAATGTGATCATATCTGGGTTTTCAAACATTGCTCTGGTTACTGCAGTATGAGGATGAAGTAGGGAACAGAGATACTTTTGAAAAGAGATACCGCCACAATAGTGGCAAGAGACACGTATTCTATCTTGATAAGGTGCCGTGAGAACCGCAACAAAGCACTCTGAAAAGTTAGAAGCAGGCACTTGAATGCTCTTGCGGAACTGATGTCTGAGGAAGGATGCCTACCATGGGAGCGTGCCTTGATGCTCTTTTGGCTGATTTAAACAAGCGTAGGCAACGGTTTCAAGTAGACGAAATAGTACGGATAAGGATACGAAGCCAGAAAGTGCATGTTCCATTGTGGAACCCTGGTCTTTTATGCAATGACCGTACATTTGCATGTTATTTTGAAAACAATAGCGAGCCGTCTTAAAGTCTGTGCTCATGTAACTTAATATGGATAGTATTTCAAATTTCACATTTACTCGTACTGCTCTGACAAAATAGCAACAATATGTACAAAAGTCTTGTATATTATTAAGTGATATTTAAATGTAAGGTGTAATTGTTTTAATCATTCATTAGCAGTAGTAGTAATCAACCATAATAAGCCTTTCATTACTGTGACTCTTTTTAAGAATAAGATAAAACATTTAATTACCAATGAGTCCTTCATAAAGTATATCTCTGGATTCTCTTACACGTATCATTGTACTTTCGTTATTGCCTGTTACCGTTTGAAGTACATTTGGGTTAGGGAAAAAATAAGATGAGTAACATTGAAGTTTGAATGGGTTTACTTTAATTTGAAAGCATACAAAAATTATGCATAAAAGTGATTTTCTCAAAATGAAAAAGACAAAGTCATTGTGTGGTCTCAAAGCAATACTAATTACTAGAATACAAATTATTTCTTATTAGCTTATTAGACCAAAAATCTGTGTCTGTGTAATTCTGTTCATTGCAGAAATTAGGCAATAAGATTTTCTCCACATTGCACACATGAACAAATGACCAGCGATTGTACTGTTTTCACTTTGAAATCAAATTCACAATTGAGAAGCAGTGTCTTCTCAAGATGGATGTATTGTGATGTACTTGAGATTTTCAAAAAGTTTTCTGTGTTCGTTTTTACGTTTGAAGTATACGACACGCTGGGAGAAAGGATGGATGGTCTAGCATGGAAAGCATGGCTCCAATGATGCCCCCAGGAGAATATTGATACTGCAGATATAAAGATGCCTACAAGAGCAAGAATCATGATAGACCATGAAAACGCATAAAGACAAAGCTTAGTATGTTTTCCAGGAAGGCTACGCATTTGGAAGCAGATATTTATTTATGTAATTTATTATTTATATTATTGAAGAATAATTGACATACAGTCTTATGTTTTAGATGTAAAATATATTGATTCCAAATTCTATGCATTAATCAGTTCTCACCATGATAAACGTAGTCCCCATCTGTTCCAATACAACATTATTACAATATTATTGACTGTATTCCTTATGCTCTACTTTTCATCTCCACGACTTACTTATTTAATAGCCGGAAATGTATACCTCTTAATCCCCTTTATCTTTATTGCCCCTTAGTCCCTCCCCATCTCTACTCTGGCAACAATTAGTTCTCTGTATTTAAGAGTTGGTGTTTTAAGTCCCCCCCCCCCCGGATTTCATATATAAGCGAAATCACATGGTATTTGTCTTTGACTCATTTCACTTAATACCTTCTTGGTCCATTCATGTTGCTGGAAATGGCAAGATCTCATTGTTTTTTTTTTATAGCTGAGCAATATTCCAGCGTGTGTGTGGGTATTCATCTGTTGACTGATCCTTGGGTTGCTTCCATTTCTCCGTTACTGTAAATCATGCTGCAGTAAACATAGTGGTAACATACATCTTTTTGAATTGTTTTTGAATGGTGTTTTGAAATCTTTTTGAATTGTGTTTGGGTTTTTTGTTTTTTTGTAAACACCCAGTAGTGGAATTACTAGATCATATCGCATTTGTATTTTTAATTTTTTGGGAGACTTTCCTGCTGTTTTCCACAGTGGCTGCACCAATTTACATTCCCGCCAGAAGTGCAGGAGGGTTCTTTTCTCCACATCCTCACCAACACTTGCTATTTCTTTTTAATTTTTATTTATTTTAGAGAATGGGGTTCGGGGAAGAAGGAGAGAATTCTAAGCTTAGTGCAGAGCCCAACATGGGGCTCGATCCCATGACCCTGGGATCATGACCTGAGACAAAAATCAGGAGTCACTCAACGGAGCCACCCAGGTGCCCCAACACTTCTTTCTTCTTTTTTTTTTTTTTTGGGAAAAAACCCTTAATTTTTTAAATTCAAGTTAGTTAACAGTGTAGTATTGATTTCAGAAGTAGAACCCAGTGATTCATCACTTACACATAACACCCAGTGCTCATCCCAACAAGTGCCCTCCTATTTATTTTTTGATACAAACTATTCTGACGGGTATAAGGTGATATCTTACTGTGATTTTGATTTGTGTTTCCCTGATGATGAGTGATGTTGAGCACCTCTTTGTGTGTCTGTTGGCCCTCTTTATGTCTTTGGAAAAAATGTCTGTTTAGGTCCTTTGCCCATTTTATTTATTTATTTTATTTATGTATTTTGAAACAAAAATAAAACGTGCCTGTTGTCAGGTGATAGTGATGTTTACAGAGTGATGTGATCCAACCAAGTGACCTTCGTGCAGCATAAATTTGTGTACTATCTCATGTGGCTCCTTATAGACCCAGCTTGGTTCTTGTCCCAGGTCTCCTCTTAGAGTTGCACCTGATTTTATTCCATTTTCGTCCAGATCCACTGGGGGATGGGACAATTCTGCTTCTGTTTCTTGGCTGGGAACTACTTGATCCTGGAAGTCTTGAGAGGACATGGCGAGGGACGGTCCATCGCACACACCACGATGGTGGATAAAAGGAAGAGGAGCTCTGCCCCTTTGTAAAGATCAGATTGTTTGTTTGTTTTTGGTGTTGAGTTATAGGGGTTCTTTATACATTTTGGAGATTAATCTCTTACCACATATGCTACTTGCAAATACCATCTTCCGTTCATTTGGTTGCCTTTTTGTTTTCTGATGGTTTCCTTTCCCGTGCAGAAGCTTTTCACTGTGGTGTAGTTCACATAGGTTATTTTCTACCCAGTGCCCACGGAGACCATTGTCCAGGAGATTACTTCCTATGTTTTCTGTTACGAGTTTTATGGTTTCAGGTCTCGCATTTAGGTCTTTCATCCATTTTCAGTTTATTTTTGTCTATGATGTAGGAAAGTGGCCTTATTCATATTTTGTATATGATGTAAGAAATTTTGATTCTTATGCACGTTAGCCATCTAGTTTTGCCAATGCCATTTATTGGAAAGACCACCTTTTCCCCATTGTGTATATATTTTTTGCTTCCTTTGGTGTGGATTAAATAACCATGTACGTGTGGGTTTGTTACTGGACTCTCTATTTTCTTCCATTGATCTCTGTGTGTATCTTTGTGCCAGTACCATACTGTTTGGATTACTACTGCTTTCCAGTGTAGTTTGAAATCTGGAATTGTGATACCTCCAGTTTTGTTCTGTTTCAGGATTGCTTTGGCTATTTGAGGTCCTTTGTGGTTCCATACAAATTTTAGGATTATTTGTTCTACTTCGTGGAAAATGCTATTGGTACTTTGATAGGGCTTTCGTTGAACCTGTAGATTGCTTTGAGTAGGATGGATATCTTAATGATATTAATTCTTCCCGTCCATGAGCAAGGTATATTTTTCCATTTGTGTATGTCATCTTCAGTTTCTTTCATCAGTGTCTTCTAGTTTTCAGAGTACAAGTCTTTGACCTCCTTGATTAAGTTTACTCAGATTCTTTTTGGTGCAGTTGTAAGTGGGATTGTTTTCTTAATTTCTCTTTCTGCTGCTTTCTTATTAGTATATAAGAATGCAACAGATTTCTGTATATTAATTTTGTATACTACAGCTTTACTGAACTCATTCATCAGTCCCAATAGTTTTTGGGTGGAGTCTTTGAGGTTTTCTGTGTATAGTATCATGCCATCTACAAATAGTGATAGTTTTCATTCCTCCTTACAAATTTGGAGGTCTTTTCTTTTTCTTGTCTGATTGATGCAGCTAGGACTTCCAGTACTACGTGGAATAAAAGTTTTGCAAGTGGACATCTTTTGTCTTATTCCTGATCTGAGAGGAAAATCTCTGTTTTTCACTGTTGAGTATGAGGATAGTTGGGGGTTTTTCATGTATGGCCTTTATTGTCTTGAGATATGTTCCCTCTAAACCTACTTTCTTGAGAATTTTGATCATGAACAAATATTTTGTTGATTGCTTTTTTGCATCTATAGAGATGATCTCATGGTTTTAATCTTTCCTCTTGTTAATATGATGTATCACATTGATCTGCAAATATTGAACCACCACACATCTCGTGGAACAGAATTAAATTTTTGCAGGATTTAAGATTCTTCTCAAGATCTGTTGCATGATCCATTGAGCACTTATCCATACATATAAAAAGCAGAAAGGGATAAAGGGAATAACTGTATGTTATATTCCAACTATGGGTGCTAAATACTGTGCTAGATTATTTTCATGCCTTATCTTCTATACCCATATTAATAAGATCTTTTCATTTTACATGGCATGAAGTTCAGCAATGGTAAGATGTCTGATGTTTTACATTTAGTAAGTTATAAACCTGTAGGCAGAACTTACATACAGTGTTGACACTTGAATGATATGGATTTGAACTGTGTGGGTCCACTTATTGAAAGATTCTTTCATACAAACAGAACAGTATCATAAATGGCTTTTATGATTTTCTTAATCTTTTCTAGCTTCCATTATTCTAAGAATATGATATACAATGCCTATAACATACAAAATGTATGTGAATCTACTATTTGTGCTATTGGTATGGTTTGAGGGCAACAGTAGGCTATTGGTGGTTAAGTTTTTGGGAAATCAAAAGTTATGCACAGAGTTTAGATTGTGTGGGGGTCCAGTCTCTCTAGCCTACACATTGTTCAGGAGTCAACTGTATTTGATCTCAAATTTCAGGCACTTTTTATTATACCAGACCCTTTGTAGGACAAATGGGTTATACTACCCTATGACAGAGAATAATAAAATGCATGCCTTGGTTGTACCGATGAGCCTTTGGAAATGTAACCCAGTTTCATATATATATTTTTTGATTTTTTGTAATATTTCCTCACATTGAAAATCTGAAAGTGCCTTTTTGGGTCTTTTATTCTCCCAACACCTCTGGAATGAGAAAGGCAATGATTTCTCGACAATTCGTCTCTTTGGTCCCAAGTTTTTATTTTTTATTAAAAAAATTTGTTTTACGTTTATTTGTTTTTGATAGCAAGCACAAGTGGGGGAGGGGCAGAGGGAGAAGGAAACACAGAATCGGAAGCAGACTCCAGGCTCCGAGCTGTCAGCACAGAGCCTGACGCGGGGCTCAAACCCGCAAAGTGCTAGACCATGACCTGAGCCGAAGTCGGACGCTCAACCAACAGAGCCACCCAGGCGCCCCAGGTCCCAAGTTTTTAGAAAAGGCTGTCTCATATAGTCATTTGTCAAACCTAATTGGTACCTGATGGATTAATAATCGTATTTTACTGTCTTAAGCAGCCAGAATCTTAGTGTACTACAGGCCTAAATGCCAATGTAATAGACTCTTGAAATTCATTTGCTGACAATTTTGGACCTTATATCTAATCTTGTGTATTTGACAGGTGTATTCTTTTTGTGCTTAACATTTAACTCATAAAATCTGCATTTCCTTTGTGAATTATCAATGAATCACTAAAAAGAATAAAAATTCTCAAATTCTTACTTACACTTAGCGTCGCTAATAAGCGATAATAAGTAAGTGATAGTGGAGGTAATTGATTTTAATGTATGTAGCAAAGTATGGCTTTTGACAAATGACATCACTCAATGGCAATGAAATACCTCTAATAAACTTATATTTATTTAAAGTAAAAATTGAAAAAAATCTCAGTATGTTTTTTTTTGTTTATTTTAGAGAGAGAGCACGAGTGGGGAGAGGGGCAGAGGGAGAGAGAGAATCTGAAGCAGGCTCCACGCTTAGCACAGAGCCTGAACATGAGGCTTGATCCATGACCCTGGGATCATGACTTGAGCTGAAGTCCAGAGTCAGACACTCAACCGACTGAGCCATCCACGGGCCCCAACATTTCAGTATGTTTAAATGTATATTTGGCTTCTACAGCATAGCAGTAAATTTTCTTTCTTTTTATTTATTTTTATTTTTGAGAGAGAGAGAGTGAGTGAGCATGCACAATCAGGAGAGGGGCACAGAGAGAGAGAGAGAGAGAAAGGGAGACACAGAACCTGAAGCAGGCTCCAGGCTCCGAGCTATCAGCACAGAGCCTGATGCGAGGCATGAACCATGAGATCATGACCTGAGCGAAGTCAAAGGCTTAACCAACTGAGCCACCCAGGTGCCCCAGTAAATTTTCTTTCTTAAACTGTAGTAGATATTTTAAGGGATGCAATTGGGAAGACCTCTGATTGTTTGAAAGGTATTCTTTTATGATTAGAATAATCTGATATAAAAATGCCCTAATCAGTACTTATTATCATGGAAGTGGCAAAGGTTGGGCCAAGATTTAATTTTAGTCCGGTGTAGTGAATAGCTTTATTTATTGATATTTATTTTTTAGGATTCATGTAGTTTTTCCTATGTTAAATTTGTGAAACATTTGGAATGTCAGCTGTTGATTTCAATTATGAAAGTCCATTATTTTGATATGGTCCCTGAAGTTCAGTTATATTAGCTACTGAAATGCCTGGCTCAGTACTCCGTTATTGTCAGGATGTAATAGTTTTCGGTGTCAGAGCATCATGGTGCGTGGGCGTGCACAAAGGTAGCGAGGTAGAGACCATGAAAACACTTGACTTGTACTTGAAGATGGCGTTTTCGGATTGTGCACTTGTCTACATCTAATTAATTTAGGTCTAGCTCTGGTGCTTCTTTTCAGTCCACGAGGGTACCAGCTATAGCTCTGTAATCAGAATTCACTAAATGACAACTCGCTGCCGGCCACAGACCATGTGTTTCTTACTGTGCGTCATGCGAAAATACAACCCGGCCCTCAGGCAGAGTAAAATTCTGGATTAAGGATTTCGTTTCCAAGGCAAGATCCATTCACCGTGGAGGCTGCCTCAGTTCTCTATTCAGGGAACAGTTGGCTTGTCCCTATAATTACAATAACAATGTGCTAGGCACTAAGAGTGTCAAGAAATGACTTTGACCCATTGTTTTTTTGGTTGTTGTTGTTTGTTTTTTTTTTTTTTTTTTTTTTTTTTTTTGCTCTCCTTTATGTTTAATTTAGAATTATGGAATTTTGAGAACAGGAAATCACTATTCTCCATATTTACTGTTGTAAACTCCTGAAAACTCAAAATAACCAGTGAAAAAACAACTTAAATAATGTCTTTAATACATATGTGCAAACTTAAAATATGTCAGTATTTTTTGCACCTTAAAATAAATGTCCACTCGGGGCGCCTGGGTGGCTCCGTCGGTTGGGCGTCCGACTTCGGCTCAGGTCATGATCTCACGGTTTCGGGGGTTCGAGCCCCACGTCAGGCTCTGTACTGACAGCTCAGGGCCTGGAGCCTGCTTTGGATTCTGTGTCTCCCTCTCTCTCTGCCCCTAACCCACTTGCATTCTGTCTCTGTCTCTGTCAAAAATAAACAAACGTTAAAAAAAATTTTTTTTAAATAAAAAAATGCACAGACAAATTATTATTTTCATTATTTTTTTAAAGATGTCACTCTAGGGGCGCCTGGGTGGCGCAGTCGGTTAAGCGTCCGACTTCAGCCAGGTCACGATCTCGCGGTCCGGGAGTTCGAGCCCCGCGTCGGGCTCTGGGCTGATGGCTCGGAGCCTGGAGCCTGTTTCCGATTCTGTGTCTCCCTCTCTCTCTGCCCCTCCCCTGTTCATGCTCTGTCTCTCTCTGTCCCAAAAATAAATAAACGTTGAAAAAAAAAATTAAAAAAAAAAAAAAGATGTCACTCTATCATTTCTAGTGACTAGAAATCAATACTGTAGTAATGATTTCAGGCCACACATTACTATGCAAGTGTAAGTCAGTGTTTTACAGGAGAAGTAATTCATAAAATTCTGCGTCAGGTCATTGTTTCACTGTCCCCCTCCCAACTCCATTCAAGATTTATGTAGGCATACAGTTTCTCTTGCTGTCTGGCTCTGTATCCTTCATTAAAATTTAGTACGGATTTCAAAGTGTGTCCCATGAAAATCATAGTGTGGTACTCGAAGGATGTTTCAATTCATGAGTATGGTTGGGAAAAGAGTGTGAAATTGTTTGAAGTGATCATCTGGCAGATTTAGATTTCCATGATAAATACATCCTAATCAAAAGAGCTTAACAATTTTAGCTTAATCCTCATAAGTTATGATAGCAAATGTGGCAATGGAGAATAGGTGAATTCTCTATCTAGAAACTACGTTGTAAATCCTACACCAAAAAAAAAAAGATACCCGAGTTATAAGAGAATTTATATGGAAGATTTCAGGTATTTCTCTCATTTCCATGAGAACATTCTCAAAAAGAAGTATGTCTCCTTTAATATAAATTCTAAATTTCCTGTTTATATCATGAACCAATGAGACTAAGGTCACAGCCAAATGTATTTAGATTTATAAATCAATATTAAACTTGATAAAAGAACTGATGTTTATAGAAAGCTGTAGCTACGAGGAACGTCTGGGTAGCTCAGTGGGTTAAGCATCCGACTTCGGCCCAGGTCATGATCTCACGGTCTGTAGGTTTGAGCCCCACATCGGGCTCTGTGCTGACAGCTCAGAGCCTGGAGCCTGCTTCAGATTCTGTCCCTCTCTCTCTGCCCCTCTCCCACTCACACTCTGTCTGTTTCTCTCTCAAAAAATAAACAACATGAAAAAAAAAAAAAAAGCTGTAGCTACCAAACCAGAATCCCTTGGCTTACTTATTTAATAAAAATGTTTTTTAATGTTTAAGAGAGAGAGACAGCATGCGAGCTGGGGAGGAACAGAGACAGGGAGACAGAGTCCAAAGCAGGCTCCAGGCTCTGAGCTGTCAGCACAGAGCCTGAGGTGAGACTCAAACCCATAAGCAGCAAGATCATGACCTGAGCCGAAGTCGGTCGCCTGACCAACTGAGCCACCCAGGTGCCCCTGACCTACTTATTTTGAAGCGCATGTCATGGTAATATTAATTTGCCATCGATAGTTCTTTTTAAATGTTTACCAATATTACAAATTGGTTTCTGTGCGTGTTGAATGTTGTGAGTCCTATACAGATGTATTCACTTCTTACTCATATTTTTATCTGATGCTTTCCGGATGAATTTAGAGTATGAACTAAGCTTAAATATCAAACGATTTTAAATATGTCCATGACCAGAGAAATGGCCAGATTCAAAGCTTGTCTGTGCCTAGACTGTGAATGCAGTTTGAGTTGATTCAGAAAGTTACTGATAATTTCTGTATTTCAAGATACATTGAGAGTCAGAAATTTTATTTAAAATTTTCTTCACGATCTGCGAGTGGTAAGGGGATGAGAAGGGCAGGACTAGCGTTGGGGTTTTGTCCCCCTCGCCACCATCCTGCGGCCGGGAGCTGCCGGTGACCAGCTGGGGTCCTGCCTGTCGCCTCCCCTTGTCAATTTCGATACTCCTACCCCTTACGTGCGAACATAAAAAGAAAAACACTTCCCTGCATGGTTCCTCACCCTTCCTCGTGGAGGGGGACGTGCTGACTGGGGCAGACAAATGAGCACCTGAACCTGGGACTAGCTCCTCGGAGTCCCTGACTCTGCAGAGAACCCCCCCTCCCCATAACCTGAGAGGTTGGCGCGCGCCCTGCCGTATCCCAGTGCCTGGAATCCGGACTGCAGCCTGGGAATGTTGGAGATGCATGTCAGCGCTTCCCTGTCCTCCCCTTGTCCCGGCGGGGCCACGTTCAAGCTGCGCGGTGTTGGGTAGGGGTGCGTTACGTTCAGTTGTATCAAAAATAAGTGACCGTGTGCAAAAGAATCAGGAATTTTAAAGTTAAGTTTAATTTCCATATGGAGAAAAACATTGGATTTTGTATTTTTATAGGTGGTAGCTAAGAACCATGTTTAAGGTCACTTGGCCATTTAAGAATGATAACGCTCTTACCACTAATACTGTTATTCATGCTACCACGTATTAAACACTATTCTGTGTCACGCACTGTCCTGGACATATTGATGCATTTTAGAATACCTTTTAGAGATCTAAGATATAAATGGTCTTATTGTCATTTTTCAGATGTGGCCATTGGGATTCAGTAAATTGCCCCAAGGCATATAGCAATAAAATGAGCGAACCAGTCTTTAAACTTAAATCTCTTGTGATAACATCTGATCTAGAGGGAATTTTCACGGACCTTTAGCAAATGCTCATTGCTCTAAGAGCAAATATTGAGAGGGATATTTTACAGTAGTTTTAGGAAAGTGGTGACTGTATAGAGGAAGGCTCTCAGAAGTTTGTGAGATGATTCATGGTGTCTTTGTCCAAGGACTAGGATACACACGTGCAAGGCAAAGGACGCACAGGCTTTAAGAACATTGCCTAACGTGTAGATGGGCATTGAGTGGTGACACCAGACTTCATACTGTTCTGAGAACTATTGGAGATAACTGTCTACCAACATACCCAATATCTTTTAAAGGAAGGCGATATATTTGAGACCCTACAATGATCACCCACAGTGCCCTAAGTAAAAATTATGAGACACATGATAAAAGAAAATGTTACACTACTTTTAAAAACACAGCTAAGAGAAAGAGACCCAGAGATGACCCAGATATTAGAATAAGCGGGTAAGGATGTTAAAGGAAAAGATCATAATGTATGACTGGGTGGAGAATCTTAGCAGTGAAAAGGAAAATATACAAAAGAACCAAAGGGAAAATAGGGTATTGAAAATAATAGTATCTAAAATGCTAAATCACTGGAGAGACTTAACAACTGTTTGTAGACTACAGAAAAAAGAAGTGAACTTGAATATTGGTCAGTAGAAATTATCCAATTTTTAAAAACAGAAGATTTAGAAGAAATGGATGGAAACTCACTGATTGGGGGGGGGCAATATATAGTGGCCTAATTATATGTAATGTGGGCAGAAGGAATATTTGAACAAATACTGGCCAGAAATTTCCAAAGTTAAAAAATAAATCCATCTGATCAAGAAAACAAATTACATACACTGGAATAACAGTATGTGTGATGGCTGACTTTTTGCCAAAAAGAACAGAGGTCAGAAGACAGTGAAATCTTTTATTATTTTTTAAACGTTTATTTTTGAGAGAGAGAAAGAGACTGCACGTGTGTGTGAGCGGAGGAGGAGCAGAGAGAGAGGGAGGACAGAGGGTCCCAAGCTGGTTCTGCACTGAGAGCAGAGAGCCCCGATGTGGGGCTTGAACTCACACACCATGAGATCATGACCTGAGTTGAAGTCAGACGCTCAACCAACTGAACCATCCAGGGGCCCTGACAGTCAAATCTTTCAATACTGAAGGCAGGGAGAGAGGATTCCCTGTTAAGCTAGAATTCGCTATCCGTTGGAAATGCCCTTTGAAATAAGAGAGAAATTGGAACATTGTTGGATAAATAAAATTGTAGAGAAATGTGAAAGGAAATGACACCACCAAACAGTAACTAAGATCTACAGGAAGGAGTGAAGGTCACCAGAAAAAGTAGATCCGTACGGATATGGAAAAAGCATTATTTAAAAAAAATTTTTTTTAAGATGATTGTTTCTTCAAAGCAAAAATAATAACCTTATATTGTAGCATTTATTGCATGTGTAATGTAAATACGGCAACAATAACACCAAAAATGTGGCATATGAAATTTTCCTGTTGTGACATTATAAATTCTTTTTTTAAAAGTCACTTATTGGGGCGCCTGGGTGGCTCAGTCGGTTAAGCGGCCGACTTCGGCTCAGGTCATGATCTCGCGGTCCGTGAGTTCGAGCCCCGCGTCGGGCTCTGTGCTGACAGCTCAGAGCCTGGAACCTGTTTCCGATTCTGTGTCTCCCTCTCTCTCTGCCCCTCCCCTGTTCATGCTCTGTCTCTCTCTGTCTCAAAAATAAATAAACGTTAAAAAAAAATTTTTTTTTAAAAAGTCACTTATTTTGAGAGAGAGAAAGAGAATGTGAGTGGGGGAGAGGCAGAGAGAGAATCCCAAGTGGGGTCCACAGTGTCAGCAAGGAGCTCAATGTGGGGCTTGAACTCACAAACCTTGAGATCAAGACCTGAGCTAAATCAAGAGTCGAATGCGTAACTGACTGAGCCACCCAGGCACCCCTCCTATTGTGACATTCTGACGTTATGTGAATTTGGACAACGTGAGCCCTAAGCGTACTGTAACATTTAGAGAAAACATTAAAAAACGACAAAGTAATGTAGTTTAAAACGCGACGGTGTGAAATAAGACTAAAAACATTTGATTAACTGGAAATATGGCACAAAAGAGCAGGGAAAAAAAACTACTAGAAAACAAATAGCAAGTTGGTATACTTAAGCCCATGAACGTGATTGCATCAAATATAAAACAACTGAGGAAACCAATTAAAGGCAGAGTTTGTAATAAAAGGAATATCAGTTGTCTACATGAGCTAAAGACGGAACCTGTATATTGGCCCGTAGATTATTTATTTCTCCATCCAGGCTGAGACCAGCGAGCTTAAAAGATTACAGGCTCTAAACTCAGATTTTGAGTTATTTTTTGAATAGCCTAAATAAGCTTTTTTTTTTTTTTTTTTTTTTTTTTTGAGTAATGGAGGGCCTTCCTCCTTTGCATACCCTATGAAACCTCATCTGATAGGTTTTACTCTTATGGTATGACACTGTAGTTGTGAGACCTCCAAGGTGCAATGACCTTTCAAAGCTTCCTGACCCAGAGACTCCTTGTTCTGCTGATCAACATCATCTAGACGTGTAAGGTCTCTGTCTGATCCCCTTGTCGCCTGGTAGTTCCCTTCCCCTCCTCCCCTTTCTAACGGTTGCCCCCTTGCCATTGCCTCTGGCCCATCTCCTCCTGGGAGGAGCTTCCTTCCCATGCAGGCTTGTCCCCATGCCAACCAATTTCTGGAGCAGTCGCCTAATCCCTTAACACCCACCATCATGTTCTCCGCAATAGATGAGCTTTATTTCTTTGTGTTTTAATTTTGAAATGCTTTTAATAATGTTGAGAGACCCATATAAAAAACCCACAGAGAGCCTTCATGAAAATTCTTCCAATTCTGCCCCTTTTCAGCATTTTACCCTATTTGTTCTACCTCCAGCTCGCTCTGTCGTGCTGTTTATGGTGTTTGAATACACACATGCAACTTGTCTCTGAATCATTTGAGAAGAAACTGTAACCACTAAAAATTTCAGTATGCATTGCCTCAGAACAAGGGTACCACCTAACGTGCCCCATTAGTTACTCAAATTAAGACCGTGAAATTGATAGCACATTCTCACAATCTGTGAATGAAGGTCTCCTTTAGATTTTGCCAACTGCCTCCACAGTGTTTTACCTGAATATAAGCCAACATTTTAAATACATTTAGTTGTCACATGCTTTTAGAGTTTTTCAATCCAGAGTAGTTCATGTGTCTCACACAGTTTTCAATATTTTACAGGCTTTGAGAGGTCAGGTCTTATAATTTTGTAGGATGCCCTTTGACCTGGGTCTATCCATTGTTTAATCATGGTAACACCCAGGCCACCCATTTTTTTTTTTTTCAGAAATGATAGTGAACTTTTCTGGGTGAGTTACATAATTAAAATTTATTCATGTATTTATTAGTGTAAGTATGGAAACCTAGATTGATAACTTGTTCCACGGGCCATATCTACTAATGTCATTATTTTATGTTGAAATTACTACCAGTCTGGCTAGGGGGGAGCCTTTGTGGCTGAATTTTATCTCCTTGAGAGCATTTCCATTATTTTCAGGAGCCACCAGATATTTCAAGTTCATCTTGTACGTTCTTTGCCTCAGGTCTGGAATCAGCGATTTTTCCAAGGATGTCTGGTTCCTTTTGGTAGAGAACATAACAAAAACACCAAGAACTAGATGTGCTGATTACTACGGAAATGTTACTGCTCCTAGACCTTCCTTTTTTTTTTTTTTTTTAAATGTTTGCTTATGAGCGACAGAACATGAGTGGGGGAGGAGCAGAGGGAGAGGGGGACAGAGGATCTGAAGTGGGCTCTGGGCTGACAGCAGAGAGCCCGATGTAGGGCTCGAACTCAAGAACTGGGAGATCATGTCCTAAGCCGAAGTCGGACACTTAACTGACTGAGCCACCCAGGCACCCCTCCTACACCCTCTTAATAGAGCTAGGAAATATTTATGTATGTACATACAGACACACATGTGAACGGACGTCTGCATTTCTTAAAATTTTCAATGTTGCTTACCATCATAATAGAAGAGATTACATTAAAAACAATAGGATCTCTGTATATGCAAAACAAAACAAAGCTACTTGGGGTGCACTTTAACACACACTCTTGTTAAAAACTGTTTACAGAAAGTAGTAGTAATCTGAATTTGATTAACTGGATACATATAAGCGATCCCTACAGCTCATATATAGAACATTTCCCTCAATTTGGGAATACTTGGGTGTCTACTCTTTTATTAAAATTTGTTCTGAAATCCATAACCAGTGTAGTAATAAGGAAGAATAAAAGACATACATAATAGAATGGAAAAACAAAAACAGTCTTTGTAAAGATGGCAGGATCGTTGATATTAAAAAGTAAAGGATGCACCATAAAAAGGATTGAAATTAATATTTAGCTGGTTGGCAAGATACTGTGTCAGAATAGAAAACCAATTGTATTGGGGCTCAGTTAGTTAGCATCTGACTTCAGCTCAGGTCATGATCTTGCGGTTTGTGAGTTCGAATCCTGCATTGGGCTCCTCTCAGGCAGTGTGGAGCCTGCTTTAGATTCTCTCTCTCTCTCCTCTCTCTCTGCCCCTTCCCTGTTTGCGCTTTCTGTCTCTCAAAATAAAAAAAAACAAAAAACTTAAAAAACAATTGTATTTAATTATACCAGCAAAAAGCAGTTGGGAAATGAAACTTAAGAAATCACATGCCACTGACAATAGTATAAAAAAATAGGAACAAACTCAAAAGACATGTAAGATCTGTATATTGATCTGGGTGAGGGAAGTCATTGGTGAGAGAAGACCTAAGTTAGTGGAGAATTCTACTGTATTCGTGGAAAAGAATATTTAAAACTGCTAAAAGTGATGCCTGGGTGGCTCAGTCGGTTAAGTGTCTGACTTCAGCTCAGGTCATGATCTCACAGTTCATGAGTTCGAGCCCTGTGTCGGGCTCTGAGCTGACAGCTCAGAGCCTGGAGCCTGCTTCGGATTCTGTGTCTCCCTCTTTCTGCCCCTCCCCCGCTCATGCTCACTGACGCTCTGTCTCTCAAAAACAGATAAGCGTTAGGAAAATTAAAAATGCTAAGATGTTAATTTTCCCACAAATTAAATCCATAGATTTAATGTAATTCCAGTCAAAATCACAAAAAGCTCATGGGTAGAGATTGACGAGGTGGTTTTAATGTTTATATGAAAATGAAAGACCAAATGGCCAAAGCAATCTTGAAAAAAATTGTCCAAGGTTAATAGAATCACACTACCTGATTTCAGGATTTACCGTAAAGCCACATAATAAAGACAGTCTTGTGCTAGCCTAGGACTAGAGAACAAATTCATCCCAACTACATTCATATGTATGCAGTAAATTGATTTTTGGTAAATGCATGGAGGTAATTCACAGGGGAAGGTTTAGATTTTCCAACAAATTAAGCCAAAGTGAATGGATATTTATACCGAGAAATATGATGCTTGACCACTATCTTATACTAAGAAAAATTTTACTTATGACACATCAGAGATGTAACTTAAAAGCTAAAACTACAGATCTTACAGAAGAAAACGTAAGTATTCAACTTAATCTTTATGCTTATCAATCTTGACAAGCTTGGTATTGACAAATATTTCCTAGGACTCAGAATGCATTAACCAGAATGAAAAATTGATAAATTGGACATCATCAAAATGAAATCCTTTTGTTCATCAAAAGGCAATATTCATAAATGAAAAAGACAGACCGTAGGCTGGGATGTAACATTTGTGTTAGATGTATCTGATGAAGGATGTATCTAGAATGTATAAAGAACTTCAAAAAGCCAGTAATAAGAAAACCTCATAAACTGGCAAAAGGTGTGAAATTTCATTTTACTGAAGAAAATATGTACATGGTGCATAAGTATATGCAAATGTACGCAACATTATCAGACATTAGAGAGATGGGAATTAAACCCCCAATGAGAGGACTATGTGCCTTCTAAAATCACAAACATTAAAAAGACTTTGAAACCAAGTGTTGGCAAGGATGTGGAGAAATCAAAGTGCTCCTATGTTTGTGGGATCGTACAAAGGGACGACTGTGTCGCAGCGTTTCTTGGTCGTTTCTCAAGAGACTAACTGTAGAGCTACTTTATGACCTATAATTCTGGTTACAGGAATTCGTCCAGGAGAAATGAAAAGTCTTAGAAAAGAATTTGACAATAGTGAAAATCGAAAATAACCCAAATGTTTATTTGGTCGATGCGTTTTGACACGTTAGAGAGTCAAACAGTGGATGCTACTTAGCAATAAAAAACACTGGATGCATCTTAAAAACATTTTCTTGAACTGATGTAGACAGAAAATAGTACTTACTATAGGTACTTTTATATGAAGTTCAAGAACGCACCTAAGTCCTCTGTGGGTTAGAAAGGAGACCAGTTTGTGCGAAATCTGTCTTGATGGTGGCATTAGATACGTGGTTGTGCACATTTGCCAACATTCTTTACATACGCATTTTATTGTATGTATATTTCATGTCCATAAAGACGTTATGAAGCACTGTCTCAGTCAGTGTTGGTAGTAAGCAGATGGCTCAGCCAAAGAAAGAGATTCAAAGAGATTTTGATGAAGCGTGTGCAGGGTTAAGAAAACCACTACAAGCTAGTATATTAGCCCAGGACCACTCATGGCAATTACTAACACCGTAAGCACTAACCCAAGAATAAGGGGATGAGAGCCGTTTGGTTGAGGGACACAGCGAGTGTGAGATGACTACATGTAGACAAAATCGGAGGAATATTTCTATAGCAGTATCCCTCCTTCACCCTGAACTCTGGCCAGTGACTGTCACACCCAAGCCAAGCCTGAAGTTCTCAAGGAAACATGTTGAAGCAGTCCACATAGGTCAGTTTCTTTGGGCTCAGAGCACAAGAAAGAGTAGTAGAGAAAGTACCCAGATGGGGGAACAGTAATTATCCTTTATGGACATAGATGGCAGGAAAGAGTCATTCTAATTAGGATGGTTTCAGTCATTTGTTCTTTGGCTCGTTCACTAAAAAGCCCTTTACAGTGCATCTGCTATGTGCCATGAACTGCTCTAGAGAAATAAGCAGATTTGGCTTCTGACCCTCAGAATTCTATGGTCACATTGAAAAAAATTAGAGTGTCACATATTCAAGGTAGAAAAAGAAACTAAGAACAGATTAAAAATATAAATACTATTCAGTCCAAAAAGCTAATAGAGGAAGAAGTCGCTTCTAGAAAATTATGACGTGCACTGGGGATAATTATGGGATAAGGACAATACATTCTGTGTGTGTGTGTGTGTGTGTGTGTGTGTGTGTGTGTGTGTGTGTGTGTCTCTCTAAGGAATAACAACCACCTTAGTCCGATTAATTCACAGGAGCTACATAGCTATTGCCGACTGATCCGAGTAATTGGATTTTCTGAAGGCTACATTTAAAACATTCTACCCACATTAGTAAAAACTGTCCTGGAAAATACTTGGTTGAAGAGGTTAATAATGGCTTCTTATTTTTATCGGCTTAAGACAGATATCTTAGTAGACACATTTTACTAGTGTTTGTGAACACAAAAGCTTTCTGCTGGGTAACTTATCAGTGACAAATTTCACTTTTTCAGAAGTGTCTAATTCAGAAAATATTGCACGAGATTTATTCAGGCTGAAGTACTTTGTCCAAGATATCCTGACTTGTGAAATACAAATGCTTTATTGTCGTATATCCTTTTATTTATTATGAGGTACCTCGTTCCTAATGATCAAGCCTCCTTCTTGTATCCTAGCACCTCAGCAGTTAATACTATTTATAGAACTCCTCCTAAAACATACTGATGCCCATTTTTAAAAGAAAAAATTCTCCTTTTCTATATGACCTTTGTATCATGACCTATGTGACTTATTGTGAAACCGGTTAAAAAGCATGGCAGGATTCAGAGATGGATGTACAGGAAGGTGAAAAAGTTGCCTGGAGCATATAATACTGTTGATGGTTGTGTTACCATGTAAACATTTCGTGCCAGATACAAGACGCTGTGGGCCAGTAACGATCCTGGTGTACAAGCAGATTTCCCATTTTCTGAGAGTTATTCAGTTTTACCTAAGGTTTCTAACGTAGCTCTCTGGTTCTGAAATAATAGTATCTTCAACGATAGAAACAATTGTAGATCAGTTTACAGTGTTCTCAATGTATATGTTAATTGATTCTCGCAGAAGTGTTATTTGATTATTTTCAGGTCGATCTCATTGTTATTTTCCCCAAGGGCACCAGAATTAGAGAAGCATTATTTGTACAAGCTTACAAAGATAATCATAGAACTGCGTCTTGATATCTGACTATATTACATTACATAGTTTCTTGTTCAGTAGGCCATTTTTTTTTTTGCCTTTTAAAAATGCTTTTTTTTTTTTTTAAATTTTTTAATTTACACCCAAGCTAGTTAGCATATAGTGCCCGGATTTCAGGAGTAGATTCCTTAATGCCCCTTACCCATTTAGCCCATCCCTCCTCCCACAAGCCCTCCAGTAACCCTCAGTTTGTTCTCCATATTTAAGAGTCTCTCATGTGTTGTCCCCCTCCCTGTCTTTACATTAGTTTTGCCTCCCTTCCTCCATGTTCATCTGTTCTGTGTCTTAAAGTCCTCATATGATTGAAGTCATATGATATTTGTCTTTCTCTGACTAATTTCGCTTAGCACGATACCCTCTAGTTCCGTCCACGTAGTTGCAAATGGCAAGATTTCATTCTTTTTGATTGCCAAGTAATACTCCGTTGTATATATATACACCACATCTTCTTTATCCATTTATCCATTGATGGACATTTGGGTTCTTTCCATACTGTGGCTATTGTTGAAGTGCTGCTATAAAGTTTGGGGTGCATGTGCCCCTTTGAAACAGCACACGTGTATACCTTGGATAAATACCTAGTAGTGCAATTGCTGGGTCATAGGGTAGTTCTATTTTTAGTTTTCTGAGGAGCCTCCGTACTGTTTTCCAGAGCGGCTGCACCAGTTTGCATTTCCACCAGCGGTGCAAAAGTGATCCTCTTTCTCTGCATCCTTGCCAACATCTATTGTTGCCTGAGTTGTTAATGTTAGCCATTCTGACACGTGTGAAGCCATCATGGTTTTGATGTTGAGAGTTTTTTCATGTCTTTTCACCATCTGGATGTCTTTTTGCACCGCCCCATCCATTCATGTCTTTTGCCCATTTCTTCACTGGATTATTTGTTTTTTGGGTGTTGAGTTTGATAAGTTTTTTGTAGATTTTGGATACTAACCCTTTATCTGATATGTTGTTTGCAAATATCTTCTCCTGTTCTGTCAGTTGCCTTTTAGTTTTGCTGATTGTTTCCTTTGCTGTGCAGAAGCTTTTCATTTTGATGAGGTCTCAATAGTTCATTTTTGCTTTTGTTTCCCTTGCCTCTGGAGACGTGTTGAGTAAGAAAGTTACAAAGATAATCATAGAACCGGGTCTTGATATATGACTGTATTATATTACATAGTTTCTTGCTCACTTGACCATTTTTAATTGGAGAAGTACCTTTGTTTACCTGAGTCTTCGATATTGTTAGGGATGAATGATAGGAAGGCAATCAGGGTGTAGCATGCTGGAAGGGATAGTACTGAACAGGAATTTTATTCCACTTGTGGACCCATCTCCTAGAGGAGAGCCATATGGAAATGTGACTTGGCTGTCTTATTTTTCACCTGATTGGAATTTAGGAGGTTTCAGTACAAAAATATCTACCAAAATGCGAAGTGGTACAAAGTCTCTTCAGGATCAAGTGAATGACCTGGGAAAAGGCAAACAGTGTATTTGAGGAAGTGGAGTAGTGCCAGTGTAACGAATTCAGAGTGGTATAGAAAGTTCTGTAGGATTATACTAAGATCTAGGTGAGTTTCAGGCCATAATCATAGGCCTTATTACAATTTTATGCCTTCTAAGAACATCTGGAGAGTTATTGGGGGCTGTTGCAAGCAAGGGAATATGGTTTGCCATGTGTATGATAGATGGGGTGGTGCAAAACAGGAGTTATGTGGAAACACGATTAGTAAAGTTGATGCAGCTGTCTAAGCAAGACATGATTGTGGTCTGGACCAGGTATAGTGGTGGATATGGAGAGATTGAAATTGATTTGAGGTATGTTTTAAGATAAAATCACAATGACCTGGTGTTAGATCGATTATTGAGAGCTGTCAAAGACCGTTCCTAGATCTCAGGTTTGAAAAACTGGATGGATGATGGTTCCTTTGAACTATGATAGTGAATACTGAGGAAAGGATGAGAGATATGAACCTATGTTTGATAAAATTCTTAGCAGTCAAGGAATTGAAAAGGGGATATTTAAATATAATGAATAATATTTGGAAAAATGCGTAGGGGGGCGCCTGGGTGGCTCAGTCGGTTGAGCGTCCAACTTCGGCTCAGGTCATGATCTCGCGGTCTGTGAGTCCGAGCCCCGCGTCGGGCTCTGTGCTGACAGCTCAGAGCCTGGAGCCTGCCTTCAGATTCTGTGTCTCCCTCTCCCTCTGCCCCTCCCCCGCTCATGCTGTGTCTCTCTCTCTGTCAAAAATAAATAAACATTAAATTTTTTTTTAAAAAAATGTGTAGGAAATTTAATTCTTAGTAGTTGAATATTGAAATGTTTCCTGTGAGGGCAAGGACACTAGGATGCCTATACTATCAACACATAGACTCATTACAAGTGTAAGAAGGCATAGAATGAAAAAGCAGAAGAAATGGAAATCAAGAATTAAACTGTAATTACTTGGAAGACAATATGATTGTGTACCTAGAAAATTCAAAAGAGTTCTCTGACCAACGTTTGCATAATATATAGTTTATCGTAGTATAGTAGATTTGGCAAGGTTTTTGAGTATATGGTTCAAAACAAAAGCAAATATATGTATTATATAAGTAACAAATTTAAAATTAGATTAAGAGGCAGCTGGCTGGCTCAGTCAGAAGAGCATGTGACTCTCGATCTCAGGGCTGGGAGTTCGAGCCCGATGTTGGGTATAAAGATGACTTAAATAAACTTTAAAAAATAGAATAAAAAATTTCATTAGAATTTAAATAGAATCAACAAATATCTAAGAATAAATAGATTTGTAATACCTTTGGCTTGAAAATTAAACTTTCCAGTAATGAAAGAAGACAAATATAAATAGAAGAAGATACTATGTTCTTGTATTCAAAACACATTTTGGAAAAGACATCAATACTCTGAAAAATAATGAAAAATATCATTACAATCCTAGTAAAAATTTCCACTGATGCATAGAGTCTGTTAGGAGTTGATGTGAAGATATTGGCTGTATGGTGGGTGCATTGTTATGTTTATTATGTATTTAACGTAGCTAATAAGGAAATTATGCAAAATGATGTTTATGGGGAAAAAACAGAGGGTACAAACTAACAGAAATTGAGACTGACTTTGAAGTTACCGTGAGAGCGAATAGGCAAATAGTCCAATGTAACAGAATAGAGTGCAGAAACAGATCGACACTTGAATGTTCACCTTATTTGTGGGAAAAGCTACCAGTCAGTTCAGTTGGAAAGAAGGATTATTGTAATGATTGATGCCAGATCAGATGGATGTACATATGGAAAAACTGTATGCTGAACACATATCCTATCAAATTTTAGTTCCAGACTAATTGCTGATTTACATTTGGTATATGATACAATACAGCATGTAGAAAATGAGAATAACTAGGGGAACAACTTGGTTGCTTTGGATTAGGCAGTGATTTCCCAAATAGGACTCAAAAGGTGCCACCCACAAATTTTGAAAAAAATGGATTTTGTAATATACGTGTAAATAATTGACCTACAAAGGACTTGCATAGAAGATGTATAAATCTTTAAGAAAAAGGCAACCCAATAGAAATCTCAGCAAAAGACCTGTATGAAAAGTTTACAAGAAAGAACATTAAAATAGTAGACTGCTTTCTGGGGGAGGAAGATGGTGGAGTAGGAGAACCCGAGGCCCGTCTCCTCCCACAAGCAAAACTGGATAACTATCGAATCATCCTAAATACCCCAGAAATCAGACCTGAAGACTGACATAGCAAACTCTACAACTAAAGGGATAAAAGAAGCCACATCAAGGAAGGTAGGAAGTGCAGAGACATGGTTTAGGGGAGGGAGGCGGTAATGGAGCAGGTCTGGAGAGGAGCACGGAGGGGAATGCGCAAGGAGAATGTTTCCCCAGGGCCACTGGCTGGGAAAGTGAGAGGGGCTGAATTTTGTGAGGTTTTGCAGCCAGCGGGGCTTAAGGCCTGGAGTTTTAAAGGTCAACAGCCTTGGCCGGGGTAGAGTTAGTTCTGAGGGCACCGTGCTGCTCCTGGAGAGAAGGCAGACAAACAACCCAGGGGGCAGATGACGTGGAGACAGCCGAGGGCACACGGTGGGGTGACCGGTCGCTCTTCTCGGAGCGTGTCCCTAAATGGCAGTATTCATGGAGATGCCTCTCTCTGGGGGGTGGGCGGACTGGCGGGAAGGAGCTGGCTGACCACACTTCCCTCCCCTACCCCACCTGCAGGAAGCAGCACAGGGCCACTGGCCGAGCCACTTGCTTACACCAGGCCCTACCACCCTGCCCTGTAGAGGGGCTACCCTTCTCAGTCAAGCTAGCCTAGTTCCAGTGAGGTGGGCCCCTTCCCCAAAAGACCAGTAGAAACCCCTGCGCACACCACCTCTCCTCACCAGAGAGTTCTGCATGACCTCAGTTCTGTCCAAAGTGTTGTCAGGTCTCCTTTCATAAGCAGACAAGAGCACACCTAGTTAAAACTTGTCACATTCAGGCCGGGGACAAAACCCTGCCCACTGCAGGCAAGGAAAGCCTCTTGCAGATGACTGGCCTGAAGGATAGGGCAGCCAGAAGAAAATTGCAGCACATACTGGAGACACTCCCTGAAGCACTACATGATTTCTTCTTCGTCAAGCCATTACTTTCAGCAGCAGGAGACTTCACTGGCTTTTCTAACACAGAGAAACAGGCAGAGACTTAGACAAAATGCAAAAATGGAGGAATTTATCCCAGATGAAAGAATAGGATAAGGCCACGGCCAGAGATCTAAACAAAATTGGTATAAATAACATGCCTGATGGAGAATTTAAAGCAACAAGCATAAGGATACTCACTGGATTTGAGAAAAGAATACGGGACATCAGTAAGTCCCTTACCACAGAGAGAAAAGTTAAAAAGGAATCAGAGATGAAGAATGCAATGAGCAAGATTGGAAACGGGCTTGATGCAATGAATAGCAGGCTGGAAGAATCAGAGGAATGAATTAGTGACCTAGAAGACAGATTAATGGAAAGCAATGGAGCGGAATAAAAGCAAGAAGAACTATGAAACATGAGAATAGACATAGGGAACTCAGTGAATCCATGATATGTAATAACATTCATCTCATAGGAGTCCCAGGAGAAGAAGGAGGAGGAGAAAAGGGGGGAGGAGGAACATTTATTTGAGCAAATAATAGCAGAAAACATCCCTACTCTGGGGAAGGAAACTGACATTCATATTCAGGAGGCACAGAGAACTCCCATCAGAATGAACAAAAGCAGACCAACACCAAGAGCGATTTTAATTAAATTTGCGAAATATAGTGATAAAACATTTTAAAAGAGGCAAGACAAAAGTCCTTAACTTACAGAGGAAGACCCATAAGGCTAGCTGGAGTTTTTTCAAAAGAAACTTGGCAAGCTGGAAGGAAGTGGCATGATATATTCAAAGTGCTGAATGCGAAAAATCTGCAGCCAGGAATACTCTATCCAGCAAGGCTATTCTTCAGAATAGGAGGAGAGATAAAGACTTTTCTAGACAAAAGCTAAAGGAGTTCTTGCCCACTAAACCAGCCATACAAGAATTGTAAAGGGGACTCTTTGAGTTCAAGGGTGAGACCAAAAGTGACAAAAGACAAGAAAGGATCAGAGAAATCTCCAGAAACAAGACCAAACAAGTAATAAAACGGCACAGATTACATATCAGTCTGTAATTACTTTGAATCTAATTGGACTAAACATTCCATTAAAAGACATAGGATGTCAGAATACATTAAAAAAAAAAAAAAACAAAAAACCAGACCCATCTATATGCTGTCTCTACAAGAGACTCCTTTTAGACCTAAAGACATCTGGAGATTGAAAGTGAGGGGCAGAGAAACATTTATCATGCAAATGGATGTCAAATGAAAGCCAGAGTAGCAATGCTTATATTGGACAAAATAGATTTTAAGACAAAGACTGCAGTGAGACAAGAAAAGGCAGTATATAATAAATGAACAATCCAACAATAAGATATAAGAATTGTAGATATGCATCCAACATGGGAGCACCCAAATATATAAACAATGAGTAACATAAAGGAACTCTTTGATAATAATACAAAAATAGGGGGTTTAATTTTTTTTAATGTTTGTTTATTTTTGAGAGTGAGAGGACGAGCAGGGGAGGGGCAGAGAGGGAGGGAGATACAGAATCCAAAGCAGGCTCCAGGCTCCAGGCTCCCAGCTGTCAGCACAGAGCCCAAGGTGGGGCTTGAACTCACGAACCGTGAGATTATGACCTGAGCTGAAGTTGAACGCTTAACCGACTGAGCCATCCAGGTACCCCAATAGTAGGGGATTTTAACACTCCACTTACATCAGTGGACAGATCATCTAGGCACAAACTCAACAAGGAAACCATGGCTTTGAATGACACACTGGACCAGGATATTCAGAATATCCTA
This sequence comes from Lynx rufus, assembly GCF_022079265.1. Lineage (NCBI taxonomy): Eukaryota > Metazoa > Chordata > Mammalia > Carnivora > Felidae > Lynx > Lynx rufus. The sequence goes on along the minus strand of NW_025814833.1, from coordinate 35,005,812 downwards.
TCCTAAAAGAACAGGATACACATTATTTTCAAGTGCACGTGAAACATTCTCCAAAATAGACCAAATATTAGGTCACAAAACAGGCCTCAACAATTACAAAATGACTGAAGTCATACCATGCACCTCCCCCCCCTTTTTTTTTGCTTAAAAAACACCTTTATTGAGTTATAACACAAAATTTAGCCAAGTAATGTGCTTGGTTTGATGAGCTTTAGTATTTTCTATAGTTATGCAACCATCACCACACTCTATTGTTGGAACATTCCTATCACCACCCAACGCCGTGGGTTCCCCGTGCCCACCTGCCTTCAGTCTTCGTCCCACCTCCAGGCAACCACTAGTTTGCTTTGCCATGCGCCATTTCTGACCACAATGCTGTGAAACTAGGAGTCAACCACAAGAATACAATTTGGAAAGACTACAAGTACATGGAGCTTAAACAACCTGGTACTAAACAATGAATCGGTCAGCCGGGAAATCAAAGAAGAAATTTAAAATCTACATGGAGACAAATGAACAAGAGGGAGGTATATAGCAATACAGGTCAACCTCAAGAAACAAATATCTCACACAACCTAACTTCACACTCAAAGGAGCTAGAAAAACAACAAAGCCTAAAGCCAGCAGAAGGAGGAAATAATAAAGATTAGAGCAGAAATAAATGGTACGGAAACAATAGAACAAATCAATGAAACCAGGAGCTTATTCTTTGAGAAAATAATAAAACTGATAAACCACTATCAAGACTTACCAAAGGAAAAAAGAAAGGGACTAAATAGATAAAGTCACAAATGTGGGGATATAACAACCAAAACCAGAGAAATACATTTATGAGAGAATATTATGGAAAACTATAGGCCAAAAAGTTGGACAACCTGAAAGAAATGGATAATTCCTAGAAACGTAAAAACTACCAAAACAGGAAGAAATAGAAAACTTGAACAGGCTGATAACCAGCAAAAAAAAAAAAAAAATGGAATCAGTGATCAAAAAACTCCCAACAAACAGAAGTCCAGGGCCAGATGGCTTAGGCGATTTCTCCCAAACATTTAAAAAAGAGTTAATACTTACTCTGCTCAAACCTTTCCAAAAAATAGAAAAGGAATGAAAACTTCCAAAATCATTCTGTGAGGCCATCATTACCTGATACCGAAGCCAGATAATGACTCCACTAATAAAGAGAACGGCAGGCCAATATGCCTGATGAACATGGATGCAAAAATTCTCAATAAAATAGTAGCAAACTGAATCCAATGATACAGTTAAAAATAATTCACCACAATTGAGTGGGATTTGTTCCTGGGTTGAAAGGGAGGATCAGTATTCACAAATCAGTCCATGTGATACACCATGTTAATAAAGGATAGGAACCATATGATCATTTCAGTAGGTGCAGAAAAAGCATTTGACAAACTTTAATATCCATGCATGATAAAGACCTTCAATGAGGTAGGATTAGAGGAAACATGCCTCAACATAATAAAGGCCTATGTATGAAAAACCGACCGCTAATATCACCCTTAATGGGGAAAAAAAACCAGGAAACTTTTCCTCTGTGGTCAGGAGTAAGACAGGTGTGTCTACTCTCACCATTGTTACTTAAGATAGTACTGGACATCCTAGCCTTAGCAATCAGACAACAGAAAGAAAGAAGGCACCCAAATCAGCAAGGAAGAAGTCAATCTGTGTCCTTATTTGCAGTCGACATGATAATCTTTGTAGAAAACCGAGAAAAATCCACCCAAAACTGCTAGAACTGATAAATGAATCCAGTAAAGTTGCAAGGTATAAAATCAATGCACAGAAATCTGTTGCATTTCTATACCACAATAATGAAGCAGCAGCAGCAGAAATTAAGGGGCCAACCCCGTTTCTAATTGCACCAAAACCAATAAGATGCCTCTGAGTAAACCTAACCAAAGAGATGAAAGACCTGCTCTCTGGAGAGTATACAACATGGATGGAAGAAATGGAAGATTTAAAGAGATGGGAAGACATTCCATACTCATGGATCACAACAAATGTTGTTAACATGTCCGTACTACTCAAAGCAATCTAACACATTGAATGCAGTCCCTACCAAAATACCCAAAGCATTTCTGACAGAACTAGAACAAAGAATCCTAAAATGTGTATGGAACCACAAAAGTCCCCGAATAAAGCAAAGCAAAGCTGGACTTATCACAATTTCAGATTTCAAGTTATATTACAAAGCTATAGTGATCAAAACAGTATGGTACTGGCCCAGAAATAGAAACTTTAGGGGCACCTGGGTGGCTCAGTCAGTTAAGTGTCTCACTCTTGATTTTGGCTCAGGACATGATCTCACAGTTTGGTTTTGGGGATCGAGCCCCTCATTGTGCTCTGTGCTATCAGGATTCTCTCCCTCTCCCTGCCTCTTCCCCACTCATGCATGCTCTCTCTAAATAAATAAACTTTAAACAAAAAAATAAACCTATATAAATGGAGCAGAAAGGAAAACATATGAATCCACAACTAGATGGCCAATTCATCTTTGACAAAGTAGGAAAGAATATCCAGTGGGAAAAAGTTTCTTCAATAAATAGTGTTGGGGACACTGGACAGCAACATGCAAAAGAATGAAGCTAGACCGCTTTATTATGCCATTAACAAAAATAAATTAGAAAGGGGTTAAAAATCTAAATTTGAGACCTGAAACCATAAAAATCCTAGAGGAGAACAAGGCGGTAACTTCTTTGACATAGGCCAGAGCACCTTTTTCCTAGATAGGTCTTTTGAGGCAAGGAAAACCAAAGCAAAAAGAAACTATTGGGATTTCATCAAAACAAAATGTTTCTGCACATGGAAGAAGATAGTCAACAAAACTAAAAGTCAACCTGTGGAATAGGAGAAGATATTTGCAAATGACATATCTGATAAAGGGTTAGTATCCAAAATCTGTAAAGAATTTAATCAAACTCAACACCCAGAAGATGAGTAATTCAATTAAAAATGGCCAGAAGATACAAACAGACATTTTTCGAAGGAAGACATAACCAACAGACACATGAAAATATGGTCAACGTCACTGATCATCAGGGAAATGCAAATCAACACCACGATAGGCATTCTGACACTGTGAAGTGATAGGCTAAAGTCAACAACAGAAGAAACAATAGGTGTTAGGAAAGATGCAGATAAAAGGGAACTGTGTTGCACTGTTGGTGGGAATGCAAACTGGCGTAGCCACTGTGGAAAACAGTATGGAGATTCCTCAATTGTTAAAAAATATAACTACCCTACGATCCAGTAATTGAAGTACTAGGTACTTAACCCAAGGAATACAGAAGGGATATATGTATCGTAGTGTTTAGAGCAGCAGTATCTACAATATCCCATGTGTCCATTACTTAATGAATGATTAACAAAGCGGTGATGTACACACACATACACACACACACACAACTTAATATTACTCCACCGCAAAAAGAATGAAACCTTTCCATTTGCAACAACATTTAAACAGAGCTAGATACTCTGGTTTCTCTTCAGATCGCATAAATCTTTTGCCCCTTAAATAGATAGAGCTAGGGAGTGTTATGCTAAGTGAAATAAGTCCGAGAAAGACATATACCATATGATTTCAGTCATGCAGAATTTAAGAAAAGAAACAAGCAAAGGGAAGAGAAAAATGAGAGATGCAAACCGAGAAAAAGACTCTTAACTATGGAACAATCTGATGGTTACCAGAGAGGAGGGGGTAGGGGATGGTTACCAGAGATGGGGATGGTTAAATAGGTGATGGGGATTAAGGAGGGCACTTGCTGTGATGAGCATGGAGTGTTGTATGGAAGTGTTGAATCACTATATTGAATATCTGAAACTGATATTACACTGTATATGAAATGGAATTTAGGTAAAAACCTAAAAAAAAGATCTATGAAAGAGTCCTTAACTTTACTGAACATCAGGGAAATAAAAATTAAATTTATAATGTGATACCATAAATATTCATAAGAATGGATAAAATTAGACTAAACACATAAAAAATAGACTAAATTTCCAAGGAATATGAAGAATGTTAAGCAACTAGAATGATCCTACATTGGTGAGAAATCACTATAAACTCTGAAAATTTGATATCTGCAAAATTTTATAATATCCTATGATCCACTAATTCTACTCACAGAAGGAATGCATACATATGTTAACTAAAATATACATGCTAGAAGGTCCATAACAGCACTGAACTGGAAAGCAACCAAATGTCTAATTATATCCTGGATAAATATTTCATCATGTATCACATATTAGGATACCAAAATTGGCAATGATTAACAACTATGTTTAATATGGTTAGTGTTTTCCACATATGGTGTTAGATGAATAAATCCTTATTCCAAAGAGTTTATACAGTATGGCATTTATGTGAAGTGCAAAATTTGTCAAAACATAACTATGAAGTTAGAAATTATGATTGTGATTTTTTTAGAGGGGTAGTTTTTGGAAGGGAACATGTAGAGTCTTCTTTAGCTTTTAATATTTTTTCATTCTTTTGTATTTCCAGTGTACGGGTACATTCTGTTTGTGAAAATACTGATCTTTCCATGTGATACAGATATCTTTATGTTCACTATATTTGTATAACATTGAAAAGTAAGAGGGTTGATAATGTCAATGTTTCAACTGAGTTGTGCCTATGCTACATAAAAAATCTCAAAATATAATATTTATAAGATGAACATATAAAATATATATCCAAGTGAAATTTGAAGATTGGATAAATAAATATGGAAAGCAGTAGAAAGGTAATAACAAGCCTTAGCAAACGCAGGGAGACGGAAATCATGCCAAGTATTTATTCCAACCATAAGATAAGAATCTAGAAATCCAAACAGGAGGAAAGCTGGAAAATTCACAAATGTGTGATGTGTGGAAATTAACACACTCCTGAGCAATTCATAGGTCAAAGTAGAAGTGTAAAGTAAATTGAATAGTATCTTGAAACAAGAGGAAATGGAAACATGACATACCAAAACATAATGGATATACCAAGAGTAGTTCAAATGGGAAGTTTGTAGCAATAAACACCAACAAGTAAAAGTAAAGATCACAGTTAACCTAATTTTACACTGAAGTAACTAGAAAAAGCAGATGAACCCCAATGTTAGAAACATGGAGATCAGAACACAAATAAACAGGGACTAAAAAGACAATAGAAAAGCTCATCGAAACCAAGAGTTGGCTTTTTGAAAGTGCAAAGAAAATGAACAAACCTTTAGGTAGATTAGTATAAAAGAGGACCCCAAAAAACTCATATGAATGAAACAGGAGACATTACATCTGATACCACAGAAATACAAAAGATCACAGGAGACTACTATGAACAATTATATGGAAACAAATTGGATAACCTGGAAAATGGATAAAATTCTAGAAACATAAAACCTACCGAGACCAAATCAGGAAGAAATAGAAAATTTGAACTGACCACTAACATGTAAGGAGATTTTAATATTAAAATCTCCCAACAAAGAAATGCCCATAACCCAACGGTTTCTGTGATGAATACTAACAAACATTTAAAGAGGAATTTACACCAAACCTCAAACTGTTCTGATAAATTGAAGAGGAGGGAACTTCCAAAACTCATTTTATGAGGTTAGATTTACTCTGGTGCCAAAGCCAGATCAGGATGTTATCTTTTGTTTTAATGTGTACATGAGTGAAAACAGATCATCAAACTTCGTTAGGTACAAGCGTAACTTTGAAAGAAGAAACCGGTAAATCCACTATCATACTTGGAGATCTCCACACCTTGCTCTTAGGAATGGGTAGTTCCAGCTGGCAGAAAATGAGAAAGGACAGAGTTGACCTTGGCTACACCAACAACGAACTGTATATAATTTGACATATTTAGTATTCTTCATCCAATAACAGCAGAAGACACATTGTTCTCAAACGTAAACATCCAGTGAGATACACCACATTGGGGAGCATGAAATTTACCTTAATAAATTTGAAAGAGTAGAAATCAGACCACAGTAGTGTTACACTGGAAATCACTAAGAAAAAGGTAACTGGAAGTTCTCAAAATAACATGAAGATGAAACTACACAGATCTAAATGACACATGGATCAAAGAAAAAAAATCTTGAGGGGCGCCTGGGTCGCGCAGTCGGTTAAGTGTCCAACTTCAGCTCAGGTCATGATCTCACGGTTCGTGAGTTCGAGCCCTGCGTCGGGTTCTATGCTGACAGATCAGAGCCTGGAGCCTGCTTCGGATTCAGTGTCTCCCTCTCTGTCTGTCCCCTCCCATGCTCATGTTCTGTCTCTGTCTCTCAATAATGAATAAAAGTTTTTAAAAATGTAAAAAAAAATCTTGAGAAATTAAAATATATTTCCCCTAAATGAAAATGAAAACACAAATTAACAAAAGTTTTGAGGTGCAAAGGAAGCAATACACAGAAGAGAAATTTCTGGCACTGAAGGCATATATTCTAAAAGAAGATCTAAAGTCATTCATCAAAGTGTTCACCCTAGGAAACAAAAGCATCAACAGCAAATTAAATCCAAGGTAAGCAGAAGAAAATAAGACTCAGAGCATAAATCAGTGAAAGTGAAGACAGGAAATAGTAGAGTCAATGAAGAAAACCTAAAGCATGTTCCTCAAAGAGATCAAGGAAAGCCAAACTCAGAGAAGAGAAAAAGAAATTGGAACCAAGTTAGTAATACTGTGAGAGAAAAGTGGTCACTACTATACGTCCCGTGGAAACTAAAAGCCTGTTAAATACTCAACAACGTTGTGCTCACACATTTGAATAGTATGAGGAAATGGGCCAATTCCTTGAAAAGACACTGTTTGCCAAAACTTACACAAGAACATCCATGTGATGTGAATACACCATTATGTATTTAAAAATGTAAAGGCACGATAAATAAACTTCCAAAATAGAAAGCACCAGGACAAATGTGTTCACCGGTGAGTTCTGTACAATATTTAAGGAGGAAATTACACCAGTACAACATCTTCCAGAGAATAGAAGCAGAGGCAGTGCTTCCGAACTCCTTGTATAAGGCCTGCATTATCATAATGCCAGAAGCATACAATGGTATTACAACAAAATAAAACGACAAATGCGTCTCATGACCTCAGAGGCAAAAATGCTCAACAAAATGTTAGCAAATACAATCCAAACAAAGAAAATTATACACCGTTATCAAGTGGGACTTATTCCAGATGTATAAGGATGATTCAGTTTTCTAAAATCAATCCATCACATTAACCAACTAAAAAGTTAAAATCTCATGATCATATTAATAGATACAGAAAAAGCATTTCTCAAAATCCAACACTCATTCATGATAAAATCTCAGTAAACTTGGAAGGAAGGCAAAATCTATCAACTTGAGAAAGACTTCAGAAAGACCTACATAGGTCATATCACATTGAATGGTGAGAAATTTGAAGCTTTCCCGCTAAGATGAGGTTCAAGGCAAGGATACCGCCTCTCACCACTCCTTTCCAATGGTACTGGAAGTCTTTGCTAATATAGTAATGCAAGATAAAGGAATAAAGTGTATAGAGATTCAGAATGGAGACATGAAACTTTTTGTTCATGGTTCATTTTTGCACAAAATGCAAAATAACCAACAAAAATTCTTGAAACTAGTAAGGGATTATAGGAAGGTTAATATATTTCCTAGGTCAGTTATTTTCCTAGCTACCAACAATGAGCAAGTGGAACCGGAAACTGAAAACACAATCTCATTTACATGAGCACCCCCAAAACTGAAACACTCAGGTATAAATCTAACAATTTATGCAAGATCTACATAAGGAAAATTAGAGAACTGATTAATATTGAGAGTTAAATGGATAGTTTGTGTTATTAGATGGGAATAGTAATTATTGCCAAGATGTCATTTTCTTCCAAAATGACGTATAGATTTGTGATAATCTGAATTATAAACCCAGAAAGTTACTTTTTGTGGATATTGAAAAGCTGATCCTGAAGTTTACAGGGAGAGTGAAAATACCCACAGGAGCCAACATGACATTGCAATTGAAGAACAAAGCTGGAAGTCTGACACTGCCTTTTAGACTTAATATAAAGGTAATCAAGAAAGTGTGGTGTTGGCATTAGAATAGGTAAATAGATCAACGTAACAGAATGAAGAGCCCAGAAGTGTACCCCCATAAATATGGTCAGCTGATCTTTGACAAAAGAGCAAAGGCACAACAAAACGGAGGCAAGGTAGCGTCTCCAACAAATGGTGCTGGGACAAGTGGACATCCACTTGGACAAAATCTACACACAGACCTTACACCTGTCACAACAATTAACTCCACATGGTTCATGGAACTAAATGTAAAACGCAAAACTCCTAGAAGATATCACAGGAGGAAACCTAGGTGACTTTGAGTCTGATGATGCCTTTTTAGATACAACACCAAAGACATTTATGGAAGAAAGAAGCTGCAATTCATTAAAACTAAAAATTTTTGCACTTTAAAATACCCAGAGAATAAGACAAGGCATAAACAGGGAGAAAAACATTTGCAAACAACACATGACAAAGTACTTTTATCCAAACTGTACCAAGAGCTCTTAAAACTCGATTTGAAAACATAACAACCCTATAAAAAATGGGACAAAGGCCCCTCACAAAGAAGGTATGTGATTGGCAAATCACATCAAAAGGCGATCCACGTCCTGTATCATCCGAGAAATGCAGATTGAAACAGCGGTGAGCTACTACTGCGTGCCCATTAGAATGGCAAAAATCTGGAACACGGACAACACCAAGTGTGGTCAGGATGTGGAGCAATGAGAACTTTAATTCACTGCTAGCGGAAATGAAAAATGGCACAACTTTAGAAGAGAGTTTGGTGGTTTCATACAAATCTAAACTGGTGGTTAGCGTAGGATCCAGCAATTAACGCTCCTTTGTATTTACACAAAAGATCTGAAAACTCTCTTTGTAGGGGGAAGAAAACTGCACACAGATGTTTATAGCAGTTTTATATCTCATTGCTAAAACTTGGAAGCAACCAAAATGCTCTGTAGTAGGTCATTGGGTAAATACACTGATACTTCCAGACAGTGAGCTCTCAGGCATTGAAAATATGGTAAACAGCCTCTTGTACATATCACTAGGTTTAAGAAACCAATCTACAAAGGCTACATACCACGTGATTTCAACCACATGACCATTTTGGAAATGGCAAAAGTATGGATACAGTAAATTAGTGGTTACTGTGGGAGGGAGGGCATGAATAGACAGAAAACAGGATTTTTAGGGCAAAATACCTTGCATGATATCATTATGAGTTTGTTCCAACCCATACAATGAATGTAGAAGACTGAGAATGAACCATCATCCTCATCATATAAACTACGGGTGATCGTGATGTGTTCATGTTAGGTTTATCAATTGTAACAAGTGTACTATTTGGTGAGAGACATTCATCGTGGGGGGTGCCCTGCATGTGTGCAGGGTGTATATGGGAAATCTCTGTACCTCCCTCAATTTTGTTTTAAACCTAAAAGCCCTCTGAGAAATGTCTTTAAAATGAGAAAAAAAATAGTAGAAAAATATTTTTTAAATACACAATTTATAATTTTACAAACATGATGTTAGATTTAAGAAAAGTGTAAATTCTCTTAGGGCAGTATTATTAAAACTGGGTGAAATTAAATCAGGTGGAAATAAATGGAAATTAAGGTTCACTGTCAACATCAATATTGTAAAGATGTCAATTTTCTGCAAATGTATAGGATCAGTGCATTCACCATAAACTCCCACTTTTTTTTTGTAACAACCAAATTATAAAATGTATATTGAAGTTCAGAGATCCACTAACAGCACGCTCTTAAAACAAGGTAGTTAGATTTTGTCTTCTAGACATCAGGCTCATTTAAAACCTTTGATAATTCAGACAGTGTGGCCTGTTCACAGAAAAAAAAAAAACAATGAAATAGAATAGAGCCCCACAAAATACCCTTGCACGTATGCACGTTTGGATTTTAATTGCAGAATCATGTGAAAAGATGTTCATTTCCATGAGTTGAGCTTGGATGGTTAGATATCTGTTTCAAAAATGAGAAAAGTATAACCCTACCTCACTCAACATGCAAATATCCAGTCCACTTAAGTTGTAGACCTAAATGCAAAGGCAGGACTATGCATCTTTTAGATGAAAACCGTGATATCCATAGCCATTAAATAGTTTTTGAAATAGGACTTTAGAATAAAGAAAAAGACAACTGAGAAAAATGCACACTCCTCTGTTTTTGGATGGAATGTTCTGAATGTCTGTTCAATTTATCTCGTCAAATGTATTAGGCAAACACCTTCTCTGTGTTATCCGTGTGGATGATGTGTCCGTTGCTCTAAGTGGGGTGCAAATGTCCCCTACTATTGCTCTTGCCGTCTCCCAATGCCATAGTGAGAGGAATGGCTATGTCTGCCCAACTGCAGTGGATGGTCATGCAAAACTGTCCCGCCCTCCTGATCCAGAGGATTCAGCACACATACAGCACCGACGGCGAAGGTGTAGTGGTGGTCATGGAGCCGCGATCTGGCCAGCGAAAACTTACCACCTCCTCCATGTGGACCACCATTAATGAGAAAGCCTGGGCCACCCTCAGCAGCATCAGGCACATGATTCCCAAGGAGGAGTACTGCCCAGATGCGCCGTTCAGAAAGCCAGTGCCATCCTGTACAGCCAGAAGCCTATCATGGTGAAGAGGAAGCAGGTGGCCCCACTAAGAGCTCCTGATCACCTGCCCCACACCCCCAAATCCAAAGCAATAAAGATGTCAACCACCTCAAAGAAAATACCCCCTATTTTTATTGGGTTACTGTCAATTTCTTCCTTTATGTATGTTAATAGTTTATATATTTAAGTGCTTTCATGTTGGGTGTGTATTTACAATTGTTACATCCTCTCGTTGGATTACTTCCTTTATCCTCACGTAGCGTCCTTTTTTGTTTCCTATTACAGTCTTTGTCTTAAAGTGTGTTTTATTTGATATAAATGTTGCTACCTCAGCTTTCTTTTCACTTGCATTTGCATGGTAAGTGTTTTTATATGCCTTCACTTTCAATCTGAATGTCTTTAGTCTGAAGTGTCTCTTGTAGGCAGCATATAGATGAGTCTTGTTTTTTATCTGTTCCGTGACCCTATGTCTTCTGATTGGAGAATTTATTTTATCTATGTTCAGAGTCATTATTGATAGGTAGGTATGTACTTACTGCCATTTTGTTACCTGTTTTACAGTTGTTTTTGTAGTTGTTTTTTTGTTTTTTTGTTTTTTTTTGCTTTTTTTTGTCCTATGCTCTTCCCTTGTAGTTTAATGGCTTTCTTTAGTGATATGCTTGGATGTTTTTCTTTGTTTTTTTTGTGTATCTATCAAAAGTTTTTGATTTGTGGTCACCATTAGGTTCCCTAATAATATTTTATGCATGTGGTGGTCTATACTAAGTTGATGGCCACTTAAGTTTGAACCCATTCTAAAAGCACTAAGTTTAACTCTCCCCTCACATTTTATGTATATGATTCATAAATACATATATGATACATCAAAAGAAACCATCAACAAAACCAAAAAGCAGCCTACTGAATGGGAGAAGAGATTTGCAAATGATACATCTGATAAAGGGTTCATATCCAAAACATATAAAGAATTTGTCCAACACGACACCAAAAAACCCAAATAATGCAACTAGAAACAGGCGGAGGTACTGTATAGACATTTTTTTTTTTTTACAAAGACCTAACAGGTGGCCCACAGACCCATGAGATGATGTTCAACATCACTAGTCATCACAGAAATACAAATTGAAACCACTGAGATATCACCTGTGAGAATGGCTAAACTTAAAAAACCGAACAACAGGGTGCCTGGGTGGCTCAGTAGGTTAAGTGTTCGACTCTCAATTTTGGCTCCAGTCATGATTTCACAGTTCTTGAGCTCAGGCCCCACGTCGGGCTCTGCACTGGCAGTGTGGACCCTGCTTGGGATTCTCTCTCTTCTTCTCTCCCTGCCCTTCCCCTGCCCCCTCTCTCAAAATAAGTAAATAATTTAAAAAATAACTTAGTTGAAGATGTGGAGAAAAAGGAACTCTCATGCACTGTTGGTAGGAATGTAAGTTGGGGGAGGCACTTTGGACAACAGTATGGAGGTTCCTCAAAAAATTAAAAATAGAATTACCATATGATCCAGTAATTCCACTACTGTTTATTTACCTAAAGAGAACAAAAACACAATTTCAAAAAGGTTCGTGCACCCTTGCATTATTTACAATAGCCAAGACAGAGAAACAACCCAGTATCCATCAGTAGATGAATGGAAAAGGAAGTGGTATGTGTGTGTGTGTGTACATGTGTATATACATGTGTGTATGTACACACACAATGGAATATTACTCAGCTATAAAAAATGAAATCTTGCCATTGGGAACAATATGGATAGACCTAGAGGGTAGAAATCTGAGTGAAATAAGTCAGACAAAGAAATACCATAAGATTTCACTTGTGTGGAAAACAAAATGAACAAAAAATGAGAGAAAAAATAGACTTCTAGAGGGAAGCTGGTGAAAATGTCCACATTAAAGAACTTCTCTTTAGCAAAACATATAAATGAAAATGAAAAAAGACAATGGAATGAAGTACTTGCTGAACATACATAATCAACAAAGACTCTTAATCAGAATATATTTTATTTATTTTAAATATTTTCAAAATATTTATTTTTGAGAGACAGAATGTGAGCAGGGGAGGGGCGGGGTGGGGGGACACAGAATAGGAAGCAGGCTCGAGGCTCCAAGCTGTCAGCGCAGAGCCCGACGTGGGCCTCAAACCCACAAACCGTGAGATCGTGACCTGAGCTGAAGTCGGACACTCAACCGACTGAGCCACCCAGGCGCCCCCAGAATATATTTTTAAAAAAATACAATTCAGTGGGTTATCTGGGTGGCTCAGTTTAAGTGTCTGACTCTTGGTTTTGGCTCAGATCATGATTTCATGGTTCCATGGGATCGAGCCCTGCGTCAGGCACTGTGCTGACAGTGTGGAAATTAAAGCATTTATATTGAAGTTATCCTGGCTATGGAGCAAAGAGAAATCTCATACACTTATGGTAGGATGAGAAATTGCTACAACTTGGGAAAAGGGAAGGTATACCTGCACTGTGACCATAAATTGCACTCCTTGCTATAGGCCTTGGGTAATTCTAGTAAATATATACATCAGGCTACATCTGCAAAAATGTTCATATCAGTAGTATATTTAATACTTAAGCTGCAGAATACAAAACAACCAGGGCTGGGTATATTTATATAATTGAATACTATACAGCTAGGAAAATAAATGGCCTGTACCTATTTCGAATCGTATGGTAAATCTTGCATCCACAATCTTAAGCATTGTGTTGAAAAAAACAGTTATTGTGTATTTTGAATAATTCCATTCATGTCATTAAGAAATAAACTAATACAAGCAATATATATGTATATATTTAAATTTATTTGAGGGATATATATGTATGTTGATTGGATCCTGTCAGTACTTTTTTTTTTTTTTTTTTGACTCAGGTGGCACTTATATGTATCCTCTTTATAATTGTCTTGTATATATGTATGTACTTTCTGTGCTTATGTTCCCTGGTAAGAAAATTAATATGTATTTATCAATTGGATGTCCTTAAAACTAGAAAATGCCTCGAGATTTTTTTCTCTCCTCTTTTATTCCAAGTCGTTCATAAGCGTTTACTCAAAGAAATATAGATCAAGGGGCGCCTGGGTGGCTCAGTCGGCTAAGCGTCTGACCCTTGATTTCGGCCCAGGTCATGATCTCACAGTTTGGGAGTTTGAGGCCCGCGTCAGGCTCTGTGCTGACAGTGTGGAGCCTGCTTGGGATTCTCTGTGTCCCTCCCCCATTCACACTCACTCTCTCTGAAGACAAACTTAAAAGAACTGTAGGTCAAATATTAATATCAAGTAAATGGTTAACATTTTTGATAAGCAGGTACCGTTCTTTGTTTCTTCATCGTGACTGTACGTCCTACGGTTAAATAAGTACAAATTTTTTGAAATGCCAGGTAACCGAAGATACAGTGGTGGATGCCGATAATATAATTTTCCAGTCAACTCCGTTTTTATAATAGTATATGCATTTATCTCAAGGAACCTTGGCTTTTAAGCTGTTTGCTTTTGAAAAAATATCTCAGGAAATCTATCTGTGCTCTTGAATATGATCTGAATGTGAAATCTATGTACCGCAAAGGAAAAATAAGTGTGTATATACACACGTACTTATACTGTCGTATAAGCCTGCAGATACCATTAGATGTTTTTGGCCCATGGGAAAGAAATCTTAATGTTCTTATTGGCACATTACCAGGAATTTAAGCCATCTTACTATTGCAAGACTTACGCCGCTGTGGTGATAACATTGACAATAGAACATGAACTGTATTTTGCCAAAAAAAGTTGCTTTCAACTTAAACATTTTACCCAAAGGTGTTTTGTTTTGTTTTGTTTTTAATTAGAACGAACGCGTCGTCCAGTATACAGGCTTACAAATCAGTTATTTGGCAATGGGCTGGGGTCAGCACCTGCCAAACGTCTTAGGTTCAGAGTGAAGTAAAGGTAAATGCGAATGAAAGCCCATTCAATCTGTTGCTAGACCTTATCTTCCTAGTTTACAAACGCAACGCTTTGCTCTTCAAAAAACGCCAATTGGCATTGCGATGGCAAAATAGACCTTGGAAAAGAAAGAAATGTCCTTTTGGAAATTCTCTCCTGACCATGGGGAGGAGACCAGGGAGAGTGACGGCAGGCTGCATGCAGCGAAGCGAGCAAAAACCAGAAGTAGGCATTGCCTCGACCCTTCCGAACGAGCAGTGCATCGCTGTATCACCCGGGTAAAATCAAGTTTCGGTTCCTGATATTTGTGATCTCGCATTATGTGCCCTCAAAAGAAAGTTGACCTTTCATAGCTCTTCTTAGAAGAAGACTGCCTCTGGGGTTGCTCACTTAGAAAAGTTTGACGACGTTTGAAAGGAACCGAATACTTTAAAGTGTGAACGTTTTATGTATTAGAAGCAATCTTTAATTTCAGAACCGTCACCTGCTTGCTAAAAATAGGGGCTCCTAGCAAGAGAGCATCTCATTGAATGTAATTTCTATTGGTGTATTTTTAGCACACGCTGTGAGAAGTTGACTAATGGGGAACTTTAAACGTGTATTTTAAGGATGGGAAAATTTCAGGAGTCTTAATTCTGAGAAGAATTCCCAAGCATTATGCTGTTAGGTGGGCAAAATGAAAGTATAACTCTCACCTCCAAAAGATACTTTTGAGTCATTTGAATCAACATCTCTTTTGTTGAACCCGGCGGTACTGGCTGCATTATTTCTATATCTGGAACTTGGAATACGTATTAAAGACACGGGGGAGAAAGTGAAGCTGTTGCTTTTCCAGTTTGAGCTCTAGTTACATAGTATACTTTCGATAACATCTTTAAAAAGATATTTTAGGGGCATTTGTGAAATTGCTTAAGGTAATTAATTCAAGTTCAAATTAGAAAATGAACTCATCAGGGACATTTCTCAGGAAAGAATTCCTTCAGAGTACAGCATGTCTGAGAGGAGATATTTTGGGATTGCAGGTGATCGGATACTCTCAGAAACATAAAGTGATGTTTATGCATATATTTATATAAAACTATCCCTTTCTCGTTTGCCAAAGAAGTTTCTTCTTTCCTCCTGCCTCCTTCCCACACTCCCCCCGCCCCATGTAGTGTCTGAAATGCTGTTGAGCTCAGCAAACTTCCTCATCAGGTTAATCTACACCTCTTCCTGCAGATGCGGACGAGTGCCTGGGGCAGGCTGGCACCCACCAGGGTGCCCTGAGGTGACCCCGCATTTGTCTCCACCACAGCTGAGTGGTGTGCCTTCCAAAAGGTAGCTGTGTATGTTCATGACCCTGATCATACCGCTTCTACTTAGTATCACAGTTATCTAATTTAAGTAAATATGATGTATGCGGAAGACCCATGAATTTGAAAGGTTTCTATGGAAAAACGAGAGGAATATCTTAAAAAGAGTACAAAGATGACTCATTAAGACACGAGTTGTCAAATTAGATATGGGAGGAGGAAAGTATAAAATATTGAGAGAAATTACAAAAGCGTCTAAGTATTACATGCAGCCTTCTACACAAGTTTCTAGGTTCCCTTTAAAGAAGCAGAAACTGAAAATGGTAATATTTGCATTATGGTTGAGACTTCTGCAGTAAAGGCCCTGACACTCGACAACATGTCCGAAGAAGCCCTTAGCCCCCATCAAATTTGGAAAAATTTGATTTTTTAAATGTTTAACATAGGAGTTTATTTCTTGGTCAATCTATATTTGTTTTGTAAACGATGCTGGTTCAGTCAGCTTTCAGGTAAGCAAGCAGTTACTGTTATTTGCAAGAAGGAACGTGTAATGTGGGAAATGACACTGTGCATCCCTACCTGGTTGGTTCTCGATGGATTTGTAGGGTGACACTTAATTTGCTGGAATGTAGTTTTAGCAGGAAAAGGAGTTCAGAAAGACCACGCGACAGAGGAGATGTGTAGCGAAGCCAGTTTAGAAGAGGGATAAATTACAGCAGATGTCACTCGTTATTGTCTGGTAATCAAACCGCACTCTGGTAAGGTGCCAGTGTGCATAAAATTATGCGAAGAAATATACTGAAATTTCCTCAAGGACTGGAAGAGAAAAAGTAATAGAGAATTCTTTGATTTGCTGCGTGAGGTTTGTCACGTCTTTGTTTCCCTAGACATGATATTTGAAACCTTTTCCTAATATTCAGTAGACGGAGAAATAGCACACGTAACACCACACAGGGAGAAACACTGAATTGTACACGAATGAGCACACCAGTATTTCCTTTGTCAATAGCATGTCATTTGGGGAGATTAAGCTAGACAGAAGAATATAACTGGTGGGGAGTCTGGGGGAGACCCAAGCGCAAAAGTAGATGTTTCTTGAGCAACCCCAAAAGGCTCTGTAATGAAGACGGGTCTAGAGGGGGAATAACCAAGAGAGGCATGATACGTTTTTTCTATTCAGTTGGGGATCCGCTCTTTGCTTCTAAGCGTAGACCACAAACCATTACACTTGTTCCCTCTTGGCAAAGATAGACAAAATGCATAAAGATTCGTGGGAAATTTGGATCATTAAACAAGCAAAGAATATGTTTTCCCGAAATCTTCTTTTGAATACTTCTTTTCCTCCAGTAGAAATCTAGTTATAAAGGAAAACTGCTATGTTCTAATAGACTTCTAAAAAGGGAGGGAAAGAAATTTCTACTTGTAATTCCAGGCACTTTTAAAATTTGATGGATTACCAATCATGAAACAGAATGTCACATAGCCATTTTAGGTGGAACCTTTTCTTAGAAATTAAAACTTCTGTGAGTTTCATGAGTATCCAATGTAGATATTCCGTAAATTACAAGATTTGGATTCTGCAACAGGTTTAATCTTTTGAGTTTTTGAATGTCACGGGACCTTGGAAGCAGGCTCGTTCTGAGATAAAAATAATCATAGTTCTAATATTGAAGTTTAACACTGAATTCTTACCTTCCAACAAACTATCTTGCTATGTTTAGCTGAAGCCTATTGCTATGACCACCGTGGTATACTTGCATAAATTATTTAAACTCTCTTAATTACATAATTCCACAAGGACAGCATGGATTCCTTTTAGAGCAAGAAAGTAGGAAAAGAGACTTCAGCCCTCCCCGCCCCGCCAAAGAAAACGCTACTTGTACATGTCACCTTGAATCCTAATGTCAGTGGTGTACAAATGAAAAAAGTGATCAAGAGACCGCTTGATCGTTGATGAATTTCAAACAGTATTTGATACAAAATGGAGTCTGGAATGTCTCTTTAAATCTGTTATAATTGGATTTGGTTGACTGTTGACGGCACTGATTTCAGAATACCGGTACGATTTTTGTCCCTGTTAGGTATTATCTAATATATACTCATACATATGTAAAAAACAGCTAATTTATTTATATCCTACCTCATCGTTTCACTCCGTTATCTAATTTTATTTTTGTTTAAGTTGTCTCAAGTCTGTGAGTCTCTGTTGGCTCAGAGAAGGGCTGGGAAGCAACAGAGTATTGTGGAAAGATCTCCAGGATTATAGCTAATAAAATTAGCCCTGAATGTCAAAGCTGTATTTATATGATGTGGCAAATCACAGCTCTTTTCTGACAGCGCTTTCCTGACATCTCATTATAAAGATATGTTTATGGTTGAAACGTATTGTTAAATGAGAAAGGGATTTGCTAACACTTGTGGCAGGATACTTTACTGAAGTAGTGATTTTTATCCTGCTACTGTGGACGATGGAGGAAAGAATGGGAGTCACCTCATCTTGCCTATCCCTAGAAGCTTTTGCATTAAGAATCTAGACTTCTGCTGCTTGTGGAAGACCTTCATTTTCTTTTTGTTTCTTGGCAAAGACCACATTGCGCTAAATACAATGTGGCATCCGGGATTGGGTCCTGGAACAGAAAAAGGACGTTAGTGGAAAAATTGGTGAAATCTAAATAACATCTGGAGCTTGCTTAATATGAAACAAACGTTGGTTTCTTAATTTTGACAAATGTATTAAGATAATATTAAAGGGAACTGGATCAGAGATGGAAATAAACATATCTTCAAAACTTTATGGGAAATCCAGAATTATTTCGAAAAATAATTTTTTGAATTTTTTAAGTTTTATTTTTTTTATGTTCATTTTTGAGAGAGAGAGTGCAGGCAGGGTCGTTGCAGAGAGAGAGAGCAGGACGGAGGATCTGAAGTGGGCCCTGCACGGTCAGCACCGAGCCCAAGGTAGGGCTCGAACTCATGGAATGAGAGACAGAGCCTCTTCTGCCTTTGAGTAGAAAGAGATTCACTAGGTTTGTGAAACAGGTTGGTTCCAGTGGTGAAGACATCTACCTCACTACCATACAGCACCCTAAGAGTTAACAGTAACTGATTTATAGATAGATTGAAAGAAATGAATACTAATTAATAAGCCTAGCGTAGACTTGGAATTTGTGGTAAAAGAACCCTGTACCCACTCTTAACACCAAGGGATTAGAGTTCCCAACAGCATTTGACAGTGATGCACCTTAGCAATTTATGTGATGTGTTAAATATCAGAGACCCTTCCCTGAGGTTGGGAAAGTGGGGCCCCAAAAAAGAAGATTGAATTTATTGACTTGCTTGCTTATTTATTGAGAGAATGAGAGCACGAGCAGAGGAGAGGGGCAGAGGGAGAGAGAATCTATGTTTTTTTTTAAGTTTATTTTGAGAGAGAGAGAGCGCAAGTGGGTGAGGAACAGAGACAGAGAATCCCAAGTGACCCCCACACTGTCAGTGCAGAGCCCCATGTAGGGCTCGACCTCACAAACCGTGAGATCATGACCTGAGCCCAAATCGAGGATCGGACGCATAACCGAAAGAGCCACCCAGGCACCCGGAGAGAGAGAATCTTAAGCAGGCTCCGTGCCGAGCCTGGTGCCCAATGCAGGGCTCAATCCCACGACCCTGGGATCTTGCCCTGAGCGGCAATCAAGAGCGGGTCGCTCTAGAATTGGTCGCTCCGCCAGCTGAGCCACCCAGGCACTCCAAGTAGATCGAATCTGTCAGCATCCTGGGAAAGAAGATTTTTTTCACATCCCCCGGTGTGGGAGAGTGTAAGCATGCGTACTACGTGACGGGTCAGTTATTATTTCAGCAGGCAGAGAATTTCTGCTTGGGGGAGTCCTCCCTTTGGCATACAGCCACCCCCAGGATGAAAAGTGCTTCTTGTAGAAATCCACAACCCAGACCGATTAAATCCAGATAGTGGCAGTTGCAGACTGGATAGCGAAGGTTCTATTACATAACACAAGACACCCGGTAAGACGTGTCATAAAATTTAGTGAGGTTAAAGTTCTTTTATTGCATACGTTATTTTCCAATCTAATTTGGAATGTAGAAATATAATGAGTCTTTGTGAGATAATTCTTTTGTCAGTTGGTAAAATTTAAATTTTATATG
This sequence comes from Lynx rufus, assembly GCF_022079265.1. Taxonomy (NCBI): domain Eukaryota; kingdom Metazoa; phylum Chordata; class Mammalia; order Carnivora; family Felidae; genus Lynx; species Lynx rufus. The sequence goes on along the minus strand of NW_025814833.1, from coordinate 34,985,749 downwards.
CTCCAGCAATGAAAATGCTTGCAAAAGGCTTCAACCTGATTATGTAACAATCATTTAAAAGAAGAAAATCATCAACTTGCTTTGATGTTCTTAATGCATGTAAATCAATATCTAAGTGCCTCGCATATTCCAAAATATACATAGCCTACAACAGCTGGATGTTAAATGAATCTTTCTAAATAAAATAATAAATTGGCTGCCACCAGGAACATAAACTTTTATTGGATGAAACGTTTTTATTTCATAGTATAAAATTGGCATCTTTGGTGATTCATTGTTCTTGGAACAGCTTGAGATCAGCGCTAAAATGTCGATTATTTTGTTTTAATAGTCTAAGCTTTCTAAACCGCTACAGATGTTTTATTTTAAGTATAATGGGAGGTCGAAAAAGAAGCTAAATGAATTTTTAAAAGAACTGAAGCTTCATTTGCAGCATCCTACAGAATTTGAGAATAATTTGTGAAAAAAGTGATTCATCTTGGTTGCATACATTTGATTAAATATGTTGAATTTCCTCAGTTTCATAGAGCTGTTCTGCTTGGAGAGATCTTAAGAGAAGTGGACTGTTATTAAGTGGGTATTGGACGAAAAAGGAATATATTTGAATCCGTTTCTGAGGGTATTATGTATGTTAGATTAATGGAGAATAAATTATAGTCCAGCTCTGTGGAGGTAGTCACAATGGTTCTGATTTGAAAGAGGCAAGGAGCGTAATTATGAGTCTCGAGTCTAACATTTGGAAATAAAGATTGAGAGTTGAGGAAATTTTCCCGGTATTGCTCCCTGCTTTATATGAGTTTGCAGATGTAGACACTCTTCATTTTTAGTTTCTTGAATGATTCACAGATCTGCATTTTTCATTAACAGGCACTTATGCAGATTTAAATATTACACTCATTTAGTCTTTATAACCATGCTGTGACATAGGTAATTTTCTATTGCAGTGTAACAAATTACCATAAACTTACTGGCTTAAAATAACTCAAATTTAGTGTCATACCGTTTCCCGAGGTCAGGAGTCGGGACCCAGCTTAGCAGTGTTCTCTGCTCGGGGTCTCTAGACCAGGCGCCTCTTTACCCTTTTTCTTGGTGACGATGGGCCAGGAATCGGTGTGGGATCCTAGAGAACAGTCTCAGATTCTTGCCACACGGCCCCCTGTGGAGGGAGATTTGAATTGAGACATGCGCTCACCCGAATTGGAAGAAGCAAACCACCACGACGTAAACTGCCCCTAGAGTGCGCATGAGCAAGTGGGGGCCGGGGGCGGGGGGCAGAGAGAGGGAGAAAGAGAGAATCCGAGCAGGTTCCGCGCTGTTCGTGCAGAGCCTGAGCCGGGGTTCGTTCTCGCGAACTGTGAGATCATTACCTGAGGTGAACTAAGAGTTGCTTGCTTAATTGACTGAGCCACCCAGGCGCCCCGGGGGCACGGTTTCCAATTAGACATCAAAATAATGAAATGAGGCTACATTTAATTTCTGGATATGACAAAAATGTTGGACTGGTTCATAAAGACGAAGTTCTTCAAATCAAGTTTAGCCTCAAATTCTTGTAGACAGTATTGTTATTCTGATGTGATAATTTAGAAAAGAGAACCACCCAGTGTCTAGGAATAACTATAGCCACCTTTCTTGCTGCCTGCCACCTCCCTTAGGCATTTAGACAAAATATGTTCGTTAATTCCACCCTTGTATTCTGGAAGCGAAAGAGTACATTTTTTTTTTCAATTTTTGTTTTTTAGTTTAGAGAGCACAAGTAGGGGAGAGGGGCACAGGGAGAGAGAGCCAAAATCAAGAGTCAGATGCTTAACCAACTGAGCCACCCAGGTGCTCCAACAATACATTTTCTAAAGCACTCTGGCTAGGTGGCCAAAATTCATTTGAGTACAGTGAAACTGTGCGAGAGATTACTATTCGAGGGTCTCCCATTCTGCTAGGGGGGACAAGTACCCACTTTTGATGTCTGAGTAAATGTAAGGTCTAAAGCGGTATATTTTTTAAAAGGGAAGTGATATATGCATTTTTCAATTTCCTTTATCGATAAGCACTTGGTCAACATTTATTATAACTCATATTCTCATATTCACTGTGTATTTATAAATTAATTAATAACAAAATAATAAATAATTACCCTGTACTCTGCCCTTTGTTTTAGTGAAGGTATATGGGACGATAACACCACACAAGAACTATGACTTTTTCAGGTGTAGCTTAGTGTGACGGAGGACTTCACAGATGGATATTGACTGCAACGGAGTCTCCAAAGGTAAAGAGATGTTGCATGGGTGGGCAATACAGGATGAGGGCATTTTGGGCAGAAGGAACATGTTTGATGGGACAACAGCCTGTCCGAGAATGGTATGGCAGACAATTTGCGAAGAGTGTGGATTTGTAAGAGGAGCATAGGGGATACGTTGGGAATGGCAATGTCGACTAAAACGGTAAGGATGAACCAGAGTATTCATGGCCCTGTAGACCATACTCAGGTTATTAGTGCTTGAAGATGATTTGGATTCCTCAGAAACAGATGGTCTCGCGATGTGTAGGCTTCTTCATTTGAATTAGCACATATGTTAAATTCTGCTGCTTCTAGAGGTGTATTTGAGCCAAAGTGTTTTAGGTCGTATTTTTTAACCGAATAAGAGTGTAACTGCTATGTCAGAGTCCACACAGTTATCATCATAGACTTGATGACAGCCAAGGGCTTTCTTTTATTTCCAGATGTATCCCAAGTTCCCCAAACAGTGACAGGCACACAGTAGTGTCTCAGTAGTTGCTCTTTGAATGAATGCGGGTGTTCGCAAAGCATGTTAAAGGGGCAGACTTTGATTATTAAAGTTCCCAAGATTCTCTTCAGTTGTTCGGATGCACCTGAAGCCATTGAGTTGGAGGGCCTGTTTGCAATTGAGGCAACTTGAATAATTGGGCGGATTACTGGGGAGGGGTGGGGCAGGCGGTTCTAGAAGAAAATAAATTCATTTATGAGGAAGACTTGGTTTCTGGGACTGTTCTCCCACTGCCGCTTTCTTAATTTTGTGCACAAGGAGCCCTCTGAAAGCTTTAAGGTGATAATTCCTCCTGAGGTTTAAAATACAAAGTCAGTGATTGTCTAACCAGAGAGGCAGGAGTGAATTATGAGCCTCGTGTCCATCTAAGCATCCTCCTTGCATTTTTTTATGGGGAGGTAAACTGGGAGGGAGGTAGACGGTAGATGTAGAATTCAACTATGAAACTGCAGAGGGGAGGTAGAATCAGAAACAAGTAACTGCGCGTTTTCCGTACATTGGCAGACATGTGTCTATCAAAGGCGTAGGACTAGATTTTCAGTTCATTTGAAAAGCATTTAGTGACTGTAGTATGCTGAGTCTGGCAGAGTTGGGGAAAGAATAAGGAAATTTTAAAAAGAGCCATGATTCTTGCTTTCTCAAGGTTTCCAATCTAGGGAAGAAGAAATGTATACACACATGGTCATAAAGACAAGTATCTGCTAAATGGTACTGTGAAACAGGGAGACGGTGGATGTGAAAGATACTATTTTATGGGGAGAAACAGCTAAATCAATTAACAACGTGGTTCCTAATATCTACATTACAAAGGGCCAACAGAATAGTAGTGAGATGGAATGACGAATCTTCCCTTTCTTCTTGGTTAATCTACTACCACTGTATAGAATACCACCAGGTAAAGAGTAGGTGCTCAGTAAATAGCTGTTTAATGAGTAAATGAATGAATCACTTTAGATTGCTTTCATGAGTTGATGACTGATCTCTCTAACCAGTGTTAGATGAGAATTCATTTTTATCTATCATTGTTCTTATTTACAGCTCTAATATTTGCCTACAGTAAAATTTACAAATTTTACCTACACTCTTTATGACTTTTGGCAAAGCTATGCTTTTCTATAGCCACCACCACAATCAGCAAGAACTCCCTTTCTTTTTCTTTATTTATTTTGAGAGAGAGAGAGAGAGAGAGAGAGAGAGAGAGAGAGAGCATGTGAGCTGGGGAGGGGCAGAGAGAGAGGGAGACAGAGAATCCCAAGGAGGCTCCATGCGCCAGCGCAGAGCCTGACGCGGGGCTCGAACTCACGCACCGAGAGAACATGACCTAAGCCGAAATCAAGAGTCAGACGCTTAACCAACTGAGCCACCCAGGTGCCCCAGCAAGAACTCCTTTCCATCTTGCAGTTAATCACACCTCTGCACCTCAGCCCTTGGTATCTAGTGTCCTGATTTCTGTACTCTATTTTGCCTTTGCTGAAATTTCATATAAGTGGAATAATACATTAAATATTTTGTTTGCATTCTTTCACTTAGCATAAAACTTTAGAGATGCATCCATGTTGTAAGTTTATCAGAAGCTGATTCCGTGGACGAACCACACTTTATCTAATTACTATTTAAGAGGTACTATACTGCTTTCAGTTAGTTTCTACTATGAATCGAGGTATTGTGAATCATTTACCTGGAGTAAATAGCTATGATTGAGATTGCTAGATCAGGTAGTAATATCTGTTGAACACTTTAGGAACAACACAGATTTCCAAATTGGCTCTACCGTTTTCCATTTCCACCAGCAATATATGAGAGTTTATCAGTCTTTGTTATTTTTTTTTTAATTTTAACAGTTCTAGTTGGTGTGCAATGGTAAAACATTACACTTTTCAGTTGCATTTATCTGACGGCTAATGATGTTATCATATAACATGCTTGTTTACCTTCTGATTATCTTTTTCTGGTGAAATTTCTGTTGAAATATGTTACCCTTTATCTGAACGTTGGTGCCTCTTGCTGTCGAATTGTCTTATATTATTGTGGATGCAAATTCCATTGTGTAGTTTTTTTTATTTAGGTAAAGTGCACCTAATGAAATTCAGTATTTCAACCATTTTAAACTTACAGTTCAGTGGCTTTTCATATATTCACACGATTGTGCAACCATCACACCTATCTAAATCCAGAACATTCTGACGACCCCAACGGTATCCCTGTACACTTTAGGCAGTGACTTCCCATTCTTTCTCTCCCTAGACCCTGTAAACCACCAATCTGCTTTTTATTTCCGTGGATTGGCCTATTCTAGAAATTTCGCTTAAACAGAATCACATGATATGTAGATTTTTGTGTCATTTCTTTCGCTTCGCATACTGTCTTTAAAGTTCATTCCTTTTTATGGCTAAATATTCTGTCGTATATAGACTGCATTTTATTTGTTCGTGAGTTGGTGAACATTGGGTTTTTTCTACTTTGTGACTGTTTTAATAGTGCTGCTATGAATATCGATGTGCCTTTGAAACCCGTGTGCAGTTGTCGTAGTTGGTTGCCAGATACTTGGTCGAACACATCTGGATGTTGCGGTGGAGGTACTTTTTTTTGTTGAGAGTAATGTTTTAGGGGGAAGCTCTTCACGTCTATTTATATTTTTTAATATTTCTGTTGTGTAGTTGACAAACTTAGTTTCAAGGGTGCAACATAGTAACTCAACGTTTATATACATTAAGGGATGATCACCATGATAAATCTCATTACCATCTGTCACATACGAAATCGTTACATATTGTTAAATATTTTCCCTATGCCGTACATTGTATCCCCGGGTTTGATTTATTTTATGCATGGAAGTTTGTACCTTATTTTTTAAGATTGTTTATTTATTTTGAGAGAGTGCGCAAGCAGGGGAGGGGCAGAGAGAGAGGGAGACAGAGAATCCCAACCAGGCTCCACACTGTCAGCACAGAGGCCCATGTGGGGCTCGATCTGTGAGACCATGACCTGAGGCGAAATCAAGAGTTGGACGCTAAACCAACTGAGCCACTCAGGCGCCCCAATTTGTACCTTTTAATCTACTTGGCCCTATTTTGTCCATTCCCCTGACTTCCTTCCCTTTTGGCAACCACCAGATATTTCTCTGTATCTATGAGACTGTTTCTGTCTTGTTTTGACTGTTCTTTTATTTTGTGTGTGTGAGTTTCCATATATAAAGTGAATTTATATGGTATTGTCTTTTTTCTGTCTGACTTATTTCACTTAGCATAATAACTTCTAGGTCCATCCATGTTGTTGCAAATGGCAAGTTTCATACTTTTTTGATTCTGAGTAACATTCCGTTGTGTATGTATGTATGTATGTATGCATGTATACATACCCACATGCATGTGTGCACACACACACACACACACACACACTACATCTTCTTTAGCCATTCATCTATTGGTTGACACGTCGGCTGCTTCCATATCTTGGCTGTTGTAAATGATGCTGCTATGAAAATAGGGGTACATGTATTTTTTATGAATTAGTGTTTTTGTTTTCTTCAGATAAATACCCAGAGGTAGAATCGCTGGATCATAGAGTAGTCATGTTTTTAATTTTTTGAACAAACTTCATACTGTTTTCCATAGTGGGTGAACCATTTTGCATTCCCATCAGCACTGCGTTAGGATTCCCTTTTCTCCGCTTGGCAATACTTGTCATCTTTTGTCTTTTTGATAACAACCATTCTCACTGCTGTGAGGCGACATCATATTGTGGTTTTGATATGCATTTTCCCTGATGATTAGTGATGTTTAGGATCTTCTCATGTGTCTGTTGGCCACCTGACTGTCTTTGGAGAAATGCCTATTCCTGTTTTGGGCCCATTTTTAAGCCAAATTGTTTGTTTTTTGATATTGAGTTGTGTGAGTTCTTTATATATTTTGGATATTAATCTCATATCGTTTTCAAATATCTTCTGATGAGATTAACATTTAAATCACCCCATAGCCCTGTCAGGTTGACAGATAAGAGTAACCATCACAAATATGTTTAAGGAAGTTCTGGTGGATGTCAGAAAGAAAAGAGGAGAACCATAGAGAAAGCTTTTGTGTTCTTAGAGGCTACGTATAAATTGTCATGAACAGAATGTTGGTGGAAATATGAACATTAACAGTGCTTACGTTGAGGTCTCAAATGGAAATGAGGAACATGCGACTGGAAACTGGAAAACACTCGATCCCTTGTGTAAGGCGATAAGAGAATGTGGCTGAATTATGTTTTGTTGTTTACTGGGCAGTAGAAAGTTGATCACTTGTAGGATCACCCACAAGTAGGTCAAGTGATCATCTTGGATATTTAGCTGAATAGATTTCCACAAAGAGTATGAAAGAAGGGGTAACTACAAATTCTTTTTATCGCCACTCACATCCCTGTCTTTAAAAGGAATTGATGTCTGCAATTCCTGAGTGTTTCTTGGGTGCTACATCACCAACTGGTTTACTTGTTGGCTTTTTCTTCTGCAGATACTTAAATTTCTCTGGACTGCTAAGTCAATTTCCAATTGTCCATCTGCTTTCCATTTTCCAAAATTGCTTTGCATTTCTTGTGTCCTCTGGCTTTACAGATTTATGACTTTAAATATTCTACTGTCATTTTAGTGGAGTTAGGTTGAGAACAGAGGTTAATGTGTGGGTTAAATCTACCATGTTGAATGAAATAAATGCCTCCAAATGACTGTCAGGGATCTTGGAAACTCCTTCTTCCGATATGATAAAAGCTCCACCCTTTCTGAATTAGCCTTCATGTTGAACATTTGGCCTATACCTTTAAATCGAATTAACCATTAATTTGGTCATTGCAGTATTCCAGTACATGAGTGAACTTGATCATTTGTGTGCTTTCAGATAAAGTCAGTCTGCTCTACTCTGCCATGAATAGGTTTCTCATCTTTACAATAACCATGTGAATTAAGAGTTAGTTTCCCTTTTTGAGGCAATTGTGATTGAGGGAATATTTGCAAGTTGTGTAAGAACACATAGCTAGTAAATGTAAAGCTAGAAGAAAAGCACAATTTTTTTTTTCTAAAACATGCTTGTAGCAACTTTCCTTATTCGTTATAGTAACTGCTCCCTACGTCGTATTTGCCTTGTATATCTCTGTGACCTCTGGGATTGAAAACAAGAACTTCACGGTCGAAGAAAGATTCCTGAATGGTTTCTTTCCTCTGCCTCCCATAGTACTTTGCTACCTGGAAGGTCTGCAAAGAAGCCATGTGCGTGAATGAAGTAGGAGGTGAGTGAGATTATATAACTTGGTTCACCGATGACATAATTTCTCATTGTGCCCACTGTTTGAGAGAGGAGGAACAAAGAGAAGACAGGTGGGAGTGTAGGAACTGCAAGGTGGGGATATTAATGCTGCAGTATAATCTTCCGTGGGTGTTTAGCCTGGGGACTAGAAGAATAAGGGGAGACATGCTAGTTGTCTTGAAATATTTGGGCATAACTAGCATTAAGAGGTGAAAGTTACAGCAAAGAAAATTTTCACTGAGTGTAAAGAACTTTCTAATAGTGCACAGCAGTGGGGACAGTCTCCTGCGTGAAGTCACAGGAAATGTTCTTTGCTATGCTGAGTAGCTGGGAATCAAGGGTCATGTTGAGAATCGTCTGCAGGGATGGAAGGATGAAGCAAAATTTAATCTAACCTCTTCTGAATAGTATGCCCATCTCTTTCTGTCTTTTTGCCCTCTCTGTTCTTTTATCTATTTATCTGTCTACCATCTAACTTTCAGAGAGACAAGATTGGGAGAAGGGAAGGTTAAGTGTGAAAAAGGTTGAATGTATGTGGGTGTGTTTGAGTGTGTTTAAGGATAATTCTGTGATGACATACTAGGCTTCCAAAGCGTGTTTTTATAGGATGAATTACTTTTCGAGCCAATAAATGTGGGTTAAAATTCTGTGTTTCTCAGTTTTACCTTTGTGATCTTGGTAAAGCTATTAAACCTTCATAAGCCTCTATTTCCTTGCTATGAAATTTGAATTACATGTCATAATTTATACGGTTATTGTGAAATTAAATGAAAGAGGGCTCACAAAGCTCATTGCAAACCGTCTAGTGGGGAGTCAGTATTAGCAGATACTTTTTCAGACATTACCTTACCGTGGTTTTGATTGTTTGTATAAATCGATCACATCGAGCTGATAGAATCTTAGCGGAAGAATTTAAATTTTTAAGTATCTGATGTCAATAGAATGCAACTGCTTTTCTGACTTGCGAGAGTTTAACCAATGTGAATTTTTCCTCGTAAAGACAATTTTTGCATACCCCATCCCTGTTTCCATGACAAGCAAATGTGAAGTGTGTCACTTTCACTTGGCAGAAATTAACGCAAGGCCAGCCTGTAGAAATAGTTCCCTGTGAAATAGCACATCATTTATTTACTTTGAAATTTTGACGTGTAAAATAGTTGCATTATAGGGTTGCCTGGGTGGCTCAGTTGGTTGGGCGTCCAACTTCGGCCCAGGTCATGATCTCACGGTTCATGGGTTCAAACCCTGCGTTGGGCTCTGTGCTGACAGCTCAGAGCCTGGAGCCTGCTTTGAATTCTGTGTCTCTGTCTCTCTCTGCCCCTTCCCTGCTCACACTCTCTCTCTCTCTGTCTCTCAAAAATAAATAAACATTGAAAAAAATTTAAAAAAATAGTTGCATTATATGTTCACTAGTTTACTGTTGTTTTGAAGTTGTTTTATTAAGGACAAACAATTGTGGAGCTATAATTCCCAGAGAATATTTTAAATCTTAGTTATCTGTAACAGAGTCTATAGTTTTCTTTATCACAGCCTTGCTGCTTTGTAGATGCTGTTCTCAGTATCTGTGTAGGAAAGTTTGTAGACACTTAAATTCAGAATTAAAGCTAGAACTATATAATACGATCAAATTTTATATGTCTGTGCTCTAATGATATGCTTAAGAAGTTCCTTTAGTGCAGGGGCGCCTGGGTGGCTCAGTTGGTTAAGCGTCTGACTCAACACAGGTCATGATCTCACGGTTCGTGGGTTTGAGCCCCGCCTTGGGCTCTGTGCTGACAGCTCAGAGCCTGGAGCCTGCTTCCGATTCTGTGTCTCCCTCCCTCTCTGCGCCTCCCTTGCTCACGCTCTGTCTCTGTCTCTGTCTCTCTCTCTCTCAAAAATAAACATTAAAAAAAAGCTCATTTAGTGCAGACAATTAACAATTATATATTCAAATATACTAGTGAAACTTCATGTGTGTGTAGGTTTCAGAGTTGATTAGGACAAATACATAAGGTATGTACATATTACATTCTTCATGCCTGATTCAGTAATTAAATGAGTGTATTTGTATCTGAGTATGTGCTTATCCTCAACTTTGTGTGCTTGTCTACATGATGAAGATTTTGAGGGTACGTTTGCTTTCAGTGCCTATATCTGGCTAACCAGTGAGGGGTGTTTGCTTAACTTTTGCTGCTACATTAATTATTTCTGATAGAATTACATAGTTGATCATATGAATCATGAATTAGAGTCTCGATGAATATGACTAAAATTACCAACTAGCACGTATTTTCAGTTTAATTATTTTCTTTATAGTTCCCATCAATATTTCTTTGTTCTTATTAAATTTTAAAAATTCTTTTGATTAAAATATAATGGCATCATAAAATTGTTGAAGAAAATAATGAAGAAAGTGAAAATAATTCAATATATTAAAATTCAAACAAATCCAGCGATAAATTTTAATAAGATTTATCCCGTGTGTGTGTGTGTGTGTGTGTGCGTGCGCACGCAACAGATGGAAAAAAACAGCCATGGAAAGTGACATGCATATGAAATTGAGATGTCAGTAGGATAAAAACATTAGAATCATAAATATCAGAAAAACACTAGTCTCTAGTAATTTTCTGTAATCTTGAGGCGATCTTTTCATTTCTACTGAACATGTGAAAGGGGTTGATAATGAATTTCTTTTTCACCAAGATGACAGTCACCCAGCTGATATATGGTGGTAGATAAAAACACTTACAGTTATAAAGTTTACAGCCTGAAGCTTCACATAATATGTTAACACAAGCTTACTGTGTCCTTCAATAATCATTGAAAATATGACTTTTTTATGACCACACAATAAATTAGAATAGATAGTAATGTTTTTGTTGATTCATATACTGAACATTTAGATTGCTTTCCATATTTGGTTATATTAACAGTGGTACAGTGAGGATATATGTACTCAAAAGTTTTCATGCATCTTCTAGCTTCTGTTAATTGTATTTTTATGTACTTAGATTAAAGCATATTAATATTTAAGTTCCTTTGATTCTTATCACCATGCTACATTTTAGAGCATCGGTGCCAATTTATGATTCCACGACTAAGTTAATATGAAAAAAATGAGATGTTTCTGAACCCACTAAGGACAATATAAATAGCACTACATTCAGGCAGTGACATTACCTTACAGAGTTTGGAATAGAAATGGCTTTGTTTTCAGGAAAATAGTGACACTTATGGGGAAATTAAAAAAAAAAAGTAATTAGAATTTATGAGAAGGGACCAAATTCATGTTCTAGAAATAAATACAATATCTCAAACTAAGGCCATATTGGATATGTTTAACAGAAGATGGGACATTGCAGGAGGCAGATGAGTGAAAAGAAGTTGTGAATTGAAAATACTTAGTATGAAACACAGGGCCAAAAGAATTTTAAAAGATGGACATAGTATAGGAAAAATATGCTCGCAGTTAAAAAAAAAAAAAGTAACATATGTAATTTGAGTTCCAGAAAGAAATAAGCGAAAACAGAGCAGATGCAGTATTTGAAGATGTGACATCTCAAATTGATTGATAGAAAGCCTCAACTCACAAATTCAAGATTCACAGCGAATCCCAAGCAGAATGAATGCAAATAAAGCAACACTGTATGCATTTCTTAGTCAAATTTCTCAAAGACAAAGCAAAAAAAAAAAAAAAAAGAAAAAAAAAGGATATCTTTAAAAATATGGAACAAATGTATAAGGTTCCTTTCAAGTGAGTATCAGTAATTAAATGATGGATTTTCAAAATAAATAAATAAATAATGGATTTCAGGGCGCCTGGGTGGCTCAGTCGGTTAAGCGTCTGACTCTTGATTTCGGCTCAGGTCATGATCTTATGGTTCGTGAGTTCGAGCCCCCTTCGGCGCCGAGCCTGCCTGAGATTCTCCCTCTCTGCCTCTCTCTCCGCCCCTCTCCGGCTCTCTCTCTCAAAATAAATAAATAAACTTAAAAAAGAAAAAAGGATGGATTTTCTCCAAAAGTAAAGGAAAGAAGAATGCAGTTGAAAGGCATTGTTAAAACGCAGAAATAAAACCACATCTAAACAATCAGAAAATCTTACCAACCTATGATACTATCCCCGTCTTAGACTACTTGGGTGCTATAACGAAACCACAGAGCGAGTACCTTACACACAACGGACATTTATTTTTCACCGTTCTGGAGGCTGGGAAATCAAGATGCCAACAGACTCACTGTCTGGTCAGGGCCAATTCCTGCTTCATAGGTAGCACCTTCTTGCTGTGTAGTCACAGGGCAGGAGGGGAGAGCCAGCCCTCTGGGGCCTTTTTTTACAAGGGTACTTGTCCCCTTCATGAGGGCTCTACTACCCTCATTATCTAATCCTCTCCCAAAGGCCCCAGTTCCTAATGCAGCACGTTGGAGGTTAGGATTCCAACATTTACATTTTTGGAGGACACAAGCAATTCGGCCCATAGCAATCTCCAGGGAAAATATTCTGCAAACCTAAAGGTTAAATAAGTAATCTTCAAAAGATGCTGGGAGAATGTATCAGGCAAGGAACTTCATAAAAAATACAATGTATAATGAGGTTTACAATAAATGTATATGTTTATATATGACAATGATCACACAAGGCATGGAAAGAGGGTAACTGCAGGTGTATATACACTTATGTGAGAATCTTGCATTTTATAGAAATAGTAAAATTACTGAAGAAAAGGTGAGATTATAATAGCTTAAGGATGTATCCTTTAATCTCGTGATACTAGTAAAAGCAAAATAGAACAAATAACAAGAACCTAATGTAAGAAAAAATACTGTATTTGAATGTATGATTGAGTGAAAGGAAATGAATTTACCAAAATGATATAGGAAATGATAAAATAAGTAGAAAATGGTTCACTTGAGCTTTCCTTTATCAGTCATTGTTGTAAATGTACTTAACGTTTTTTTTTTTAATGTTTATTTGTTTTTGAGAGAGAGAGTGTGAGCAGGGGAGGGACAGAGAGAGAGGGAGACAGAGAATCTGAAACTCGAACCCAAGAACTATGAGATCATGACCTGAGCCGAAGTCGGACGCTCAACCGACTGAGCCAGCCGGGTGCCCCTAAACATTCTATTTAAAAGGCAAAGATTGTCAGAGTGATCTAATGAATACAACTATATGCCCTTTAAAAGGGGAGACACATTAAGTATAATAACACAAAAATGTAAGAAAAAATGTGGGCAGAATCTACCACGCAAACTATAATCTAATGAAAGTGTAGTTAAAATATTTTTAAAAAATCAGGTCAGACCTTGTGAAAAATTAAGAACTTCTCTTCCTTAAAAAGGAAACCCATACATACAAAGCAAGAAGATAATTACGTGTGTATTTAACCACTGTCTGTCTCCAGAATATGTAAAGAAATCCTGGGAGTAAGACAAGATACACAACGCAATTTAAAATTAGATGGTGAAAGAGCGTGACCAATAATCACATAGAATGATGTTCAGAGTCATTAGTCATTAATTAAATGCAAGTAAAAGCCACAATGCTACCCTAGTAACATGTACAGATTGAAATTGCAAAGGCAATCATAATACCGAGAGTTGACTGGAACTCTCACACTTTGCTACTGGAAGCGTAAATAAATTGCCGTCAGCTTTTCAGAAATCAGATTGGCACTGTTGGGTTACACACATTTGTTGGCCTTGCACTTTCACTCCTTGGTGTATAACCAAGAGAAATGAGTCATGTTCATTATGATCTAGTCAAGCATGTGCACAGCAGCCCACATGCCCATCAGTTAGAGAATGAAGAAATAAATTGTGGTATATTTACATAACGGAATATTACAGTGCAACAAAAATATAAACCATTGTTATATGCAACAACATAAAAGAAGAAAGAAAAACTTCCTACAACTCAATGCCTGTTATAGGATTCCATTTCTATGAAGAAGGCAAAAGAAAGGTACGGCTGTAGCAGTCAGAACGGTGATTACTTTAGGTATGTGGTTGAATGGGAGGCGTAAGGAGGAAGCATCCTGGGGTGCTAGAAATCTATTTTAGTATTTTAGGACTGAATACAGGGCGCCTGGCTGGCTCAGTCGGCTAAGCGTCCAACTTCAGCTCAGGCCATGATCTTGCAGTTCGTGGGTTTGAGGCCCTCATTGGGCTCTGTGCTGACAGCTCAGAGCCTGGAGCCTGCTTCGGATTCTGTGTCTCCCTCTCTCTCTCTGCCCCTCCCCAGCTCATCAGCGCGCGCTCTCTCTCTCTCTCTCTCTCTCTCTCTGTCTCTAAAGTAAATAAACATTAAAAAAAATTTTAAGAAGGACTGAATACTTTATGTGAAACTATAATGATAGTTAAAAAATAAGTATTGTAAGAACTGGAGAGATTAAAAAGCCTCTAAATAGCAGAAGAAATACGAGAAAGTAAAAACAAAAATCTCCCTAGGTTCATTATTATGAAAGAATAAAGTGCAAAAGAGGAATCCACAAGAAACAGTACAATGGCAATAAGAACTCTATTAAGAACAAATTGATCTCTTATCAGTACATGTAAATGAAATAAGCATCATTAGAAGAAAATGCAAAGGCTGATTAAAAGTATAATGAAAATATAGGCTATCTGTAAGACCTATCTGAAAACCTGGCTTATACATAAGTTATTAAATGTGGAAATATAGCAAAGGAAACCGGTATAGTACAACACGACAAACAGAAAATCTTTACATATTATCAGACATGGATTCGTTCAAGTCAAAACTGTGGATTACGTATTTCCTACAGATTATAATAAACAGTATATCAAGCTCTGTGGCCTTGAGTAAGCTAGAGAGATACAGGAGAAGAGGCATTGTAACCACAGGATGGGTCTCTGCATGCGACACTGCATTCATCTGTGGTCTGAAGAGAGCTCTACAGGGGCGCCTGGGTGGCTCAGTCAGTTAAGCATCTGACTCTTGATTTTGGCTCAGGTCACGATCGCATGGTTCATGAGCCTGAGCCCTGTGTCAGGTTCTGCTCTGACAGTGCAGAGCTCACTTAAGATTCTTTCTCTTTCTCTCTCTGCCCCTCCCCCTGCCTCTCTCAAAATAAATAAACATTTTAAAGAGGATTTAAAAAAAAGAGTTCTATCAATTCTTTTCACTAGCTCAGAAATGAAAAAGGAAGCTTGTATCTACCTGTGACTCAAGGAAGGGAAAAGCAGCTATGTGAAATTAGAGAACTAGACTTACACATACCCAATGTTGAAATATGAATTAACAGCTCCTTCCTGGTGTATGACTTTTACAACAGAGAATTAGCCTTAAGGTGAGCAAATTAAACAAAGCAAATGAGAAACAATCTATAGCAACAGTTTGACAGAATGGACAACACGTGAATCCCGTATATCATTCAACCAGTTCCTACTGATTACAAGCTCATATTAGAAAGCTGTAAAGCACATTGAAAAACAAATTGCAATAAGGATGAATCTAGTAGATGGTATGTAATATTATTACTTGTGTATATATAATGAGGATGGGAGGTGTGTGTGTATATTCTTGGAATATACTGAAATATACGTTGAGTTGAATTGTATGGCATATGACTTCTATCTCAGTAAAGCTAAGTAATCATTCTGAGTTTACCATAACTCTATAGAGAATTGGATTCCACTGTAGAGAGAATAGCATAGGAGACAGGAAACTGTAAACCTATCTTATGTAATTGTATGAACTAATCAGTAATATTATATTTGCAAACAGAAACAATATGTTTAAAAAAGTGATAAATTGAGATCAAACAGGGTTTGTACCAGTAGTTCAAAGATGTCTCAACATTAGGAAATTTTTAGATGTGAAACACTACATTAGCATATAAAAAGAGAAAACCCATAGAATCCTCTCTGGTATTCTGAAAAGGCTTTTGTTACTATTCAGTCTGGGACTTCCAGTCCCAATATCATGGTGAATTAAACCAAAATGCTTGGAGACCCTTTTATTTAAAAACCATGCTGGATAAAATGTGAGAAAAATTTTCAGAGCGTAGCTTGCAGGGAAAAAAATCTGGCACCACCAGGTGCTATAAAGAAAGGGAACAAAAGCCAGAGAGATATGTGTGCAAGCTGACACTGCACATGCTCCCCCAAATGAGTGGGGAGACCTAACCGAAATACAAGTCATAGGGATTAAGGGCATTCAGCTTAACATCCATATAGGAAAAATTCACAAGGCCTTGCCCTCTGAAACATAGGATATTAGAAGTTAAATCCCCCCATATAGCCGGAGCTCTTAAATGTCTTTGCTTCAAGTGAAATGATCATACTTGAGAAATGTGAAACTCCCAGTGTGTGTCACACGCAAAAACTGAGTAGGCTTATTGAAATGTAGGTTACTGAATTCATAAAAAGAATAGATTTTCCACGATGAAATTTCAGGCCCAAATATTTTCATTGCTAAATTATCAAAAACTTCAGAAATAATACCAATCTTACAATATTCCGAACATATGGAAGAGGGAGCACTTCTCAACTGCGGTAGGAAGCCAGCCCTGTGCTGATACCAAAATGTGACCTAGAAATTGCAAGAGAAAACTACAAACATCTATCATAGATACAGATGTAAAAACCTAGAAAACATTAATAGAACCCATCAACGTATAAAATGTATAATACATCATGACAAGATGGGGTTTTTTTTAACCCTGAATGTCAGATGGGTTTAACAAATTTGAAAATCAGTGTTATCCCATACATTAACCCACAAGTGGAGAAAACCATAGTATTATGCCCACCTCAGCAAACTAGGAGAGAAGGGTGTTTACCTCATAAGAGACATCTTAGGAAAGTTGTACTTACTGGTGAAAACTTAAGCCCTAAAATCAGGAACAAAGAAAGTATATCCGCATTCACCATTTGAATTGTCCTCCAGACCCCAGCACACGAAACCAGGTACGAAAAGATCTGGAGGTATACAGCCTGAGAAGGAACTCTGTTTATTTGAGTATTAGACGATCGTGGATGTAGAAATTACTAAGGAATGCGTGATGCTAGCAAGTGTATTTTGCACACTAGCAACAACGAATTGCAAAAGCATTTACTCATCATTTACAATAGCATAATAGTATATGGATTAATGATAAATGTAACGAAATAGGCACAAGGCATACACTGAACAGTAGACGTTGCTGAGAAAAATTTAAGAAGACATGAATTCCTGCTAAGATAGGCCATTCACGAATTCAAAGACTTAATATTTAATGTGGACTGGGACGGATGCCCCAGAACCCGTGAATATGGCCTTCTTTGGAAATAGGGTCTTTGCCAATGTGATGAGGTTCCTTTGAGGTCATAATGGATTAGAGCGAGCCCCAGCCCAATGAGGTGTCCTTTTAAGAACTGTGAATTTTTGACACATACACAGAGAGTGAAGACAGCCTTGTGAAGATGGAAGCAGAGATGAGAACCGTGCTGCCACAAGCCAAGGAAAACCAACGACTGGCTAGCAGAGGCATGGCGGGTTTTTCCCCTGGAGCTTTTGGAGGGAGGGCTGTGCTGCCAACAGTTTGATTTTGGACTCCTAGCTTCGAGAACTATGAGGCAGTAAAGCTGTTATTTTAAGGCACCCACCGTGTGGCAGTTTGTTGCAGAAGACAGGAAAGAAATCTACAATGGGCTACTTCGTAGGGAAAAGAAAGGAACCAACCACTGATACACAAAACACAGATTCATCTTAAAACATGGTAGAAAAAAGTAGGAACGAAAAAATGCATTCTGTATGGTTTTATGTGAAATGCTAGATAAAAATATAGCGAGATAAAGCCTGTCAGTATTTTCCTGTGTCCAAGCGTGTGAGGAATTTACTGGACACGAGCATGAGCTACCTTTACAGGGTAAAGAAACTATTCTCCTTCTTGTTGTATAGCTACGTGTATGTAAAACAGTTGTCAATACTAATCATGTTGTACCCACAAAATGTATCCACTTTATGCTATTCAAGGCATATATCAAGAAAATGTAATTTAAAACGTAAAAATAGGGGCACCTGGGTGGCTCAGTCACTTAAGTGTCTGACTCTTGATTTTGGCTCAGATCATGATCTCACAGTCACATGACGGAGCCCCACGTCAGGCTCTACGCTGAATGTGGTGCCAGCTTGGAATATTCTCTCTCTCTTTCTCTCTCTGCCCCTCCCCCACTCCTACTAGCTCAAAATAAGGAAACATTTAAAAAAGATAACAAAAATAATGTGCACTCACTGTAACAAATTTGAAAATAAAGGTAAAATAAAAATAGAGTTCTCACAATTTTATTGGTTAGAAGTCAATCACTATTAAATTTTGACAGAGTTAGGTCATATTTCACAAAGTTCTGTTTTATCCTTACTTCTCACACAAGTTTCCCAAGTTGGTCACAGATTTTCCGAGAACTATAATTTTGTAATTTTCATGACAGTCCCACGATATGATGATATCATTTCTTTAAATTTTCCTTGTTAAGGAAGATATTTCATAGTTTTTTTTGCTTTCAATTATTTAACTCGTCTGTGATGTATTTCATGTGTGATTATCAAAATACAAATAACAATAGTGTATAGCCAGTGGATTTTTTTATTCCATGACTATTTGAAACAAATATTTTATCGTATAATGCATTCATGAATATTCTCAGTTCTCCAGACATTATATTCTGTTCCACAGCTCTGTGTGTCTAGACTTGTGTGAATAATACATCCACTCTTTAATATGCTTATTTACATGTTTTAGTGATCACTTGTGCAAGACTTTTTCCCTTGGTTTTCATAACTTCTAAACATTAATTTTCGGTGAAATTCAGAATAATTGGTGCTGTTTTAAAAATAATGAGGGTAGATTGATTCCTTTCTCCAAAAGGAGAATTCTGAAAGTCCTTTTAAGTCTCTCGATAATATGCTTTAGATTTCTTAAGATAACAAATGCAGTATTGGGGCGCCTGGGTGGCTTAGTCCGTTAAGCATCCGACTTCGGCTTAGGTCATGATCTCACGGTCCGTGAGTTCGAGCCCCGTGTCAGGCTCTGTGCTGACAGCTCAGAGCCTGGAGCCTGTTTCGGATTCTGTGTCTCCCTCTCTCTCTCTGCCCCTCCCCTGTTCATGCTCTCTCTCTCTGTCTCAAAAATAAATAAATGTTTAAAAAAAAAGATAATAAATGCAGTGTTTATGTTTTATCATTATTTTATATATTTTTACATATTTATAATTTTACAATTTTGAATAAGCTATATTTCTATTTTCTCATTTATAAGGAAATTATTGATTCTGTGCATTGAGTTTATGATCCTTCGTCTTCCGTTACTAATATGTTGTTATTGCCTCTGTCTTTTCTAGCTAGGTAATATTGTCACCATAAAAGTAATTGTTATTTTATCACCAATATTTCAAGAGTTCAATCATTTACTCTTTTCATAGCTTGGGTAAGTCAGTAAGACTGGTATTAAATATCAGTTATGATAGTGGACATCATTTCTTTTGTTTCAGTGGATGTAATTTGGCTTTTGAACCATGATAGATCTCCTTGGGGCGCCAGTGTGGCTCAGCCAGTTGAGCGTCCGACTCAGGTCACGAGATGGCGGTTCATGATTTCGAGCCCCGCATTGGGGACTCTGTGCTGACAGCTCGGGGCCTGGAACCTGCTTTGGATTCTGTATCTCCCTTTCTCTCTGCCCCTCCCATGCTCACGCTCTGTCTCTATCAAAAATTTAAAAAAATAAACATTTAAAAAAAAGATATATATCCTTTATCCTTGAAAGAAAGACAACACTGCACTGAGACGACGGCCTTTGGAGTAATTCTGCATTTACTGGTTGCCTGACTTTCATACGCTACGCAGCCTTCCAAACCCGTGTTAGATTAACTTAGATAATGAATGTAAAGTGTTTTCTACAGTGACTGACACACAGTAAGGGCTCCGTAGGAGTAGCAGCAGCAGGTGCAGACGCTAAATAAAATGTCTTTTAGGATTCTCCAGAGGAGCTTAAACCTTTTTTTCTCATTCTCCCTCCTTATAGTGTAGATAATAAAATATAATTTATTACGTTACTATAACCTATTTATAGAATTCATAACATTAAGTCATGTATTGATGGACTAAAAATGTATTCATCGGGAATAGCATCTTTTAATACAAAAATGGATTTGATTTGCTGAGATATATTAAAAATGTTTTTTAATCTGTACACGTATGAATAGTCTATGTCTTCTCTTTCTGCAGGATCGCAGTATTAGCTTAAACTAGGTTTCTAAAATGTGAATTTTAGTTATTTTTGTAGGCTATGGAACTGTTTACGTAGCATATTAAGAGGATCTTGAATTTTGAAAGATATTTCCTGTCGGGGCGCCTGGGTGGCGCAGTCGGTTAAGCGTCCGACTTCAGCCAGGTCACGATCTCGCGGTCCGGGAGTTCGAGCCCCGCGTCGGGCTCTGGGCTGACGGCTCAGAGCCTGGAGCCTGTTTCCGATTCTGTGTCTCCCTCTCTCTCTGCCCCTCCCCCGTTCATGCTCTGTCTCTCTCTGTCCCAAAAATAAATAAACGTTGAAAAAAAAAAAAAAAAAAGAAAGATATTTCCTGTAAGGCAATATGAGCATAGTGCTACATTTGAGGTAATACTTGAACGTTTTCCATATTCCCCAATATCATTGTGTGACTCAAGTTTTCTCCCTTTAGATAATCTGTATCTTATATAGAAAATCATCCCTTCAATTGAAAATTAATCATTAATATCATATGCTTGTTGGCAGTATTTTCTTATAATTTACAAATATCTTCTTTATTGTGGTTTTATTTCCTTTCTAATTAAAATTGGGTTTGTGTTCACCTTCTGTTACTGATTACAATTGCAAGAAGGCTTTTTAATTTTTTGTGATTGTTTTTCTTATATATTTTATAAAAAGGAGTAAATTACATTGTTCATACTATTTTGTAAGCTGCGTTTTTCCACTTAATTTCTTCCAATGTTACTAACTTTCATATTCTAATTTTTTCCTGTATCTAATTCTGTGGATTTTCATGGTAATGGGTTTATTGGGATAACTGTCATAAAAAAAATCACTTATTTAAAGAGTACAATTGAACAGTTTAGTATATTCACAGAGTTGTGTAACCATTAATATAGTCAATTTTAGAACATTTTCATCACCCTCTAATGAAACCCCACACCCATTATTTTTAATGCTGTCTTGGTATTCATTGTGAGGACACATTGTGGTTATTTCAATTTTCTTAATTATTGGACAGTTAGGTTGTTGATACATTATGATATTATAAACAATATTCTGATGGGCATCCTTGTAGCCAAAGTTTAAATTAGAAATCCCTGAGCATAAATGCAAAAACTACCAGATTATATATACCAAAAACTTTAAAAATTGTACAATTGTTTTTAAAAGTTTACTTATTTATTTTGAGAGAGAGACAGAGAGAGAGAGAGAAAGAGAGAACGAGCAGGGGAGGGGCAGAGAGGGAGGAGGACAGAGGATCTGAAGTAGGCTCCATGCAGACAGCAGAAAGCACGATGTGGGGCTCAAACTCATGAACTGTGAGATCCTGACCTGAGCCGAAGTCAAGAGTCAGATGGTCAACTGACTGAGCCACACAGGCGCCCCCAAAATTGTATAATTTTTATTGGAAAAATAAGTTTCTTCCAAATTGTCCAACATCAGGTATTGCAATTAAAAAAACAATTCCAATTTAATGCCTGCTAAATGATAGTATATTTTTGTATTATTTTGTCTTCCTTCAGATGTTGCTAGGTGAGGTGTATTTTCATACGTTTATTGACTGTTTTAGTTTATTTTCTGCTTTAGAAGTATGTTGAAACAAGTGGGGTTTTTTTGTCTTTTTTACTTTTGGTAGTTTTTGTTTCTTTTTCAGTTTCTATATATCTTGTTTAATTTGCTTGTCTGCCTTCTTTTTGCAGTTAAGGCAATGCTAGGCTTCCCTTTTTCAGATGTTATTTACTGACAATGCAGATGCATTTTAACTTCTTTAAGAATGATCATATTCTTAAGTTATGAAGAACTTGTGTTTCATCAAAAGTGGTAATTGAATTTTATAGGTTCATTGAAAAGTTGAGAAAACAACGTCCTTAGTGTTTTTCTTAGTAATGTGTCTCATTTCATAAAGATGCCAACACTATCAAATTGAGCTCTAAATTTGCACTTAAGGGATTGACAGAATTGAACAATGAATGTAGAAAACTGGATGTATTTCACGGCTTCGTATTTTCCCAACTTATAAAAACTCACAAGCAACATATGGATTCCTTAGAAAGTTAAACAAGGAATTACCGAATGACTCAGCAGTTTCACTCCTAGATCTATACCCAAATGTAACGAAAGCAGGTATTTAAACAGATATCTGTACCTGAGTGTTCATAGCAGCACCATTCACAGTAACCAAAAGGCGAGGACAACCTAAATATTCATCAGCTAATAAAGGGATAAAAAAAAAAAGTGTGTACACACACATATGTACACACACAGAGACAGAGAGAAAAAGGAATATTATATAGCCACAAAAAGAACAAAGTACGGATACGTGGTGCAGCCCACGTGAGTTGTGAAAAAATAGTGACAAAGTAACCAGACATAAGAGATCACATATTGTATGATTTTATTTATATGAAATGTCCAGAGTGGCAAATCCATAGAGACTGAAAATGGATTGATTGTTGTCAGGGGCTCAGGAGCAAGATGGCTTACTGGGTATAGTTTCTTTGGGATGCTGCAAAAGTTTTAGAACTAAATATCGGTGGTGTTTGCACAGTGTGGTGAATATAGTTAATGCCCCTGAAATGACTGATTTTATGTCATGTAAATTTCACCTTAGTAAGAAACGAGGAATGTGATTATAGGAAGAACATCTGTGCGTTTGAAGATACACTGAAAATGAACTAATATGGGGTTAACTGATGTCATTTCTCTTCACCTTATCTATCATACTTGTGTTTTTCTTAATCTCATAAGAATCATGAGAATTGATTTGGGAACTCATCAGAATAAACCAATTCCAGGAGCAACAAAGGTACATAGGATTTGGTTTCAGGAGCCACTTCCACGTAGAAAATGAATGCTGATTTCCGGCTTCAGTGTCAGGGTATTAAATTTCGCAAAGACCTTTCTGTGTTGCAAAATCACATGATTTTTTTTTAAAAGCAAAAATTCGTTACGTATTACCAGTGTCATAAGGAGTGATATAACCTATTGAGCCTAGAATTTGAATTGTTGGATCTATTTTAGAAATAAATATAGTATTATTGCCTAAGACTGTTAAAAGTGTGAAAAAGGCACTAAGTATCATAAAAAAAAAACAAATGCCCATAAGATGGTTTCCATCTGCAGTAGAGAAACTGATAGATGGGGATATGAAAGAGTGTCCGACTCTTGATTAAGCTCAGGTCACCATCTTGCGGTTCGTGAAATCAAGCCCCACGGTGGGCTCTATGCTGGGGGGATTCTCTCTCCCCCCTCTCTGTTCCTGCCTCGCTCATGCTCTCTCTCGCAAAAAGAAAGAAACAAAAACAAGAGCCGTGTTTCCGTTCCTGTCTTTCTGTAGCCCATTCTTACAAGAGAGCCCAGAAGGACTTTTCAAAATGGAAATAGCAAATCACCATCGCTACCCTCAAAACCCTCCCGAGTTTTCATTTCATGGAGAGGGACGTCCAAAGTTCACAGTGGCTTACAAAGCCTTTCCTCCTTTTTGCTTATTCGGTTCCAGGTATATTGACCTCTCTGCTACCAGATGTCTGTATACGTAGTCCCTTAATTTCTTCAAATCTCTGTTCAAATAGGACCTTTATTTGAGAGGCTTATTCTAACCCATTTAAAATACCAAGCCCCAGCACTTCATCCTTTATTGTCCTCTCTTCTTCATAGCAGGTCTCACTATCCTACACCCTGTGTATATCAGTTATTTCTTCACTTGTTGTCTCCCTCATCTAGAATGTAAGCTGCATAGGGACAGGGCGATTTTCATGTTTTATCTGTTACGTTCGTCGCTGTATTCCCAGCATCCATAAAGGGCCTAAGCTTAGTAGGCTCTGCCTCAGTGCTGGTTGAGTTAATGAATACATCCTTTTTGGTACGTGATGAGTCTCTTAGCTGGAAAGAGTTATTACTCTCATTGTTTACAAGTAATATTTTTCCCCTTTGGTAACCTCCTCTCTCTGTTCTTTCTTTCTGGAATTTCTTTTTTTTTAATATTTTTAATGTTTTATTTATTTTTGAAACAGGGAGAGACAGAGCATGAGCAGGGGAGGGGCAGAGAGAGAGAGAGAGAGACAGACAGACAGACAGACAGAATCCAAAGCAGGCTCCGAGCCGTCAGCACAGAGCCCCATGTGGGGCTCAAACTCACAGATTGCGAGATCATGACCTGAGCTGAAGTCGGATGCTTAGCTGACTGAGCCACCCAGGAGCCTCCATTTTACTTTATTTTTAAGAGATATCCTTGACTATATGTTATATCCTTTTTAAGGACTTCCCCTTTTAAAATTGCTGATGTTTAATTTCTACAAATTCTTACTTGTACGTATAGTTGCCTTCATAAAACATTCTGTCCTTATTTTATTGGTGCAGTTGGTATCATTTCACATATACTTGAGGAGTCTAATTAGATTTTTTGTTCCTTTTCCTTGACTTGCATCTATTTCCTCAAGTATAAAATATTTGGTTTGGGAGCGCCCAAGAATAAATAAAAATTAAAAATTTTTTTAAATGTATTTGGTTTGATCTTCTTTAATTTTTCTATTTTTTCCATCAGCTTCTTCAAATATATGCTTATACTTGCTGATGAATGATTTTTCTAAAAAAATGAAGGCCTAGGTTACTTATTTGTAACGTGGATTGTTTACCTGATAGTGTCCTTCCTTCTTTAAAGGAGTTCTGTGTAATCAAATGCGTATGATAGCCTACTATATTTTGCTTTGTTGTGCTTCAGAAAATTGGTTAATAACAAACCCATGTTCTTCTGTTCCATATCACATCGCACATGGTGTGCAAGAAGCCCATCTCTTCGAGGCTAAACTTGTAACTTCTTTAGAGAACAATCTTTTAGTGAAGATCACGGAGCTGATTCTATATTAACAGGAATGCAAAGTGGACAGTGTTATCACATACAGACATTCCTTTCACATCCCTCTTACGTATTTACCCTCTTTTCTGTTTTGATCCCATATGCATACATTCCAACCAAGAATGTGTGGTTTTTCCAATGCTATCCTAGAAAGATTGGCTCCCACCTCAGTTTTAAGTTTCCCCGTGTGCTGACATCTACTTTTTTCTTACAGAATTTGATGAGAAGATGTTACCTTCTAAGGATGATCTCTCATTACCCTTCATTTTCCTTACTGTTCTATGTTTATTTCCTTGTGTACATACTTTTAATGGGCTTTTGGAAGGTAGGCCAGTATATACATATACTCAGTTTACCATCTTGATCCGAAGTCAGTAAGTATTCCTTTTGGATTACATGTTAGTCATTTTTAAATAAAGGAAAAACATTACTCTTCGTTTCTTTCCTCCTCACACCCCTGCTATGGACTGAATTATGTCCACTCAGAATTCATATTTTGAAGCCCTAATCCCCATTGTGACTATTATTTGGAGATAGAAGTTTTAGGAGGTAATTAAGGTTAAATCAGGTTATAAGGGTGATGACATGATAGTAATGGTGTCTTTACACACAAATACACCAAAGGAAGGTCATGTAAGCAAACCCCAAGAAGAAGGTAGCCATCTTCAAGTCAGGAAGAAAGCTCTCACTGGAAACTGCTCATGCTGTCACACATATCTTGGGTTTCCAGTCTCCAGAGCTCCAGTCTTCCAGTCTCCAGAGAAATTTCTGTCGTGCAAGCCACTGAGTTTATAGTATTTTCTTATGGCAGCCTGAGCTAATGCATTCCCTAATCAGGTATTAAAAATCATCTTTTCCTTCCTTAGGGACCTCGATTAGCTCCATTGAGATTCCTTTATGCCTAGCTGACATTCTGGCAAAGACAAAGTAATGTAAGGACATATACTTCTGTTTTGCTTGCTAGCTTCCAGAACTTTCCCTTCTCGCGGACTCCCTAGCCTTTGTTACCAGTCTTGTGGAATTGTTTGTATTCATCTAAGGCAAAGTTTTTAAAACTGTTCACATCATATCAGCAAGTGCTTCAATTTTAGAATACTTGGTAATTTCATAGTTAAGCTTTTAACATCTTTCTTATCAAACCACGTTTTTCCTTGCAAATATTACACATTCTCCTACTAGTCTAACATTTCACCCCAGGTTTAGCTTCTGAAAATGTCAATAAATGTGTCAGTAATTGGTTGTCTTTACTTAAGGTGTTTTAATGCACTCCGGAAACTAAAATGTACTCTTTGGCAGGTGGGGAGTGCTGTACAATTTTTCCTTTTAGCCAAAATGAGTAGCCATATTTAGGAATAACCAAATGAAACTCCCTTTGGGTAAAAAAAGAATCGTAAAATTTGAAGGGATAGGAATTCGGAGGTTTTGGCGCCCACGTGCTTCACTTTGCTGGTCTGAAGACTGAGACTTAAAAATACTGTTATTAGAGACTTTGAGGAGTGTAATTAAGACTAGATTCCCTAAGTGTCGTGTTTCAAGATTCCTCTTGGCTCTCAGCGATTCACTTAACAACTTCCCTCCACTATAGAAAGAAAAATTGACTTGCATAATTTAAGGTAGGATACAATCTTTTTCGGGTTATCCAGATCCCATTATGGCCTCTCGTCTTACGTATGTCCTATGGTCTCTTTCGATTACCTGCCCTTCCTAGGTAGGCATTTGAGCTTGCAACTCTTGGCAGAGCAATGAGGTAGTCACTGGGTTGTGAGGTGACTGGTACGGTATGAGAGAGACCTGTGTTGTGTTGCTGGGATTTGGAGGATTGACCCATTCTCTAGCGCCACTTCCCCGCAACTGGATTTTGGTGGATGAGTGATGCTCAGCAAACACCAGACGTCTGTGTGCACCTGTGATTCCGATCTGATCTTTTCACTTGCTGGCCTTTCAGCAATAGTTCCAAACCCTCACAATATTGTACTGACTGAGCATCAGCAGATATCTATACCATCCACTTCCCCACAGAAACTCAGAACCCTCCTCACATCGTGGGGAACGTACCACCGGCTCCTTTTGTTTGTTATCCCCTAATAGCCCTGTTGGAAGAACCGAGGTTTCTAGTCGTGGCAACATCCAGTAGGTTTGGAAAGGACAAAGAGGATGATTCCTGAACTGACAAATTAGGTATCCAGTTAGAGGCCAAAAGAGAAGAATTAATAGCTTTAGAGATATGGAGTCTGTGCTTTTGGGGCCTGAACATCCTATGCAAATGTGAATGGGAAGAAGTATTTGCCTAGGAGTAAAGACTTAGATGAAAACATTTAACTAGGGGAAAAATCAGTTCCACTGTAAAGTCCGGTAACTTTGGAGGGGGATCTTTCCTCTTGTATGTAATCTCTTGTCCTGTACTATTCATTCCGTCCCCTTCCATCTCCCAAGCAGATCATTCTCTTTTCCCTTTCTCTTATTTTCCTACTCCTTCCCCCCTTAAGTTGATAAATATATATCCCCATTGCCCACTTTAACACATACCAGATTACCCTAGCCTCTTCACCTTAACTCCTCATTTTATGTAGCTCTTGCCTTAATATTTTTCAGTTTTAAATCAAAATGTTTTAATCACTAGTCAGTATTTTCTTTCCCCATTTTCTTACCACTTTTGCCCTTCTCAACCACTACAATTTTACTCTCATCCTTACAGACAGCAGGAACTAATTTCACTAAGGTCACCAGTGCCCATTCAATTGCAAAACCCAGTTGACATTTCTCATTCCTTTCTTACTTTTTGGAGGCACGTGACCATATTCAGGTTTATAGACATATCAAATCAGGATTGAGATTATTTGTTTCCCTGTGTCTCCCTTACTAGATTATAAGAATGTGAGAGCAAGAGATATAATGTGTTACTTTTGTAGCCCTGGTGCGTAGGTCAGCGACAATATATGGTGGGTACTGAAAGGTTTCATGAACTCACTTTTACCAGCACTTACTCAGATGTCTTGTGTAGTTTTGTTCTTGGTGTGCTGCCACATTTAGGCCAAATCCGTCGAATTATCACCTTCACGTCCTATAGCAGTTCTGAGCACTCCGTGTTCTGAATTACTGTATTTTTTGCTTTCTCTGCAGTACGTCTTCACTAATGAGCTCGTAAAAATGGTTGAATCAGTTCCTCATTCAAAAGGAGTTCTGCCGTCTGCTGGATGGAGATGTTATGAGAGGGGAATTAAAGACCCCACTGTTGTAGAACCTTGGCCCTTCAAATTAATGGAATTATGGGAGGGTTTGAAAATTTCCACAGTCAGAAAAATTTGCTTTGAGGCAAACTCGGATTCTATTTTACTGGTCCTCCCATATTAATTTTTCTTTCTTACCTTCTCTTACATTCATCATTTCTCTGCCTCTCTTCTTTCTCAGTCTCTCTAACTTATACCCACACATCAGTTTCCTCTAAAACACGTCAGTTATACATTGTTTCCTATCTTTTAGTGGATCTCTAGATACTACAACATGCTTCTGGAGTTATTACAGCCTAATAAATGTTACTCTTCCCAGCTCTCCCACAATTTTATCATCCCGAAAGATTTTAACTCCATTACCTTCTGCTCCTTTTACCCCAGGACTCTTGCATTCTTGTCATCATGCAGTTTTATTCCAGGTATATTGGAAGACACAAGAGGCATGGCAAGTTGTATGTAGAACAGTAAATGTTAATTTATATTTACCTGTGCCACTGCTCTTTGTTCCTTTCTGGATTTTCATCTTTTCACCTTAGATCCTTTTCTCTCTGCCCCAAGAACAGTTTGGACATTTCCTGGTGACATACGTCTCAGTTACTGTCTGGAAATATATTCATTTTTACTTCATTTAGAAAAGATAAGCCAGCTGCGTATGGAATGCGAGGTTGAGAGTGTTTACTTTTAGCACTGCAAGAAACACATTCCAAGGGGGTGACATCAGCAACATGTCAGAATTGGGGCTCTCCCAGGTGCCCACTGACTGTAGACTCCGCTTCAGCACAGTTTCACGCATACCCCTGCCCGGGGTAATAGACCCACAGACCTGACTCCTGGCTTTGGATGTAGAAGTGGCCCATGACTCAGTTCTAGCTCCTCTTGGCCATCGTCTGGGAGCCCATGGAGGCAAACCCATTGAACTCGGTCCTACTGTACATTCTGAAATTGCTCTGTGACTGGACTCTCACCCCTCCCAGCCACGGTAGCAAGCAGTCCTGCTAGGCCAGGGACCCGGCGGGAGACACTCGCAGATACACCATCGGACATCCTGAAACGAACCTCTCCTAGCCTCCAGGTCCTGCCAGCCACAGTCAGGGAGGGGTCCTTCCTGCCAGCGACCCGACGAGAGACATGCCCACTTGTGCCTGCAGAGCCTGGTCCACAGACTTTGATCCCAACTGTTGACGCTGGACAACCCTGGGACTGGATTCCCACTGCTCCAAGATCCACACCTGTCCAAGTCTCTGGTAACGGGCCACCAACTGCAGATGCTATTATGGGCCCAGCAACAGCCTTGTGTCCTGGCTCCAAACCTTTCTGCTCAGATCATCCACATTTTT
The DNA here is from genome assembly GCF_022079265.1 of Lynx rufus. NCBI lineage: Eukaryota > Metazoa > Chordata > Mammalia > Carnivora > Felidae > Lynx > Lynx rufus. The sequence goes on along the minus strand of NW_025814833.1, from coordinate 34,956,062 downwards.
TCTCTTTTTTCCATCTTTGTCTTCCATCTGCAACGTTGGAGGTACCTCTGGCGTTTCTGTATGATGTTTTTTCCCTTGCTTTTAGTCATAACGGTCCTGTCTCTTGGTGGGAGTGATTGGTATGTATATATATTTGTTTGTTTTTGGTTTTGTTTTGTTTTTTAACTGAAGACAAATCATTAGTTACACGTTTGGAGCCCCAGGTGATGTTATTTTCCTGCACGCAAAGATTTGTGAGCGGACACCGACGCCACATCAGCGTGGCCATCTAGAGTTTTCCACGCAGAGTCTACTATGATAACTAGGATCCCTTTCCCTAGCCGGTCCCGAGCTCTCACTTTCGTCTCTCAGCAAAGGTAAACTGTTGCAGAAAACTTTACACAACTTTGCGGAAGACCTCAGCTTTGCTTTTAGCATCCTGCCGCTTGTAGCTTCAGAATTTGGTAAATTTCTTGAGGATAAAACCCTATGTAGGCAACGACCAGTTTTCTACTTTGCCCTTCTTCCTGGGATTTCGTGCTGAGAAGCTTTCAATTTTCTCTCCAGTGGGTGATACTGACAGACTCTTTGCTTGTATCTTCGTTCCCCAGCAACAGGGTCTGCCTGGTCAAAGACTGCATTTTCTTGCCCTGAGCTCTTTTAATGACAAGGCCTCCTGGGAGTAAAAGCATCTACTGGCTTGTCAGCTGGCCTCTCGGTGTTTTTCCTCCCTTCAGAATCTTGACCCCGCTGGTCATTGCTTCTTCAGTAGTTCCTGATGCTTTTCAATAGACATGATTTGTATTTTCTATAACTTTTGTATTTTCTTCGTGTAGGCGTTGGTTGGCTTCCAGATACTTTATCCTTTTGTCTTGATTACTCGTTCAACAGTGAGGCACTGAGTGGCACAATCAGTTTTGTTTATGGTTGCATTTTGCACAAGGCTACTAATATTACATAATGAACTTCGGAGATAAACCTAATGAATTTTAGAAGATAAATTAGCTACGTTTTTCAATTCTGAGTCACAGCAGGCTGCTTCTGTGGAATCTAAAAATATGGAAATTTTTGTCCTTAGATAGGTATAATCATAGTCATTTCTGGTTTTTTTTTTAATCTATATTTATATATTCCAAGTGGAATGGAATGGACAAGAGGAAAATTATTTGATTGCAAATCATTGAAGTCGTTAACAAAGTTCCTGATTAAATTATGTGAGCTACTCTGTACACTTGAATATTTAATGATAACTTTCCAGCTCTTAAATTGCAGCATTATAAAATTTTGCACATTATGACACACATTAATATGGCTAGCCTCCTAACCTATTTTAAATTATATATTTATATATATTAAATGTGATATATAAATATATATATTAATGTATATTAAATGTGAACTTTTTAAAAACGTATCTGGAGTGATTGTTGGATAGTTTTTAAAAAATTTCAAACTAAGAAAAAAATTAAGCCTTAGAAAAGGAACTGGTAGAAATGTACATTCCACTCAGTAAGTTGGGCCTTTTTTAATTGTTAATGGCCCTGTTTACAGAAGTGAGAATAGGAGAAAATTCCCTGAATAAGTCTGACTCTCTGGCTATATTTCCTTTAGTGCTAATGTTTTCTACTGGGTATGCGTAGCCTTCGATGTAGGTTTATGTATGAAAACTAAGTGAAAAATAAAAGTTGCTAACAATACACATTTTTTTCTGCCCGCCAAGTAGCTTGTTTACTTTCTTTCTCTTTATTACTTGGTTATTTAGGTAATTAGTTACGGGAACCGTTTGTTGCGATGTCCAGTACAAGGTTATCTACTTGTTGTTATGTGCCATTCGGTTGTCATGTCATTTTGACCAGTGAAATGTATATTCGCTTTTACTTCCTTTATTTTTAAGTTTTTATTTGCGGGCCGTTGACACACAATGTTACATTAGTTTCAGGTGTACAGGTATACAACATTCTACAAGTTTATACTTGTGCTCTGTTTACCGCAAGCGTGGCTACAATGTGTCCAGACACAGTGCGATTATATTATCGTTGGCCATATTCCTTACGCTGTGCCTTTGACTCCCATGGCTTTTTCATTCTGTAACTGGAGGCCTGTATCTCCCTCTCCCCTTCATCCGCTTTGCCCATCCCACCACCCCCTCCCCTCTGGCAGCCATCAGTTTGTTGTCTGCATCTATAGGTCTGATTCTGCTTTTTGTTCATTCTTAAATGTAGCAGGTTCTGCCAGTGGTATGAAATGGAACCTGAGTTATTGCAAGAAATATGTCAGGCATTGAGAACAAGCCGCATGGGACCTGAACCAGTCCATAGGTTAGAGATACCAAGGGGACAAAGGTGAAGTTCATCTTCAGAGGTGCTTAGATAAAATAAATGCATAAGTAATTCAAAATCTAGATAATATCTCTAAAGCACATAGGATGTTCATATGCTCTCTGTTTGCCCCTCCTTTGTACAGTCCTATTTAGCTATATAGTGAGTTAATCCATTTATATACTTTTAAAAAAAAATTTTTTTTTTAACGTTTATTTATTTTTGAGACAGAGAGAGACAGAGCATGAACAGGGGAGGGGCAGAGAGAGACGGAGACACAGAATCTGAAACAGGCCCCAGGCTCTGAGCTGTCAGCACAGAGGCCGACGCGGGGCTCGAACTCATGGACCGGACCGTGAGATCATGACCTGAGCCGAAGTCGGACGCTTAACCGACCAAGCCACCCAGGCGCCCCTATACTTTTAAAACTAAACCATGGATTGTGAATTGTTTTAATCTCTAAAGATACTGAGACACAGAGTATGACGTTTTGTATTATAAAACTCCTAGTGTTATCCGAAGCAGAAAGACATTAACTTGAAATGGATTGAGCCGGGGTTCGAAAGAATTTTTATCTACCTTGTTCAGCTCAAGTACAGAAGAACTAAATATTACTTGGGCCACCAATAATTATAGGCCTGTCTTGCAATGGCCACGTGAGCTGATCTCTTCCCTCGTATGATACGCACACTTCTTTGCAGTTCAACATGATATGATTAACGCATATATATATATATATATATATATATATTTTTTTTTTTTTTTACTCAGGTTAGTATTATCTATTCAGGTTTAGATGGTGAGTATTCTACTTGGTGTATCTTCAAGAGTGCACAATAGGAATCAACATACACATTTTTTATGAGCCCTTTTACTTGTATGAAGATATTACCAATGCAAATGCAGGTTAGTTCGATTTTCTTCTAATTTGCCATGAGGGGTCAACATCCCTGAAACATAAGAAATGTATGAAAGCCAGATTAAAAAGACTTTGATACTCATAAATTTAAGAAAGCACTTATGCTGAATTCTCATCAGATTATAATAACAGAAGCGAGGATTGCCTTACAATTCACACCCAAAACAACTACCTACCAACTTAAGATCTTAGTGTTGCATAACTATGGTTGGGACATTTATATTTCCAGACCAAAGTGTGATGTGTTTTCAGTGAATACTTTTTGTTTACTGTAATTCATAGCTTTGAAATCTCTTGGACCTTTTGTCACATATCCTACTGAAAATAATGAGTTAAAAAGATGATACAAAGCCTGAAACAGTGGAAAACTAAAGTTATGCAATGCTTAGATGTTATGATAATTTTACCAAATGAATGTAATAATATCTTTTAGTCTCCGAGGCTCTTCCATTTCCTTCATACGGAGGCTCAGTGATTGACTTTCCAAGGGGTGAAGCAGAGATGTAGAATGTGTGGTCAAAGAAATGACTCACCAATTCAGTGGCTTCCTTCCCTATTGGTCAAATCTTTAGTTTACTTTGGGGATCAGAAACAATTTTATAGAATTGAAAAAGACTTTTATGGTTATGTGAAAAATGAATTTTATTTCGTTAAAAAGTCTCCTAAATAGAATAGAAGAATACTATGTACATAGTATAAGATATATATATGGTATGAGAGATATTTCTCTTATATTTTTTACCCAAAATTCAGGTGGAAGGTTTTGGATTGGATATGTGAAGATGCCCCGCAATGGTCAAATGTATGTAAGTCAGACTTTGAAAGAATAGTCCTGGTTTCCCGTAGCCTGCCTATTATCATTAAAAGATATTATGAATTTCCATATTTGATCATCTTAACTATGTATCTAAGTTCCATATTTTCTTGATGCCCCAAAGGAGATTTGACCAACACTGATGCAGGATATAGGTTTAGAGGAATATGTTCCAGAGATTATTTTCAGCTGACTCTGACATTCAGTCTGTATGTCCTGTGGCTGGAAAAGTATTATCAACAGATTCTTCAATCATAACACCAGGGATAATATCCTGTCTTTGTCAAATCATCAGTTGTTACTTTGAAAGATTAGCCATTAGAAAGGAACATCTAAAAATAATGATCTTTGGTAGCCGTATTTTATAAATCTGTGTTGTGGTGGGGACTTTTAAATAACAATTCATAGAAGTGCAGTAGCCTCTCAGATCATCTGTATCATGCTATCCAATATCTTCGACAGATGGCTGTTCACAAATTCAGCCTCTGCTCGAACATGTCGACTTAAAGGGTGCTAATTCCTCAGGCAGCGTGTTTTACTGTTGGACAGATCTACTTGGAGAACCTAAAAGGAGCTGAGAACTGTGGAACAAGGTACGTTTTTTTTATCTGAGCTGAACATAAAGTCTGCCTTCTTAAACTGGTAGGGAAACTGTAAATAATGTAAATAATGCATTATTTAATGAGATTGATTGTGTGACTTAATTTGTAGAAAAGTGAATATCCAAGGATAAAGCATTACACTGCTAATGGCAAAAAAAGAGATCTGACTTTATAGGTAATTATGATGCCGTCAGAAGAGGCCTTGACCTGTGAATTGAGTCACAAGCATTTATTTTTTTCTGACCGAAACCTGAGGCTCTATCGATAGGCTGTGAAAAACAAATTTTATCAATTGAATCACACCCGCTAATTGGTTGAATAAACCTATCACGTCATTTCTTTGGGAATCCCCCAGATGAAACAAAGTATCAGTTGAAAAGCTAATCATTTAGTAAGTTCAGTAATTGGAGTCTTTGCTGTGCCCAGTGGAAAGACGGATTATTAATGCATGGATCACCTGTGTTGGCTGTGTGGCGGGCCTACCCTTCTCATCAATAATGGTCGTTGGCTTTATATTCATTAGTTCAATCAAGGTAGTAAAATAAAAGTAAGTAATAATTAATAACCATTCATTCAAGACATTTAGTTGATAAATACCAACTGCTTATTTGTAGGCCAGGTGCTGTGCTAAGCGTGGGGGTAATGTGTTGAAAATCAATCACGGTTTCTCTTCTCTTGGAGTTGACATTCTTGTGGAGGATCCGGACTTCGATCACATATTCACGGGGGTCACTCACATGTTTGTAAAGTTGTACCCGTTGAGTGCCACGAAGGATAGTTACATGGGGCGGTGGAGCCTGTTCTTGGGGAAAGCTGGTGAAATAGCTTCTGTTCTGTGCCAGTTCCGGAAGTCTGTGGAATCGGTTATGCCGACAATGCCCGGTTTCCTTGGGTTCACGTCAGTTTCTGCAAGGATCGTCCTTTTTTGGCATGCTGAGTGTAGGGAATTTCTTTCATTAATCTTCTCCCCACCTTTATAAATCAACACGACAAATACTACATTCGGTAAATACTACATTCGGTGCAGAATTCTACATACTATAGGAGGGGTAAGAATAAGTAAGATATGGCCGTTACCTTTGCAAAGCTCATAATCTCATGGGAGAAAGACAGCCTTGCACATAGGCTGACACATGCAGAATGTGAAACATGTTATGTCTTTTCAACTATTCTCTGATTGCTTAGAAAAGTGTGTGGAACATAATATGCACTCAGCTAATAGTTTTTATTATTATTGGTGTTATTGTTGTCGCTGCACTAGACAGAGTAAGAATTCGTACTGGAAAGTTACCTCAGGTGCACGTTACAGGGAGATTTGTGCGACGGTCAGAATCTACCACTTCTCACCACAGTGGGCCCACCAACCCTGCCTTCTCTGTCCTTATTCATCCGTAATCCCTTACCTGGCCTGTCACAATAGTTTCCTTGCCGTTCTCCCTGTCTCTTCTTTTGCATTCCTCCATTTTCATAACATAGAATTATCTTTAAAATGTAAGAGAAATCATGGGGCGCCTGGGTGGCTCAGTCGGTTAGGCATCTGACTTCGGCTCAGGTCATGGACCCGCGGTTCGGGAGTTCGAGCCCCGCGTCGGGCTCTGGGCTGACAGCTCAGGGCCTGGAGCCTGCTTTGGATTCTATATCTCCTTGTGTCTCTCTGCCCTTCCACCATTTGTACGCTCTGTCTCTCTTTCTCTTTCTCTCTCAAAAATAAATAAACATTAAAAAAATGTTTTTTAAATAAATAAAATGTAAGAGAAATCATTGATGCCTCCGTTAAAAATCACAAGTGGCTTCCTATTTCAATCCAAGTAAAAGCCAAAAAAGCCTTACCTTGGCATAAAATTCCCTGCAAATCTGTGTCTCCAATATTTCTTTGACCTCATCTTTTACTGCTCTCCTCTTCACTGTTCTTTCTCCAGTTGCAAAGACTCCATTGGTAGTCTTTTTGTTTTTAATGTTTATTCAGTTTTGAGAGACAGAGACAGAGCGTGAGCAGGGGAGGGGCACAGAGACAGGGAGACACAGAATCCAAAGCAGACTCCAGGCTCTGAGCTGTCAGCATAGAGCCCGACGCGGGGCTTGAACTCAAGAACCATGAGATCATGACCTGAGGCAAAGTGGGATGCTCAACCAACTGAGTCACCCAGGCACCCCTCCACTGCTATTCCTTAAACACAGCACACGTGTTCTCATCTCAAGACCTCTGCCCTTGCTATCCCACACTCTCTGGAACACTCCTTTCCTAAATATCAGCATAGCCAACTCCCTTATTTCTCTTAGGTCTCTGTGATCTCTTAGGTCTCTTAGATCTCCTTACAGAGAGTCTTTCAATGATGATCCTATCTCAAATAGTACCCTAGTTTACCTGTCTTAAATTTTCAGCACTTATCACTACCTAAAAATAATGTAACTCAATGCATTTTTAAAAACTTTTCCCACTCGAGCCTGTCAACGCTATGACAAAAAACATCACTATCTCATGCATTGCTATATTCACAGCTATCCAACAGTGCCCGGTTATTGAATTTTCAATACATATTGGTTGAATTAATACTTTAATGAATTGTCTCAATTGTATAAACTCAAGCTTCAGGAATGGTATAATTCTACTCTAATCCCAAACCAAATTGATGTGTTGGTCCTATGTCACCCCTCCAAAAATGGGCAATAATCACTTCATCAGGCAGTCTGTTTTTATTGGTATAATTTTGGCTAGATTGTTGTTCCTTTCTGTAATTTCTTGGTTGTCGTATCACGTAATACTAGAAATACTAGATTGTACATTCCTGTGAGGAAGCAACTGTATCTTATTATTCTGTAATAATCTCCAGCCATCCTGTGTGTACAAAAAACAAGCTCATAAATGGAGTTTTCCAACATCCATTTATTTTATTTTTTTAAAGTTTATTTATGAATTGAGAGAGTGAGCGAGCAGGGGAGGGGCAGAGAGAGGAGAGAGAGAATCCCAAGCAGGCTCTGCGCTGTCAGCATAGAGCCCAACGTGGGTGTGATCCCGCCCATGAGATCATGACGTGAGCCAAAATCAAGAGTCAGACACTTAACCATCTGAGCCACCCAGGTGCCCCCAACATCCGTTTAAAGGAAGTCAATATGCTTTAGTCTCAAATTTGTATTTCTCAAATTATCTATACTGTTGGAACAGTTTTTTTCCTAATCTAATATGGATTAACACTTCTGTAAAATCCAATCAAGTGCATTAATATGAAAATCATATGGAAACACAAAGCAATGATCCAAGCCTCATTTTAAAATTATTATTCGACTTAAGAGACGTAACTTTGTTGCGAATGTTTTTGAACACTTCCTCTCAATTTCTGTACTCCTCACAGATTGGAATCGAACACTTGCTATACTAGCAGTGATATCCAGGTCTCATTTTGAGTTGAACTGCTTTAGATATTAATCTTTTTTTAAAGGATGCTATTTTTTTTTAACTTTAGTTATTTTGAGAGAGAGGGGGAGATTTTTTTTTAACTTTAGTTATTTTGAGAGAGAGAGGGAGAGAGAGCGCGCGCGAGAGAGAGAGGGAGGGAGAGAGAGAGCATGAACAGGGGAGGGGCAGAGAAATAGGGAGAGAGAGAGAAATCCCAAGTAGGCTCCATGCCGCCAGCCCAGAGCCCGACATGGGGCTCATACCCGCAAACCAGGAGTTCATGACCTGACCGAAATCAAGAGTCAGACACTTAACCGACTGAGCCACCCAGGTGCCCCTAGATATTAATCTTTATCACAGCTATGCATGTAAGTATTTATATTCCAGCTTTTAAAAAAGTACAAATTACCTATCAGGGGTAAAGTAATTTAGTGAAGACATTCAGTTAGTCAGAAAATGGCCTCTGATTTTTAAATCAGGCTGGTTTGTTTGTACTGCATGACTATTTTCTTTCTTCACCCCTATTACATAATATTGTTCAAAATAATGCTTCCAAACTGCAGGGCACTATGTTAAGCCCTGTGGGTGTCTGGGTGTTCACACAGGCATTCTTCAAAGCTTTTCATTCAATACTTACAACAACCTCGTGTGGTCGGGTCTATAATTATTTCCTGCTTTGGCCAGGAAGGATACTGAAACACAGGTGGATTGATCAGTTTACCCAAAGTTAAATAGAGAGGGTTAGGGGTTTTGAAAAGAGCATCTTGCCTTTGGAGCCTAAACCAGTCTCAACTCTCATGGTGTGCTGTCTCCTACTAGAGAAACCACCCTACTTCCTGTCCTAGCTTCCTGACACGTAGTCTTTTTTTTTTTTTTAATTTTTTTTAATGTTTTTATTTATTTTTGAGACAGAGAGAGACAGAGCGTGAGCAGGGGAGGGGCAGAGAGAGAGGGAGACACAGAATCCCAAGCAGGCTCCAGGCTCCGAGCTGTCAGCACAGGGCCCGACGCGGGGCTCGAACTCACCGAGTGTGAGATCATGACCTGAGCTGAAGTCGGACGCTCAACCGACTGAGCCACCCAGGCGCCCCCCGACACGTAGTCTTGATTTTACCCCTACTGCTTGTTGGGAATATTTTATCCCTTTCCTCTTACCTGTTCAACCTCCCTCTGTACACAGGATCCTTCCCATCAGCATTTCAATATGTAGAGGCGTTCTACAACTTTAAGAAGTTATTATTTGACCAATCATCTGTACCTGCCCACCCCTGAAATCCCGAAAGAGTTGCTCCCATTTTCTGTGATCACGCCTGCAATTTTCCCTTCACCCGCTCAGATCGGGCTGCTTGCCCGCCACTCCGCCAAAACTTGATTCGCCCAGGTCACCAATGAACTCCACAATTCAGAATTGAATGCATTCTTCAGTTGAAGGCATTCCCCTTCTCTTACTTTGGGTTTCGTGAAACCGTGCTCCTCTGATTTTCTCCTTACCTGGGTGACTTTTTTTCTCCTCTGTGTCCCTTCACTTCCCCTGACTCAGCCTGAAAGTCAGAAGTCCTATGGGATATGTCCTGAGCTCTCACCTTTTCCCTGTCTAAATGCTCTTCGTAGATCATCTTAAATTCTTCCCTGGCTTCAGCTGCAAACTAAAAGCCATTGGCTCGAAATTTATATCTGAATCCCTCATCTCTCCTCAGGTCTTCAAATTTGAGTATTTTTATCGTACTAATCAACTTTTAAAAATTTTCTGCATATTATGACCTTTTGACATCTTAAAAATCTTGTCGGCTGAGTAGAGATGGCCCCTCCTGGGCTAGCCAATTCTTAGAGGTAGCAGAGGCGAGGCACAAAACCAACCTATCCTGAGGCTGTGGCCCCACCCACCTCCTTACCTACCTCTCATACATCAGCCAAATCTATGCTGTTTATTGTGCCCCCCGCCTTGCCTTTTCCATGGAAATCTCAGTAAAGGCTCTGGCCTCGACTTTCCCCAGGCTCCTGGCTCCTGCCACCTGATCAAAATCTGGTGTTTCCTCTATGGCCCTAAGTGGCGTGCAGTGACCCCTTCTCTGGGGCGATGTGAAAATTGAAGCATGTTATTCCATTACCCACAATTAAGAAACTTTAATCTTTGCTTAGCTTCTTTTCCCCATCCGTCGCTCACCGTTCAGTCCATCTCCAGCAGGTCAGTTTCCAAACCATCTTAAATACGTTTGCTTCTCTGTCATTTCTGTGAATATCAGCGCAGTCCGGGCCACGGTCATTGGTGTAGTGGTCTCTTAACTGGTTTTCCTGTTTCCACACTTACTCCTATCATTCCAACCTATCTTGCACCCAATAGTCACATAATCTATTTATTTCAAATAAGGTTCATATTTTATCTGGGTTTCCCTGGGACAGATGCAGTTTTCATCTATTATCTCCGATAATGGTGAATAGTTCTCCTTCCTTTCCATGAAGTGAGACAGTCTATTTGTCTTCACCGTACAATATTCCTTAAAGTTATATATTGAGCTATGACACAGTTATCGGTTCCAGAATTTTTTCCCTTGTGTTAAAAAAATTTTTAAAAAAAATACAGAGAAAACATATTAAACAAGCTTTCAGACATTGGGAAGCAGGCAGTTAAAGAGAATAATCACTGAGAAAAGGAAAACCAATGAGGTAAGTCCTATGATCACCCAGGATTTCTCCCTGGAGGCACTTTCAAGGCCATGGGTATCTTGTCATTGGTGTCATATTGAGTTTAGGATGCAGAGTTCAGAAAGGTTCAACAACTGGAATTTGTGGGGAAGAGTAATAAATGAGAGCTATGTACAAAAAGGGGTTCTGAAATCTACATAGACATTTCCATGAATCTTCAACTGAATTTTTGTTTTTTTATTTTTTTCGTGCTTATTATTTATTTCTGAGAGAGAGAGCACGCGAGCAAAAGAGAGAGAGTGCATGCAAGCAGGGAGCGGCAGAGAGAGTGAGGGAAACACAGAATCCGAAGCAGGCTCCAGGCTCCGAGCTGTCAGCACAGAGCCCAATGTGGGGCTCAAACTCAAGGACTGCGCTATCATGACCTGAGCCGAAGTCGAACGCTTCACCGACTGAGCCACCCAGGTGCCCCTTCAAGTGAATATTTAAAGCCAAACTTTTTTTTTAATGTTTATTTATGGTTGACAGAGACAGAGAGACAGAGCATGAGTGGGGGAAGGGCAGAGAGAGAGGGAGACGTAGAATCTGAAACAGGCTCCAGGCTCTGAGCTGTCAGCACAGAGCCCGATGCGGGTGGGGCTCGAACTCACAGACCGCAAGATCATGACTGAGCCACCCAGGCGCCCCATAAAGCCAAACATTTATAGAGAGAATTCCCATGAGGCCAGACAGACGAGAACTGCCAGGAAGCCGTATGCTGAACAATTCCCAGAACTCACGCAGGTCTAAGATTTACAGCACCTAGGGCATTCAGTAAAGACAGAAAGAATGGTTTGGCCTCTGGAGTAGACCTAAAATAGCCTCGCAGTAAAAGATACTTTTGACCCACTATAACAACACTTAAAATAAGCCTGAAAAATATTAGGCTCTTGGAGAAGTACTTTAAAAAAAACCAACTTTTTGTGAAGGAATAAAGTAGAATCCAGACAGCCCATAATATAACATTACAGGGTCCAGCAACCAATCAAAATTTAGTGAATACGTAATGAAGCAGGAACATGTAACATAAAACCAAGAGAAAAACCACACAAAAGAAACAGACACAGAAATAACAGAAATTATGAAATGAATAGACAAAGACTTTAATGTAACTTATAAATGTGATCAAGGATTTTAAGGCAATATTGAACATACTAAGGAAATACTTACAAATATAAAAAAAACAATCAAATGGAATGGTGAGAGATGAAAAATAAACTAAATAAAAAAAAAAAGACTGGATGGGCTTACAAGCAGATTCAAAACTGCTGAATGAAAGATCAGGAAACTTGAATGTACAGCAAAAGAAACTGTCCCAACTAAAGTAAAGAGGGGAAAAAAAAAACAGCTAAAAAACAGGAATGTCTTAGAAACTATGTTTTCTGAGGAGCCTCAGGAAACATGATGACTAAATGCAAGATCTTGTTGAAATGGGATCCTGGAACAGAAAAAAGACACTAGGTATAAAAACTAAGAACATGTGAATAATGTATGGACTTTAGGAGAAAGACATCTTTATTGTTACCTTGTGGCAAATGTAGCCTAAGACGTTAACGGTACAAGAAGAGAATGATATCAGCAAGGTATTGGTACAGGAATTTCTCTCCCCTGTCCCTTGCAGAAACCTCAATCTGAGCAGCTATCGATGCATAAAAGTACTGTTACAAAAGCTAAGGGTTTCAGGTAATCCCCTGAATCCCCCAGGGTGAGGGATTACAGCCCCTGGGTGAAGCACAGAAAAAAAAAGATACCTTGAGGAGGGTAAGAAAGATACATTCACATTACCCCTGTCCCCTTCCCCCAAGCCTGGGCAGCGCAGCATGGAGACACCTTCCCCTTGGGAGAAAGCAAGTGAAGTGAGCACAGGACTTACTGAAGAATCCAGGGCAGCCCCTCCCTGGAACCAGGCCGTTCCCATAGCCCCAGGTAGCGCCCATAAGGCACTTGACTTCCCCTGGCACCGGTTGGCTACTCTGGCTCCATAATCTCCCACGGTGGGAGGCTCTCACCCTTGGGCAGGCACCCAAGGCCATTGGCCGCTCCTGGGGTGCTCACCAGCTTCCAAGAACCCAGGCTCCAGGTGGGTCTGTGAACTCAGTGAGCCCAAGAGCCCAGCCTGCCGCAGCCCCAAGCCGGATGCGGTGGCCTCAGGCTCCCTGCCTGTCCCAGAGCCAGACCAGCCCTGCAATCCCAAACTCCAGGTGGGCTCCCGTGAAACCGGGCACAGGCCCGCCCCAGCACCAGCTGCCCCTCAAGGCCTCAGGGATCAGATGGGCTTCTGAGTTTTTAGGGTTCAGGCAAGCCCCCGCAGACCCAGCCTCCAGGACCTACACTTCTTGATTTCAAACTTGCATTACACGGATACAGGAATCAAAACTGCGTGATACTGGCATGGAAACACAAACTAATGGAACAGAATTGAAAGCCTAGAAATAAACCCAAAGCATATATGGTCACCTAGTATTTGGCAAGGAAACCAAGAGTACTCAGTGGATAAAGGATGCTCCCATCGATAAGTGATGCTGGGCAAATTGGATATTCACATGCAAAAGAATGGAATTAGTCCCCAGTCTTGTACCACTCACCAAAACCAACTCAAAATTAAAAACTTAAAAATAAGACCAGAATCTATAGATCTCGTAAAGGAAATAGGGGAAGAACTTCCAAGACATTGGTCTTGGCAGTGGTTGTCCGGATAGGACACCAAAAGTACAAGCAACAAAAGCAAAATAAATGGGACGGCATCTATGTAAAACAGCTCTGCATAGCAACAGAAGCAATGAAATGAAAAGATAACCTGTAGAATGGTAGAATATATAAGGAAGTCATAAAAGTCAATAGAAAATAAAACCCCAAATAATGCATTTAGAAAATGGGCAGGGGAAATTTTTCCAAGGAAGACATACAAATGGTTAACAGATACATGAAAAGATGCTACGTAAAACATGCTCAACTTCACTGATCGTTGGAAAATGCAAATCAGAATCATGATGAGATCTCACCTCACACTTGTTAGAATGGCTGCTATCAAAAAGTTGAGGTAATGGGGCACCTGGCTGGCTCAGTCAGTTGAGCCTCTGACTCTGGATTTTGGCTCAGATCATGATCTCTCAGTTTGTGAGTTTGAGCCCTGTGTCTGGCTCTGTGCTCGCAGCATGGAGCCTGCCTGGGATTCTCTCTCTCTCTGACCCTCCCCTGCTCATGCGCTCTCTCGCTCGCTCTCTCTCTCTCTCTCTCAAAACAAAACAAGACAAAAAGATGAGAGGAGGAATGCTGGCGAGGGTATGGAAAGCAGGGAACCCTTGTACATTGTTAATGGGAACGGAAATTGGTGAAGCCACTATGGAAAAACAGTATGGATGTTCCTCAAAGAATTAGAAATACCATATGATGCAGCAATCTCACTATGGGGTATATATCTGAAGGAGATGCACTACCTTGAAGAGATACCTGCACCTTCATGTTCTTTGCAGCATTACAATAATAATAATAATACAATAATAATAATAATTTACAATAGCCAAGACATGTAAACAATTTATGTGTCCATTAGATGAATGGATAAAGAATATATATATGTATATATGTATATACACACATACATACACACGAAAATAATTCAGACAGAGAAAGACAAATACTGTGTGTTCTCACTTGTATGCAGAATCTAAAATAACTGAAACTTAGTAATCAAATAGAATGGTGGTTAGCAGGGGCTGAGCAGTGGAGGAAATGGGGACATGTTGGTTAAATGGTGTAAACTTGCATATTTGTAAGATAAAGAATTTCTTAGAGGGGCGCCTGGGTGGCTCAGTCGGTTACGTGTCCAACTTCGGCTCAGGTCATCATCTCGCGGTCCGTGGGTTCGAGCCCCGCGTCGGGCTCTGTGCTGACAGCTCAGAGCCTGGAGCCTGTTTCAGATTCTGTGTCTCCCTCTCTCTCTGACCCTCCCCTGTTCGTGCTGTGTCTCTCTCTGTCTCAAAAATAAATAAACGTTAAAAAATTAAAAAAAAAAAAAGAATTTCTTAGGATCTATTGTCCATCATGGTGACTATAGGTAACAGTACTGTATTATGTAATTGAAAGTTGCTATGAGAGGGGCGCCTGGATGGCTCAGTCAGTGAAGCATCCGACTTTGGCTCAGGTCATGATCTTGCGATCCGTGAGTTCGAGCCCCGCGTCGGGCTCTGTGCTGACAGCTCGGAGCCTGGAGCCTGTTTCAGATTCTGTGTCTCCCTCTCTCTCTGACCCTCCGCCGTTCATGCTCTGTCTCTCTCTGTCTCAAAAATAAATAAATGTTAAAAAAAATTAAAAAAAAAAAAAAAAGAAAGTTGCTATGAGAGCAGGCCTTAGATGGTATCAGCACCCCCCCCCCAAAAAAGTGGTAATTAACTAAGCTTATTGTGGTAATTAATTTGCAATATACACAGGAATCAAATCATCACATTGTATACCTTAAACTTACATATGTTATATGCCAATTATTTCTCAATAAAGCTGGTAAAAATGTGTAAGAACAGTAGGAGAAATTTGTTGTGGGGTATTTCACAACTTTCTGTACTCACAACTTTTTTGTAAATATCGGTGTGTTCTAAAATGTAAGAGTTTGTTAAAGAACCAAAGTAATTTGCCATATAGGTTAAAGGAAAAGTCATGTAATAATCTCAATATGTCAGGAAAATCATTCATCAAAATTGAACATGCATTCATGATAAAAAATCTAAGCAAAGTAGAAATATAAAGGGACCTCGTTATCTAAGATTAAGTGTATGCACAATAAAACCTACAGCTGACAATATTTAATGGTGAAAATTTAACAACCTTCCTCATGAGATCAATAAAAAGGAAAACCACCTCCACCGTTTTATTTAGCATTCTGTTGAAGATCCTAGCAATTTTAATATGCAAGTCAAAGAAAGAAAAACATACATAATGAAATAAAAAACAAAACTGCCTTTATCTGTAGAGGACGTGAATGTTTATGTAGAAAATTTTCAGGTTATCTCTTAAAAGCCTATGAAAACTGATGATTTCATTTAGCAGGCATTTACTAGAAAGTCTATATACAAATTTTTATGGTATCTTTTTGCAGTATCAGAACAAACCATTAGATAATGAAAGAAAAATGCATTAATAATAATATGACAAATATAAAATGATTAGGGATAAATTTAACCAATTATGTGTAAGACCTATACTCTGAAAAGTACAAAATAGTGCTGACAGAAAAATTTTAAAGATATACAAATAAAAAAGTCTACCATGTGCATGGATTAGAAGACTTCAGTACACTTAAGAGGTCATTTCTTCCCCAATTTTTCCGCATATTCAGTGAAATCTCTGTCCTAATTCCATCAGGTTTCCTGGTAGAAATAGTCAAACTGATTCCAAAATTAATATGGAAATGAAAAAGACGTAGGATATATTAAAAAAAATTGGAAAACAAAACACATTTAGAAGACTACTTCAGTTCTTACTATGAAGCTATAGTAATTGTGGTAGAATGATACTGACATAAGGGTTTAACACATGGATAAATGGAGCAGTAATAGACCTATACTTAATCAGTCATTTGATCCTGGCAAATGTTCCAGAACTCTTAAATGGAAAAAGAAAATTGTTAACAAATGGTTCTATAACAACTCAATGTCCATTTTCAAAAATGTGGGCCTCGGCTCCCAGTTACAATATATAAGAACTAAGTTGAGATAGGTTCTAAACCTAAATATAGAACCTTACCCTATAAAGCTCCTAGAAGAAAACTTTAGAGAATATTTTGGAAACTTAATTGCAGGCAGAATTGTCTTGTTCAAGACACAATAATATGATAAATTAGACTTCATTAAAATTAAAGTATTCAGCTCTTCAAAAGACAAGACAAATGAATAGGCAACATACAGCAACGATGATTATATATGGCAGCACGAATTATCTGAAAAAGACCTGCTGTGTAGGCTATGCTGAAACACAACTCACAACAAAAATGACAAGCCAGTTAAGATGGACAAAATATTTAAACTGATACATCCCCAAAAGGTAAATGGCCAATGACCACATGAAAATATGCTCAACGTCGTTAGTCATCGAGCAAATGAAAATTAAAACCATAATGAATTAACACTACACACCAACAAGAATGGTAAAGATGAAGATGTTATTCATTTCCAAGTGCGACAAGGCCATAAAGCACCCGAAACTCAAGTATCTTGCTGTAGTAGTGTAACGTGACTATGACCACTTTGGAAAGCACTTTGGCTTTCTTATGGAGTTAAATACGCATTTGCCTTATGATCTAGCCATCCTACTCCCAGACCGGATGAAGACCCATATCCATTCAAAGACCTGTATGTTCATGATGATGGTAGTTTTATTCCTATTGGCCTCCAGCCGGAAGCAATGCAAATGTAGAATAAACAGGAGAAATGTATAAATGAACTGTGAGGGAGTCATATAATGGGACACATTCAGCAATGAAAGAACAAAAACTAATGACACACAGTACCATAGATGAATCTCAAAAAAATGGTTTGGGAGTGAAAGAGAACAGAACACCAACTGAGTCCCTTTAAGTAAAGTCTAGAACTTGCAAAACTAACCCATGGTGACAGAAAGCCTGGTAAAGGTAGCCCAGAGTGAGGTTTGGGGTGTTGCTAAAGTATGCCAGCTGATTTCTGCTGCAGATCTTACCCTAAAGCATTTACTTCCGCCGTGCATGCCAGGCACGCTCCGTCACTGTTTTCCTCAGCTAACTCCTACTCATTCCTCCTTTGAAACACATTATCTCATTGAAATCTTCCCTGATACCCCTTCCCCCTCTGCCCAGTATAAATTCGGTCCTCTTGTTTATCTTTCTCTAAACCTGTAAAATTTCAGTTCTGCTTTTTTCCACATTTGACTATGCGTTTATTGCATTTATCTTTAATGCATAGTTCAGTTTCTGGCAGCTTTTCCCCCATGTTTTTATATTACGAATGAATTAATGAGTAAATAACAATCCTCAGTGCTTAACAACTCGATGAGAATGCGTGCAAAATTTTTGGTGTATGTCCGTTTTTATGGTGAAATGATTCATAGCTTTTGTCCCATGTTTAGCAGAGTGCAAAGACCCAGAACCGATAACAGATAACAATGGCTTTGGAAGTTATCAGACTTCCTTTTCTCTCTGGTTGTTGTTATTTTTTAATATGCTGTGCAGTATAATAAGAAATATATTTGGTCTTTGTCCTGCTTAATGGAATGAAGCTCCTCAAACCTTTGGGATTTCCAGAGTGATAGTTGTGTCTTTTGTCACTCATAGGAGTCCCTTTGAAGCTTATGCTAATTAGGTGATTTAGGATGGTGTCCTCAAATAGCCTCAAGAGGGGCCTGGTTATCAGAAGGACCAGTTCATTAGAGGGGTGGAACTTTCTGCCTCACTCTGGGAAGGGAAGGTGACAGGCTACAGATTAAGCTCTTCAAAAACTCTTTAAACAAGATTTGAGGAGCTTTTATGTTGGTGAGTGCATCCACTTGTCCAAAGGGTGGTGCATCCCAGTTCCTTGGGGACAAAATCTCCTGGGCTCCTGAGACTTCTGGACCTTCATCTAGCTGTCCATGTGTATCCTTTATAATAAACTGACAAGCCTTATTAAATGTTTCTCCACATTTTGTTAGCCGCTCTGGCAAATGAATCGAACCTGAGATGGTAACGAGGTGGATTTGAGATTGGTTTCTGAAAGGGGGGCGGGGTGAAATCTAGGATATGACACTAACTCTAGGTAACAGTGTCAGAACTGAGTTGAACTATAAGATACCTAGCTGGTGTCACAGAATCGCTTGGTGGTGTTGGAAAAAAACACAGGATCCTCCAACAAATACTAGGGATCCATTGCAGCATGCTGGGGCTGAAGATAAAATAATGAACGAAAAGGAACCCCTACCCTCACAGAGCCCATGTTTAGCGCTATATACTTAACATCTACGCCCCCCCCCATCATTATAGTATATTTGGAAAACAAAACGAGGTACCTTTGTTCATCTCCACCATTTTCTTTCCCCCCCCACAAACCATATTTTTTTCTTTTTTTTTAATTTTGTTTTAAGGTTTATTTATTTGAGAGAGAGACAGAGAGTACAAGGGGGGAAGGGGCAGAGAGGGAAAGAGACAGAATCCCAAGCAGGCACTGCACTGTCAGCAGAGAGCCTGATGTGGGGCTTGAACTCACGAACCATGAGATCGTGCATGACCTGAGCCGAAATCCAGATGAAGAGTTGGAAGTTCAATGGACCGAGCCACCCAGGTGCCCCGATATACTTTTTCTTTTAATTGCTATCGGATTTGCTTTGTTTTTTGTATTAGAAAAATAGGAATTTACCAATTGATGATTTGGGGGGAAAATTTTTTTAAGTTTAATTATTTATTTTGAGAGAGAGAGAGAGCAGGGGAGGGGCAGAGAGAGAGGGAGACAGAATACCAAGCAGGCTCCGTAGCGTCAGCACAGGGTCCAGCACGGGGCTTGAAACCACAAACAGTGAGATCATGACCTGAGCCAAAACCAAGACTAGGTGTTCAACTGACTGAGCCACCCAGGCGCCCCAAGGGGGAAAATTTCTTTTAGCTGAGGAATCAAAATGTGTGGAGCACATTGAAGGAAAAAAAGCAAACAAACCCTGAATCCTTCCCTGATGGTTGGATATGAAATACTACTGGAAATATTATTCTGAGATAGGAGCAAAATGTGTTTAAGACTGTGTACTTCACATTAAGATAGTGCAGATGACTTGGAGGCATTTTATAAGGGAAAAATAATTATTAAGGAAATGACATTTGGCTTTGGAGAAATATTAAATGAAGCTGAAATTCATTTCTGTGCCAACTACATTGTTTTATTTGCAGGCAATTACATGATTTTAAATGTTATTAGACAAATAAGAATTTCCTTTCAAGTCCTACAAAACCAAGGAAACCAAGTAGCTGCTCATCATGTTTTTCAAAGACTTAATAGGGATTCATGAGAGAAAATTAATAATATGAAGATAAAATTTAGGCCCCTCAATTTTTTCAGAGATTATAAATCCTTAATTTTATTATATTAAGAATATGTTAGGGGCGCCTGGGTGGCACAGTCGGTTAAGCGTCCGACTTCAGCCAGGTCACGATCTCGCGGTCCGTGAGTTCGAGCCCCGCGTCGGGCTCTGGGCTGATGGCTCAGAGCCTGGAGCCTGTTTCCGATTCTGTGTCTCCCTCTCTCTCTGCCCCTCCCCCGTTCATGCTCTGTCTCTCTCTGTCCCAAAAATAAATAAACGTTGAAAAAAAAAAATTAAAAAAAAAAAAAAAAAAGAATATGTTATTTTAACTAATGCAATAGTATGTGTTGCTAACAATAAAATGGGGTCCCGTGTCACGATTTTCATGTGCAAAGGATATTTAGTGGAGAATTACACAACTCTAGATATATTCATCAGTTGAAGAAACAAAAGCCCTTCTTCATATTTCCTTTTTTTTTTTTTAACATTTATTTATTTTGAGAGAGACAGCATGAGAGTGCGAGTCGGGGAGGGGCAGAGAGAGAGAGGGAGAGGGAGAGAATCCGTAGCAGGCCCTGAGCCTGATGCAGGGCTCAAACTCAGGAACCATGAGATCATGACCCGAGTGGAAATGAAGAGTTGAACACTTAACCAGCTGAGCCACTCAGGCACCCCCGTATTTCTTTATAAAATTTTAAATTATTTTTAAACCTTTTGATTTGAGTACAGTTGACACACATTGTTCCAAGCATACGACATGGTGAGTTGACAAGTCGACGCATTATGCTGAGTTCGCCACAAGTGTAGTTACTATGTGTCCGGATACGTTGGCTATTACCGGAATCATTAACTACATTCTCTATGCCGTGCCTTTTATTTCTGCGACTCACTCATTTCACAATTGGAAACCTGTATCACTCACCGCCCTTCCCCCATTTTGCCCAGTCCTCTGCCTCTCTCCCCTCTGACAACCATCACTTTGTTCCCTGTTCATAGGTCTGATTCTGCATTTTGTGTATATATTCATTTGTGGGTTTTTTTTTTATTAAGGTTTTACTTAGGAGTGAAATCATATAGTAGTGGTCTTTCTCAGTTTGACTTAATTCACTTGGCATAATGCCCTCTAGGTCCATCCACGGTGTCTCAAATGGCAGGATCTCATCCTCTTATGGATATACCACTTCTTCCTTCTCCACTCATCTACTGATGGGCCCTTAGGTTGCTTCCGTGTCTTGGCTATTGTAAATAGTGCTGCAGTAAATATAGTGGTACAGATTTTTTTTTTTTGGAATTATTGTTGCTTTCTTTGGGTACATACCCAGTAGTGGAATTATTGGATCGTATGGTATTTCTATTTTCAGTTTTTTTGAGGAGCCTCTATACTGTTTTCCACAGTAGCCCCCAAATTCCACAGTGGGCCCCCCCCCAATTTTTGATAATGGTTAAGCAATAGAATTGTGTACATCCGTTTTTACCCACCACTTCTCTCCCTCTTTTCCGAGGAACCATCATCTCAGACCTAGATCATCGCAGTAAATCATCTGCTAAATGCTATCCCTGCTTCTTCCCCTTCTACCCTTCACAAATTGTTGCCAACGCTGTCACTCAAATAATTTTTTAAAATATACATCAGAAAATGTCTTTTGTCGGTTGAAATTTTTCAGTGTCTTCTCACTTCACTTAAAAAGCAAAACAATCAAATGAAAAAAAAAAAAAAGAACATTACTGCAACCAAAGAACCAGAGAACTCACAGTGTTTACCTCTCTGAATTAATTTTCTACTACTTTCCTGCTGGTTTGACCACACTGGTCTCTTTTTGTTTGGGTTTTTTTTTTCTTTTTAAGCATGATTCCACCTCAGAGCCTTTGCACTTGCTGTTTACTCTGCCTAGAATAGTTTTCTTCCGGCTAGCCTCAGGATCTGTTTACATGCCAAATTCTCATCTTTATTCAAATGCCACATTCTCTTTTTTTAAACATTCTTTTTTTTTTAAATGTTTTTAAAGAGTGAGAGCGAGCAAGGGAAGGGCAGAGAGAAGGAAGAGAGAAAGAATCCCAAGCAAGCTATGCACTGTCAGCACAGAGCCCTGTGCGGGGCTTGAACTCCTAAACTGTGAGATCATGACCTGAGTGGAAACCAAGAGTCTGACACTTAACCGATTGAGCCGCCCAGGCACCCTCAAATGCCACCTTTTCTTTGAGGCCTTCCCTGCTGGCCACTCTACTAAAAAACCCTCCCTCACCCCCCCCCCCCCATTCGCCATCTTCTTCACTTACTTTATTGTCTTCTAGATCATTTATCTCATCTAACACACTATACGTTGTGTTTATTTCTTTTCTGTCTGCCCTAATACAACATAACCTCCAGGAGTATGCAGGCTCCATGCTTTTCGCACCTAGATTAAGTGACTGATGTTTATAGGCACATTTCTGTTGACTGACAAAATCTCTCTTGCACTCTTCAGTTATAGTATTCTGAGAGCTCATAATATTACACTTGATCGTCTTGTGGATGGAGCCATTGCATTCTGCATGACGTTAAGTGTATGAATCAGCAGTGTGCTGGCACGTGCTTTTGGCACCTAGTTTTCTGATGGGTAAACCCCCCGACTGTATCATTTGCTGAATTCCGTGATGAAAATACTTCCACCATGAACATGTGGTTGGGATGAAATGCACACAGTTGCTTCAGCTGAGCTGCTATGATCCATCAATGGCACGTATTGGATTAGCACATTTAAGTACCCAATTACCAGAGGAGACAGGCGTTATTATTTTGGCCAGTTTTCACAGGGGGAGAGTTTGAGCATGCCCCTAAGGTCACATAGCGGAAGCGATTTTAATTGGACACGTCTGAAGATGGACTCCAGAGCCTGTGGTCAGAGAAATGCAGCTACACGGCAGGCTTTAGATAAATGACCTGAAATTTAAATAAGGAAAATTCTAACCAGCTGTAGTGTGTGTATTCTTTAAGTGTCAGCCAAGAAGCTACATGTTTTTCAAAAATTTTGAAGCGTTAAAAGGTATGTCTGTCGGTTTTCCGAAGAGAGGGCCAAGTTTGTGCACTTTGGTTGGGCTTTTCTTCAGACCCCTGAAAATCACTGTTCAGTTGAGACCAACCACAGTTGGTTGGCCAGACACAATCAGTATCCTCAGTACCAATTTGAATTACATCTATAGGGACTGCAGGAAGAAGAAAAGATTGTTGTGTTTTTTAAGTTTTCTCTTATCTCATTTTAGTGGGATTCCTTGCTGCAATCTTGCTGAAATGGAAATAGGAAAATCTCGACCCTGTCCTTATTTTCATAAAGATAAGATACCTTCGCGGGGTGCATTTCTTTTTTCGGTGGTTCAATAATCCTGACTTATAATGTGATAATTCTGTTAGGTCTCACATAGTTTTTACATTGTGTAGTCATTACAGTCAGCCACGAAATCAATAACTCTCATTAGAAAACAGTCTTTCTCTTATTATCATTAATTTAACCTGATTGGAAGTCCTTATTAAGAATTCATCTAGTAAAACCACGACAGTTATATGGATTAGATAAACTTGCTCTACTGCCTTGGAGAGCTGAAAATAGATTTTATCATGTAAGATTAATTAAAAGAAAATTTTAATGCGGTATGACCTTTATTCTTGTATCAGGAAACATTGAATAGCAGTGCCTATTTACTATGCATATTATGTGTACAGAGAATGTACTTATAATAGCTGGGCACCAAATTGGTTAAATCTAAACAAATCAAACAGCCTTGAATGATTTAGCCAATGTCTATTGCATTACTTGAGATATTGACCTTTGGAGATTAAAAGCAAGCACTTTGAGGAAGAATCAGAGTCACCAAATTTTATTTTCAGAGGAGTAAGTACTTCCGGACACCATCTGGTCGACCCCATGGCATTTAAAGTGAAACAGTGTTGGGAATATTGAAATCAATGATTGAAATGGCACAGGAGAACATGGAATTTTAACTAGTATAACTTGAAGACATGGTATAATTTTGACCATAGTCTATTTCTGTTATAAAAATTCACAAGTTGTAACTTTTCTTACACACATTTGGTCTAGAGAACCAGCTGCAACAGAAACTCTTGAATGTACTTCTGAAAATAGATTTCCTGCTCCACCTCAGATCTACTGAATCAATCTACACAGGCAAGGTCCTCCAAACTTGGGATTCAAACATTTGATGATGCTACTATTCAAAACAATTGAGTAAGCCATTTCTTTCACATGATAAGCTAGTCTTATTAAGTTTCAAATAGGATGTGTGTGTGTGTGTGTGTGTGTGTGTATGTATAATTTCTTTCTTGGAATATAAATGGAATTAGGACAACATTTTAATAATGAAGGAGTTCTTTTAAGAAAAGAAAAATACTGCAGAAGAGACATTGAGTTACAAACATTGGACATGATAGGTCAATGTTAAACAAAAAATCGACTGGAGCATGGAAAAGTCATTCTTGCTTAAAAATTATCTTAAGGGGGCACCTGGGTGGCTCAGTTGGTTGAGCGACCGACTCTTGATTTCAGCTCAGGTCATGATTGTCACGGTTGTGAGATCGAGCCCTGCGTCAGGCTCCACAACCAGTGTGGATTAAGATCCTCTCTCTCCCTCTGCCTGCACTCTCCCTCTCTCTCTCTCACTGAAAAAAAAAGAAAAACCTATTTTTTAAAGCATGAGATGGGACTGTCATTCCAAATTGCAAATTCAAGTCCACACAAATCTAGAGATCTGAACTATAATCCAAATTGTCAGTAACTCTAATGCCTTTGATGCATATTTTAGTGAACTTTGACCAGTAACAGATCATCTTTGTGAAAAAAAAATGTTCAGTGAGAATACTAGAGCTCATGTCTTTTGGCAAATTTTGTTTCTTTATGTTTTGCTTACATTCTACAACCAGGAAAAAGATATATCAATCTTCTTCCTTGGCCAAAGGCATTTAGGAGCCACGCTAATCTAGAAAATTAATAATATAAAAAGCAACAAAGGTCCAGTGGTGACATGGTATTTAAAATTTTTGATAGAATTTGTCAGGATTGTGAACAAAAGGCTTATGGAGAGCTTTAGGGGGAAAACCAAATGACAGACTCAGTACGATCTGAGCATTCATGTCACTCGACATTCTGAAAACAATCTGCAATGTGGTATGAGCCCCTGATTTGACTTTTAATGTGGATAAGAGACAGAAATGAATTATCATTCATGCAAATCATTAAAACAAACTTCACCCATGCATTTTTCAATCGGAATTTGTTGTAAAATTCTCATTATTGGACAAAAATTTGACATATGAGAATGATGATGTTTGCTATAAGTTGGCACATTTCCCAGGCTACAAACTAGAGAACCTGTCTACTAAAAACTATGTCCTTCTACCCTCATCAAAGAGTGAACTAATCTTAATGCTTCATAATAAGCAAGAGTCAGGATGATTTGAATTTGAATCACAACTCTGTTTTGAGATCATTTTATAAGGCTGAAACAAGATGTTTGGATTTTCTGTGCCTCAGTTTCTCTAATTACAAAAGAGAATCAAATTCTGTATTATTCACCATCCTTACGTAGAAGCTATAAGGGGATTAGCAAAGAAGGAATTGATGTTCCCTTGAAATATTGGACATGTGATAGCAATACTTGATAAACCAGTATTTTGTGAATACGGGCAAAGTCATTTCTTTGCCTTTCTGGTACAGTAAGCATAAGTCTCGAATAAAGTCAAGGATAAAAAGTAATATTTGGATGGAAAATATTAAAAATTCAAAATATTTTATGTCTATATAAATTTAACCAGAATGAGGGAGGGAGGCAAACCGTAAGAGACTCTTAAATACTGAGAACAAACTGAGGGTTGATGGGGCGTGGGGGGAGAGGGGAAAGTGGGTGATGGGCATGGAGGAGGGCACCTGTGGGGATGAGCACTGGGTGTTGTATGGAAACCAATTTGACCATAAGTTATATTAAAAACATAAATACATAAATTTAACTAGAATGTGTATGCACTGAATTGCTTTAATTAGGAATTCCCTTAGGTCAAAAGGAGAATCATTTTTGCGACTGAGTGTGTGAAGAGTACTCTTGCCCTTCTACGTTCTTGCTCATTGAATTATGTATGTATTCTTGGCATTCAAAGACTCCACACAATATTGTCACTCTGTTTTACACATACTTTTAGCATAGTATATTTGAGGACCTTTCTACTGTGATTCCTCAGAACATTTCAGAATTATGAAAGATGGTATATCTACTTGCTGGATATTTATATTTGCTGACAATAAGAATTGGTCTACTTAAATTTTAAGGAGCTAGAAAATCTCAAACGAAATGTAAAATCAATAGCCTGTGCATTTTTTATTGAACGTACTAGCTAAGCCAAGTATTAGAGATGAAAACTCGGAGATCAAAACAGGCACAGAATATGGTGATTTCTCTTTTGGTATTGGATATCCTTTCCTAAGTGGAAGTGATGTGTTCCAGCCAAGTTTTTTTGTAAAACGAACTTATGTTAAGTGAATCTCCCTTTCCAATGGACTTCGAATAGGAAATTAAGAATTTATTCTGCTGGTTATAAAACAAACTTTTATTGACACTTAGATATATTAAAATGATCCTAAGCAATGCAGATTTTTTAAAGTTGCATTTGGATGCAAAATTATTACTTTTTGATAATTAGTCAGTGGCTGTGTTGTATATATGTATATAATGCGTGCATTTCTAGGCATTAAGGAGAGGCAACATGAATTTTAATATCTTCCTTCATAATATTTACCCCCGAATTGAGTTTACAATTATACACACTGTGCAGGACAATGATAATACTCTACATTCAGAATGAATCAGGAAAAGAAAAAAATACTAACATTAAAAATAAAATATAATAAGGTGCTAATGTTTCTGGTAATGAGGGAATCTATCTCACTGAGTGCTCCATTGCTATAGAATGGCTTGCTAATTGACTTCCAGTGTGAATGTTATTAGGTTATTGTATAACCTATTGAACAGGGTCCCCATACTCTGCACAAGTAATGGCCTCGACTCTAACATGTTGTTGCAAGCTCCTCCTCAGCCCCGGGTCACCTTAACCATGTTAATATTGCAACATTGACAATTCTTTCTGCTTTCTTCGTATCACTTGAACCTATTGATCTCTTTTAAGCTGTCTCCTGAGATCATCCATGAGTTTCAGTTGGCTTGGAAGGGAGACAATTGAGGCATTCAAGTGAAATCCTAAAATTCTCCCTCCTTGCTGAGGAAGGGCAGTTTCAGAAAATATGTGCTGGGACTAGTAAATTGCCTGTCTAGGCAACTGTCTGCTAATCATTAGGATATTTATAGATGGTGCCTGTGTTGACTGCTCTTTTCTGGAAGTAAAGGCTTGTTAAATAACTTAGGGTGGTATCATCATTAGGACGTGTCAGCAAAATGGTGTTTTTGAACTTGACAGAAGATGATCATAATGCCAAGGTTAGCACAATATTGAGTATTTGCTAGCTTCAACAGGTCTGGCGTGAAATCATACGTGCATTTATTAGTTAATGCTGCTTTCAGGGAAGTTAGTGAAGTTATATATTAGCCAGTGGTTAATGCAGTCTCTTAAGTATTGTAAATGATGTTAACAGTGTTCAGCTGGACATATGCCTTTGAGTAATTCTAACATTTAGTAGCGACACTCCTGAAGGTAGGATCGGAGACTGTTTAATGTCCGTAAGTTTGGAATGTAATTTTTTGAATCCTCATTGACCAAAGTGCATGTGTATGGAATATGTGTTTGCAATTATTTCAATACTTCTCAGTGTAAATTATGGGCATAATATAAAGTGTCAAAGGGCACTAACGTGTCAACGGTGGAAAAGTCCCATGAAGCACATTTTCTCTTCTTTTGTCTCTTGATTCTTAGGTTTTTCTTCCACATTTCTGAATAACATTTTTGATTCCTGTTTGTAATTTTCACCTGTATACATTTTCTATTGACTTTTATGGTAGATGAAGATTTAGTTCCGTTGAACTGTGTCCTCTTTCTTCCCATTTTATCCATACAGTTCAGTTTCAGTCCTGATTAAATTAACATCCAGTGGTCGTGTTTGTTAGGACTTTGTAAATATTGTCCTCAATTGAGCCATATAAGGTGCCGTAATTACATCTTACGTCTCTTTTGTATAGCTTTTTATGTGCTAGCATTAAATCTCCATGGGGCTTAGGGGGCTGAAATCAATTTTATTTTAATATTATTAAGTATGCCAGAACGGTAAAAGGCCTTTTAATACTATATTTTGAAACATTGAAACATATGACCTAATTTATCAGTGGGTTTTTTTGGTTTGTTTTTTTTCTCGCGAGGCCTCTTCCCACAGTGTCTTGTGGTCTTGACCGAGGCTGGACCTGCATACCCCTGAGATCGCACACAGCTTTTGTGATGACTTTCCCTCCCTTCTCTTCTCTCCTGTATTGAGCCCCTAGTTTCCGAATGCCTCCTCTCAGAGATTACACCCTCAGTTTGTGGAACTTACCTGTGGTTGGCTAATCGTTCCGTGACCCCCAAGATTCCTGGCCCCTTGTCCTCATCTTTCATCTTGTTCCCGTTACTCCATCAAATATTAATCTACGTACTGCTATGAAGGGATTTTTAAAATCAGTGCCCTGGGACTGGAGCATTCGTCTGTAGGGAAGCTGGTGCCACAGCTGTCACTGGTCCCAGATTCTTCTTCCTTATTAAGGAAAACCCTTCCCCTGTTCTCAGTATTCGGTGAACTTCTCGCACTGCTTAAGAATGTACTTCCGGGGCGCCTGGGTGGCGCAGTCGGTTAAGCGTCCGACTTCAGCCAGGTCACGATCTCGCGGTCCGTGAGTTCGAGCCCCGCGTCGGGCTCTGGGCTGATGGCTCAGAGCCTGGAGCCTGTCTCCGATTCTGTGTCTCCCTCTCTCTCTGTCCCTCCCCCGTTCGTGCTCTGTCTCTCTCTGTCCCAAAAATAAATAAACGTTGAAAAAAAATTAAAAAAAAAAAAAAAAAAAGAATGTACTTCCTAGGGCACCTGGCCAGCCCCGCCGGTGTAGATAGCCCCACGCAGGAAGGTGATAGAGTGTGAGAATAGTGGGTCCTATCCGTCAGGAGGGACCGTTGGCCACGGGAGGCCAGTGTGCACTCCAACGCTAACCTTGCCGTGTCTCTTCTGTGTGTGAGGAAAACCTTGTTCCAAACAGCACCTTGTATGTCGAGTCCTCATTGGTAACTCCGAATCCATAGAAAATGCAGTGAGTAGACGGAGGTCTGTGGGCTCCAACTTCAGTGTTAGCCATTGATGATCTCTGCCATTTTCCATGGTGGAAATCCTCATGTGGGATTGGTGTCTGGGACCTCCTGTTTGCCATAGCGAGATTATCTGGGTGGGTCAGACCTAATCATGAGAGCTCTTTAAAATGGGAGAATTTTCAGGGCGCCTGGGTGGCTCAGTCGGTTGAGCATCCGACTTCAGCTCAGGTCATGATCTCACGGTCCGTGGGTTCGAGCCCCGCATCGGGCTCTGCGACAACAGCTCGGAGCCCGGAGCCTGCTTGGGATTCTGCGTCTCTGTCTCTCTCTGCCCCTCCCCCACTCGTGCTCTGTCTTTCTCTCTCCCAAAATTAAGTAAAGGTTAAAATTTTTTTTTTACATCAGAGAATTTTCTTCAGCCGGTTGTAGAAGAGGAAATGAGAGGTAAGAAGGGCTCGTGCCATTGCTGCTGGCTTGAAACTGAGGAGGATCACGTGCTAAGGAAGGTGGATAGTCTCTAGGACCAACCTTGGCTGACAGTGAGCAAGAAAAAGGGGGAGGCATCAGATCTACAACCGTAAGGAATTGATTTTTGCTGATAACCTCAGTGAGCTTGGCAATGATGTCTGCCCCAGAGCTTTTAGATGAAGAGGCCAGGCTGGCTCTGATTTCAGCCTCGCGAGACCCCAGTCAGGGAACCCAGCAAACCCCAGCCTACCCCAGCTCAGATGACTTCCCTGCAGAAATTTGAAATAATAAACACAAATTGTTTTGAGTTTCTAAGTTTGTGGTGGTTTATTAGGTAAGCTATGAAACTGATACCACATCCTTCATCAGATCCCAGGAAAATTTATACTTTCTTAAATGCCTAAAAATAAATTTGATATTATGTTTAATATTTTAATTCTTATCTGTCAACATATTTTATATTTGAATATCACAATACATTTAATATTTACAATTTAAAATGGATTTCTCAGGTGTGTGTAAGGTGACTTTTTTTTAATTATCTAGGATATCGTGATGATGTTTTCATAGTGTTGATTCAAGTAAAAATTAGATTCTCTCTCAAAATTTAGATTCTCTCTAAAAATTACATCTGGAAAAATTCTAGCAGCAGCGTGTAGACACAGTGTTATAATTTTTGTGTAAGCAAGTTTAGTCAATATTTATTTTTTAATGTTTATTTATTTTTTGAGAGAGAGAAAGAGACAAACCATGAGCAGGGGAGGGGCAGAGAGAGAGGAAGAGACCGAATCCAAAGCAGGCTCCAGGCTCCGAGCTGTCAGCACAGAGCCCGACATGGGGATCAAACTCATGAACCGTGAGATCATGACCTGAGCCAAAGTCTGATGCTTAACCAACTGAGCCAACCAGGCACCCCTCAATCAATATTTATAAGTACCTACTTTATTCTAGAAAACATGCTGTGGGGACCTGTAGATGGACAAAAACGAGTGCTGACTCTGGTGACCAAAATCTGGTGCACGTTTGTTGTTGTTTCTGTGGGGTATCTTGGTGTTTGAATATTTAAACAGCGTGTACTCAGGAGTGAGGAACATGTAGTATACATGTACTCTTTTTTTGTAATGTTTATTTATTTTTGAGAGAGAGAGAGTGCAAGCCGGGGAGGGGCAGAGAGAGAGGGAGACACAGAATCCGAAGCAGGCTCCAGGCTCTGAGCTGTCAGCACAGGGCCTGACGCGGGGCTCGAACTGACGGACCATGAGATCGTGACCTGAGCCAAAGTCAGCTGCTTCACCGACTGAGCTGTCCAGGCACCCTTACATGTACTCGTTTTGTAAGTAGTTGAACAGTGAAACAATTAATCAATTAACTCGTTGCTTTGACTCTGTGGTGTTGAAGGATTCATCCAATACATTTTCCCTTACCGAATGATTTTGTTGTCATGCGGTAGCTTCTATTTTTTAATACGTTAATGAAAAACACGGGGCGCCTGGGTGGCTTGGTCGGTTAAGCGTCCGACTTCGGCTCAGGTCATGATCTCACAGTCTGTGAGTTCGAGCCCTGCGTCGGGCTCTGTGCTGACCGCTCAGAGCCTGGAGCCTGTTTCGGATTCTGTGTCTCCGTCTCTCTCTGCCCCTCCCCTGTTCATGCTCTGTCTCTCTCTGTCTCAAAAATAAATAAACGTTAAAAAAAAAATTAAAAAAAAAAAGAAAGAAAAACACATTATTCCCCAGAATAAGTCAGCTTCAGGTAAGTGAAGAAAATCTACTGAAAATAACCCCTTAGTGTGGGTTACAGTGGGAGATGGTATTTGATAAACAAATGTGTGAACCTGCTCAGTCTCCCATCACTTTAAAGAGAAAACTTGTAGAACCTCTTCTTTATATTGTGCGCTATTGCAAATCTGCTCCATGAATGGTAATGCGTGGTTTTAAATATGAGCGCACTTGCTTATGTAGCCCCAGATATATAATGGAACAGAAGGCTAATGCCTGAGCTGTTTCTGCCCTAAGTCAAACCCATCTGTTTACTACTGAGGCAGCATGCTATTCAGTTTTGTTTGAGTAGAACAAGATCTATACTTGGGGCTGTTTTCTCTCCAGTAATAGAACAGCATTGGGAAATGTTTAATAAGACTTTCTGTTTTGCAAAGATGGGATTCCCAGCAAACTGCAAGTATTTGTCCCTCAAATCTGGTCCACCCAGAAATGCCACACGATCAGATGCTTGCAGATCGTCCCAGGCAGCACTGGTCTACAGTCACGTGTATGGAGATCCTGGAGGCACTCACAGAAAGGCAGCTGATTACTAATGTCATGTAAAATGAGTTGAAATTAACCAGGGGAAATTTATATTAGATGTTTGTTTAAAGGTCTGCTTGTAGGCTTTGGGGGACCATTAGGAAAGTGTGAAACATAGTTTTGAAAATACCACTTTTGGAAATAGGCTTCTGACAGAGACATAATTATTTCTGGCGAAACTGCTGTATTTATATCACATTTGATATTTTCAAAAGAATAGTTTGATCAGCTGTGATTGCCTCTTCAGGGTTTCCCAAATGCCAAGTACCAAAAGGTGTATTTCTTCTGCCTGTTTGTACTTCAGTATAAAATCTAGTAATTTTTGAGACCAAGATCAAACAATGGCTCATTCATGAAAACTTCTACAACTCCTGTTCTTTCCTCTGTTCTGTGACAGTACCTTGCTTAAAAGGTCTAGTAGAGGGGCACCTGGGTGGCCGAGTCAGTTAAGCAGCTGACTTCAGCTCAGGTCACGATCTCACGGTTGGTGGGTTTGCGTCCTGCGTCGGGCTCTGTGCTGACAGCTCGGAGCCTGGAGCCCGCTTCAGATTCTGTGTCTCCCAACTCCCTCTGCCCCTCCCTCCCTTACACTCTGCCTCTCTCTCTCTCTCAAAAATATTTATTTATTTATTTAATTTTTTTTAAACTTCTAGTAGAGCAATTATTTCCTTCTGCCTTGCTTTGTTTTTAATGGTGTACATTTCCTTCAGTTCTGCAGGATTTCAAGTTCTTTGATAACAGAGGTTATCCATTAGCTATATTCAGAACCCTCTACAAGATTTTCATGGTGGAGACTCCATAAATGTCCTGTTGAATTGAATCTTATTAAGTAATTCATCTATCAGCAAGGAACTAACAATTAGTATGTCTTGATTGAGGACCATTTGCTTCCTTAAAATGACCCAGGGTGGAAACATGGGGGAGGCCAAGAATGTTCTTCATAGTGTGCTAAATATAGCCACAACCAAGGGACTCATGGGGATATCGAGAAAAGCTCTTGGACACTTCAGGCCAATAATAACAAGCAGACAAACAGAAGACAGGAAGGTTTAGAACACTTATAATCGGTATCTTGTGTGTTACCAGAACGTTATTCATATTCAAGAGTATTATATGTAAAAGTGCTTTGCGAAATCCTAAGGTTTCATACAAATGAAATCTATCATTATTATATTACCTAACCAAAAACTACGTTTGTAAATGTCCCTCTCTCTGACATCTCAACTATCAGTCCCAAGAAAGATTTACTTTGGAGTATTCTGCTCTTTAAAGTCTATGCTGTTTCATGGCTACAGGGTCCTAAAGAGGTAATTTACAGTCCCCATGCGGGAAAGACTGCAGAAATAGCCCTTTTGATGTGATGGCAAACCTAATAACTGGCTTGCTAATTTAAGATTTTATGTTTCTTTTTTTCTGTTTTCTTTTGTTCTTTTTTAGAGGGGTGGGGGGCTTCACAAGTCGGGGAGGGGCAGAGGGAGAGAAGGAGAGAGAGAATCTCAAACAGGTTCCATGCCCAGTGTGGAATGGGGGGCTTGATTTCACCATCGTGAGATCACGACCTGAGCTGAAATCGAGAGTCAGACACTTAACCAGCTGAGCCACCCAGGTGCCCCAGATGTTATGTTTCTATAACAAAGTTTTCAGTAAAGTATTTATTAACATTTCTCAGAACTTAAAGTACCTCCAGTTTCATAGAAACGTCATCAGAGTTGTGGGAGACAATTGAACTGATACATAATTTGCATCATAACATAAATCTCTTTTGGAAACAAAACAAAACAAAACACGCTTTCAGCTTTTTTAAATATTGCAGCTAAAATAAAATATGAGTTCAAAGCCACTTAGGGATTTATGAGAGGTACATTTACAAACAAAAATCATACTATTTTGCTTGTGCATATTTATAAAGCACAACATATTAATTTCATCCTCTAAACAAAAGTACATTTAAAGTGGTTTATTATTAGTAATGTGTTTCAGGAAACTTCCTTACAGTTTAGAAAAGTTCAGCATTTTATGAACTAAGCTAAAACAAATGGATCAATAATTGATGGTGGGGGGAAGGGTAGCCCATGTGTGAAGAGACCTAGGAGACTCTATTCCTGCATTGGTAAGCCAAAGCTTGTTGAAATTGCCTCATTATGAAATGAGCTAGTGACTGAACGTCTACACAAGTGGAGAAAATGGAGCTCTGACCGGCCGTTGGCAATGCTGAACGTTTTGCCAGTCAGTTATATTTCTTGCATTCCAAGATTTCTATCAAATTGTAGAGTCCATCGATACGTTCTTGAATTCAATACAAAGAAATATATCTCCAAAATAACACGCACATTGTCTTCTGTTAAGCAATGAGAACTATACAGCAAAGAAAACCTTATGTTCCAGATAGTCCGGGGAAGATTCAACTTTACAGTTTACCTCATTATCAGATGATATGTCCCAATTTTTACTCCGCATATATAAGTGGTACAACTTGACATTTCTTTTTCATCTTTTAGCTGATAAGAAATGTGGAGTGCTCAAATCAGAGCCCAGTCATGGTATCTAACCATTTAATGTGATTGGTAATATCAAGGTCATTGCTTCCATTTCATTGATTTTGTGCTACCTTTAGTTTAGATCCTCCTGTTTTGCATCGTGTATATCTTTGAAAGCCACAAATCAGTCTTTGAGAGACGATAGGACGTTGTCATAAATAAATTATTTCCAAAATTCTTTGGAGATTCTTCCGAATTCTCTTATTCTTGCCTTGGTTTATTGAATGGGGGCAGTGTGCTTTGATGAAATTCATGTTTTGTATTTTAATTTTTGTTCTAGAATTTGCTTTCTCAGCCTTCCAATTCATGATTCCTGGGAGTGCTGTAGAAAGGAGAGAACCTGTAAGTTCACAATGCTATTGTTCTTCTGTTTGGTGATTTGCTACAATCAAATAGGCATTTTCAAAAAGTTACCCTGCCCCTAAGATAGGGTCAGCATACAGGCTCGATCGACAGTGGTGGGATTTAAACGTCACTGTGTAGGAAACTTTTGTACAAATATATCTCTTCCATTGCCAGTTTAAATGAACAAACATCCTGTTTTAAAATGTAACTGCCCCAATGAGATGGATCGCATCTCTAGCCCAGATGTCTCTTCCAAACGCCGAGGCCATGTTTTAATGGCCTATTTAAAATCTCCACGTGGATGCTTATTCTAGCCCATGCCATCATCATTTTTCTCATGTAGTACTGCACCAGCCTCCTAACTACTCTACCCTCTAATTTCTTTGCATGCAGCAGCAGGACTGATCGTTTCAAATTGCAAATCTAATCATATCCCATCATCATCTGTAACCTTCTACAATTAAATAACTTCGCATCATTCTTTGGCGGGGGTGGGGGAGGGGACCTTTATTGTGACCTACAAATGCCGAAGTCCTGTGGCTTCCACTTATATCTCTAGCTTCCTTTCCAAATGTGCTCCCCCATGATTTGTCCTCTGGCCACGTTTTCACACCCTTCGGAACACTCTTCCCCTCCCTCTTCATATTCTTTCTTTAGATATCAGCTCAATCGTCACATTCTCAGAAGTTCACCTTCCCCGAGTTCAAGACTAGATCAAGTCTCTTCGTGATATCAGGTCTATCTCGTTGTAATTAGCTTATTAAAATCTCTCTCTCTCCCTACTAAATTTGAAGCCATAATGTTGGGAACTGCGTCTGGTTTTGCTTTCTGTTGTATCTCCATAGCCAGGCCCAACGCCTGATACATAGTAGGCATTCATTATCACATTCAGTGGATGAATGAATGAGGGCTAGTAGAAAGATGCCGACCATTCATTTGGTAATGAGATTTAATGCAGTCTTACTGCTTTCTTTCCAAAACCTAGCTCCAAAATATGGATGTTGAGATGAAAGGGAAGAACATGCTTTAGAAGTATGGGCTTAAACAGGAGATTTGGGGGCAACACTGAGAATGGCAGGAAGGGGCTTTGGATAATTCCAGGACAGTCTGATAGATGTTAGGTAACACAGAGGCAGAGAAATCCAAAAACACCTTTCACCTTTTTTCAACTCCACGGAGCCTCGCTTGCTCTGTTATGCCTTGTAGTCTGTGTCCTTTAATAGCTGTAAGCAGTGTTTAAACCATTGAGTAATTTCTTTTATACAAGTTATTGGCCCCAGTCGTCAGTGGGAAAGGAAAGGACGATTCGCTTCGGTCTTAAAATGAAATTTTACAAATGAAAATTCCCGAAACTGAAAGTGTCGTATGAATGTAAATAGAGTCTGGCTGAAGCTCTACGACAGTGGAACTCTAATTTTCCCTGAAGACCAGTTGCTGTTTGCTACAGAGAATTTACACGCATGGGGAGTAAAATGTGCTGTGTCATTGGTGGTGAATCTTCTCAGGAAGTCATCAAGGGAATTAACAATCAAAGACGAAATAGACTAAAGCCAGACCCCTGGTTTCCTGGGTGCTCCTCTTGAAGGCAGTCAGGGTAAGAATGGATTGTAATGGTCAAAACAGGAGGCTATATTAAGAGAATGTGAAGAGAGTCCTTTTGAATAATAGGACCTTTTCACAACTCATTTTTCTAGTGGTTGTTTTACATTTTTTTTTTCAGTACTCTAACCTGTAACTATTCCTCAGATGGCCGTCGTTATTAACTAAGAGAAACGGCACGACAGTGTCACTAAGTGGGGATTGTGAAGAATATGATCATCTCAGAACTGAAAGCAAATATGTGCACTGACATTAGCTGAATTATATCACGGTTCTCCTTGAGACGGTAGCATTTATTCTCTCAATTAGGACAAAAATCGACTCAAAGCATTCAAGTATTCTGGGAGTTCTTGAAGATTGAGTTGTTCTGAAGGTTGGTTACCTTGATGAAGAAGTTGGTAATACATTTGCAACTGACTATAGAAATCTTGCAGAAGAGCAGAAGATTCTAATTAAAATGGGGATGTGAAGTTGAGGTGTAATTATGAAAATTACTCTTATTAAAACATTATACTTTAATGCGGCACCTTTGTAAAGCCTGGTTTTAAATGTTGAAGAGGAAATAATTGCTTTTTATCATTTGAAATATTTTTATTTTTCATTTATTCCTTTACACTGAAATAAATACAGCAATTAGAGACACTTGAAGCTATAACATGATAAAAATATTTCCTGTCTTTAATTTGATACTGAAGCTTAGATCATTTTCAGCCTTTTAAGTAGTGTTTCCCCTTCTAATCCTTATTTATACACACGTCTAGGTAGAGAAGAGTAGACAAGGATGTCTTGGAAAACTATTATTATCCAGTAGGAGTTGTGAGACATGGCTAGTAATAGAAAAAAGCATTTAATTGTAGGATATCTGTTGATAGGAAGACAGGAGAATAAGGAAGTTAAACTCATTTGCAAAACAGAAATCACTGAAGTTTAGACTCTGTCAAAGAGTGACTGCATTCCAACTTCGAATCTCATGTTCACTCCTTTTACCTTTATTCTAGCTAGGATGCCCTAAGCCAGCAGATTCTTTCTGAATACCAAATATGGCATGAATGGGGTGCTCACGTGGCACACTTTGGATCGCCAGGGTTAAGCCAAAGGCCCGAGCCCCTCAGGCCACGATGATAGACCCAGGGTACCTTTACCTAAGTGGAGTTAAAGGCAGGCATAATCATAATAATGCCTTTTAAAAGTTACTTCAGAGGGACGATGCTTTTCACTAAGAGTGGCTTTCTAGCATGCAGTGGAAACGCGTCGTGGGTGCGATGGAAAGATTTGCGGTTAAATGCCTTCTCACACTCCGCTTGCTCAGCAGTTTCTTATTCCTCTCCACGGCCCCGCTTCCTTGTGTACATAATATCCCACCTCCTTAGCAAAGACAATCAGCTTGTTTTTGCAGCCTTAGAATCATAATATACATGCCAAGATTAACAAATCACAAAGTTTGTTGTAGGTTCTCACCCCTAGACACGCGTCATTGATAATTAAGTAGAGCATCCCCTCCCGCTGACACTGGCCATTGTGCTACAACCTGTTTATACCGCAGCTACTAACCTACAGGTACGGCTCACTTCACGAGATGGAAACCCCTTTGCTACTAGGGGTCTCCATCGCTGCTTCTAAACCTCTTTGGTGCCATAGCGCACACGTAGCTAATGAAATGTGTGTAACGCCGTGCTTGTTAACAGAGGAGGCTGCTCTGACCGTGGGTTAGAGGCTGCGTAGAATGCTCCTGGGATGAAATAACTCACGGCCCGTTTGAGGAACTCTGGTGAAGGTGTTTACACAATCTATCAAAAGGTAGGGACCACAGCGGGAGGGTCTGGATCTGACACCAACTCATCTTTATTCTGTACTTGCCTTGAGTTTTAATAGCTGTCAACTGCCTTGAGTAGTCAGAACGAAGTTTATAGCATCACCAAAAGACTCTTTTCCCAAGCCCCGGATTAGATAGAGATCTTTGCTGCCAACTAATCTGATACCCTTACGGCAAAGCACTCTCTTTGTAAACAATGGGTTATCTTTGAGACACCTGCAGATTTTCTGTTAGCGTATAGCCTTGTCTCCTCTGGTGTTAATGATCCCATTATATGGATATTCTTGACTGTAAATTGAAATTAGCTCTTAGACCCATAATCTTCCAAATCTGGCAATCATATATAAATGACATACGGTTATAGCAATATCTACCTTGACATGGGAAAAGTATCCCTTTCACTTGTTGCCTTCAGGTGATATACATACCGTGTCGTTTATTAACTCTAATGTGTTGATGCTATTTTAAAAAATTTTTAAGTTTATTTATTTTTGAGAAAGGGGGAGAGAAGGAGAGACAGAATCCCAAGCAGGCTCCGTGCCATCAGTGCAGAGCCCCACGCGGGGCTCAAACTCATGAATCAGAGATCATGACCTGAGCCGAGATCAAGAGTTAGATGCCTAACTGACGGCACCACCCAGGCGCCGCAATGCTGTACTATATATTTTTTTTTAACGTTTATTTATTTTTGGGACAGAGAGAGACAGAGCATGAACGGGGGAGGGGCAGAGAGAGAGGGAGACACAGAATCGGAAACAGGCTCCAGGCTCTGAGCCGTCAGCACAGAGCCCGATGCGGGGCTCGGACTCCCGGACCGCGAGATCGTGACCTGAGCCGAAGTCGGACGCTTAACCGACTGCGCCACCCAGGCGCCCCAATGCTGTACTATTTTAAACAATCTTTTTCTTTGAAATTCATGCTTTGAATCTGAAACCCAAATTGGTTCACACCTCCAAGTCATTCACATTCCAATTTAATTATTTCCTCCACAGTTTATGTCCTTTATGGCCTAGAAGAGGTCTGAAAAATAACAATCTCATGTATTGCAGATCTTTTTTGAATGTATTGATGAGCTGCTTTTTTTAATTCTCCTTTGTGTTTAGCCTGAG
This sequence comes from Lynx rufus, assembly GCF_022079265.1. NCBI lineage: Eukaryota > Metazoa > Chordata > Mammalia > Carnivora > Felidae > Lynx > Lynx rufus. Next base: position 34,916,921 of record NW_025814833.1, on the reverse strand, counting down.
CCCTCCTCTTGAGTCACCCATTGCCTGAAGGAGGTAGAGAGGGTAGTGGGGGATTAAGATTATTATAGCAAGAAATCAAAGAGAGTCGATTGTCAGATATTGGTTCCCAAAACTGGGCACAGTGATCATATGTGGGTATCTTAGCTTCCTCTGTTTGGAATAGAGCATAAACCTATGCCCCAGACAGAATAGTCTGGGGAAATGGCAAGCATCATAAAGATGTCCTTAAATTAGCATGACATTTGAGTAATAAGGTAGCCCATAGGTGTAAAGGTTAGAAACACCTGAGGAAGATGTTCTGAAACTGGATTTAAGGACAAAGGCAAACAGCCAATGACCCCACGTATCCCAGCGTGATACAGAGAAGGTAGCCAAGATTTCTCAAGCCCTTCATGGGTGAGCGAACTGGTGAACCGAAATTAGCCTGGGATTGATGAAAGGAAGCCATCAAACGCAGAGATCTCGTGGTCGTGGGCTGTGGCAGGGCCTTTGACGTCAGCTCCAAGTGCCCGCGTGGAGGACGAAAACATCGCAGGAATGTCGGCCACAACACAGGATAGGACCACAGAGGCCACACGGAATTGGAGACCAGCGAAGCTCAGAGGACATCCTGTAGTTCATGGGACCTTTCCCTAATGCCACAAAGTTTGAAATAAAGAGAGTATGGCAGGCCCCCTGAGAGCAGGGTAAAAGGATCCTAACAGGGAATCTGAATGTTGGATTAAAGTCCAGGGTGTGGGGTCTACTGAAACAAACTACCAAACAACAAAACAAAACAAAAGCTTTTTTCAACTTGAATAACACAGGTACTAAGTGACATAAGTCAGAAGAAAGATAACTACGGTATGATTTCACTTATATGTAGAATATATGTGGAATCTGAAAAACAGAAGAAGAAACAAAACAGGAAGATTTGTAGATACAGGAAACAAGCTGTTAGTTATCAGGGAGGGGAGGGTTTGGGGGGCACTGAAATAGGTGAAGGGGATGAAGAGATACAAACTGCCAGTTATAAAATAAATAAATCACGGAGATGAGAAATGTAACATAGAGAATAGAGTCCGTAATGTTGACATAACTTTGTATGGTGACCGATGGTGACCACCTTTATCACGGCAACTGTTTCATAATGTATGTCAATGTCGAATCACTATATTGTATGCCTGAAGCTAACACAATATTGTATGTAAACTTCAACTAATAAAAATGTTGATTGGGGCGCCTGAGTGGCTCAGTCGGTTGAGCTGAGCGTCCGACTTCGGCTCAGGTCATGATCTCATGGTTCGTGGGTTCGAGCCCCCTTGCCACCCCGTTGGGCTCTGTGCTGACAGCTCGGACCCTGGAACTTGCTTCTGATTCAGTGTCTTCCTGTCTCTCTGCCCCTCCCCTGCACATGCTTGCTCGCTCTCTCTCTCTCTCTCTCTCTCTCTAAAAATAAGCATTAAAAAAATCTTTTAAAAAAAAGGTTGATTGAGGTGTAACTTACATCCCATCACATTTATTCATTTTTAGGTATATGATTCAACTATATTTAGTAACATTAACAGCGGTGCAACCACCACCAATTCCACTGCGATGAAGGGTCAGATGGGGGAGAGAAGTTGACAATTACAAAGTAACTAAAAGATTTTTAAAAGTTACTCAGTTTTAGAACATTTCAATCACTTCTTTATATATATACATATGCATATGTATATATCTAGTGATGTATGGTTAATGTATTTATATAGACTACGTGTCTGTATAACATACATACATATACCTATATGTATGTGGTTGTTTCTACTATAGACTATACATAAGAACACACATTAACTATACGTGTCATGATGCTCTTCAAGAACGGTGTTCCGTCATTCGTTATTTTCTGAAGTAATTTCATCAGTCATTCCCTTAATGATTTTTACATTGCGAGATACCGAGAGCACAAAGTAGAATAAATTGTCTCTCCCTTTAAGGATGTCGGGGCCTAGGTGGCAGGCATTCACAAAACAATGACAGTACATTATCGCACGTGCTATGATAGACGTGTATCCTAGAATAATTTTCTCTTTGTTTCTCCCTACGAGCCTATAGGATGAGCCACGTATTATCACTATTCTCATTGTATAGTTGAAGACTGTAGGCTACAGCTGTCGCAATAGCAAACACAGTGGGAGGAAAACCAGAAATGAGATAACGTTAGGTTAGTTTTTTTATTTTAAGTGCTTAAAAAATACTTCCTTTTGGTCGTAAGGACAGTAGATCGTCTCCACTAAATGTAATTCAGTCCTTTATAAATTATATGGAGCCATGCGTTTTTTTTTTTTTTTCTTTTTGTAGGCTTTGTGATTATGGTTCCACCCACAAGAATTTATTAACTACCTGCTCTGTCCCAAATGCTGCGCTAGGCACTGTGGGACCTTCAGGATTAGATCCGTTGCCATTGTCAGTCCTCAGTGAGTGATGTTCCAGAATTTGGCCTCCTTCCTGATTAGAAAGGTTGTTCGGAAATTTTCCAACCTGTTGTAAGTAAATGTGGGTGAACATAAAAAATTGACTTAGTATAAGATAAGGCTGTGTGCAAATTCCACCTTGGCCACATTCCAGTTTGCGAAATTCAGCAATTTGCTTTGTCTGGGTCTATTTTCTTACCTTTACTGTGGGAATGACAATACCTATCTAATGGTGTTGAAAATTAAGTGTGTAATTAAATGAAAGTGCCCTTTATGGTACCTGCCTCATAGGAAGATTGTTTCATTTATATTATTAAGTTTTCATTTAAATTCCAGTTAGCTAACATACAGTGTAGTATTAGTTTCAGGTGCACTAACATACAATTGAACAATTCCATACACTGCCCGCTGCTCATCATGACAAGTGATCCCCATCACCTATTTCACCCAACCCTCCTCTCACCTCCCCTCGGTTCTTTCAGTTATTTTTTTTCAATGTGTATTTATTTTTGAGAGAGAGAGAGAGAGAAACGCAAGCCGAGGATGGGCAGAGGGACGGGGGGGACAGAGGATCTGAACTGGGCTCCCGGCTGACAGCACAGAGGCTGGAACTCACGAACTGCGAGATCATGACCCCAGCCGAAGTCGGCCGCTCAACCAACTGAGCCATCCAGGCACAACTTCAGTTATTATTTTTTTTTTTTAATTTTAAGTTTATTTATTTTTAAGAGAGAGAGAATGAGCTGGGTAGGGCAGAGAGAGAGAGAGAGAGAGAGAATCTGAAGCAGGCTCCAGCCTCTAAGAGTTCAGCACAGAGGCCGATGCGGGGCTCGAACTCACAAACCAGGAGATCGTGACCTGAGCTGAAGTGGGATGTCCAACTGACTGAGCCACCCAGGCGCCCCTGAACCCCTTGATTCTTAACTAGAGTTGCACAAGGCTAGAGGGAACATTTCCCTGCTGGCCTCTGCCCAGTTTTAACGTTACAAACGGGGCTGTCCTCTGTGTTGTTTCCAGCTGAAAGGCAGCGATCAGGGCTGTCGCAGGCCTTAAATGAGTCCCAGTCCCTGACTGGCTCAGCCCTTCAAGGTCTTCCTCATGTCCTGCCTCCCCAAACTGTTAACAGAAGGGAAAGCTGAGGTCGTTTGTTGTTACGGTTGTTTTGTCTTATTTTAAGTGGAGTTTAAAAAAAAAAAAAAAAGAAGAAGAAGAAGACGCGATGCTGCTGGAGGCACAGAAAACGCTGTAGCAAAGCTCCGGACAGTCAGGAATGGGGACTGCTCGCGTCTTGTCCCGTGAGGGGTGTTGCTGATCTGCTCTGGGTGTCGGGACTCTGCTGGCAAAGTAGACTGTGTCCACATCAGAGCATTGTCTGCCCTGATCAGAGCCAAGGGTGGCCTTTCAGAGGGCTTTCAGTTCCTGTGTCGGCAGTGCTGTAAACTCAGCCTTCAAAGTACAGATATTCCTAGTGCCCTAACGGTTCCTGCTCTTAATTGCTAATTATGCAGTCTGTGTAAATGCTAGAAATGTGACTCTTTCGCTTCTGCAAATGTCTTTGCAGCTGCCTGCACATTCAAATTAAAGCCCATTGCAGCTGTCATGGAAACAGTTTTATGGGATTCCCTGGAAGGACAAATTCCAGTCCGATTGCTGCCTGGAAGTCTCTCCCTCCACTACCCCAAAGTCCGTTACTTTGCAGTTGCTTGCTTCCTGTACAGCCTGCTTCCTCGTGCTGGATGAAGGGGAAAATTGCCATTTTGCTGTTCCTTGCTCACTTAAATGTGAGTTGCACAAGCCTTTTTTTAATTTCATCTCCTCTCAGGAAACGTTTTAAAATATCTAGCTCCTTTTTTCCCTTGGCATCCGTCCATGAAAGTATATTTAGCTCTTTGTAATTCATTGCCCATGCAGACTGTGAGATATTTTTTTCTTGCAGCATCTCATTTCACTGAGGGCAAATCTGCTTTCAGATCTCTGATATATTAATGTGATCAAAATTAGGCCTGTCAAGTACCTCAAATAACCCAGATGTCAGTGGGAGTTACCTACCATGCCATTGGGCGTGTGACAAAGTGACTTGAACCCTTATGACACATCCAGCGTCTTTTCCAAGATTTTTGCCAGTTCATGGAGAACTTGGGTTTTCATGGGCACCATTGACATTGGAGTCCTGTTTCTGGGAGTCCCTTCTCTGTTCCCTCGCAGTATCCACTCAGATGTGAAACACAGCCTCTTTCTTGATTTCCATCAAACGTGCCATAAACCCTTGGAAAATGTAGTAGACTTTATTCAAAATTTGGGAATCATCGAGATATGGAGGAGGACTTTGCGTTCGTATAGTGCCAACGGTTTCGAGTTCAACATTAGCTATCCCTATTCTAAAAATATGCATCAGCCGCCCATCTCTGGAGTGTTCCCACAGACACTTTCATCCCGCGTAGTCTCTACCCTCACGCTGCCATCATGGCTGCTTTCTGTCTTCCTCCTCCCACGTCTCTTCACAGCCTCAATCCAGAACTGCACTGAGAGCTCCAAATTCCTCACCTTCTGTTATGCAGATTTATTTGGCTCCCGTTAGCCTGGATTCTCAAGCGTGCATATCCAAAACCTGCAAAAATACTCAGAAGTATAAAATGTGTTTCCATTAGGCAGGCACCATCTTCCCGGGAGGGAATCTGTAGTTCTAAAGAATTGTTTCCTTGGCGGTCACACTCGCATCAAGTCTTTGTCATGACCCGTCTTCTTCATTCAGCAAATATTTCCTTAATGCCTACTATGTAGCAAGCTTCCCGTAAGCACTCGCTTCTGGGAGAAAGTTGCAGCTGTGACACGAGGCCGTGGAATATAGTGGAGGAAAGCCTTGGAACAGAGGAACCTGATTCTGGTTCTGATTCATTCATCCCTCCACTTATTCATTCCAAAAATGTTTGTTGCAGCGTAACTCTGGGTCAGCAGTATATTAAGTACAGGGGACACTGAAATTATCTAGACTCCAGCTCCCTAACTTAAGGCAGTGGGGGAGACCAGCCTTGTGGATAGTGAGTCGTAGCATAGTCTTGTAAGTGTGAAAGCATAAAAGAGGTTCTACCACTTAATACCCGTGTGACTTTGGGCAAGTCTCTAGGCCTCCATTTCTCCATCTTGAACTGAGGATACTAAGAGTACGTGTTTCCAGTGTTGGTCATGACGATTAAATGAGGTGAAGCACACATAAATGGAGGCCCAACAAGGCAAAGTGACTCGCTCGGGTCACTTGCTTACTAGGTGTCAGGTATAAACAAAACGTAGTGAGAGCAGAGGGAAGGGCGTGCAATGAAGGACAGCATTGCTCTAGAGACAGCATCTCAAAATGAGATTCGGCTGATAAATAGGAGTCTGGTGGCAGATGAACCAGAGAATGATGGCCCAGTAGGTTTTTGTGCTAAGAATGTGAAATGTAAGGGAGAGAATGCAGGTAGTCCACCGTCTTTAACAAAAAAGCCCCCAACTTGCAGTGGCTTTTTTCACACAACTTGCTCCCTCATTTTCAAGTCCAGATGTGACTCCGCTATATTACACGGCCTCGTGTCACAGCGGCAAGTTTATCCCAGAAGCAAGTGTGGGAAGCTTTAAGGCCGCGGGAGTGGCACACATCACTTCTAACCGTATTTTACTAACCGGAACGTACTCATGTGACCCCATGTAACTCCCAGAGAGGCTGAGAAATGTACTTAGCCTCCCAGAAGGAAACATACGGAGCGTTTGATGAGCACCTAATACTGTCTTTGCCACGCTTACTCTTTTCTGTGTTAACCTTTCCAAGCTTCGGTTTCATCAGGTGTAGAATGAGGAGAGGCAAAGCCATCCCGGCGTTGTGAGGGTTGAAACATTGTCTGTGAAGGTCCTTTGGAAACACCTGTCACATGTTCGATGATGATTGTTACCTAAGGGAAGCTGGACAGAACAAAATGGATCGTGTCTCCAACAGTATTTCTGAAGCAATTCCAAGGTGCACTTTATATGACTTGGCCCATCGAACAGTGCCTGGAAGATGAAAGAGTAGCATCGAAATACTGTCAGAATCTAAGCCACTGAAGCCCACGTGTATGTTGGATGGTGGAGAGGAATGACAGGTAGCGTTCGTGGCCAGTCCTTCCTAGTCGGGACCATTTTCTGCCAGCTTTTGGCAGGAGAGAAGAGCATTTGAGAGCGGGCTTCCCGGGGAAAGCCAAAAGACAGTGTCAGTGGCGAGGGGTGACGAGGGAGGCCTATCTATGGTTCCCACCGCAACAAATATACCAACTAAGCAAAAACAGCAAAACGTCGAGAGGTCTACACGTTATCCTGCCTGTCTTGCACTCAGATTTTGAGCCCTGAGCATTCCCTGTACAGAAATTCTGGAACATCCCCGTGAGGGGCACTGATCGAAGGGAGATGCGTGCGATCCGAGTCTGAACTGAGGAGCCTGGCTTACAGACGAAGTGAAGTCAAATGTGTATTTGTCTTCTTTCTTGTCAGAGCCCGTGTTTTGTTTTGACCGAAGGAGAATTCTACTAAAATTAAAGGTTTCTCACATCGAATCCATTGACAGAAATCAGAGTGACAGAGGGAATCTGTTCAGCGGGGGATTCACCGTAACTGTGGTGAATACTTAACTTTCTCGGTCAAAACGGACGGCTCGGTTTCATTTTTTTGTTAACACTCAACGTGTCGTCTTCTTAGTCGGAAACTCTTGCGGCCCCGGATGAATTAAATCGAGATTGAGTGCACAGTTTCTTTGCAAACAATAAAATTGTTATTTTAGAAGTTATTAAACTTTTGAAGTCAATATGCTCTTGTCAGGATTATTTACCATCGATCAGGAAATAACCTAATGAACCATGCTCAACGACACTCGATTTTTGGCTCAAACGAGAGCACTTGATGGCAGCCCCAGCTATGCGAATTTATGGTAAATGCTTCCTTTCATATGTGCTGTTAAAATTTTTTTTTTAACGTTTATTTATTTTTGAGACAGAGAGAGACAGAGCATGAACGGGGGGAGGGGCAGAGACAGAGGGAGACACAGAATCGGAAACAGGCTCCAGGCTCTGAGCCATCAGCCCAGAGCCTGACGCGGGGCTCGAACTCCCGGACCGCGAGATCGTGACCTGGCTGAAGTCGGACGCTTAACCGACTGCGCCACCCAGGCGCCCCCATATGTGCTGTTAATAAAGAAAATTATGAATCTGAACCCACTCCGTTTGAGCTCTGAACACTTTGGCTTTGTGAGTTTGCAAACAGCTTCAGGTTGAAGTTGTGATAAGATTCCGTCTGTGCCCCTTGGGATATTACAAATGCCTCTGGTGGAGCATGACACAGTTAGGCCAAGGGTGCAAAGGCACACAAATGTGGATCATACCGGCCAGAAGCTCCTAGTTCTCCAGTTAAACCTTGGTCTGGATCGTCCCCCTTTTCCTTACATGTTATGTCCGAAGTAAGCTCCCCGGGCATCTGAAAGGAACTGGGGTGCTTCATGTTTTTTCCCTTTGAAGCTCTGAATTGTTTCCACTTGTGTGCTTTCTAAGCCTTCTCAGATTGTATTTTTCCCATTTATCGCAGAATAGGTAGCAATAGTAATAGTAACCCGTTTCTCTGCTCTGTGAAGTGAACGATGCAAATTGGGGGAGGAAGCCACTGTCTTTTCAGGGCCTGCTAAGTTGCAGGATATATAGAAATGATGGATTGCGGTGTAGGGCATGTGCTAGAACAATCCACTCCCCCAAAGGTAGAGAAAGGTTAGAGGAGTGAAGGTACGTTGTTTGTGAGTGGCCCTTCAGCATATATGGCACCTTACCTTACTACCAGGTGGTACTTTTGTGTTATTTTTCTTAAAGAGAGCCTCTCCAAATATGTTCGTTTTGAGTCCCACGAAACCTGAATCCCTCCCTGGTGATCAGCCCCATTTGACAAACGAGAAAGACGGAAAGGTTATGAATTCCAGAGCAGTAGAATATACTGCGAAGAAAATGGAAACAGCACAGTGATGCAGAACTTCTTGGATTATTTGGTTCAGAGTAAAATTTAATCTGGAACCGTATCGTGTTGCAGCTGTTTGCCATTGGGACAGTGTAATCTGTTTATTTGGAAAATATATTTGGAAAAATTAAGGGTTTGCTTAGCTGTCAAAATTATTTAAACAATGTGATATGTGCAGAAGAACTATAAAAATCTTAACATGTCCTGTGGCTTTTTAGGAAATGTGTTTCATTCTTTTACTATACTTAGGAAATGCAGACACAAAATTTTCCTGGGTGCCTTGGGAATTTCATTGTTATATTTACATACGTATGAATATTTTTTAAAGAAAATAAGGTCAATTTCAACTTAAGCAAACCACTGAACCCAAAACACTTCTGTGAGAATTTTGAAGAATTAATTTTCTCTAGACCATTTTCATGCCACGTTTGATTTCCTAGCTTAGACTTTTGAAGACATTTCGGAAAGTACTTTTTTTAACAAAAAGCAAAATTCACCATGTCTGTATTAAAAGCTACAGTGAAGAGTAGAAGTATGGTTGAAAAAGTACAAATAAGAGACTTCGGAGTTAATTACTAAATGCCACTCCATGGAATATAGACAGGGATTCATCGCGCTTGTGAGTATTGGCTTGCCGTTCCATTGAACAGAATTTACTTCTTTCATTTTTTTCTGCCATAATATTGCTTAAAGAAGAAATCTAGAGGGGCCCCTGGGAGGCTCAGTCGGTTGACTGTCCGACTTTGGCTCAGGTCACGATCTCACGGTTCATGGGTTCGGGCCCCATGTCGGGCTCTGTGCTGACAGCTCAGAGTCTGGAGCCCGTTTCAGATTCTGTGTCTCCCTCTCTCTCTGCCCCTCCCCACCCATTCATTCTCTCTCTCTCTCTCTCTCTCTCTCTCTCTCAAGAATAAACATTAAAAATTTTTTTAAAAAAGAGAAAGCTGTTGATGTTAGTAATGAAAAAACAAAACATAGATGGCTTCTTGTCACAAAATTTCTAAAATGGTGGTGTAGCTAAGTGTGCCTTATACAAGGACACAGAAAGTCCGTAGTTGAGATCAGATCTGGAACCCTCCATATCCTTGGACAAGTCATGTTGCCTTTTCAACTTTTCATTTTTTCATCTATAAACGTTAGTATATATTACTCCTATCCTGCGTATCTCCAAAGCTTTTGTTCATATCAAATGAATAATGGAAATGAATGACACATGCAAATGTGAATTAATAATGATGTGGCTCAAGATGATTCAAGAATATTTTTCCAGTTTTATTGAGAAACAATTGACATGCATCACTGTCTAAGGCGTTCACGATGGTTTGATTTACGGATATTATGAAATGATTACAATAGGCTAACATCCATCTTTTCATATAGATGCAATGAAAAAGGAAACAAAAGGAAGAGACATTTCTCTTTGTGATGAGAATTCTTTGGATTTACTCTTTTAACAATTTTTCTATATATCATGCTGCAGTGTTAGCTATAGTCTTCATGTTGTATGTTACATTCCTAGAACTTCTTTATCTTCTAACTGGAAGTTTGTATACTTTGGCCACCTTCCTCCAATTCCTTTGCCTGTGTTAGCTACAAGTCTGATTTCTTTTTCTATGTTTTTTTAAGATTCCGTGTATAGGTGAGATCATCTAGTATTTGTCTGACTTATCTCACTTATCATAATGCCTTCAAGTTCTACCTATGTCGTCAAAAATGGTAGGATTTCCTCATTTTTTATGGCTGAATAATATTTCATTGTGTGTATGTATCTACATGCGTGCATATGTGTGTGTATCACAACAACTTTATCCATTTATCCACTGGTGGATACTTAGATTGTTTTTATTCAAGAATATTTCGTTATCATGCACATTTGCACATTTCAGCTATGCTCTCTAACTGAAAATGTTATCCAGCAATTTTGTTATATTTACCCATTTTGTATAGATACTTGGTCCTACCAAAGTGGGTCATCGTCAGAGGAGTTTTATAACCAGTGAAGTTGAGTATATTAATTGCAAAAGAAGTAGTTTTATTAAAAATGCTTTGAGGTTGGATTGGGAGCTCCCCCTTTGTTCATATACATGAACAAAGATTCGTGTATATGTAATACATATTAATACATACATAAATACAAACATACGTATATATATGCATATATATAATGTAATATTATATATAAAATAATAATATATATAATATTTTATATATAGGTGTATGTGTGTGTGTTACCTACACACCACTAAATACTCGGAGAAATCCTAGTAATAAGAGTAGTTTAGTAAATGTTCAATTTTCATTTTAAACAGGAAACTTGTTCATGTGACATGGTACTTAGACCCTGTTATTTTTGCCAAAATGGCCTAGGCCCTGATATATTTCACCCAAAGGAGCTTTTCTCACATCCTTTACATATCTCCCGTTTCGGCCATATCCAACCATCTCCGAACAATCTCTCTAAATGTTGGCATTTGTTCTGTGAAGATCTGCACTGTTTTCTGGTTACAGGGATGTGCGTAACTATTTTATTATGGAAATGAATATAGGGCACAGAAATCCTGGTACTTCTATTTAGCAAAAGCAGGGAAAGAAGCCTTTTTAGGTTTTGTCAGTAACCACAGTGCCTATAAATAACATGAGGAAGAAGGGAAGGACGGGAGAGGGAGGGAGGGAGGGAGGGAGGGATGAAGGAAGGAAGGGAGGGAGGGAGGAAGGAAAGGGAAAACTACAGAGATATGGAGAGACATCCCATGACATGATAGAAATTTAAGCAGTGCTCCCTCTCTCAACCTTGTATATTAGTCCAAAGAGTTATCAGTGTGGATTCAGAGAACTTCTTGTCTAGAAATTAATCTCGGTTAATTGCTAAATCCAGCCAAGAAGAGAGTGGGTTAATAATTTATAATCCATCATCAAGACAAGCCTTTACTACTTATAAATTATTTAAAGCTATTGACTTGTTTGCCTGTTTATTTAATCAATTCAATTCTTATAAAGTCTGCTTAAAACTTACTCAGCCAATTGATACTTAATCATTTGCTATCTTTAGTTTGAGTTGAAGGAAGAGATTGTTAGTGAGACATTTTCATTCATTCAACAAATATCTTTTAAGTGTCTTTATTTTGAGAGAGAGAGAAAGAGAGAGTGCGCGCAGGGGAGGGGCAGAGAGAGAGGAAGAGAGAGAGCCAAGCAGGCGCTGCACTGTCAGTGCAGAGCCTGACATGGGGCTTGGGCTCACGAACCATGAGATCATGACCTGAGCCAAAACCAAGTGTCGAAGGCTTAACCAACTGAGCCACCCAGGAGCTCCTCATTCAACAAATATTTTTGAGCATGTATACTTATGGTTGCTAAGCATATAGGAGAGGAACAAAATGGAAAAACTATCCCTGTCCTAATGGAAGGTGTTTACTAGTAGGAAAGGTAGACCAAATGGAAAAATAAAATGTTTAAAATGTCATACGAAGAGGGGTACGTGAGTATCTCAGTCAGCTAAGCGTCTGACTTCGGCTCAGGTCATGATCTCGCGGTTTGTGAGTTCGGGCCCCGCATTGGGCTCTGTGCTGACAGCTTGGAGCCTGAAGCCCGCTTCGAATTCTGTGTCTCCCTCTCTCTGCCATTCCCTTGCTCATACTCTGTTTCTCTCTGTCTCTCAAAAATAAATAAATGTTAAGAATAAAATTTAAAAATCAAAAAAAAATGTCGTATGAAGATAAATGTTATAGGCACAAATAAAGCAAAAGAGACAGGGAATCTGGGGCATGGGGCTGATCCTATTTCAAGTAGGATGGACAGAGAAAGATTCTTTGATATGATATTTGAGCAGACACTTGAGGGAAGTGAGGCATTGACACATGCAAATGTCTGAGGTTAGAATGTTCCAGGTGGAGGGAACAGCAAAAGAACTAAGGCCTCACTCAAGGGGACGGTGCTTGGAAGGGAAGAAAGGAGGCCAGTCTGGCTGGAGCTCAGTGAGTGAGGGGGAGGAGATAGGACACAAAGTTGGGGAGGTAGCCAGGAACCAGTCATATAGGCCACTGGAAGGACTTTGTCTCTTACTGCGTGACATGGGAAACCATCAGAGGGTATGCAGCCAAGGAGTGACGGGATCTCACTTTTTAATGCAATGATTGCGAGGGCTTCATTCAAGAGAGGCTAAAGGGAGACAAGGTTTGACGTAGGGAGACGAGTGAAGGGGCTCTAGCAAGACATGATGCCTCGGACCAGTATGATGGCTGCAGACGTAATGAAAAAATGTGTGTCCAATAACTCGGAGGTTTTTGCCCTAGAGAAATGGAAACAGTACTTGCCACTTACTGAGATATGTCAGATTTCAAGAGGAGCAATTTTTTGGCATGTTCGGGGAGGGTGAGGATGGAAACTAGAAATTGGTGGCAGTCATGTGAACTTTCCGATGTCTGAAATTTTACGCGCAGTCTCTATTAACCTTACTATAAAGCCTGTGATACCGAACATTAACTTTCTATTAACCTTAGGAGGCCTCAAAACATTAATTCTTCATAATAATATTAAGTGTTTACGCCGAAGTATTTTGGGACCAAATCTCTTCGTTTTTATTTTACTGCTTTGCACATAGAACTTCAAAGAATACACTTCCTTTAACCTTGGCAGTAATCGTAGGGACTCTCTTAATTTTGAAATGGTATAAAACGCTCAAGCTTCACACGAGTGTTTGTGATATTCTTTTTTGGTACTATATTTACCTTTGCAGTTTTCATTTCCTTAGTTATCTCAGGATAGAGACATCACAATCGCCCCCTGATAGTCACAGGCATTTACCACCAGTGTCCTAGCCCTGGGCGCCAGATGTAAGCTCTGAAACCTTGGACCTGCTTTCCGGGGAGACCCACTGATGGTGAATTTTCCTACAGGAATTATATCAAAAGTTCTGGGCTGCCAAAAATGGTCTAATAAACTTATAGAACAGGCTACCTCCTTGACTGTCATATTAATTCCATACATACTTAAATCCCCAAGTTGCAAAAACACGAGTGATAGAGACTAACGTAATGAAACTAGCCCTTGCTAAGCAAACAAATGGGAAAGCAGAGCCTAATTCATTGTCTCTCCAAGAGGGTGATCGGAATGCTTATCACGTCTTATGTTTGCGCTGCAGCTTTCTTATCTCCAGGTGATTTTCCATTCCTGCTGTCATTCTACCGCAGTCTGTCTCAGTGAACTAAATTCAGAAGGTTGTCACCAACAGTTAACCCTTTTTGAAATAGCAAGGCAAAGGGGAAGAATAGCAGCAAAGGAACATAGTTGGTATGTCCGTGCGCACACAAGACCCTGCGTTGGAATCCGTGCCGTTACAGGTGGTGGTAACCATCCCCAGTGTTCAGAGCTATCAGTGACTCATAGTTATTAGGTTAATGAACAGAAATGCCAAAATAAACAAGCAGTGTGGTGGAGTGGCTCATATTTCTAGCTCTGAAATCCAGTACTCGTCACTTACCTTTCTCTGTGACCTTGGGTAAATTACTTAATCTCTCGGAGTCTCGGTTTCTTCCCCTGTAAAATGGGGATATCACAGGATAGCTCGTAGGACTACTGTTTGAATCATGTGAGGTAATGCATGTGCCTCCTTTTATATGTAACTTGTTTCGGAGTTAGATTTCTGTAGGGGTAGATCTGATTATCTGGGTGCGAGGAGGACCATGGTTGGCTGCTCTTGCCGGTAAGTCGGGAACACAGCAGAAGCTGTAGCCAAATACGCAATAATGTGGTAAAGACTCAATATAGAGCTTGTAATAGCCTTTGTATTATACATAACTCAGGAATCCTTCAGCAGAAGAAGGGGTTATGCTCATAAAAATGAGCAAACGGGCGCCTGGGTGGCTCAATCGGTTGGCGTCCGACTTCAGCTCAGGTCATGATTTCGTAGTTCGTGAGTTCGAGCCCCGCGTCGGGCTCTGTGCTGACAGCTCGGGGCCTGGAGCCTGCTTCGGATTCTGTGTCTCCCTCTCCCTCTGTTCCTCCCCCACTCGCTCTCTGTCTCTCTCTCTCCAAAATAAATAAAGATTCAAAAAATTTAAAAAAAGAAAAATGAGAAAACAAATACAAGGAAACCAGTTTTCTAGGGGAAAAATGAAAAGATACACTTTATATTGTGTCTGTTTTGTCTGCAGTGCATGTGGCGGTCAAACAACGTGGGCATGGCCACATATCAACGTAACGTAAACATTAGAATAAGAATTATGTGTAGAAATTATCAAACCTCTTATATTTCAGGTACTCTGCTATACAGATAATGTAATCTACATTATAATTTTTGAAAAGTGTGAAATTGAAGATCAAAGAATATAAGTACCTTGTCCCAAATACACAATATTAAATGGCCATGTGACTTATGTATTGTCATGCTATATTAGGCACTTACTGAACAGACAGGTGATCTCTACTTTTTGCCGCAATGCATTCTTGTAAACTGCAAGGCAAAGCAAATCACTGTAAAGTGAATTATATTTTCCCAAAGGAACAATGCTATTATTGAAGGTTGTACTCTTAACCAATAATTTGACATTGACTACATCATATACATGATCTACAATATCTCATAAAAGCAAAGATACCATGACCATTAAATGTGCTAAGTCTAATAGATATTAATTATATATGTGGCGAGCAATAATGTTGCTTCTCTTTTTCGAATTTAGAAAGGGTTTTGGAGAATATTTTGGATGGCTTTTTCTCATAAAGGACTGTCTTGGGGGAAAAACTACGTTAAACCCCTTTTCTCTCATGATAAATGTCCCTTTGTCTACAGAGTCATTTGGAATTATTCCATTTACTTATTCTCTTTTCAAATTGCTTTTATAGCATCAAGTATTGAGGGAAAAATGAAAGAAAAAGCTTTGAAGTAATTCAGTTCTGGTCTCCTCTCTTACCCATTACCTATATGATCTAAGCAGCAATGCTGTTTCTCTGTGCCTCAGTTTCCCTTCCTGTTTGAACACGCTGGATTAGGTGAATTTGGAAGGCCCTGCAGGACTATACCTTTCTAGAAGCTGATATAGGGTACTTAATCCTTGGATTCTATTTTAAGTTGTTGGAGAGAAGTTTTTGGAATCTGGTCTGTTGCCAGTTGACCGTTTGCCTGCTCTTGCCCCAGGACCCAGTCACAAAGTGAATCCCTCACAGGCTGTATCCTTTGCTTTGGTAATAGCAATGGTTACAGGCACATCCTATAATATGTTACTGTGAAATCACAGGGAATCTAGAAGATTTGAATTGAAATCCTATTTCTCCATTTCCTGAGTGACATCCAGCATAGTCATATAATCTCTCTGAACCTAAATTTTTTTCATTAATATATCAAAAGGAATGGTTCTTTTATTGCAGGGTTATATTAAAGATGAAGTGAGATTAAGTGAAAAAAGTTCTATAGGTGGCTATATTCTTCTTATAGTCAGGCTAGTGTAAGGATTTCAAAATCAGGGCATTTTGACAACTTGTTGGTTGTCAGCTGTCAACTGATTTTTTAAAAAAAATTTTGTTTGAACAAATAATTTCAAGTTTTTGACTGAAAATTGTAACAACATAACACAAACAGGACAATTACAAATGTTCACTCAACAATCTTGTAAATAGCTTTATTTTTAAAAAATAACGGACAAATGCTATGATGTTAGGAAAGTTAAATGTGTTTCATCTAAGGAAATGATTTTTTTCTTTTTTTTCAACGTTTATTTATTTTTGGGACAGAGAGAGACAGAGCATGAACGGGGGAGGGGCAGAGAGAGAGGGAGACACAGAATCGGAAACAGGCTCCAGGCTCTGAGCCGTCAGCCCAGAGCCTGAAGGAAATGATTTTTTTCAATAAAAATTGTACATTGGGTGCATGGGTGGCTCAGTTGGTTAAGTATCTGACTTTTGATTTCGGCTCAGGTCATGGTCTCACAGTTCATGAGTTCAAGCCCTGCATCGGGCTCTGCACTGATAATGTGGAGCCTGCTGGGGATTCTCTCTCTCCCTCTATCTCTGCCCTTCCCACGCTTGTACTCTCTCTCTCTCTCTCTCTCTCTCTCTCTTTCTCTAACTCACGAAATAAACGTTCAAAACAATTGTATATATTTAAGGCTTACAACATGATGATTTGATACACAAATACCTAGTAAAATGATTACTACAGTCACTGCTCATCAACATATCTCCTTACATAGTTACCATCTTTGTGTGTAGTCGAATACTTGAAGTCTACTCTCAGCAAATTTCCAGTGTTCAATGCAGTATTATTAAGTATCACCACCATGCTGCACATTGGACCTGGAGACTTATTCATCCTACTGAACTGCAACTTTGTACCCTTTAACCAACATCTCCCCATGTTCCCACCTCCCTGTCCCTAATAACTAATGTCCTATTGTCTCTTTAAATGACAAAAACACAATGTACCGGAACTCATGGGATGGGGTAAAAGCAGTACCAGGAGAGAAGTTTCTAGCCATACATGCTTACTTTTCAAAAGAAGAAAAGTGTCAAATGAATAAGCTAACCTCAAGGGAATAGAAAAGAAGAACAAACTACACTCAAAGTTACAGAAGTGAAATAAATTATAAACATCAGAGTAGAAATTAATCAAATTGAGGATAAAGAGCAATAGAAAAAGTCAACAAAACTAGGAGTTGTTTAAAAAAGATTCAACAAACCCTTAGCAAAACTAAGAAAAGCAGAGAGATAAAGCTGGAGTAAATAAAATTAGAAATGAAAGGAGACATTACAACGGATGTCTTAGAAATAAAAAAGGATCATAAGAGACTATTATGAACAGCACAATGCAAACAAATTGGATAACTAGGAGAAGTGGATAAATTCCTAGAAGCATACAATTTACCAAGAGTGAATCAAAAAGAAACAGAAAGCCTAAACAAACTAGTAATAAATGAATTTATGAAGTAGTAATCAAAAACCTCCCAATAAAGAAAAGCTCAGGGCCAAATGGCTTCACAGCTGAATTCTCCCGAAAAGTTAATAATTAATACCAACCCTACCCAAACTTTCCCAAAATATGGAAATAGAGGGAACACTCCCAAACTCATTCCTACTCATTCCTACTAAAGCCAGAAAAGACACCACAAGAAAAGAAAACTACAGGCCGGTGTTCCTGATGAATATAGATGTAAAAATCTTCAAATAAGTACTAGCAAACTGAACTTAAGAACACTTCAAAAAGATTATACACCATGACCAATTGGTATTTATCCCTGGGGTACAAAGTTGGTTTGACCTATGTAAATCAATGCGATACACTACATTAACAGAATGAAAAACAAAAACCAAAATATCATCTCAATAGATGCAGAAAATGCATATCACAAAGCTCAACATCCATTCATGATACAAACTCTCAACAGATTAGCTATAGAAGGAAGTGCCCTCGATACATACAACAAAGGGCGTTTGTGAAAAGCTTACAGCTACCATTACAATCAATGGGGAAAACTTGACAGTTTCCTCCAAAATCCAGTACAAGGTCAGGCTGTTCAATCTTACCACTTCTCTTGTACATAGTACTAGAATTACTAACAGCAATTAGACAAGAAAAATAAATAAAAAACTTCCAAATCAGAAATTAAGATGTAAAATTGTCTCTGCTGACAGATAACATAATCCCTTATGTGGAAAACCCTAAAGAGTCCACCAAAAAAAAACAAAAAAAAAAAAACAAAAAAAAAAAAACAAAAAAAAACAAAACAAAACCCTTTTAGAACTAATAAAGTTACAGGGCACAGAATTGCGATACAAAAAAATCCATTGCATTTCTTTTTACCAGCAACAATCTATCTGAAAACAAAATCAAGAAAATCCCTTCTAGGATGACATCTGTGAAAGTGAAATACTTGGGAATAAATTAAACCAAAAAAGTGAAAGATCTGGGAGCGCCTGAGTGGCTCAGTCAGTTAAGCGTGTGACTTCAGCTCAGGTCCTGATCTTACGGTTCATGAGTTGAAGCCCCACGTCGGGCTCTATGCTTCCATCTCAGAGCCTGGAGCTTCCTTTCAATTATGTCTCCTTCTCTCTCTGCCCCTCCCTGCTCGCTCGCTCACTCTCTCTCTCAAAAATAAATAAACATTAAAAAAAAATTTAAAAGACCTGGACACTGCACACTAGAAAATATTGATGAAAAAATTGAAGAAGATGCAAATAACTGGAAAGATACCATGTGTTCATGAAATGGAAGAGTTAATATTGTGTTTTGTCTGTTTTTTATCTTTTATTTTATTTTAATCCACGTTAGTTAACATTATAGTGTAAAAATGGTTTCAGGAGTAGAATTAATGATTCACCACTTACATAGAACACCCAAAACTCATCCCAACAGATGCCCTCCTTAATGCCCATCAACCATTTAGCCCATCCCTCCACCCAGCACCTCTCCAGCAGCCCTCAGTTTGTTCTCTGTGTTTAAGAATCTCCTATGGTTTGCCTCCCTCTCTGTTTTTATCTTATTTTTCCTTCCCTTCCCCTATGTTCATCTGTTTTGTTTCTTAAATTCCACATATGAATGAAATCACATGATATTTGTGTTTCTCTTATTTTGCTTAGCATAATACATTCTAGTTCCATCCATGTTGTTGCAAATGGAAGATTTCATTCTTTTTGATCACCAAGTAATGTTCCATTGTGTGTGTATATACATGTACACACATATATGTGTACATATATATATATATACACACACACATATGTATACACACATATTTGTATATATATACACGTGTGTGTGTGTGTGTATATATATATACATATATATATACATATATATATCACATATATATATCACATATATATATATATATATATATATATACATATATATATATATCACATCTTCTTTATCCATTCATCAGTCGATGGACTTTTGGGTTGTTTCCATACTTTGGCTATTGTTGATAGTGCTGCTATAAACATTGGGGTGCGTGTGCCTCTTTGAATCAGCATTTTTGTATCCTTTGGATAAATGCCTAGTAGTGCAATTGCTGGGTCGTAGGGTAGTTCTATTTTTAATTTTTTGAGTAAACTCCATACTGTTTTCCAGAGTGGCTGCACCAGTCTGCATTCCCACCAGCAGTGCAAAAGTGTTCCTCTTTCTCCACATCCTCGCCAATACCTGTCGTTTCCTGAGTTGGTCATTTCAGCCATTCTGACAGGTGTGATGTGATATCTCATTGTGGTTTTGGTTTGTATTTCCCTGATGATGAATGATGTTGAGCATCTTTCATGTGTGGAAGACTTAATATTGTTAAAATATTGTAATTTTGCGAAACAATCTACAGATTTGATTCAATTCCTATCAAAATTTCAATGCCATTTTTAACATATAGAAAAAACAATTATAAAATTCCTATGGAATCAGAAAAGACCCCAAATAGACAAATCTTGAGAAAGAAGAACAGAGTTGGAGGCATCACACTTCCTGATTTCAAATTATATATTATAAGCCCCACCTGTACAATCAACTAATTTTTTCAAAGGTGCCAAGAGTACATAATGGGGAAAGGATAATCTCTTCAAATAAATGGTGTTGGCAAAACTGAATATTCACATAATGTAATAATGAAATTGGATCCCTATTAAATATCCCACTCACAAAAAAAAAAAAACACTCAAAATGGATTGGAGACTTAAATAGAGGACATGACACTGTGAAACTCCTAGAAGAAAACACAGGGAAAAATCTTTTTGACATTGGTCTTGGCAATGATTTTTTTGGATATGACGCCAAAACCAAAAATAAACATCAAACTAAAAACTTCTGTACAACAAAGGAAACAGTCATCAAAATGAAAAGGCAGCCTACAGAATGGGAGACAATATTTGCAAACCATATATCTGAAAAGATTAATATCCAAAATATTTTAGGAACTGACACAACACAATAGCTACATGTGTGCATGTGTGTGTATGCATATGTACACATATATGTATATACAGTTTTATATATTTTATATAATGGGCAAGTATATATATATTTGTATATTTTATATAATGGGCAAAAGACCTGAATATACACTCTTTCAAAGAAGATATACAAATGGCCAACAGTTATATCATGAGTAAGGTGCAAAACAACAATGAGATCCCCTCACATCTGTTAGGATGAATATTATCAAAATAATAAACTAACAACTGTTGATGAGGATGTGGAGGAAAAGCAACACTTGTCCCGTTGGTGGGAATGTAAATAGTATGGAGATTTGCCAAAAAACTAAAACTAGAACTACCATATGATCCAGCCATCCCTCTTCTACATACTTCAAAGAGATATCCGCAACTCCGCGTTTGTTGTAGCACGACTCACAATAGCCAAGATATAGAAAGGACCTAAGTGTCTATCAACAGATGATCAGATAAAATGTCACACACACACACACACACACACACACACACTAGAACAAAAAGGAGATTCTACCATTTGCAGCAACATGGATGAACCTGGAGGACATAATGCTTCATGAAATAAGCCAGATGCAGAAAGAGAAAAGCTGTAAGATCTCACTTTATTGTGGAATCTTAAAAAGCCATTAGCTGACTTTGAAGTGGTCAACATAATAAAGCTTGATTAAGCTTTGTTACTATTTATCAGTGTCTGTTAAGTAACTCAAAATACGCGAGGAAACTATAAATCTGGAAAGGACCATAGAGGATGCCTAATGCAGTGAAGCCCTATCCTGAATGATCGTTCAAGCCCCTAAGGGAGTTTTAAAAAATGACAGCTTTCTGGGCCTAGAACCTGGATATTACGATGAACTTGATGCAGTATGGCTGTTAGGAGTGTGTCTGTTTAAAAATGTCCCTGAAATATTAATGAGCAACTAGTATTGAGAACTCTTCCACCAGTCAAATCCCTCATTTAAGTTGTGAGGAACACGTAGTGGAGAAAGATTGAGGTCACAAAGCAGAAACTTGATTCTCCTGATACTTAATCCTTTCTTCTTTTCGGGTGATGCCCTGGCTATTTGGACTGAGCTCAGGATTATGTTCTCATGCACACGATGTGGCCCATTTACCAGAGGCAGCATTCTGCAGTGTCCCATATGAGGAGAACCCAGATGGAAAGTCAGGAAAGTCGGGAACCGTTAGGAAGTCAGTGCGAGAGACAAGAGGGGTTGGCCTCGAGGCATGTTTGGATATTCTCTTGGGACTTTTACTGCGATCCCGTGTTACAGTCGTGGCAAAATGAGACAGGGACCACGTCATGGTCAAGGCGCTCTAAGGCCAGCTTCTGCTGCAATTCCTTTACAACCAAGGAAATAGTAGGTTTAGATGTATAGTTACTAAAATAAAAAGGTCACTAGCAGAAATTTGCTCTCATGATGAAACAGATCTACCTGAAAAGTGTAATATCCACATTAAGATAAAATATTTAGTTAGGATCATATTCAAATTCACCATTTGGGGCAAACCTCAGAAGTGTCTGTAGGCCAAAATTTCATGCATAGAGAAATCTTTTCCATTTTCAGTTCTGTTTTAAAATCTTTCTGTAGGGGCGCCTGGGTGGCACAGTCGGTTAAGCGTCCAACTTCAGCCAGGTCACGATCTCGCGGTCCGTGAGTTCTAGGGGCGCCTGGGTGGCACAGTCGGTTAAGCGTCCAACTTCAGCCACGTCACGATCTCGCGGTCCGTGAGTTCGAGCCCCGCGTCGGGCTCTGGGCTGATGGCTCAGAGCCTGGAGCATGTTTCCGATTCTGTGTCTCCCTCTCTGTCTGCCCCTCCCCCGTTCATGCTCTGTCTCTCTCTGTCCCAAAAATAAAAATAAACGTTGAAAAAAAAATTAAAAAAAAAAAATAAAATCTTTCTGTGATCATTGCTTCTTGTTTGTAACTTTACCAAAGCCCTCATGTACAATCAATTGTGCTATTTTATTAAATTTGAAATGTTTGATGGGGCGCCTGGGTGGCTCAGTTGGTTAAGCGTCTGACTTCGGCTCAGGTCATGATCTCACGGTTCGTGAGTTCAAGCCCCACGTTGGGCTCTGTGCTGATGGCTCAGAGCCTGGAGCCTGCTTCCGATTCTGTGTCTCCCTGTCTCTCTTCCCCTCCCTGGCTTGCTCTCTGTCTTTCTCTCTCCCAAAAATAAAATAAACGTTAAAAAATAAAAAAAAATTTTTTTTTGAAATGTTTGAAAGTTTAGGGACCGAGAATTGCACTACCTGGATTGTAATCCCAATTTTGCCATGAACCAACTCTGTGAACTTAGAAAAGTCCCTTTTCTCCAGACTTGTCCTAGGAAGAGATGACCTCAAAGGGCAGTTCAACTCTAAGAGTCAGTGAGTGCCAGAGATGCAGGTAGAAATAAAATTCAGATAGTGGGGTGCATCTTTGAGGGGTAGTTTCAAATAGGGACTGATCCTAATGCCTCTTGGGAATCAGGAATGGAATGAAAAGATAATGTATCCCTTCGCTTCTCTTTCTCTTTCTCTCCCTCACTCCACACGCTACACCAAATACCTTTCCCTCTCTATCCCTGCCCTCTGAATGTTATTTCTCTTAATTCAAGCTTTATCTCATGAATTCTAATAAGATTTCACTAGAGTTCATAGATTTCAAGCTAACAGTGTAGGAAGTTGTTAAGGCTTAAAATAAATTTCAGCAACAGATGATCACAAGTCCTCTATACTGGTAGGGAAGAAAACCTTAAACTTGAAACAATCTGGGAGTTGCACTCACTGTAATGATGTGTAATCACAGTTGAACATGACAACCTATTTTGTTTCCTTCTCACAAGATTTAGTTACAGCTTTACTGTTCACAATCTTACTGTTAATTCTTTGTCCAAAACTTTAAGAATATTATTCATGGGTAGCTGCTGGTGGGTGTGGGTGTGAGAGGAATGAGAAACATTGTGTTTCTTAAACTTAACATTTCTATGAAAATTTGAGAGCATTCATGGGGAAACAAAAACAAAATCAGGAACCCTGATAAGCCTTCTAGAGCAATGCTTTCTCTTTCGTGAGAGGCATTGTCAGACTTCATGCACAGCAGCTTTTCCAGCACAATTGAATGTATGTATAATTTTTGAACCCTTCATTTTACCATTGGAAATCCAGAGCACAAAAATCTAAAGGAAATGCTTATTCAAAAACTTCTGTATTTTATGCTATAATAGTCATGTATTTTGAAACATGTTTTAATGCAGTATTCTCAAGCCAGTGTTCAGGGAACAAATGTTCACCATGTTATACATTTGAAAACAAAAAAGAGATTTTCAGGAGTCGGGGGGAAGATGGAAGTTTTATAGAGAGATTGACTTGATTCTCTGGATTCCAAGTCCAAATATCACACAAAGGGCTCATCTTGGGTCAGTTACCCATCCCGGATTAATCCTTTATTGGCCATCGAGGGTAGGATTTTGTTTTTGTAAAATAGTTGCTCTGTTGGGGGCACCTGGATGGGTCAGTCGGTTAAGTGACTGGCTCTTGATTTCAGCTCAGGTCATGATCTCATCTTTGTGGGATCGAGCCCTGCGTCAGGCTCTGTGATGACCATGGAGCCTGCTTAGAATTCTTTCTCTCCCTCTCTCTCTCTGCCCCTTTACTGCTCATGCTCTTTCTCTCTCTCTCTCTCTCTCTCTGTCTCTCAAAAATAAATGAACATTAAAACAAGATTTAAAAAGGAAGAAAACAATTGCTCTTTCTGTATTCATGTCTTTAGGTAGGAAGTTTCTAGGAAATCTGGGTATAGCTTAGAATGTTTACATATATATACACGTTATATACATGCATATACATATATATTCATATAACTTATATAAATTCTGTAAAATAAGCATATATATACATATATAATATAACATATTCTGCATAAATATTACCAGTGATAAAAACCTTGCTACTTTTTAAAGTACCTAATTCCCTGAAGAACATAGTTAGATTTTTTGGTTTGAATTACCATAAAAATGAAGATTGGAAGATCAAAGCAGAGTAGGACGACGCTAGGCTTGCCTCATCCATGAATACAACTAGATAACTATCAAATCATCCTAACTACGCCAGAAATTGACCTGAAGATTAGCAGAACAAACACCACAACTGAACAGAGAGAAGAGGCCATATCGAAGAAGGTAGGAAGTGTGGAGACGTGGTTTAGGAGAGAGACCGGTCATGGCCACTGCAGTGGGAGGGAGCCACAGTTGCTGAGAAGGGTGAGAGACAGACCAGCACCCAGGAGCACATGGGGAAAGCAGACCCCACGGTAATTGGCTTGGAAAGTGAAAGGGCCTGGATTTTGTGAGTTCTTGCGCCCAGTGGGGCTTAAAGCCTGGAGTTCTAAGAGTTAGCAGGCTTG
Source organism: Lynx rufus (assembly GCF_022079265.1). NCBI lineage: Eukaryota > Metazoa > Chordata > Mammalia > Carnivora > Felidae > Lynx > Lynx rufus. Next base: position 34,892,182 of record NW_025814833.1, on the reverse strand, counting down.
GCCCAGGGGCTTCTCTTGGAGAGAAAGCTGGCAAACAGCCCGAGAACATACAGCATGGAAACAGTGATCTGAAGAGCACCTACAGCGCACAGTGGGGAGGCTTTTCGCTCATTTGGAGCACATCCCAGAGACACAGTGTGCATGAAGACCCCTCTGGGAATGAAGGAAGTGACAAGTGCCATTTGCCTCCCCCACCCCTCACCATAAACACAGAGCCACCTGTGGGAACCAGCACAGAGATTACACTTGCTACACTTGGACAACATAGACTCTAAAACAAAGACTGTAACAAGAGACACAGAAGGACACTATATAATAATAAAGGGGACAATCCAACAAGAAGACCTAACAATTGTAAATATGTATGCACCCAATATACAAGCACCCAAATACGTCAAACAGTTAACAAACATAAAGGAACTAATTGATAATACAAGAATAGTAGGGGACTTTAACACCCCACTACATCAAAGGGCAGATCATATAGACAGAAAATCCAGAAGGAAAACAGTGGCTTTAAATGACACACCAGACCAGATGGGCTTATTAGATATAGTCAGAACATTCCATCCTAAAACAGCAGAGTACATATTCTTTTCAAGTGCGCATGGAACATTCTCCAGAATAGATCCTATATTAGGCCACAAAACAGGCCTCACCGAATTTTAAAGGATTAAAGTCATTCCATGCATCTTTTCTCACCACAACACTATGAAACTATAAGTCCAGCACATGAAAAAATCTGGAAAGACCACAAATACATGGCGGTTAGATGACATGCTACTAAACAATGAATGAGTCAACCAGGAAATAAAAGAAGAGGTACAAAAGTACACAGAAACAAATGAAAGTGAAAACACAATGTTCTAAAACATTTGGGATACAGCAAAAACAGTTCTAAGAAGGAAGTTTATAGTAATACACACCTCGAGAACCAAGAAAAATCGGAACGACCTAACCTTATACCTAAAGGAGCTAGAAAGAGGACAACAAACAAAGCCTAAGACCAACAGAAGGAAGGGAATATTAAAGATTAGAGCAGAAATAAATGATACTGAAACTTACAAAACTGATCAAAGAAACCAGGAGCTGGTTCTTTGAAAAAAAAATCTCTAAAATTGATAAACCTCTAGCGAGACTCATCAAGAAGAAAAAACGATGAAGAACTCAAATAAATGAGAGTGGAGAAATAAGAAGCAACACCACAGAAACACAAGGAATTATATGAGCATATTACGAAAAAATAAGTGCCAAGAAATTGGACAATCTAGAAGAAATGGATAAATTCTTACCAACATATGAGCTACCAAAACTGAAACAGGAAGGAATAGAAAATTTGAACAGACCAATAACCAATAAAGAAATTGAATCAGTAATCAAAAAGCTCCCAGTGAACAAAAGTCCAGGGCCAGGTGGTCTCACCAATGAATTCAAACAAACATTTAAAGTTGCGTTAATATCTATTCTTCTGAAAGTATTCTAGAAAATAGAAAAGGAGGGTAAAACTTCCAGAGTCATTCTATGAGGCCAGAATTCCCCTGATACCAAAACCAGATAAAGACACTACAAAAAAGAGAACTACATGACACTATTTCTGACGAACATAGATACAAATATCCTCAACAAAATACTAGCAAACTGAATCCGATAACACATCAAAAAAAAGTCATCCACCACAAGCAAGTGATATTTATTCCTGGGTTGCAAGGGTGGTTCAATATTCACACATCAATCAACATGATACATCACATCAATAAGAGAAAGGATAAGAAGCATATGACCAATTCAGTAGATGCAGAAAAAAGCATTTGACAAAGTACAACATCCACTCGTGATGAAAACCCTCAACAAACTGGGTTTACAGGGTACATACCTCAACGTAATAAAGACCATATATGAAAACTCCACAGCTTTTAAGTTTATTTATTGATTCTGAGAGACAGCAAGTGTGAGTGGGGGAGAGGCAGAGAGAGAGAGGGAGAGAGAGGATCCCAAGCAGGCTCCACATTCAGCATGAAGCCTGATGTGGGACTCAATCCCATGACAGCAACATCATGACCTGAGCCGATATCAAGAATCGATCTCTTAATTCACTGAGTCACCCAGATGCCCAGCTAACATCATCCTTAATGGGGCAAAACTGAGATCTTTTCCCTAAAGGTCAGGAACAAGACAAGGATGTCTAATGTCACCACTTTTATTTAACATAGTACTGGAAATCCTAGCCACAGTAATCAGACAAGAAATAAAAGTCATCCAAATTGGTAAGGAAGAGGTAAAACTTCCACGATTTGCAGGTGACATGATGCTATATATAGAAATCCTTAAAGACTCCACCGAAAGACTGCTATAACTGATAAACGAATTCAGTAAACTCACAGGGTACAAAAATCAATGTACAGAAATCTGTTGCATTTCTATACACCAGTAATAAAGCAGCAGAAAGAGAAATTAAGAAAACAATGTGATTTACAAGCACCAGAAACAATAAGATACCTGGGGATAAACCTAACCAAAGAGGGGAAAGACCTGTACTCTGAAACAATAAAGCACTGATGAAAAAAATTGAAAATGACACCAATAAATGGACAAATTCCATGCTCATGTATCAGAAGAACAAATATTGTTAAAATGCTACACTACCCAAAGCAATCCACACATTTAATGCAATCCCTATCAATACCAACAACATTTGTCACAGAGCTGGAACAGACAACCCTAAAATTTGTATGGAATTGCAAAAGACCTCGAATATCCAAAGCAATCTTAAAAAACTAAAGCAAATATGGAGATATCACAATTCTGGACTTCAAGTTATATTAGAAATCTGTAGTAATCAAAGCAGTGTGGGACTAGCTCTGAAATAGCCACATAGATCAATGGAACAGAAGAGAAAACCCAGACATGAACCCACAACTCTAAAATAGCCACATAGATAAATGGAACAGAAGAGAAAACCCAGACATGAACCCACAACTGTATGGTCAATCCATCTTCAACAAAGCAAGAAAGAATATCCAGTGGGAAAAAGACAGTCTCTTCACCAAATGGTGTTGGGAAAACTGGACAGCAGCATGCAGAAGAATGAAACTGGACCACTTTCTTACACAAAATAAATAAATTCAAAATTTCTTAAAGATCTGAATGTGAAACCCGAAGCCATAAAAATTCTAGAAGAGAAGACAGGCAGTAATTTCTTTGACATCAGCCATAGCAACTTTTTTTGTATAGGTCTCCTGCGTCAAGGGAAACAAAAGCAAAAATAAACTATTGGGACTACATCAAAGTAAAAAGCTTCCGTGCAGCACATGAAACAGCAAAACTCATAGGCAGCCTATGGAATGGGAGAAGATATTTGCAAGTAACATATTTGATAGAGGATTAGTATTCAAAATATATAAGGAACTTATAAAACTCAATACCTGAAAATCAAATAGTCCAATTACAAAATGTGCAGAAGGCATGAGCAAACACTTCTCCAAAGAAGATTTACAGATGGCAACAGGCAAATGAAAGCATGCTCATCATCAGTTATCATCTGGGAAATGGAAATCAAAGCTACAATGAGATATCACCTCACCCATGTCAGCATGGGTAAAATCAACACCACAAGAAACAACAGGTGTTGGCAACGATGTAGCGTGAAAGGAACCCTCCTGCACTATTGGTGGGAATGCAAACTGGTGCGGCCACTGTGGAAAACAGGATGGAGGTTCCTCAAAACGTTAAAAATAAAACTACCCTACGATCCAGCAATTGCATCACTGGGTATTTCCCCAAAGAATAAAAACACCAATCCAAAGGGATGCATGAACAGCTATGTTTACGGCAGCATTATTTACAATAGCCTACGTATGGCATCAGCCCAAGTGTCCATCAGTTGATGAATAGATGAAGAGATGCGGCGGACGTGTATATACACAATGGAATACCATTCTGTCAAAAAAGAAGGAAATCTTGCCACTCACAACAACATGGATGGAGCTAGAGAGTATAATGCTCAACAAAATAAATGAGTCAGAGAAAGACAAATACCATATGATTTCGCTCCCGTGTGGAACGTAAGAAGGAAGACAAATGAGCAAAGGGATAAAAAGAGAGGGAAACACACCAGGAAGCAAAATCTTATTTAGAGAGAACAAGCTGACGGTTACCAGAGGGGAGGTGGGTGTGTGAGGCGGTGGGTTAAACAAGCCATCGGACTTAAGGAGTGCGCTTGTGATGAGTACCAGGTGACGCATGAAATTGTTGTCTCACCATATTGTACAAATGAAACTAATATGACACTGTATGTTAACTAACAGGACTTAAAAACTTAGAAAAATAGACACCCTGGGTGTCTAGACATCCCGTTGCCACCTGGCAGCTCTGTTAATTTGGGGAATTCACAAAATCCCGTTTTCCTTCTTGCTTCTTGTGAAGTTAAAGTGAAATATATGTGAAAACACTTCGTGAAGAGTGCAGGTGACAAGGTAAAGGGAAAGTGTTATCAGCCAGTCAGTTAATGGAGGAGCTGGCCAGCTCCTCAAACTTGCCTCCATGAGGCAACATCTCTGATGTGATCGCTGATGTTCTCTCTAGAAGACTGTTGCCATGATTATGACTGACCTAGATGGTTCTTCTGGAGTATCTATCCATCATGCAGAGTTCAGCTCACATTAGTTACTGAATACACAGTATTGCCTTAGACCCTTCTTGGCTTACAAAAGTCTAACTGTAGGTGCTTGGAACAGAAGAGTGAATGGTCTTATTTAGACTTTTATTGTTATACCTATGTTGCTGCTCATAATAACTTTGTCCTCGCCAGGCGATCAGGACTTTTATAGGCAACACAGTAGTGAATGACAGCAATTGACCCAACTTCTTAAGCACATGGTTCCTAATAATTCCAGCTGGAGCTTGTGATGTATTTCCATTCATGTGCATGGCACAGTTTCTCTCTTCTTTTTCCTTTTCTTTAAATGCTAGTGATTTGACCTTGCGTCATTTTGGTAAAATATAATTTAGCACCATCAAACTCTTCAGGCAAGCGCTGATGTGGAAAAAGTCAAGAAGGATCTTCCCTAGAGCCACTTCTAGGCAGTACCTTAAACGGGGCATTTCGGAGTGAGGTCAGATGGACTTGGGGCCCTTTCCTTTGCACAGATGTTCTTAGGTGGAGCTTTTAGTGTCTTCTTCATCTCGTGGACGGTCCTTCTTGCCCGTGTTGCACACCATGGCACATGCACTGAGGAATCTCAACTTTTCCTATTGCCAGCCCTAGAGAGTTGGCTGCTGCAGCTGGCTACCCAGAAATGATGTTCACGTTTTAACATTTCTTTCTTATGAGAAAACTGCTTTTGACACCCATTTTTAAGTTAGCCGTGGTTTTTCACGACCATATTCCTCACAAGAAGCTACCGAATGCCAGTAGTAAATATCTTAGTAGCCAAGAAGCCCAGTCTTGCAACTAACTACTGTGTCTGCCTTCAGTCGTGGTATAATACTTTCAAGAATTTACCTACTCTTGAATAGCCACCTGGTAATTTATTTAGATGTAAATAGGTAAATTTGGTCTAGCGGCTTATATGTTTCATCAAAATGACTGCCAAGAAAGGCACTACAGGGGTGTTATTCATTGGTAACACCTTATATAGATCAAGGACTGGGTTAATTATTATGTTTATTTTATTTCATCTGTAAAATATCCTTGAAAGCTCAACATTAATATTCTAGTTTGTCACGGGAGGCAAAGGAAGCCGAGAGTTTCCGTAACCTGTGCAAGGCTGTGGAGAAACGATTCCTACTCATGTCAGGACACCAAAAGCCATGAATTGGCCACTGTGCTGAGCTCTTCAATGGCCTGTCCTATTCTTGCCCTCTCTCCCCTCATCCTGCATCTCGATCACTGTGTTCAGAATCAAAATATAATTCTTGCGCTTATTTTATCCAGTTATATTTTTTCTTTTTTTTAATACGAAATTTATTGTCAAATTGCTTTCCGTATAACACCCAGTGCTCATCCCAACAGGTGCCCTCCTCAGTGCCCATCACCCACTGTCCCCTCCCTCCCACTCCCCCATCAACCCTTAGTTTATTCTCAGTTTTTAAGAGTCTCTTATGGTTTGCCTCCTTCCCTCTCTGTAACTTTTTTTTCCCCTTCCCCTCCCCCATGGGTTCCTGTTAAGTTTCTCAGGACCCACATAGGAGTGAAAACATACGGTATCTGTCTTTGTCTGAATGACTTATTTCACTTAGCATCACACTCTCCAGTTCCATCCACGTTGCTACAAAAGGCCATATTTCGTTCTTTCTCATTGCCACGTAGTATTCCATTGTATATATAAACCACAATTTCTTTATCCATTCCAGTTATATTTTTTCAAGTTAAGGCCAGGCACAGAGAGATTCATGCTCCTTATGTCTTTTTGAAGCAGATACAATTCAAATTTTCCAATGCACAAACTAACTTCTTAAAGAAAATCTTAACCATGTCTCCAGAGCGAACAAGAACGGTAATTAAAACAGTGGTTAGCAATTTCCGGCCCAGCAGTCTAACAAATAGATATCCCATAACTTTGGTGTTTCATTTTGTTTATCATTGTGTTTAAATAATTTTTATTGACAGTCACGAACTTATAATGAGGGCAATTTAAAAAGATAATTAGCTGAAAGCAGGATTCCACAAAATGAGCCCTTCATGCATGAGCTGAATGGCCTGTTCACATACAGAGAAATATGGCAATGCCTCTCTTAGAAGGACAAAATATCAAGGCTCGGAGACCTTCATGCTGCACGTCCTGAGAAACAAAACTCCTATGTGATTGTCTTTAAACTGAACCCCAGCAAAAGGGACAAAGTGATAAGAAATTTATAATTCCTCCTCAGGGAAGGAAAGTATAATTCTCCCCTCCACTGCCCCCCACAACCATCCCACGATTAATTGATTATCGTTATTATTGTAGTTATTTTTATTGAGCCCCACACTATGTGCCTGGCATTCTGCTAGGTGTTTAATTTACATTCTCCAGGTAGCCTTGTGAGGAGATACTATTATTAACATCGTATTTCTTGACTCAGTATCTCTAAATGCTGATGCTTATAGCATAGGCCATACAAAAAGAATCACGCAACCAGCAAATGGCAGAAGTGGCGTTCGGTCCTCCTCACTCTGAAAGTCCGTGTCCTTGTCACCACGTTGTAGCTGCTCCATTGCAGTAAAGGAGAGGAAGAGCCAGGAGACGTACCCACTGTGCCCAGCTTCTTTGGTTAATGGAAAAGAAGCCCAGAACGTCTTAGAAGCGTGCTTGCATTTCTTCAGTGTGCGTTTGTAAACATCCGAAGGTATTCTTTGCTTGTTTTGTACTGTTTGAAGCGTCAGGAGTTCTAGTTGAATTCCCCTAAAGACACTTAGGGCCAGGCCCCGAATATTTTCACTGATTTTGCGTTTGACTTTTCAAGATGGGCTTGTTGTTGAGTGTTGTTGAATGATAGAAGGAAAAGTAATATTCTGACATTCTATTAGTTTTAGATACGTGATTAAGTTCACCTTATGTTAAATTTTTAAACAAGTGAGTGATGTCATTAACTGTGAACTAGTTAGATCGTATATACTCATTTATTTGTACGTTCTTCTGTTTTAGGACTATTCACCTGTTGTTTCTCAAACGTGTCGTGAATACTTCCCTCAATTCTCATGTAGCTGTAGTTTTGCTTATGTTTGCTAGTGTTTGTCATTTGTTTTTTTGGTTTGCCTTGCCGAAATTCTTAGTTGTTATGTAGTCAAACTATGTATCTCTTTCTGTATTAGACTTAAATGTTAGACTACAGAGGCCTTTTACATCCATCCAAACATTACAGAACTTTTGCTGATGTTCTTGTACTTTAATGGTTTAACATTTAAATTTCAAATTGATTAGCTTTTCATCAGGTGGTAGAAATTGATATGTGATCATTTTGAAAAATTCAAACAATATGGAGAAAAAGTATGATGAAGAAAGTAAAAAGAGCCCAAGACAATAGAATTAAAAATTTAAAATATGTCGAAAATATTTTTTTCAGATGTATTCTCAGTCATGTGTACATTATGTCTGAGAGAGAGAGGGAGAGCGTGTGTGTGTGTGTGTGTGTGTGTGTGTGTGTTATATGTATCGCTGTATACACTGTTGTGCATTCTGCTGTTTTCACTCCTCAGTGACAATATGTTGTGCTTTTCTTGTGTCAATTAATATAAATATTCCTAATTATCATCAGTATCTTCATGGTGCACCATTTAATGGATTTACTATAATAGTTTATTAGCCATCTGTTTTCAATTTCTCATTACGTAAACAAGTGTTCAACCAAATCATTTGTGAGTGTGTGTGTGCGCGCGTGTGTGTGAGTGGTGTACCTTTACCAAATTGTCATATTACTTCATTATGATGCATTTCTAGACTTAGAATTGTTGAACCAAAGAATATTGTAATTTCAAATCTTGATATAAATTTCTAAAAGAGTCACTATAAATATTGAGCCGTTTTCATTGTTAACATCTGCTTAATCGTTACAAACCTGATACTCAGAAGCTTATAGCTTATTAAAAGTATATTTAAATACCAGAGAAGTTAGCACACACATCCCAAGTGTAAGATTAGATAAAGTTCTCAATTTAATTTGCCAAGAGAACAAGTTTGTATTTTAAGTGAAATGGCCACACAAGGTAGGAACAGATGTAGCATATTTTAATGTAGTTTTTCCTGGCTCCGTGCAGTTGCCAATTATACTTTCTAGACAAATTTGCATCTTTCCTGATTCATGAAACTCTCAAATTCCTTTCCCACTGCCCTTTTCTGCCCCGAGTTTGGAATCCCATTGCGGAGGAACCGACAAAAACCATCTACTGGGTATTATTTCAAGGCTTATGTACACAGAAAAGCCATATTCTCACTAAGGTGGTGGTGAGGGTGGTGTTGGACTTGAGGAAATGAGAGTAAGACCTAGATATCCCTAAATAATATTTGCTTCTTTCTTCCTGGTATCCCTAGATAAACAGAGACAAAGGGAGTATTTCATGCGGAGAAAAATAAACACACAGACATGGGCAAAATCATATAGTAGAGAGTGCGTTGGGCTCTCACAACGTCGTCAGTCCATCAAGTATGGTTGTATACAGCCATATGCCACGGCTCCGAGCATTTCAGTCCTGCGGGAGTATACAGTATGAGCCAAAAGTTGTAAGACATGAGAATTGGAAAAGCTGTAGTCTATTTTAAAGGGTTTGGATTTTCTTCACCAGGCAATCGGGAGCATTTTTGTGGAGACCAGATTAGAGAAGGATGCCCACGAAGAAAGTAGAGTGAGGAGGCCGTCGAAGTCGTACTGGCAAGAACTGACCCTGGACTGCAGTAACTAGTATCAATAGGAAAAGAGAAAATAATCTTTGAGGAGATAAAATTGGCAGGCCTTCGTGAAAGAGGGAAGAAGTGTCAAGGGTTACTGGTTTGTTTATGTGTTGAATAGGGAGAGTTGGATCCAATACAAGTTTTCATTTCACCAAGAACAAATGAAGTGATAGGCGGCAAGGGTATTGAGGATCCGTGCAAAAGGTGATTATTATACTTTAACACCAAAGTTATATGGATAAGGAGAGAAGAAAATGTATCAGAGAAATGAGGGATGTGGAAAGATGGTAGGATCTGTGGTCCTGGAAGGATGTCAGGATCGAATTTGTAGAGGAAATGAGCTGGAGAGATAGGAAGTGGTGGTCAGAGAGTGGACTGTTGGCAATTGAGATTATGGAAGGGTTATGGTTATTCCTGGTCGCCAAGTACGACTATGACCATGAGAATGAGCAGCTGAGATGGGATGCAGGACAATGGAAGAAGGAAGGTTAAGATACTGCGAGCCCAGTTTCCAATGGGAATCTTTACATCACCAAGAATCATGTCAGGAAGACGGAGTACAGAGCCCAGAACTGCATGGGATAGAGTTCTGAAGGGGTGAAAAGTCATATGGCATTAAAAGCTTAAAAAGTCATCCTGGCGCCATTTGAGAGATGACCATTGTGACTCTCCAACCCATACTGCAACCTTAGAAAATATTGCCCATCTGCAGCCTAGAAGGGCGAGTTTAGTGCAGTAGGGATGGACACCTGACCATGAGATTCTTCATCAGACAACTCAAATTCGCCTTTTGGGAAGCTGTAATGGAGACCCCCCTGACCGAATCAGTCGTTACTAGGGAGTCAGGTTTAAGAGTCATGTAGATTCCTGAGTTGAGGCTTCAGTTCTGGGCTGTCCTTCCTCATTAGCCATATGTGTTTGCTGAGAATTAAATAGAGAAGGCATGTCTGAGAGAAGCCAGAGAATGAAGTAGCACACACCTACCAACACACACTCACATAGAAGAAGGTTCTTTGGGGGCGCCTGGGTGGCTCAGTCAGTTAAGCCTCCAACTCTTGATTTGGCCTCAGGTCATGATCTCTTGGTTTGTGAGTTCAAGCCCCGCGTCGGACTCTGCACTCACAGTGTGGAGCCTGCTTGGGACTCTCTCTCTCTCTTTCCCTCTCTGTTCCTCCCCTGCTTGTGCTCCCTCTTTCTCGATCTCTCTCTCTCTCTCTCTCTCTCTCTCTCTCTCTCTCTCTCTCTCAATCTGTCTCGAAGTAAATCAATTAAAAAGATCGTTTGGATTCCAAATTCCCATGAGCCCTTGTTATTTTTCCTGTTATTATATCCTCTGAAATTCTCATGTATCCTTATAGTACATCTTATGTTCAGTTGAGCTATTTTGATTGGATTCCTCTTCCATGCAACCACATTTGCTCTAATAGAGCAGCTATGATTTAGTCATTCATTCTCTAAGCACTTAATGAACACTTACTAAGGGCCTGGACTGTTGGAAAATACAAAGATGGGCAAAGTTTCTATCCAGTAGGAAAATCAATAGTGGAGAAAAAATATGTATGATTAAAATACAGTTTTACTTAATGAGTGCTAAACTAGAGGTAGGTGCTAAGTATTATGACCGTAGCTGGCCAGGACTAAATATGTTACTTTGAATCTGAACAGTCTGGTAGAGTCCCGTCAAATGAGACTCAATATGTAAATTTCTTCAGAAGATTGAAAAGATACATGAAATAAAATGGCTAGACTGAGAAGACAAAGAGGGAAGGTAGCATAGGACTGCACCCTTGAATAATTCCAACATTTAAGGGTGAGGTAGATTGGATAAATTGGTGAAGGAAATACGAACGAAAGGGCATGGGGAGAGTGCGATACGGGCTGAAGGAAAAGAGAGTTCAAGGGCGTAGATGTCAGTTAGACTTACCATCACTGAGAGGTTAAGAAAGACAGTTTCAGAAAAAACGGAAAAATTGGCTTTGAAGATCAATAGAGCAGAGGCTAAAGTGAGAAGTAGAACCGCAGGATAATTGTTTAAGATGCTAATAATACTTGAGTACATTAGAATGGGACTAAATATGGTATACGTCAATGTCTGTAGGAGAAATTGTTATTAAGTGATGTGATGATTAGATTTTTTTGAAAAGGCTGAGATTATGCATAGAGATGTTAAACTTGGCTTTATTTGAAATAGCCCCAAAAGGGCTAAAGGACAATTAACTGTCCCAAAATAAATAATGAAAACTTTGAATAGTACCTTCTTAGGATTTGGGTGATTATGAAGCACTTTAAAGTAATGTTTACTAATAACACTGATAAAAATAAAACTGCTTAAAAAGCAATCTTAACTCAAAAACATAAGGTGCAATGCAATATAGAAACCGTGTGATTTCTATTTTCTTTTTTCAAATATACAGAAACACTGGAAACAGACTGGAAAGAAATAAAACAGTCTGTTGAACAGTTATCTAGAACAGTGAGATTATGGGTGACTTTAACTTTCTTTTCTTTTTTTAATATAAAACTCATTACTTTTAACTTGTAATAATAAGCATTTGTTATAACCAGAAAGAAAGAAATATTTTTATGTACTAGATGAGTTAAACATGCTGTATATTTCTCTAAAAGACATAAATCATGTGCTTTTAACTCTTATACATTCTCCTATTTATTATATCATCATCATCATCATCATCATCATCATCATCATCTCTTTTTTTGAAAATGTGTCTCCAACCCTACCCCAAATACATGCTCCAGGTTTCTAAACTCTTCAATATTGCACAGGAACAATTAAGCTTTTCAAAATGTATGCATAGGTCTACATACATATGCATGTGTTTAGATGATGATGAAGACATAGTTCAGGTTCTTTCTTTTTTTTAATGTTTATTTTTGAGAGTAGGGGGCAGTCAGGGGAGGGACAGAGAGAGACAGGGATAGGGGATCTGAAGCAGGATCTGTGCTGACAGCACAAAGCGCGATGTGGGACTCGAATTCACAAACCTCAAGATCATGACCTGAGCCTAAGTCAGAAGCTTAACAGACTGAGCCACCCAGGCACCCCTCAGGTGGTTTCTTAACTGAACCATTTTTACATCTAGTTTAGTTTTTTAATGCTGTGTGCAGAGACTAATATATTTAGAATCATTTCCAATGAAGCCATTTCCAATGAAACTAATGTTATGTCGATTAATGGTGAGTGTGTGGGCAAAAAATGGAGCTCGTGTGACTGATTGGGACTTCTTCCTCCTTTATAACACAAATTAAATCTTGAAGGGATCCAATTTGCTGCTATTAATGATATAAGCAAGCTTAGTTTATAACTCCACTAAGCAAAGAAAGATTATTTTTTTCATTGTGGATTGCAAACACTGTGAAAATCATGACACCAAGATATTACCTTCCCATTGTATTCTCAAAGTATTTCAGCTTCTTTTTAGAACTAATCTGAGATGAAAATCCCCAGTATTAACATTTAAAGTAGTGAGCTGCTCTGAAGTGTCTTATTGTCTGCACGCCTTTAATTTAACCTAAAGCCTCAGTGTGAATACTATCAGGGTCACGTGTTGGCTCTAGCACCGCCTAGATATACATAGAAATCCTTTACAACTATGGGTTGTAGACCTGGGGTCCAAAGCAAATGCCATGCTGTACCTTAAATTGTTAGTTTGCACTGTGAATTACCCACACGCATTTCTCTGAAATCCAAGATGTCCATCTATGGTAAGTGACCGTGAAATCGACCAGATCAGTGATCTAATGTGACAGCCTATCTCTCAGTGGAAATGATGACAGCCCAGGATTTTCTGGCTTTCTCTGATGCAGAGAAGAGAAAGAAAGAAAGAAATAGCTCAAGATGAACTTTCACAAAATGGATTAAGGGTAAGCTATTTGCTTGATTGTGCTGTTTGACTCCGTTATTTAATAGAGAACTCAGAAAAGTTAAATTTAAATTTCAGCAAGTCCATAAAAGAGAAACCAAATGAGTTAGAGAAGTTAAAAAAATCCACTTCCTAACTTGCAAATATTCTTTAAAATCGTGGCCACTTTTATATTTAAAACACACACGCACACACACGCACACACATACACACACAAAGAAACAGAACTAGCAAAACTCCATATGAAAAGTACTCTCTGAAACCATTACAAAGGCATACCAGATCTGGTCCAGATAGCACAACAGGCACACCTTTTGCCCTCCAAGTGTGTGGCAATGACAGATAAAATATAAGAAAGGAAAACCAAATTGGACTAACAAAAAGGCAATTTAAAAGTAATACAGTATCTGTATGAACCTCAAAAGAACCACAGAAAACCAGGATGTTAAGGTGGACTGAGGGTGCGGCGATTCTAGGCTCTGTTTGTGAGAGGCAAATGTAACCAGGAGTTGCGCTCCTATGTGGTATTAGAAACTAAAAGCACGTTTTTAAAGGTACAGTACCACAGAAAATTTCACTGATGGACATCAGACCCCGAGTTGGCACTCGCCATCTTCTTTAATTGGGAAAATGTTTGGGATTATGAAACTTAGGGGGAGCTCAGCTCAGTTTCTATGGAGTCAAAAGTATAAAGACAGAAAGTGACATTATCTTAGTGGTGGCTCTGTGAGTCTCTGAACTATGGCTAATGATTGTCATCATAAGCAAGGCCAGGGTCTGGGTGGGACCTGGTGGGTTTGGTGGATGCAACTATACAAACACGAGACAAAGATTATCAGAGAGAAATTGTGCGTCAGGTGTGGAGAGAAGAGAAAGAGAATGAGAAAGGAGAACCTTCCTGTTAAAAATAAGCCCACACACCGAAAGTCTAAAACACAGTAAGAAATATGCTAAGAAAGGCAGACAACAAAAGCATATTAAGAACATGAAACATATTATAAATGAAATGAGGGGCACCTGGGTGGCTCAGTTCGTTAAGCGTCTGACTCTAGATTTCAGCCCAGGTCGTGATCTCATGGTTTTGTGAGTTCGAGCCCCGCATCAGGCTCTGCTCAGGCAGCGCAGAGCCCGCTTGGGATTCTCTCTCTCTCTTCCTCTGTCCCTGCCCCTTCCCCACTTGCACTGTCTCTGTCTCTTTCAAAGTAAAGAAATACACTTAAAAAAAGGAAATCAATTTTGTGAAGCAATATAAAAAAGACTATAAAATTATAAAGAAAGGAAAGTTACAGTTCGATATCCACCATGTCATTTATCTGCCACTGATAGAAATCACAAAGACAATTTTGATGAACCGTAAGGTGTGGGAATTTGTCCTATCACATATCAACATTATTTTCTTAAAACATGGTAATTGAGACAGAATCGTATTGGTGGAAAGATGGCAAATAGATAAGTAGAACAGAAAATAGAGCCCAGAAACAGATCCACTTACCTATGGCAACTTAATATATGAAAGAGATGGCAATTCAAAGCTGTGGGAGATAGGAGAGAGAATGCTGGAAAATTGGTCACCCGTATGGAAAAAAATAAAATTAGATTGCATATCACACCAGGCACAAAAAATGAATCCAGGTGGATTTAAGAATTGAATGTGAAAATCAAAAGTTGAACATAAAGGAGACTGACTCCACAACTATATGATAGGAAAGTATACGTTAGGAAACACGGAACAAAAGAAGAAATAAAGAAAACAATTCTAAATCTGGCTTACATTACAGTAAAAAGCTTTGGTTAAGGTCCATAAAGAGTGAAAAGATAAGTAACAGGTTGGGAAATTTTATTTGCAACATGTATTGCTGAAGAAGGATTGATGTATGGAATTTATAAAAATCTAACCAAAAACAGGAAAAATAATGCTTAGATGATGGTACATCCATAAAATGGAAAACTCTGCAGCTGTTAAATAAAGTAGTTCTATACTTGCTGATAAGGAAATAGATCTAGAAGATGTTAATGGAAATAAATAAGTCTCAGAACAGTGTGTATAGCATGCTACCCTTTGAATACGTGTGTGTGTGTGTGTGTGTGTGTGTGTGTGTGTGTGTTGAATATCTGTACGTATCGAATATATTTGAATAGATATCTAGCATCTTTTTAAGAGTGGACTATCTTGTGTGTTCATAGGATACTCTAATAAAGAAACAACAGCAAAGAAAAAAAAATTGCTTGCCCCTTAGGAAGGAAATTCTGTAGAAATTTTAAAAATTAGATAATACCAAAGGATAGAAATGGGAAATTTAATATACTGCCAGTGGGTTGATGTAACCCACTTTGGAGCATTTCACAGCTTATAGTAAGGTTGAATATGTGTATACTCTGACACAGAAATTTTACTCTAAGGAACATACCTATGCTGGTTCTCTAAGTGAGATCCTGAGGGTACCAATGGGGAGTTGTCTTTGAGATTCTTGTAGGGGGTCAGCAAAGGCAAAATGACTATTGTAATATTACTAAGATATCATTTGCCCTTTTTTACTCTTATCAGTCCAATAGACAGAGTAAATTCAATGTCGGTGCATTAGTATGAATCAAGATAATGGTACCAAAACATTAAAAAAGAGAGAGAGAGAGAGGAAAAAACAAAGTCTTACCTAACAATATCTTTAATGAAACAGTAAAATTTAGTAATTTCATTATATCTTGAACCTTGAGTACAAATATTTTTAAAATATTGGTGACCAAATGAAAACAAAGTATTTCTGCTGCATACTAAAATAACAATGTTCTCTTGAGGAAAAGCACTTTCGTGGTGACTAGAGTTACAAACCAAAGGCACTACTTTCGTTCGTACGCTGTCATTTCACTTGACTGACAGACAAATTATTGTTACTCAGACCTAGACTTTTGGCAATATTTTCATAGAAGAGAATGGATGGAGTCTATCACTTCAAGGAAAACAAATTACAGCATTTTTTTTTGCCAATAATATTTGAAAATCCATGTGAAAATTGGAATCGGGGAAAATTTCTCCAATTCTCCTCGTGAGCCCGACAACTTCCCAATACCTGAAGGCTTTCTGATGAGATTGGTGGTGATAGCAACAACTATGCCTTTTTTATAGTGCATAAATCAGAAGTGTCTGCCTTTGGAAGATCTACATAGCTCAGTGAACTGCTGTTTTCCAAATGACCAATGCATGATGTCACAAAGCAGGCATTGGTCGCGGATCCACAGTGTAAAATAAATCAATGGAGTTTAACAAAACGAGTATTAAAAAAAAAACTCGCCAATTTGGTTGCAAATTCCATATTACAAGTAACCTTTAAGAAACCATCATCTATTGAGTTTTGGTATAGTGTCAAAGAGGAATATCCGCGGTTATCCAAAAAGGCTATTGAAATGCTCCTCTCGTTTCTGATTTGATTTCTGTGTGGGTCTGGATTTTATTGATCTACTTTAATCAAAACATTTCATTCAAGACTGAATGATGAAGTGGAAATGCAGATCTAGATATCTTCTTTTAAACAACACATCAAAGATACTTTCAAAAATGTAAAACGATGTCACCCTTCTCCCTACATATTTTACATTTTGAGAATAGAGTTATTTTTCATAGATGTGTCATTTAGGTAAATGTGTCATTGATTTATTATGTTTAAATTAATAAAAACATAAATATGTTAACATTTTTCAGTTTTAATGTCTAAACCCTAAGTATTAGTAGATATAACCCATATAAACAAAAGCTGACTGAATAGAGTGACAGTTGTGAGAATGATGGGTAAGGGTTGGAGAATATTTTCTTTTTATTTTTTTAATGTGTATTTATTTTGACAGAGCGAGCATGAGTGGGGGAGGGGCAGAGAGAGAGTGGGGGAGAGAGAATCCCAAGCAGGCTCTGCGCTGTCAGCGCAGTGCCCAATGTGGGGCTCGTTCCCATGAACCATGAAATCATGACCTGAGCCGAAATCAAGAGTTGGTCGCTTAACCGAATAAGCCACCCAGACGTCCCTGGAGAACATTTTCTAATGAGATGATATTTACATGGTAATATGAAGAACACAAGCAAATGAACCGCAGATTCCTAGCAGAAAGAAAAGGAAGTACAAAGGCCCTGAGCAAGAGGAAACTTGATGCATTTGAAGAACCATAACGAGGTCAGTGTGACTGTCATGGAGTGAGCAAGGGAGAGTATTTGGAGCTGAGATCAGTATGGTAGGCAAGAGCCAGATCATGGAGGGCACTGTCTCAAAGGAGAATGTCTCTGTAAACATCTGTGACGTGGTTTTCTGCTACCAATATGACTTTGAATTTTCTCCCGTTAGCCGCTCAAGGCCACTGTCCCTTAGTCTGGTCAGATTAAGTGGTTACCGGGGCTCTAATCCCAGCAGCTGAAAGTAGAGATGAGGAGGAAAGTCTCTGGTGGGTTGGGCTTTTACACTTAGGCACTGTGACAGGAAATGAGAGAGCCAGAACGCAAGAGGTGTGCTCAGCTCCCATAGGCCAGGTCACAACACAATATGGCAGGGAGGCAACCCCTTATATTTGATGCCAGATGAAACCAGCTTTTTTTCTGTGGCTCTGTGGTAAGCACTCATTGGGCAATTCATTGGGGAAGATAAAATGTGTAAATGTCTAAGTCTTTACTTAGTAAACTTTGCTCCAAGGCAACATCCAGGCTTTCCTTGACTTTGTGACCGTAAAGCAAAGGAAATGTGTAATCGGCTATGTCTTATTTATATAATTTAATATAATTAGTAATTACCATTTTAATGATAATCTGCATGATATGCAGTTATCCTTGTAATAACATTTCTTCATACTAGCCCTGGGTGATCCTCATTCACTCAAAGGGGTTCTGTTAATATTCTGAGCTGATGACTCCAAGATCTATTTTTCTTGCTTTTCTTCTCTAAGCTCCAGATGGCTATATGCTATATGCTATATGCTATATGCTATAACCTGTCGGATGTTTCCAAATGGATTTTTCTTCCACCAATAACTTTTTCCTTCTCACCTTCATATGCTCCTCATTCTCTCAACAACTATTAAGTTAATGTTTGCTGAGGACCTGTACGAGGGCGTGGGGATACAAATGGTGAACAAAAGCAAATGTAGTCTCCATTTTCCTGGATGTTCAGATCTGTGAGGAAGGCATGCCTGATCAAGTAATATCACTTAGAAAGGCAGAATTATCTACTTAAATGAGTACTCTGATGGAAAAGAATCCTGTTCTGTGACAACATATAATGATGAAAATGGGTTTAGACTTAATGGAAGCGTAATTAACCTGGTTGTGCAAAATATGAAATTGCCCATGACCATTAGCCTCCTTTTACCTCAAAGTGTGGCATTAAGAGCAGAGATTCTAAAGTTAGACTATCTGTAGTTGGAACCTCACTCCATATTTTCTCATCTGGGTGACCTTGGGCGAATCACTTCATTTCTTCAAGCCTTAGTGTTCTCTTATGAATGGGTCTAATAATCAATGTATTCTACAGGATTGTTGTGAGAATTACATGCAGTAATTCACGTAAAGCTCTTAGACCCCTGCATGCCCAATAGTGTTTAAAATTGTTGGCTATCATCACTTTTATTGATAGTATTATATTTATAATGGTAATTATCATTATCGTATTTCCATTACTTGAATTCACCCTTCACCTGATATAATACAACAGTTTCCTAAGTATTCCTGCTGGGGACCCGCCTTCAACTTCAGTCGGTTCTGGGCATTGCAGTCAGCATGATCTTTCTGAAGCTTGAATATGATCACGTACACACTCTCTCAGCGTAACAGTCAATGCCTCCATGTCTCCACCACCCCCAGGATCAAGTCCAGACCTTTTAACGTGGCTTTCAAAGTGCGTCACGATCTAGTCCTGGTTCTCTAGATTCGTCTCTCATCACTCCTCTCCTTGGATGTGCCAGCCCTTCTTGCCCGTGTGCAATATTTCAAGTGCACCACGTTCATCTCTCTTGGCCTAGAGCCGTGGTTCTTAAAGTGCGATCCCTGCCCAAGCAGCATGAATATTATTACCCCCTGGGGCCTTGTTACAAATGCAAATTACCAGGCTGAAACCCTCAACCTACTGAATCTGGAACTATGGGTGTGGTCCCGGCATTTGTGCTTAAGAAGTTGAGCAGGTGATTCTGATGCCCAATTCAGTTTGAGAACTGCTGTTCTGGGAATCTCTCTTCTTTCCAGCTTCTCATCTTTTTATCTGGCTGATTTCTAAGAAACTTTCAGTACTCGGATTAGATCTTACCTCTCACTCTCCAGGAAAGCTCTCTGCATTGTTATATGTATACCTTCACCTATCCCTTTTTAAAGTGTGATATTTTGAGTAGCATAGTGTCTTCATTGGTTTTACATTTCTAGCGTAGAGTTTTAATGTATCATAGGTGGGTCAGTTAACAGTGGACAAATGGATGAACAGTTGAATGGATGAATGAATGAATGAATGAATGGATAGGTAATATTTGTGAGAAAATTAATATCTGTCTTAATAGTGGGTACTATTAGGGAGAGAACTGTGTTTAGGACAGTGCCTCCACATGTCACTTGAGAGTGGAAGTGACATCTGGAAGGTATGAGGATGCCACAGAGACAGTTCCATTGCTCTGTATTAAGAGATGAACCAGAATATTTGAAGTTCGAGGAAACAAAGAATAATAGAGATTAGCCAACATGACAGAAAGATGGAGCATTTTAGAAAGAAGTGTTGACTGACAAAAGTCCAGTGAGGCTTTTAATAACAGATACGTCCAGTATTTGATTCTAGGTCTGTGAGATTCTGTTTCTCCAAATACCATTAAAATATTCGTGCAGCTAAATAGGCCCTGTGGCCATGTTGTGGAGATTACTAAGAAAGACCAGTAGAAGGAATGGTGCACTGCCCTGCAGTCACCTCTCTGCGATGTCTCTAGCGATAACTGAGTCGTCACGGAGGGGACAGGAGTCCAGAAGTCCCGGATAGTGGATTCAGGGGAGGTGTAAAGCAGCAGCTGCCACATGAAAATAATTCAGTTATAGATACATTTTTGTTGGTGCTGTTGGTGCTGTCGCGTTTTCTCTCCAGTGTCCTAGATGGAGTTCGTTGTAGAAGGTGGAAGAGGGTTAATATCGGTGCTGTATATTTGATGGCTTTAAATTATATTCACGAATTCTTTGAAACTCCTTTTTACAAGAGGTGAAGCTAGATTCACTCTGAGCGTGAGCTCAGCCAAATAACTTGCCTCCAGGGAACAGAAGTGATAGGATGTCACTTCTAGTGGTTACAAAAGGACTGTAGGTCATTTTTCTTGGTTCTGTCTGTCTCTCCCCCTTTCCCCTTCCCCTCTGGCCAGTGTCCAGTGAGGAACTGAGGAATTGAGAGCAAATTAGCAGGCTTGGGAGTGGATCCTTTAATCCCGGTAAAGCCTGCTGATGACCGCAAGCCTAAAGTTTACAGCTTTGCTTGTAAGCTCAAGAGAGACCCTGAGCCAGAACCACCCAGCTAAGCCATTCCCGGATTCCCGACCCACTGAAATTGTGAAATTACAATTTCTTTTGGTTTTAAGCTTGTAAGATATAGATGATTTGTTACACATCAGTCAATAACTGATACACGTACGGTTATCCTTTCTGATAGAGGATAAACTGAAATCCCAACAGGTCAATGGACTTAACCCATGAACACAAAGCTGTAAATTGTCAGAGCTGAAATCCAAACCCTGCTTACATTAGACTGCCACCAGTCATGTGTAAGTAAAATATTTCTTACAATTCCAGACCTGGAATATATAATTCTAAAAGTACTGTTGAATCTTAATTAAAAAAATAATAACACAATTTAAAGACCAATGATTTAATTATTCTCTCGTATCTTGAGCAAAATAGTACCAATTCTAAAACTCAAAGAAACAATCCTTAGAACCAGAGAGCAACAAAGAACTTTAGAGATATCTGTCCTAGAGTTTCAATATACAGATGGAGAAAACTGAGTCTTGTGAAGAAAAGGCGCTATCAAGGGCCACAGCGTGAGTTATAGAGGAAGCAAGGCCTCAAACCTAGCTGTAGAAAGAAAGCATTTTTGAAATTTGATATTAATGTACTTGGTTCCCTGAGGACAGAGTCTTACAAATTCATAATTGTGGCTTGGCACAGTGGCTGGCATAGACAGGCACAACTTACCTGCCCTCTTACTGGATTAATAATGCTCCTTATTCCTTCTATAAAACGTACTGATTAATACTCTAAGGCACGCTGAAAACTCACAGCTGATAGCCTACCCACTTGTACACATCTGGTTCCACCTGTTTCATGCTTACTGAGAGCCATTATGTTTGATTCCAAACCTCTTTATGCCAAGTGCACGTATTACTGTAATAATTTTTACTTAATTCGGTACTACATAAAGTAATTAATATGGATTCAGAAAGAACTGTTATTTCCATGAAATGTAAATTAATTAGGGGAGACTTGATATAGGCCGACTGTTAAGGAAAAAATTGTTCTAGAAGCAGGTCTGGGGAGAGAATGGAAAAAATAAAAACAAACCAAAAAAACCCCTTCAGTCCTTCATAAGTGTCCTCAAGTTTCTGCTACATTTCAAAGAAAGTGAAACTTGATGTCGCAGATGATGCGATAGCATGTGGTTTATGTAATAATGACCATAAGAAAGTTAAATCAGAGGACCCCCACTCAATGAGAAGGCTTTGACTCTACATCAAGAAAGAGGAGAAACAGTAGATGTTAATATGATTTAATATTAGATGAATTATCTAAGATATATATAATTTAAAAATGATTTCCAGTTTCAACCACTATTTTCCATTAGTCAACCAAGTAGTCTTCACAAGTACATCAGGTAAGAAAGTTTCTGCTGTTGCCTACCGTTAGTGTTTAGTAAAATGAATGGGAAGTTAAATGGGGTGGATAAAACAAGGCACGCTCTAAACTCAAGGCATGTTTTAGTTTCTTTGAAAAATGTGTCCATGCTCACCTACTGTACACCTAAATGTCAACTCTCTTTTCCGTCAGTATGTAGTTAGTGCATGTTTAAGCTCAAATAAGGTACTTTTAAATCTCTCCTTATGTCACGTAGCGCTTCTCTCCCTCCTTGACAGAGCAGATCTCTTGGTTTGGGTGTCTTGTGAAAGTTGTCCCTTGGCACCTCTAGCTGCGTGGCTTCCATGCTGGGTGAGAGTTTGCAGGCAGCATATTTTTCCAATGCCGTCCACGATGTGACAGTGGTTTCTGACATAGGAGTTTCCAGGGCTGCTAAGCAACCATTACTGATGGCTAAAAATAGGGAGCAGCCATCATATTATGGGACTGTGGAAGCTTAAGGAGCTTTGAAAGCCAACAGCTCTGGTTAATAATTACTATTGGATTCTGCTTTTGAAATGGATTAAAAATATGTTGTGTCTGAATCTACAATCATTTGCACAGCAAAAACTGTTCCTCACGTTAAAGCGTTGTTTGCATTGATTTATTTTCATGTGAGTTCTGTTTAAAACTGTTAATTATATTTG
This sequence comes from Lynx rufus, assembly GCF_022079265.1. Taxonomy (NCBI): domain Eukaryota; kingdom Metazoa; phylum Chordata; class Mammalia; order Carnivora; family Felidae; genus Lynx; species Lynx rufus. Next base: position 34,869,420 of record NW_025814833.1, on the reverse strand, counting down.
ATCTGAGTTGACACTGTCTTCACGTGTACTTATTTCCATCAGTCAAAGACCTGTGATAATACGTAAAAGCATGCAGATATAGAACATGGGCTTGCAACTTTCTTTCTCTTGGAACCATCCACCGGTTTCTCCAGAGTTTTAGATTTACATACCACCACTATAGCATAGATCCATTTACCTCTGCATTTATTCATTTTGGATTCATTCATTTAACATTAATTGCCTATCTTGACTGTCATTTTTCTATCTTACCGTCAACTATTTGTGTGTGTGTGTGCTTCACATTTATCTACTTAGCTCTACTGCTCACCATATGCCTGTCTCTATCAACTGTCGATCTTTATAGTTGTCCATTGAGCATATCATTCATCTGTCTCTTTAGTTTGGAGTTTTACTTGACTGTCCTTCCTAAACTTACATCCCCATCCTTTTCTGACCTTTTGATTTTTTTTTAATTCTTTTTGGCACCTAATGCCCTCATAATAACATGTCTAACTCTGAGCTCAGTGAAGACAAGACCGTAATCTCTTTCTGTTTGCTCTTGTGTCTCCAGTGCCTAATATACTGACTGGCACTTTGTTGAATGAATACATAAATATCTGCACGTATTTGTAGCCTCGTCCACTTCTAGCTCCTTTCCACCATCACTTCATCATCAGGTTCTCTCTTATCATCGTCTTTCTATTATCTGTTATCATTCCAAGAGGCTGTCTGTCAAGTTCTGTACTTATAATCCCAGCTATTCATCTATCTCTCTCTATCTCTAAACATCTTTATCTACATTTAAGCAGCTACCTAACATCTTATTAATATATTACAAGATTTTTTTCATCTTTTCATCCTTGCATCAATGTCTCTTCCATCTTTTCTGTGACTCATTAATCCATCATTCTCTATTCATGCTTTCCTACGTAAATTATATTATGCATCATTTCGACGTAGAATGATAAGTGTGTACAATTTTCAGTGAAAGGCTCAATGAAAGGATTACAGAGAATTTACATCCTTCTTCCATTTATTTTATATGAATTCAATTACATGAACTCAGCAAATAAAAATGAAAGAAGAGGAGAAAAATAACAACTAGTGTCTGTCGCCCGATTTAATCAGCATAGTACAGAAATGGAATATGACCTGCTATTCCCAAAGTTATTTTAAATGAGATTGCAAAGTTGAAAAACAGGTATTATTCATACTACGTGGCCTAAAAACACAAGCCAACTATTTTTTTCGTGCAGCTCACCAAAAGAAACAGTAATCTGTTCCAAATTTAGAGAAAAATCGTCTATGTTAGATCTACCGACACACAATACAGTGGATTCTGTGACAGCATTTTCCTATGGGAATGTCAAGTTGACTTTTGACCATTGACAATTTTAGCTGTAGTGGCTGCCTTCTGGAGCCTAGCCTCTGTGTAGCCTATGACTCCATCATGGTCATTAGTCACAGGGCAGGATGACATTGAGGGAAGTAGTGGTGCTTGAGCTTAGTCTCAAAAGGCGATACCATATGTTTTCACTCTTCTGTGGATCCCGAGGAACTTAACAGAAGACCATGGGGGAGGGGAAGGGGAAAAAAAAATTAGAGAGGGAGGGAGGCAAACCATAAGAGACTCTTAAAAACTGAGCATGAACTGAGGGTTGATGGGGGGTGGGAGGGAAGGGAAAGTGGGTGATGGGCATTGAGGAGGGCACCTGTTGGGATGAGCACTGGGTGTTGTATGGAAACCAATTTGACAATAAATTTCATGTTAAAAATAGAATGAATGAATGAATGAATGAATGCGATTTGGAATGTTTCAGGCATAAAAGAGAGGCAAGAGTAGTCCAGGATGAGAGACAAAAAATGCTCACCAAGCTTATCTAAGTGAATTTCCCAAAGATATATGTCTCTCTCCATCAACTCTAGATCTCTGTAGTTACCCGTCTACTAGAGTATTGGTATCTATTCTCCACATTTAGCTCTCTCCATTTTGGTGTTTTACATGACATTTAAGGGATTAGTTGTTGTGTGATATATCTAACATTACATATCCAGGTTAAAGCCATGTTTCATTCTTGCCCTCTTGTACAAACTTCACTTGTTATATTCATTTAGCAAAGTAACCTATGACTGGGATTAAAGACTACAATATATAAGGAAAATGAATAGTTCCTTTCTTTTAATGATCAACTTTAGACGTTGCCTAAAACTGTCGTGAGAAGCAGTTTGTGCACATACAGGTTAAAAATAAGAACTCTAGAGCCAGTTTGTCTAGGTTTTAATGTGGCTTCACCACTCTACAGCTGTACGACCTTGTGTAGGTTACTTTCCCTCTCTATGCCTGTTTCTTCATCTGTAAAGTAGGATTAAAAATGGCATCTTCCCTAGGGGATCTCTATGAGAATTGAATTATTTAATATACATGAAGTCCTTAAAACAGTGGCTCCGTCTTAACTGTTATTATTGTTGTTGATATTGTTGTTTTTCTGCTTTTAAATATGGGGAATTTAGCTGACTTATAATCACCTTTTCTATCTCCCTCCTCCCAATATGGTGAGATGATGTCATCTGCAACTTTCAGCAACATGAAATAAAGTGCTTCATTTCTCTTGACTTCCCCTTTTTCAAGGTAAGGATATTGGTGTTTCTACCCTCCCTTCTATCTTGTCCGCCTTCCAATCTCTGTTAGCTGTATTTTTATGTTTACCTTCTCAAAGTACATTATTTTAGTCTGTTCTGTGACCGTATTTAAGACTCGTGTGGTTTGTCCCAAACTCTAAAATGTGAAACTATAATAAAAATCCACTGGCGTTATTATGGGCCTGTAGATGGTTTCACTGCAGAGTCAAGTACTATGCTTAAGACTACATTTCTATCTCTACAGGTCCAATTTCACAGTCACTTAGAGGAGAGCGTTCCAAGAGTAAATTGCAATTGGATGTTCCTTTTCCATAAGCCACAATTGATTTTACCATGACCTCAAATGTTCTAAGATAGCAATCATTGTATCTTGCCTATCAGTTCCTTTTTATATTCCAGAATCTTCCATCCTGGAGCCCCTGTCCTCATAATCCCAGTTGGACTGCTGATTCTGTAGCACTCCTGAGTAGCTGTACCCCTACAATTTCTCTTACTGTTTACTGGATCCCGTTGTCTTCTTCCCGGTCGACTCCTTTTGTGTTCTTCCTGAGGTACATTTTCAAGTAACCTAGAATACATGAGGTGCACATTTTCAAGTTCTTGCTGCCTGAAGTTTCTTTATCCTGACTCCATGTTTGGTAGTCTGGTCAGCACAAAATTTCTCACACACACACGTTTTCCTCTCAGAACTATGAAACATTTCTTTGTTGGCTTCTCGTGTCCAGCATAATTTATGAGGAGTTTGATATCAATACGAAGCCTCTTCTTTTGTATGTGATTGGGTCCTCTTCCACCCCAGGCCTCTGGAAGATTTTATGTTTTTTCATTTTCTTTGCTGTTAAAGGTATTTTTTTACAGCTATATTCATGGGAAAGATTCTTAATTTTCGTTTATTGTTCTGGGCCCTTTGATCTGAAAAACTTGCATACTTTTGCTTTGAGAAATTCTCTTCAATTATTTACTGAATATCTTCCACTCATATGTTCTCTGTTCTTCCTTTGTAGAACTCCTATCAATCATCAGTTGAAACTACAGGATAAATTCTCCTTTTGGTATTTTCCTTCATACTTTTTGTGTCTTTTTTATTTTCTCCTTTGTGGAGATTTGCTTAAATTTATCTCTGACGTTATATTGAAAAATTCCCTGGCAATTATATTTTTAACTTCCAAGCCCTCTTTCTTCATTTCTGATTGTTCCTTTTCCATAGCTTCCTGTTTCCTTTTTATGGATTTGCTATCTTCTTATACCTCTCTCTGGAAATAAATTACAGATATTTTTGAAATTCTTTTTATTCTTTTATTTTTGTCTGTTTTTCTAGACTACTTACTTTTTATTTTCCTTGTTCCTGTTACTTTTGTACATGTTTGTCATCAGACGTCTGGTGATACGCCTTTATTAATATTTGATAATGAGGCCTTAAAAAGCTACTAGAAAGTGCTGTGTTCATGGGCAAAGATTTCAGCTGACAGGTTTCAATTGATTGCAAGCACGGTGGGAGCTTGGATGCATGTTGGGGAATCACTAAACCGTAGAAAGCCACTATTTTACTGTGAGATGCAGATATCCAAATGATGGCCTCATTTCTCTCCAATTAATTTGATTTCTCTAGTGGAGAACATAATATTTTTGAGCAGTTAAATACCTTCCTGCTGGGTGAGTTCTACTTCTGGCCTGATATATAAATTGAAGTCTCTATAATCCTAAGAACATACAGCAAATGAAGACACATTTATTCAAGAAAATCTAACATTCTGGAAGCACAGTAAGACTCTGTGGTTTTTGAACTAAGAACCATTTCCTCCCTTCTCTCTCAGTTCAGTGAGACGGAGACTCGATTCCAAACTGATGCAGCCAAGAACACAGGGACCCCTCTGCCTCCAGCTCCCAGAGGGCTATCTTCCTGGGAAAGGCAGGATATCAGCGTTTCTCATCTTGCCCCTAGCCATCTGTTGCCAAGTGTGAATTGTAGGTGATTTCAACCGAGAGATGGACATACCCTTCTTCTGCCTAGCCTAACGCTTGTGGGACTAAGATTCTGCTTTGGGTAAAATACTACTAAGAATATTGGGCCACTGATCACCCTTGTTCTGGTTTGTGGGATGGCAGTTCCATACGGGGAGAGGCCAGCCAGAAGGAACGGAAACTACTGCCCCTCTTTGCTTAGTACCCAGCCCCTAAACCGGGGGTGTCACTCACAGATAAGTTTGACATTGTCCCCTCTCCCAGCCCTAGAGCCTTGACTCGGAGGTTTTGTTTGGGGGGGGGGGAGGGGAGGGTGGGAGAAGCAGGCTGTAAAATGGAAAGCTCCAAATTTCTTCCAAAAGGAACTGACTTCATTTGCAACAGAGTGTGAAGTTCAATCCTGAGGATATTGCTATGGAAGTGTGTCATTTTCCCCCTGCCATCCCAATTCGTGTGTTGAAGCCCTAACACCCTATGCCATGGTATTTGGAGATGGGGCCTTTAGGGCATAGGTTTAGATGAGGTTGTGAGGATGGGGCCTTCATGAAGGGATCAGTGCCATTATAAGAAGGGACACCAGAAAACATGCTCTCTCTCTTTCAGCCACGTGAGGACATGGTGAGAAGGTGGCTATCTACAAGCCATGAAGAGACCTCTCACCAGAACCTGCCCATGCTAGTACCTTGATCTTGGGCTTCTAGCCACAAGAACTGTGAGAAAACAAATTTCTGTTATATAAGCCACCCAGTCTATGGTATTTTATGACATCCCAAACTGGCTTCAGAGAGGTCTTCTCCCAAATAGTAGAGGTTTGATGAAAGGCAATTGAGAGGAGATAGGTTGATTAATTTGACATGTGGGCTAAAGTGTAGGCTGACTAATGTTCTAGACAGAATTGGGGAAAAAAAGTAAGTTGGCAGAAACCCACCTGTCATCAAACAAATCTCAAGTACTGACCTTGCAAGCTACGCTTTTAAAAGAGACTGCATTTAAAGAATACATACATACATACATACATTAAAAAAAAAACAAAAAACAAAAGAGACTGCATTTGATTGAAGTAATCTGTGGAGCAATTATGCCCAAGGACATTTTTAAACACAATAGAGCAATCAGCCAGTGATTAGTAAAGATTAACAGCTGGGGGTGATTAAGGACCAAGGCTCTCAAAGAGAGCTGGCCACAAGCACTATCATCCCAGGGAAAACTTGGGCATAGCTAAGGCTTTGCACCATAAAGTGCAACATCAGACACTTAACATTTCTGGGGGAAATATACTTTATTAGATTAATTCTGCCAGTCACTAGACAAAAGAAATAATAACAACCCAGTTGTTATCTAGAATGTCCATGTTCCGACAGAAATTACAAGACGCGAAAAGAAATGGAAAGTATGAGCCCTATATTGGAAAGAAAAAAAAATCAGGAAATAGAAACTGTTGGTCAAAGCAGCTGGATGTCGGAGTTAACAGAAAAAGCCTTCAAAGTAGCCATTGTAAATATATTCAAACATAAAATGACGATCAAAGGAATAATGGAAACTATGACAAGAAAGTCACATCAAACCGAGAGCGTTAATACACAGAGGTCATAAAAAAGAACGAAATAGAAATTCTTTATTTGAAAGCTACAGCTAACTGAAACAACAACAACAAAGTCCTCGAAGGGCTCCACAATAGGGTTCATTGTCAGAAGAATTAGAGATTCTGAAGGTCGACCAATAGAGATTATGCAATTTGAACAACAAATGGAGGAAAGAATGAAGAGCAATGAAGAAAGCCCCAGAGAAAGGCAGGGTACCATCGAGCACACCATTATAGATGTTCTTGGTTTGCCTTATGAGTCAAATTGGGTAGGCTGCGGTACCAAGTTACTAATTCAAACACTAATCTAGATGTTGCTGAGAAGGTGTTTTATAAATGTGGTTAACATCTACAATCGGTTGCCCTTGAGTAGATTATCATCAGTACTGTGGATGGGCATAGTCCAATCAGTTGATAGACTTTAAGGGCAAAAACGGGTTTCCTTAGAAGAAGAAATTATGCTTCAAAACGGCAAACCCATCTCCTGTTTGAGAGTTTCCAGGAGCGGGTAGAAGGACCAGCTGTATTGGACTAAGGAAATGACTCCACAGGTTAACTTAAGACGATAAGGACAAATGAAGAAATCAAGAAATGATGTTGTCTGTTATAAGAGAGCAAAAGCTGTAACTGCTTTTTTGCATTGTTGTCTTTGAGCTTCTGTAAAACACAAAATTATGTAAAGCAATACTTTTAGCAGTTCCAGTGTTATGCAATGGTTGCAACATTTATAGATGCAGTATGTATAACAATAATATCACAGAAGGCGAGGAAGGGAGTAGAGATATATAGGAGTATCATTTCTAGCTCTCACTGGAATTAAGTGAATCATTATGAATCTTAAGCTTATTCTGATAATTTAAGATTGGCATGGTGAAGTCTAGACCAACCTATAAAGAAATCACTAAAAATATTAGTGCAAAGAAGTTGAATAAATTAAAATGTTGCATTAGTTTCCTCTCACCACTTCTTTTTTTAAATGTTTATTTATTTTTGAGAGAGAGAGCACAGGTAGGGAAAGGGCAGAGAGAGAGAGAGACAAAGGATTCGAAGCAGGTTCCGCACTGACAGTAGCGAGTCTGATGTGAGGCTTGCACTCATGAACTGGGAGATCACGACCTGAGCCAAAGTCGGATGCTTAACTGACTGAGCCACCCCCATGACCCTCACCACTCCTTTGCAACATTGCGCTTGAATTTCTAGCAAATTCAATAAGACAAGAAAAGGGAATAAAAGGTATACAGATTGGGAAGGAAGAAGTAAAACCATTTATAGATGATGTGATCATCTATGTAGAAAACCTGAAAGAATTGGCCAAAAAAGAAAAACAAGCCCTCCTAGAACTAATAAACGATTATAGCAAGGTTACAGGTGTAAGGTTAGTATAACAAGTCAATCATTTTTTATGTACCAATAATGAACAAGTAGAATTGACATTGAAAACACAATACCATTTACATTAGCACCCCCAGAATGGAATACTTAGGTGTAAATTTAACAAAATATATGCAAGGTGCAGATGAAGGACACCACAAAGCAGCTATAAAACTCAAATGAACAAAATAAAAAGTGAATTAAATAAATGGGGAGATATTACATATTCATATATAGGTGGACTCAATATTGTCAAGATTCCAGTTCTTCCCAGTTCGTCTATAGATTCACTGCAGTCCCTATCAAAATCCCAGCAAGTTATTCTGTGGCTATTGACAAACGTATCCTACAGTTTATATTGGAAGACAGAATATTGAAGGAGAACAAAGTTGGAAGACAGACATTACCTGACTCCCAGACTTACTATAAAGCTATCACGGCAATTTGCTCTTGGCAAAAGAGTAGACAACTAGATCAATGGAACAGAATGGAGAGCCCAGAACTAGATCAATATAAATATACTCAACAGGTATTTGACAAAGGAATCAAGGCAACACAGTGGAGCAGAGACAGTATTCAACAGATTTTGCTGGAACGACGGACATCCACGTGCAAAAAAATAAATCTAGACACAGACCTTACATCCTTCACGCAAAGGTACTCAAAAATGGATCCCAGACCTCAATGTAAAACTCAAAACTACGAAACTCCTGGGATATAACATAGGACAAAATCTAGAACTAAAAGAAAGCTGCAATGGCTATAGTAATATCAGAAACAATAGACTCTGAAACAAGTATTATTAGAGGTAAAGAGGGGTACTTTATAATGTGGAAAGAGTCCACCAGTCTGAAAGGTATGACAATTTTAATCACATACCACCTAGCAACAGAGCACCAAAATGCATGAAGCAAAACTTACAGAAGTGAAGGAGAAATATAGAGGATTCCGTGATGATAGTCAGAGGCTTCAATATTCCACTTTCATTAATGGAAGGAACAGCTGGGAAGAAGATCAGCAAGGAAAGAGAAGAATGTTAAAAAATACTATAAACCAATTAGACCTAGAAGATACCAGAAATAACAAAGTACATTATTCTGAAGCGCACCTGGAACATTCTGCAGGATAGATCATATGCTCTGCCATAAAACAAACTTCAATAAATTTAACTGTAGAGAAATAATACAGTTTATGTTCTCTGACCACTCTAATTTATTGGAATTAGAATTCAATAGCAAAAAGAAATTTGGAACACTCATAAATATGTGGAAATAACACAGCACACTCCTAAATAACCTGTAGGTCAAAGAGGAAATCGCAAACAAATTCGAAGTTCTTTGAGATAAATGAAAATGAAGACCTAACCTACTAAAACTTATGAGATGCAGCTAAGGCATTGCTTAAAAGAAAATGTTTTATCTATCAATGCCTATATTCAAAAAACTTAAGATCTCAAATTAGTATCCTAACTTTCCACCTTCAGATACTGCAACAAAAAGAGTAAACCAAACCTGAAGAAAGCAGAAGGAAGTACATGATAAAGATTTTGATTCCAGAAATTAATGGTATATAGAATAGAAAAGCAATAGAGCAAAATCAATGAATGTTTTGTACCTGTTGGGTCCATCTATTCTGTACGCCTTCGACACCCTTATTTTCAGAGACAAATACCACAACTGATGTCCTTCATACTTGGATTTGTACATATCAGTCTTGTCAAGAATTGAGCATGGCATGCAGATTTTCTCATTGAATGTAGATCCCCAGCATGTATTCTAGACCGTGGCTTCCTCTGCTTTCTGTCTACAGTCCTTTCTTTGCTTCCCATCTTCCAGATAGTTGTTGAAAGTATTTCTTTTTGGTGGTTTTCTTCCCATCCTGTTTTGTTGTTTTTTGTCATTTGGAAAAAATTTTATTTCTTCTTTATTGGTCTCCTAGAAGAGACAATACATCAATGCATGTAATTGTCATTTGTAACTTGAAGCCCTAACTTGGTTAATTATACATAGTATCATCACAATGGAGATGCATCAATTTCATGAGCCTAAATCAGTGACTACTACTTCAAATACAAACATATACTTAATTTCAGGCCTTGTTGTGTTGGTTAACCTGTTGTTCTTACCTTTGCTACATGTGCTACCGGGGAAGAGATTTTTATAAAACTCAATGCTTAGGGGGACCTGGGTGGCTCCGTCGGTTAAGCGTCCGACTTCGGCTCAGGTCATGATCTTGCGGTTTGTGAGTTCCAGCCCTGCGTAGGCTCTGTGCTCACAGCTCGGAGCCTGGAGCCTGCTTTGGATTCTGTGTCTCCCTCTCTCTCTCTGCCCCTCCCCAACTGTCTCTCTCTCTCTCTTTTTCTCAAAAATAAATAGACATTAAAAAAATGTTAAACTCAATGCTTAAATGAATTAAAAAGTCATCATATGTTTGAGAGATGTGTACAGGTTACTGCAGTGAGTTTTCCACCACTTATGCTATAGAATTTAAAGGTCAAGCATTTCTGGGTCTCCTGGGCATCTCAACTGGTTAGTGTCTGACTCTTGATTTTGGCTCAGGTCATGAGCTCACAGTCGTGGGATCGAGCCCCATGTCAGGCTCCATGCTGAGTGTGGAGCCTGCTTGGGATTCTCTATCTCCCTCTGCCCCTCCACTGCCTCTTAAAAAAAAGCCTCTTATTAAGAAGCTATGTGTTTAAAAGTTGATTCCTCTTTTAAAATTACACATATTCAAAATTAAGAAACCCAAAAATAAAATATTACTATGACGCTAGCATTTTTCATATGATGGCATTTTAAATATCTTTTGTGTTTTTATATGAGTGTGTCTACATCTATCTTATGGTACTTCAATGAAAAATAAATTCAAACAAGAGTGTATATGCTTACTTGTGGGCTTCGATATCAACCCAGTTCTATTTTACAAGAACAAAACAGTGCCACGTTATGTATTGGTAACATCCATACAGAGCTATAAATATAATATTTCCCATATCTGCAGCTCAAAATTCACTCATTTAAAAGGTCTGAAGATATAATTTCCACTATGCTGAAAAAGTATAATCAACCATAAATCTTCTCTGCTTTATATGGTGACAACAGGTCACATCTGCTATACAATCAAAGTACACTTGCTATACATCAGCGTAATCAAAATAATCATATCAAACAATAAACAGGCCAATGCTGGCTTATTAGTCAATTTTATTTTATTTTATTTTATTTTATTTTATTTTATTTTATTTTATTTTTTTTAACGTTTATTTATTTTTGAGACAGAGAGAGACAGAGCATGAACGGGGGAGGGGCAGAGAGAGAGGGAGACACAGAATCGGAAGCAGGCTCCAGGCTCTGAGCCATCAGCCCAGAGCCCGACGCGGGGCTCGAACTCACGGACCGCGAGATCGTGACCTGAGCCGAAGTCGGACGCTCAACCGACTGAGCCACCCAGGCGCCCCCATTAGTCAATTTTAAAATACAGTTGGCAGTTTGGATGAATCATGACCACAAGTATAAATAAGTATTGCTATATTGACCAAGTTATATTATCAAAGTCTTAACTTTGGTTATTTATTTGGTATAAGGCCAGTGTAAAGCATGATATTAAATTTCGTAAATGCCTCACTGATTTCTGGTATGTTATCATTTATTTTCAAAAGAAATTTTTTTAAGTTTATTTATTTTGAGATAGTGAGCAGGGAAGGGGCAGAGAAAGAATCCCACATGGGCTCCGCACTGTCAGCGTGGAGCCCATGGTGGGGCCCAAACTCATGAACTGTGAGATCATGACCAGAGTGGAAATCAACAGTAGAAGAATGCTTAACCAAGTGAGCCACCTTAGCACCCCTAGTATGTTATCATTTAAATTGTCTTGAATCATCATAAAAATTGATGCCAACCTCTCTCTCTGGGGCCTCTTTTACCTGAGAGGAAGCTTAGGATGAAAATCCAGAATACTGGCCTTTAACCCCAGTTCTGGAACTATCAGGTATGACTTTAATTTGGCTTTTTTCCCCCTCTATTTACTTCACTCTACCTGTTTGTCCTTTAGGTTTCATATTAAATGAAATTAAATGAAAATGTAACAGATTACATTAACATATTAAATGAAAATGTAACAGACCCGTCAGCTCAGAAACATATTGGATGATTGCATGAGATGCCTTGTAGGAAAGGGCTTTGGAAGTTACCGTTTCCAACCTGAGAAAATGTTGTGGACGAGTAGAGATTTCCAAGTTACAAATCAGCAGAAAGAGACTGACTTCCTTATAGAAAAGGATGTCCTTCCAAGGGTCATGTATCTAGCTTCAGTGAAGTTTAAGAATCTAAAATTTAATTACTTATATTTATATGAGTGTTTTATTACATAACTTTAAAGTCAAAACCATTAATCTTGTCTTTATTTCAAGACAATACCCAATCAAGGGTATAATTTCACAGCTTTAGTGCTACCTTTAACATTAAATATATTATCTCCAGGCAGGAAAGTGAGGGTGTGGTGTTTTGAATAAGAAAAAAAAAAAAGAAAAGAGGCAGGCAATGTTTTTTGTTTTGTGCTGGAAAGTGGAATAGAGGATAATCTTTGGAGCCAGACAGTTCTGGGCCTCCGTTTTGGCCCTGCAGCTTAGTACACACCTGACCCGTTTCTTCATCTGTAAAATGGGGATAAGAACTACTTAACACATAAAACTGTTGTGGGGATTCTGTGAATGACTGCATAGGAAAAAGCACTCAGCACAAAGGTTTGGGACCTGGTGACTGCTCAGTAAATATGACTTGTATTGTATACTAGTGGCCAAAGCTAAAAATGAAAAAGCATACTAAACCATATCACTAAGACCGTTATCTCTCTGCAAGTGGATTCCATTCTGGGCACTTCTGTTAAATAGTTGTGTACTGTTTCCTGAATAGTAGGTCATGAACAGGTTATACCTAGAACAGTTTTGTAATGTGTAAAATATGTTCAGGTAGGAAGAAAGGTGTCTGGCTTTTGATCTGACCGAACAGCGATTTATACTTTTACTGAACTTGGAGACAAGCTGGAGTTAAGCAGGAAGTACATTGCCAGGTACGTAAAGTTGGAAATTACTCCCACTCTCCTGCTATCTTGCCCATTTCTGTCTTCTGCCTCTTACTTTTGTCTTCTCTGCCTCTCGGATCTTGACTTTCAGCTTCTAATAGTTGTCTTGGATTCTTCTGGCTTTTAACAAAAATACAATTTTCATCTGCTGCTTGGATTTACTGATTCTGATCTGCTCTGTGTGACTGCCAGACTCTCTCACACCATGATTTCATGAATCCCCCACTGCCAGTCAGATGTGCTCTGGTCACTTATTCCTCTGCTCCTTCCCCCTACCCACCCATGGAGCTGAGCTCACAAGAGCTGTGCTGGCCCTCAGGCTGTCTGATGGGGCAGAATGAATACGTGGTTTATTGTTTTCTCCTAAAAAGAGAAATCAGTTAATTGTACACTAGACTAGTTCCCAAGCCTGGATATGTACCAGAGAGCACACTTGGCAAGGTTTTTGTTTGTTTTTAACTATACATAACCAGATTTCACCTCAAACCTACTGACATGGAATATCTGTGGGTGGGATCCAAGGATCCTTATTTTTAGGCATGTCCCCTCGTGTTTCTCGTGCCAGCAGGCTAGCATCAGGCCACAAAATTGTGTTTGTGGAAACCAGTGTGGTTGACATTTATTATGCTACTAGAACCCACAATGAGAGGCATGAGAGCATGAGTGTTATCGTGCTCATCATTGAGTACCCTATAAAAAGCACAGTGACTCACATGTCTTAGTCCTTCAATGAACAGTAGAACGAGGAATGAATGTGTTGATGAATTTAGTACCAAGATCACTATCAAGCAAGTAGAAGGGATAGAGAACCAGAGAAGAACTCATCCTGGATGGAAGGAAGACAACCGAGCGACAACTACCCCTATTGTCAAGTTAGAAGACCATTTGACCCGAAGTGGTTAGAAATCTGATCTTCGGGAGAGACTATAAGGGTACCATGTTTCCTGGCACTTTTCACATCATTGCTTCGTTCAAGAGAAAATCTCAAGAAACCTACTGTGACATCAGTAACCTAGCAAAGAGGATCATGGATGTATTGCCTATATTGTGAAATGAACCCAGATTATTATGAATGAATCGTTTCTTTACATTTGCTTCTCAGCTCCACTATATTTATTATGTGGATACTTAAATGTATTTTTATAATGACTATTTCAGACCTTTTTCTTCTTGAGTTGTGGGCTTGCTTTTTTGTGCTAACCGTTATTTAGAAGAGTCTCAGGACAATCACTTATATCCACATACCATGTCTGATGTCTAATTCAACCTCCAAACAGGTTCTCCATTTCTCATGTCACATGGTAGAATGCTACTCTACTCTTCGGTGACTCCCGTGGTTACTGTACAAAAGTATTTTTACACTCTTACATGTCCTCTATAAACCAGAGCAAGCAGGGTTGATTGGTTACATACCCATTAGTATCATCTTTTCCTTACCATGTTCAGAAGTGGCAGCATAGGCTTGAAAAGCTTAATAACACCATCATAGTTGGCTGCCAAAGACTGGTGATCAATGTCAAGAATTTCCTTTCTAAAAGAATTCACTACCTTAAGCTTTTGAAAGATTCATGTTTTATATTTTCTTTTCTTTTCTTTTCTTTTCTTTTTTTTTTTTTTTTGGTGCATAAGAAAACAAAACTTTCCTTCTCAAACCTTTTAAAGCTAGTTGTACTTATTTCCCTATGACTTTTTGTAATTTCCTGTATTCTAAATACCTATAAGGGTCATTTTTTTCAAAATCAGGAGGATGGAGCTGGGGTTAGGGACAGGCTTATATAGACTTTAAGTGCCTTTAAAAGAAAATCTATAATTGAGAAAAGTGGTTTCTAGGGAGAGATGTTGATTTTAGTTTTGACCACAGTAATATCAACTTGCAAAAAATGTTGCCTATTAACTGATATGAATTATTATGTATTTATTTTCTAGCTTCATTGTTCTGGTATGTCGTACTCTGTGTGTGTGTGTGCATGTGTCCTTAGTTTGGACTTGTGAGCTAGTAATTGAATTAGATAAGAGCAACTTAGTCTAAAATAGTCATGCAGAAATTAAATTGCATTCTAGAACCGTATGTTCTTCTACTTTGGCTCAAGCTTCAAAAGGTTACATGTGCTCAAGTCCAATGGCACTAGCCCCCTATTTGGAAATCTTTCTCTGACTTTTCAAACTCAATGTACTTGAAATTGATTTTAACATACTACCATGCTCCCATCCCCAGATAACCTATCTCCTCTTTTACCTGCCTGGGGCTATATCTGTTATCCTTAAGAAGTACAAGTGAAGAGCGATCGAAGACATTGTCCCCCTTTATGTATGTGAGTACTGTACGGTAGAACCTCCTTCCCCAAGGACAGTCCAGAGTGGACTTCAGAGCTACCAGGCTCAACTAACATACAACTGAACTTATTTTACAACGTTCTGGGTTTGCACTCTTATTTTCCCAAGCTCGGTTAATACCATCTCTGTACAGAAGAAGACACTGCAAATATTCTGAAGGGAACCACCTTACTGAAGTAAGTACACACAGCCACTACTGAGCTCTATACCCATGACAATGTTAATGAAAAAAATTACAGATGGCGCCATATTTTCCCTCAAGGTGCCCAAAGTCTGGAAGAAAAATTAGTTACACACAGAGATATTTACGATGCAGTGTAGTAACAGCTCCAGTTAATAGATGGGAACAACTAACTGAGCCATGAAGGTCTGAGATCTCATCCAGATAACATTATTCTGGGAGGAGTAGACTTCGCCGGACACGTAAGAAGGGAAAAGTTATTTCCAATCTAGTGCGCCTGGTTTTTTAAAGAAATGGAAAAGCGAGAGACAGAATTTGGCAAAGGGAATAAAGTTCTGTGGAGCTGAAATGCAGGGTATGTATGGTGGTGGTCAGGAGGGCCACGTGGAGAGTAGCCAGAAAGGATACTAGAGGGCAGTGAGACCCAGTGTGTCAGCGACCTTGCACCTAACACCACCATGCTTGAATTTTATTCTGAGGGCGATGATGAGCCCTTGGGGCCATTTGTTTTCCTTTTTTTTTAATTTTAAGACATTGGAGATTTTTTTTTTTTTAATCAAGATTGTATTTATGCTCTGGAAAGAATTCTTTGGCTAGAGTGTCGAGGATAGCCCAGAAGTACAGGGAGCCCGGAGGCAGGGAAGAATAAGAAACTTGAAGTGTTCTATTATGCTTCAGGTAGAGAGTGAAAAATAGAGAAAACAAGATGAATTGCGAGATATTTCCTCTTAATCCCTTTTGCGTCCTTTCGTTGTGTCTCTTCCCTTCGCAGCATCTTCCGTCCAAGTGTTTTGCTCATCTTTGGCATTCACATACACCGATTTCTGGAATCTTTTATCAGGCAAATCTGTTGATGTTAATGGATGGTTGCCACGCACATATCTGACTAAAGAAACCAGCTTCTATTTGGACCAAGAGCCCAGATTTGGCTACTCACACTAATAATTTAGATACAGCTAAATGACTCCCACCTCTCTGCAGGTGGAAAGATGAAGAGGATTTCTCCTGAATGCCAAATGGTGAGGCTATGGCATGTTGCGGATGAAATTCTCTGTACTATGAAAGTGAACTGATGAGCCTCACAGGTTACTCCTCTGGGCTGCCTGGAAAAGCCTTAGTGAAATTCCCTTTTGCACCAAGGTTCATTCTGCATTACGGTAAACCCTATTTCCCCTCTACAGGGACTCTGCGGGGTTTTGTTGGATCAAAATGATAAATGGCATTTAACTGTTCAGAGATTTAAACAAACATCATCTGAGTTTAATCCTTTCTGAGCATGGTGATTGCTTGACTTCACAACACAATATGTTGACACTGTTACGGGCTTATCTTTTTTGTGTGTCTGCTATGAGTGAGTACCCAACAAAGACATTAGTATTCATACTACATCTTTGGAGATTTGGCTACCCCTTTCCTCTTCTTCACATATCAGTATGATTAACTTTTTTCAATTATAGCTCTGTGTATGAATAAGGAGGGACATAGTCCTTTAATACACGATCAGACATGGACTTGGTCCCTTGAAAATCGGTAGTTGTTAAGTCCAAATGCTAACATATTTCAAGAAAGGGAGTGGTACTTAAAACCAATGCTGCAGAGAGAAGTGTAGAATGGTTTTTTTGGGGGGGCTTGTTCAGGAAACTGAGAAAGGCTGGTATCATTATTGAATATCTTTATTCCTTTCCATCTGCCAAAATATGTCAAGGGAGTAATTTTTCCCTTGCTTGATATTTTGGTCTATGTGCCATGTCCCATCAGACATTTCGAGTAGATATTTAAATGGACAGAGTGTCATAGCTCACAATATCTGTTTTGCACACAGCCACCTTTCTCCTGTCATGACTTTGAACAAAGCCTGTTGCTCTCTGACTTGGTTTACTCCCTTTGAAAGGTGGCGCTAGAGTATAGAGATTTCTCTGATATTATGACATTGTGTTTGCCGTTGTTGTTACTTTCAGAACACACTTGCAGGATCCCGAAGGAGAGGAATTATTAGACTCTTAGCAAAGACTAAGGACATGCAGCACAGTTAATGTAATGCATTAAATTATTAATTTAATAATAATTTAACAAATGTATTAATTTTAAAAATGTTTATTGAGTCCATATTATTGTATTTTCATTGCATTGACAGAATGTCACATGGAAGGAAGAGACATTCAGGGTCTCTTTTTTCCTAAAAGTCCAAGAGAAGACCCGACGATCAAATACATTACTGACTTTTAAAAAGCATATTACTTCAAGAACATTAAGCAAATTATAGACAAGTAGGTTTCAGAGAAGTTACAAAAAGGATCTGAATAGGAGAATAATGGACCTGTCCCTTAAAGAAACCCCATCGGACTTCCTAATAAGGTGTGTCTGTTATCAATTGACATGCTAATACAGAAGCCCTCTTTTCAGAGTCCAGTGGAATTAATTCTATATTAGGTGGGACGGTGGATTCTTTGGTGACTCCCAACTGTCAGATTCTTTGATTCTATCTGTGTCCGTGATTGATCCATGTAGGCAGCCCTGTTGTCTTCTCATGTGTATTTTGAAGAAAGCCATGGTACTCCTCAATACCCACCAAAGAAAATGTATAGATACTAATAAATACACAACTTACAGAGCATTCAGTTCAAGAAATAGAGGAGAATGATTTATATAAGATGGTCGGAAAGTTTCCCTTTAAAATCCCCATCGTATATCTTACTGCTACCCCAAAAGTCCTTCATGTGACTCCAGCCATGGGGTTTTCTTTTTCTAGAACTTTCCTTCACGTGCTCCTTAATTTTAATCTTGCCTCTTTTCTCCCAAAGTCCTAATAGTAGCTCCTTGACCTTTCAAGATCTGTATTTATATTTCTCTGTCATAGGCAAAACTGTTTAGAACCATAAAGTTCTCTCAATTCTCACCTTCCACAAGTATCAATTATTCCTTCCTTCAAGAAAATAAAGTTCTTTCGGTCATCAGGATCCATTCTGGGAGACATTTATGAGCGATAAAACCTGTATCTCTCCTGTCATATATAAAACATTTTGCACAGTGCATATCACATAGTAGCCACTCAACAAAGAGGAGCTGCTGTTATTGTACTATTTTATTCATGTGTTCGTTCAAAAATACTGTGCGATTACCATGTGCTTAGCACATTTTTAGACACTTAGACTATGCCTATGCGCAGGATAAACAAAGCCCCGGTCCTTATTGATTTTACATTCTAATGGAAGGAAATGTTGTGCAAAAAAGATACATGCTATGATATCAAGTGAATTGATAAAAGTATTAAGAAACACAATACAGCAGAATAGGCAAAAGATACAGATATAGTTGGCTATTTAAAATAAAGTTCTCAGGAAAAATCTCAAGAGTCCTGTGGGCCATGTAGGGTATCTGCCAGAGGAATATCCAGAAAACTCTCTGAGCCTGACCAATTACAGTATCAACTGTTGAAATAATCCATTTTATGCCAAATAAATTTTCTTTAAAATAACCTCTCTGATCTTGAATATATACACATACATACGCATACATATCCCTATATATACATGGACATATAGGCATGCAATCATATGGTCAGTCTCCACACTATGGACTCCATTAGGTAAAATTACTGTGTCAGAAATAAGTATGAGGTCGGCGATAGATTCTGCTCAATAGAGTTAGTATCACGTCTTTGAGCCCAGCCTCCAACATGCTTCACCAAGGGAACACTAAAACTCTGTGTCACAACAAGAACCACGGAGTCCTGAAGAAAGAAACTCTGCGTGCCAGTTCTTGGAGATGTAACCAAAAACCCTGTCCCCAGACAATGCTTTGAACTGGTTTTGGCTATTTTTCATTTGTCTGTGTGCTGACGCAGCCTTCTTTGCTTAGAGAAAGCTTCGAGAATGTACAGGCGCTGAATTCTAGCTTCCTCTATGCAGCCACCCCAAACCATCGTACGGGTAGAAAAATAACAGAATTGGAAATGGAGCATTTGACACAAACGAACTCGTTCTTATCAAATAAGCCATGTCTTCCCCAAGTGAAAAACTCATTCCCATTAAGTTGGAATAAGGCTGTCCAGCTTTTCCTCAGTAGCCTGGGTCCCTGGGCTGGATTTTTGATTAATTGCTAATACCTAACATGGACTGAATGGAGAAGCAATTAAAATGCATACTCTGTAAACCTGTGTTGAACTATGAGGGCTTGAGGCAAGGGGTCCTGGGGATGGGTAGTTTCCGGTTGTGTGGCCAGATGTAGCCAAGAAAAATACAGGCTGCCTGTTGAATTTGCATCTCCGCTAAACAATGAACGATATCTTAGTAAATGCATATCCCAAATATTATATGGGGCATACGTCTGGCACAAAGTGTGTTTTGTTTATCTGAAGTTCAAGCTTCATTGCCATCCTATATTTTATTCGGAAACCCTACTCCAAACCACTGGCATATGATATGCAAGGCTGAGCAAAGGTGGACAGCAGAGTGAGGTTCTGGAGACTGGGCTCAAAAGGGCTGACTGAGGTCTAGAGATCTGGAGTCTCTACAAACCAGGACGGGGACGGTGGCAGTGGTGGGTTCACTACGTGCCAAGCACTGTGCTTACGCTTCATAAGCCTGGTCTCATTTAGTCCCTACAAAAATTCTTCCACCGACGTAATAGTCTGAAGAAAGAGATTTACTCAGTAAACATTTCAGAGCTAGTGAATGATGGAGCAGGTCTGGAACCCAAGTAGTTTCTCTCCAGAGTCCATGCCCCTCATCCCGAGCCAGCACCTTTCCCATTGGCTCAAGGTTATTATCAGGCTGGTGTTACAGAGTCACTTAATGGTTGGCTTCAAGTTCCAGTCCTCTGGGTCTGTTAGAGAAATTATATGCCTGGGGCCGCCTGGGTGGCTCAGTCGGTTAAGCATCTGACTCTGGATTTCGGCTCAGGTCACGATCTCACGGTTTGTGAGATTGAGTCCAGCATCGGGCTCTGTGCTGACAGCTCGGAGCCCACTTGGGATTCTCTCTCTCTCTCTGTCTCTCTCTCTCTCTCTCTGCCCCTCCCCCACTCGTTCTTTCTCTCTCTTCTCTCTCTCTCTCAAAATAAATAAATAAACCTAAAAAAAAAGAAATGATATGACTTTAAAGTTGGGAGATGCTTAGGGGTCTTGACTATTTATAATTCCTGAATCAATCCCTGGGAAGTGAGTCTTATAAAAATAAATGAAAAGAGTTGACATATGCCACCAGAAAGTGTCGACAGTGTTTCGAGGCAAAATGCCATATAGATACATTATCGATTCCATTTAATGCCCTTGATTTAAAAAAAAAAAAAAAATAGAATGATCATCACTTATGTGTCACACATCTTCTTAGCATCTATTTTGTATAAATCACAGTGCTAAGGGCCCTGGGTGGGGAGGAAGACAAAGAAGTCCTAGCCTTTCCCCTCAGGGAATTCACAATTTAACTGGAGAGGCAGAGGAGTAAACAACTGACTTCAAGTACCAGGCAACTGGAAGTAAGACCTTTACCAAAAGTACAAGCAGAGTGGGAACACAGACAACAGAAGATTCTCTGAGTGAGAAAGGGAAAAGATGAAATAAAGGAGGGAGGGCAGGGACATGAGGCAGATAGGATGACAGACAAAGAGACGGCAGGCATCTTTATGGTTATTTTGCTATGGAGAAATTAGTAATTTAGACAGAGGAATTTGATAATCACATAGTAATATTGGTTTGGAATTAATATATAGTGCTGCTTTTGTATTTTGAAGCTATGTTATTTTTTCTGAGGTCGCCTCATAAGACTTCTGATGGAAATTTTTATTCAAGTCTTGTGTTCTCAAACTCGTATATTGGGTTTTATTAATCATTTTCAAGTCACGTGGTCACAGTGTACAGGCAGGTATTAAGTCGCAGAGATCTGACTGAATAATACATGCTAGGAAAATAGTGGACAAATACATTATATGGATGCTTTGAATTGCACGTTAAAAAAAAGAGTTGAGATTCTATTTGTGTTAATCTAAAAGAAAATCATGCTAGATTTGAAACATGGTGTATGTTAATAAAAGAAATGAATGGGTCTGGTATGTTTTCTCTATTATCGCATGGTTTATGTTACTTATTTATAACATGTTACTGGATTTAACTATTTAATGGTAATAGTTTTCTTTTTGAGGAGATAGATATATTTAGGAACTTATTTCTTCTGAGATTCCTCCTTTCCATTGTGGGAACCTTTCTTTACAGTGCATTCTAAGGATATATTGATCTGTCATCATCAATTCAGAGAATGCTTCTCTTTTTTTTAATTCAAATATAATTAACATACAGTGTTATATTAGTTTCAGGCGTACAATATAGTGATTCAACAATTCAGTGCACTTCTCAGTGCTCATCAAGAGAAGTGTACTCTTAACCCCTTTATTTCACCTATCCTCCACCACCTACCTTCTGGCAACCATCAGTTGTTCTCTGTGTTTAAGAGTCTGGATTTAAAAAGAATTTTTTTTAATCTTTATTTTTGAGAGAGAGAGAGACAGAGTACAAGCGGGGAACAACAGAGAGAGAGAGGGAGACAGAATCTGAAGTAGGCTCCAGGCTCTGATCTGTCAGCACAGAGCCCGTCACGGGGCTCGAACTCATGAACTGCAAGTTCATGACCTGAGCTGAAGCCAGACACTCAACCGACTGAGCCACCCAGGCGCCCCAAGAGCCTGTTTTTTTTAAAGTAGGCTCCACGCCCAACATGGGGCTTGAATTCATGACCCTTAGATTAAGAATTGCATGCTCTACCAACTGAGCCAACCAGGCACCCTAAGAGTCTGTTTTTTTGTTTGTCTTTTTTCTTTGTTCACTTGTTTGGTTCTTAAATTCTACATATGAGTGAAATTGTATGGTATTTGTCTTTCTCTGACTTATTTCACGTAGCATTATGATCTCTAGCTCCATGCATGTCATTGCAAATGACAAGATTTCATTCTTTTTTATAGCTGAGTAATATTCCATTGTGTGTGTGGGGGGGGTGTGGGTGTACATACATACACATGTATACCACATCTTCTTTATCCATCTATCTATGGATGGACACTTGCATTGCTTCCATATCTTGGCTATTGTAAATAATACTGCAGTAAACATAGGGGTACATATGTCTTTTTGAAATAATGTTTTCATATTCTTTGGGTAAATAGCAGTGGGATTAATGGATCATACAGTAATTCTATTTTTAATTTTTTGAGGAACCTCCATATTGTTTTCTACAATGGCTGCACCAATTTGCATTCCCAACAATAGTGCAAGAGGCTTCCTTTTTCTCCACATCCTTGCCAATACTTATTGTTTCTTGTGTGTTTGATTTTAGCCATTCTGACAGGTGTGAGGTGATATCTCACTGTGGTTTTGATTTGCATTTCCCTAATGATGAGTGATGTTGAGCATCTTTTCATGTGTTTGCTGGCCATCTGGAGGTCTTCTTTGGAAAAAATGTCTGCTAATGTCTTCTGACCATTTTTTAATTGGATTATTTGTTTTGTTGATGTTTGGTTGTATATGTTCTTTATATAGTTTGGATATTAACCCCTGATTAGCTATGTCATTTTCAAATATCTTCTCCCACTCAGTAGATTGCCTTTTAGTTGTGTTGATTGTTTCCTTTTCTATACACAAGCTTTTTATTTGGGTGTAGTGTCAATAGTTTATTTTTGCTTTTGTTTCCCTTGTGAGAGGAGACATATCTAGAAGAACGTTTCTATGGCCGACGTCCAATAAATTACTGCCGATATTTTCTTCTAAGAATTTAATGGTTTCAGGTCTCACATTTAGATCCTTAATTCAGTTTGAGTTTGTTTTTATGTATGGTAGAAGAAAGTGGTCCAACTTCATTCTTTTGCACGTAGCTGTCCAGTTTTCTCAATACCATTTGTTGAAGGAACTGCCTTTTTCCCATTGTGCATTCTTTCCTCCTTTGTGATAGATTGACTATACAATCGTGGGTTTATTTCTGGGCTGTTTATTCTGTTTCATTGGTATCTGTGACTATTTTTGTCCAGGGCCATAGTGTTTCATTACTACAGCTTTTTAATATATGTTGACATCTGGGAGTGATACTCCAGCTTTGTTCTTTTGTTTTCAAGTTTGCTTTGGCTATTCAGGGTCTTTTTTGGTTCCATGTGAATTGTGGGATTATTTGTTGTAGATCTGTGAAAATGTTGTTAGTATTTTGATAGGGATTGGATTAAATCTGTAGATTGCTGTGTATAGTATGGACATTTTAACAATATTCATTCTTCTAATCCATGAGCATAGAGTATCTTTGCATTTGTTTGTGTCATCTTCAGTTTCTTTCATCATTGTTTTATAGTTTTCAGAATACAGATCTTTCACCTCTTTCGTTAAGTTTATTCCTAGGTATTTTCTTCTTTTTGGTGCAGTTGTACATGGGATTGTTTTCTTAATTTTTCTTTCTGCTTTTTCATTATTAGTGTATAGATATGCAACAGATTTCTGTATGTTAACTTTGTATTCAGTGACTACTGAACGCATTAGTTCTAGTAGTTTTTTGGTGGAGTCTTTAGAGTTTTCTGTATATAATATCATGCCACTGGCATATAGTGAAAGTGTTACTTCTTCCTTACCCATTCGGATGCCTTCTATTTCTTTTTCTTGTCTGATTGCTGTGGCTAGGACTACAATTTGATAAAAGTGGTGAGAGTGGACATCCTTGTCTTGTTCCTGATCCTAAAGGAAAATGTTCAGAAATCCCTTCTTGCCGTAAATGCCCTCGAGGAATTTGCAACCACAGCAGAGCCAAAATGACAACAATTATAGATAGAATTATGGCTGTTTCAAAAGCTCTGAAATTTAAGCCATGAAAAGAAGTTTGAAACTTTATGGAAGATTATATATAACTCTCTGTGCCTTAATGTCCTCAGTGTAAAAATGAGAATAATTTTGGCTACTTTGTAGGGTGGTATTGAAGATTAAAGAGATCCTACACATCAAGTACCTACTACTGTGCTTGATGCAAAAAGAGGCACATATGAACTGACATCTGCTGTATTATAAGCTGCATTTTTTTTAAGTTTATTTATTTATTTTAATAAATAAGGGAGAGACAGCGTGAGCAGGGGAGGGGCAGAGAGAGGGAGAGAAAGAGCATCCCAAACAGGCTCTGTGCTGGCAGCATGGCTCAAACTCACAAGCTGTGAGATCATGACCTGAGCTGAAACCAAGAGTCAGACACTTACCGACTGAGCCCCCCAGGTGCCCCTAAGCTGCACGTTTTTAAAGGCTTCGTTGTATTTTTTTCGCTGCTGTACCCCAAATAAAACAGTTTCGGTCCCATCACAGGTGGTCAGTAAATAGTTTGGGAATGAAGGGAATTAAGTTGTGGTGGTAGAAATACCCTCTGTTGCTTACCTTCATGGAATAGCGATTATGAAAGATGATTATCTCTCCAAATTGTGGCCTTTCCACAAATCTGCCTGTTCATATTTTATAGCCCCATCACTATGCGTGTGTCTGTACAAAATGCTTGATCTATTCCAATAGAAGAGGTGGCTTGGATAAGACGAAGGCTTCAGAATTATACACTTTGAGTCATTGACTAATTAACATGTTACTTCATTCATCTGATCGCATATTAGGTGCCAAGCACTAGGAGGATGTTAGAAATAAAGACAAAAAAGCTCTAGAAGAGCTGTCAGCTCGCACACTGAGTCAGAAGCATAAACATAATTACAATATGTGCTAGGAGCACTACTTTGACAGTAGAGATGGTGGTCGTGCAAGGGAGCGAGGAACCAGTATTGCCTGGAACCAGCGAGCTGTGGTCTGAGGGATGAGCAAGATGTGAACGAGTGATTAAAGTCAAGGCAGGCCATTCCGGGCGTGTTCGCCATTGTTAATTGAAGGTTCAATTTTAGGAATATCACATTTGAAAAGTTGGATGATGGCTTTTTTTGACCGAGTGTTCAGTTGGTGCAGCATCGTGGCCTGTCACCTGTCCTCTGCAGTTTATCATTTCACCCCGTCCCTGTTGCCACGCTCTGATGAAAAGCACCAAATAAGTCCTCCGTGCAGGTATGTCAGATAACTCATAAGGCTTTAGAGGTTACTTATTTCATTTTCATTAGTGTTTTAAAGGAAGATAAACATGATCATAGATGGAATGGAGGAAGTATTTGTGGGCCAGAGACTTTATTTTAAGCCTGAATCTGTAACTTCATGGCTTGCTTTCCTGCCTTACCAGATCTTGTCACTGAGCCCAATTTTCTTTAGGTCAGCAGTTGCTCTCCGCAAATAGCAATGGAGATAAATCAAGTGTTTGGGTCTCAAGTGTATGTTTCATTTGCAAATAGCGTTTTGTAAACAAGACTTCCCTTTTAACCTGCATGGGATGGGTTCTGCACTCTGAATGCTTAAAAATCCTCATCGAACACTCTTGAAGTCCAGTG
The DNA here is from genome assembly GCF_022079265.1 of Lynx rufus. NCBI lineage: Eukaryota > Metazoa > Chordata > Mammalia > Carnivora > Felidae > Lynx > Lynx rufus. The sequence continues at coordinate 34,843,873 of NW_025814833.1, read as the reverse complement.
CCCCAGCTTCAATGCTGCTAAACGATGGCAAGAATAATTCCACAATGTATCCATCAACTCAAGTGTAATGTACGTGTCACTTTCGGCCAAACAGTGACATAATTTCCCTATATGCTACTCGAGAAAATAATAGTGTTGTTAGTGTTCTGAGTACAGAATGATATTGGAATAATTTACGTACACCATGGATTCTGGCTGTGTCTGAAACCATAATGTTCGTTTCATCAGGACAAATAGAATCACACAGCTGTAGAGACGGCTGTGAAAACAGAAGAGGGGCTTTCAAATGGTGAACATTTTGCCTGTGGCAGAATGAAAAGAGGTGCATTTTTCAACAAAGATATATAAAACATGAATATTAACTTTAAAAGCTTGAGATGAATTAATTCCAGCCCAATTCTTTAGATATGCTTTGGACTCTGTACTCTTTCACCCTCCCAATATATCTTGGTAGCATATAGTAGAAAATGGCCTTATTCATGGGCTTTTGACTGTTGGAAATCTCAAAATGTTAAGTTGGAAGTTCGATAAATAAAGGTTCCATCTGGCATCTTGGAATGTGGTCCATACTTGGAAATTGCTCAAATCATGGCTTGGAACCCAGTCTATAAGGAAGAGGCTAAACTTTGCTTCAGTTGAACTCTTGCAAAGAACTTTCTAAGTGCCTCGTGCTTGGAGTGTATACTGAAGAATTAACATGGACTGATTTCTAGGGGAATGGTTGATAATAGCACCATGGCTTCCTCCTTGTTTTGTAAACTAAAATCAAATATGGTAGCTCCAGAACTAATGTTTCGGATGGCAAATCTGCCCCAAGGGATAGAAAGTTATAATATGTTAAAAAGCAGCCTAAGATCTCCATGAACTTTGGTTGGTTACAAGTTCAGTCATTGTTTTATGATCACAGGTGCTATCCTTGGCCCCTGCTTCCATCATAATGTACCTCCACAGAATTCAAATGAGAACTGCCAACATCATTAAAGAACATTTGACATAATTTATATATCTTTTTCTCTCTAAATCCCTGCTTCTGGAATAGAAACTTCATTTTTCTCATCTATCCTGTTAAAATGATAAAGATTTATACTTTCTTCTTCTAGGCAGGACTTTAAACATACCAAATTAATTTTCTCCGTTATAACTAAGTTTTGCCTTACAAGATTGTGCCCTTTGACTTACTGAAGAAATGGCACCACCCAAATCTTGCTTGGCTTGCAAAGGTCACGCTGAAAATTAGTTGCAAAGTCAGGGCTGGGACACAGGTTATCGAAATCCTACTCAATGGCAAGCCACATACATCTTTACATGACAGAATTTCGTTATGGATTTGTACGGAACAGAATCAGGGCTGAAGATCAAAAGGAAAAGGAAAAATAGGGTACAGTGAATATTTATGTACTAATGGGCCCTTGATGTTCTAGAACAGGATTTCTCAATAGGGACTCTATCATTCCCAAGGGGACAAAATCGTTTCTATGGGAGGGAGATTCATAGTCTTGCTATTTTATATAGAAAGCACAGATAAACAGCATGTAATCAGATATTCAATATATCGGTGGTTTGAAAATTCATTGGGCAGGGTGTTCAGGAAGAGAAAAAACAGTCTAGAAAGGCTCCTTAGGGGAGTAAATAAGCAAACAAACTAAAAGTTTAAAAAACACAGTTGTAGAACATTTTCTGTGTCTGGGCCAGAAAAAAAAAGGATAAATGAGAGAACATGTAGCCAGAGGGGTTGAAGATAAGGGGAAGATTTTTCATCCTCTTATAAGTGAGTAGCTATTTATTTATTTAAATGTCTGTTTGTTTGTTTATAGGGGGAGGGTGGGAGGGGCAGAGAGAGAGAGAGAGAGAGAGAGAGAGAGAGAGAGAGAGAATCTCAAGCAAGCTCCATGCGGTCAGAGCAGAGCCCTATGTGGGGCTTGATCTCACAAACTGTGAGCTCATGACCTGAGCCAAAATCAAGAGTCAGATGCTTAACCAACTGAGCCACCTAGGCACCCCAGGTGAGTAGTTATTTATATACAACTCGATCAGAATCTTGGATAACCTGGAGTTTTGTGGTTTAGATACTGAGGTAGGCAAAATTCTAGGATGGCTCCCAAAATACCCACCTGCTCTTATGTAATGCCCTTCCCCAGAGTGTGGACTGAACCCATCAATATGATGGAGTATCACCCCCATGAATATGTTATGTTCTATGGCAAAGCAGAAAAATTTTGCAAATGTAATTCAGGTCCCTTATCAGTTGACTTTGAGTTCATCAAAAGGGAGATTATCTTGGATGGGCCTGACGTCCTCAGATGAGTCCTTTCAAAGAAGGCTTAGGCTTTCCCTGAACTCAGAACTTGGAAACAGCAGATAAGTGCTTCTGGTGGCTCTGAGGAAGTAACTGCCATGAGTTCTGTGGCTGCAAGGAAATGAATTTTGCCTACAATCTGAATGATTTTGGAAATGAACTGTAAGCGTCACATGGGAAAACAGCCCTGGCTAAAACCTTGATTTCAGCCTGTGAGACCTTGGGCAGAGGAACCACTTAAACCCTGCCTAGACCCTTGACCCATGGAAATTTCGAGAAAATAAATGTTTGTTGGTTTAAGCCACTAAATTAGTGGTAATTTGTGACACAGGAATAGAAAACTAATACAGGTATTTTAAAGAAATTAAAGGAGAGGCATTTCTCGGTGTTTCTGATCTCTCCACAACCATCTCAGAAATCTCAGACATTATTAATACCAAGTAGTTTTATCTCGCCAGGAATGATTACACTATTTCCTTTCATCTTCCTTCTAAATTTAAAGTTTTGGTTTTCAAATCAGGGAAACTACATTTTATGCCAAAAATCTTCTGAGACTCCCCACGTGTATTTAAAACGAGTAATATTGTTCTTAGAGAAACAAGAGTAATCAAGTTGTTTATTTTAAGGACTTATTTAAGGACTTACCGATTTTCTTAACCTACACTCTCGGGATACATCACCTATTTCCAACATATAATGATGATTCTGGGAGCTAGTTAACCCCACTACCTGCCTAGAACTGCCTACATCTGGTCTAGAACTCTCTCAGAATAATCCTCAGTCCACATTACTCCTGCCTCTTGAGAGGTCAGAGTCTTGGCATCTTTCTGAACCTTCTGGGAATAATCAAATTAGAATACTTGCAGCTCACTGTTTTGTAATGCCTCATATACTTATTATCCATAGTTCTCTCTAAAAATATAAGCTGTGTTCCTCAGCTTATCTTGCTTACATAGCTCTGTGCTTCCTCCTGTCCCACCGCTTGCTAGTTGTTGAAGCCTAATTCCTCGTGTGATGGTATTTGGAGGTGAAACCTTTGGGAAGTGATTAGATCATGAGAGTGGAGCCTGCATGATTGAGATTAGAGCCTTCATGAAAGGGACCCCAGTGAGTTCTCTTGCTCCTTCTGCCAGGTGAGAACACAGTGACAAGATGGCCATCTATGAACCGAGAAGTGATTTTGCCAGAAGCTTGGACTTCTCAGCTTCCAGAACTATGAGAAATAAATGTTTGTTGTTTAAGTCACCAAATCTGTGGTAATTTTGTTAGAGCAGCCCAAAGTGACGAAGATACTCGTTTACGTTGGCAGAATCTCCTACTCTTATGAAGTTCAGTAGTTGCATAACCCCCTACTTCTCTTCTTGCCGTCACCTGTAAGCGCTCTGCATATGCCCCATATTCATTGCAGAATTTTGGCCTCATTTGTAATGTCAGCTTTGCACCAAGTTCTGTTCCCACATGGATGGGCCATTCAACTCTCTGGTCTCAAAATAGTTACACCTTCTCGTTTCTTCACTTCCACTGCGCATCAGCCAGCCAGCCCCTTGGTCGCTTTCTCATCCTGATAATAACCTGGCACTTCTCTCCTAACATATTAAATTGAACTATTTAAATCTTTGGCTGAAACCGTGCCACTTCCATGTCTCTCATTTACTCACATAACATTGCGTTATTTGCTCTCAGAATGACCACTGGCCTTTCATCCACCTACTTTCTCCCTATGTTCACTCCCTTTCTTCACCCCACGATTCATCACTTTATTCTCCAAGGAGAATAAAGAATAAGGAGAATAATGTCACCTCTTTCACTATTCTGTAAACTTCTTGTGCTCATCTGTATTTTAACTAGTTTGTATGACGGACTGTCATATTAGTCATTTATGGTTACATCGAACATCATAAATCCCTGAGCTGTGCGTCATCATAGTGAAGATCTTTGTAGTTCTCCATGCAAATGGGCCCCACTATGATAGTAAGGCCCCAAGCAGCAATGAGAATGATTATGCATTTCCCACCTTCCTGTTGGCTTCAAGTGAATCTCTTCCTCAGTTGACTATACTTGAGTACTCTTACTCAACCCTAGAAGATCTGCAGGAGGCATCATTTATCTTAATTTCTATTGCTAATAGACACAGATGTTTGGAGTAAACAGAATGAAAAGTGAATGCAGAGTAGTTCTCCAAAATCACCTATAGATTTCTGTCCAGGGGACCACTTGTGGATTAGAAAGGGCATTGGAAATTAAAAGTCGTCAGTAGCTTCTTCAGATCCTGGTCAAATTCAGACCCCTTTTTTCGTATTCCATATTTTAATTTGAAAACTCGAAGCAGCTCCATCAAAATTTATGCTAGAATATTTTTTATTAAGTTTTTTAAAATTTTAATTCCACTATGGCCAACATACAGTGTTATATTAGTTTTAGATGTACAATGTAGTGACTCAACAATTCTGTGCATAGTGCTCATTATAATAAATGTACTGCTTAATCCCCATCACCTGTTTCACCCATCTTCCTACTTCCCTCCCCTCTGGTAACCATCAGTTTGTTCTCTATAGGTAGAAGTCAGTTTCTTGGTTGCTCTCTCTCTTTTTTTCCCCTTTGCACATTTGTTTTATGTCTTAAATTCCACATATGAGTGAAATCATATGGTATTTGTCTTTCTCTGACCGACTTATTTCGCTCAGCATAATACATTCTAGCTCCATCCATGTCATTGCAGATGGCAAGATTTCATTCTTTTTGATGGCTGAGTAATATTCCATTATATATCTATGTAATCATTATCAATAATACATAAACATTATATATATATATACATACCACATCTACTTTATCCATTCATCTATCAATGAACACTTGGGCTGCTTCCATAGCTTTGCTATTATAAATAATGCTGCAATAAACATAGGGGTGCATATATCCCTTTAAATTAGTGTTTTTGTGTTTTGGGGGTAAATACCCAGTAGTGTGATTACTGGGTTATAGAGGAGTTCTATTTTTTTTAAGTTTATTTATGAATTTTGAGAAAGAGAGAGACAGACAGTATGCATGAGCAGGGGAGGGGCAGAGAGAGAGGGAGAGAGAGAATCCCAAGCAGGTTCATGCTGTCAGCATGCAGCCTGATGCAGGGCTCAGTCTCATCAACTGTGTGATCATGACCTGAGCCAAGATCAGGATCAGATGCTTAACCAACAGTCTCCCCAAGTAGTTCTATTTTGAAATTTTTGAGGAACCTCCATATCACTTTCCACAGTGGTTATATGCGTTGGCATTCCCACCAACAGTGCACGAGGCTTCCTTTTCCTCCACATCCTCGCCAGGACTTGTTGTTTCTTGTATTTTTGATTTTAGCCATTCCGACTGGTGTGAGGTGATATCTCATTGTAGTTTTGATTTGCATTTCCCTGATGATGAATGATGTTGAACATCTTTTCATGTGCCTGTTGGCCACCTGGATGTCTTCTTTCAAGAAATGTCTATTCATGTCTTCTGCCCATTTTTTAATTGGATTATTTGTTTTTTGTGTTCTTTATAGATTTTGTATGCTAACCCTTTATCAGATATGTCATTTGAAAATATCTTCTCCCATCTCCCATAGGTTGTCTTTGAGTTTTTTGGATTGTTTCCTTTGTTGTGCAGAAGCTTTTTATATTGATGTAGTCCCAATAGCTTCTTTTTGTTTCCCTTGCCTCAGGAGATCTATCTAGAAAAATGTTGCTGTGGCCAATGCCAGAGAGATTACTGCTGTGCTCTCTTCTAGGATTTTTATGGATTCAAGTCTCACATTTAAGTCTTTAATCCATTTTGAGTGTATTTTTTGTATGGTGTAAGAAAGTGGTCCACTTTCATTCTTTTGCATGTAGCTGTCCAGTTTTCTCAACACCATTTGTGGAAGAGACTGTCTTTTTCGCACTGGATATTCTTTCCTGCTTTGTCTTAAGATTAATTGACCTCACGATTATGGGTTTATTTCTGGATTTTCTATTCTGTTGCATTGATCTATGTGTCTGTTTTGCACCAGTACCATACTATTTTGATTACTACAGCTTGGTAATATAACTTGAAGTCTGGAATTGTGATGCCTCCAATTTTGTTCCAGTTATTCGTCCCTGGCTCCATTGCTGAATACAAGGTCCTGGCGTGGACTCTGCCAGCATCCTACTGATGGTACAGGGGCATGCCAGCCAGCACTTTCACAGCCCTGGCACCACTCGCCCTGCAGCTTGGTGGGTTCTCTTCATGGGGCCCATGAGAGTATCTCACTGAAGCTCACTGTGCCTGGTGAGCTGCCTGATGTTCTGTGCCTGCTGCCTTCTGTAGAGGCCACAGCCGTCCTGGCTCTCCTGTGACAGTCACCCTAAATCCTAGCCAGCCTCTCCTCCTCAGGTCCAGCCCAAACCGCTTCCTTGCTCCGGGCTCTTTGGACATCCCCTGGAAGAACTGGGGTAGAGTAGCAAGCTTGAAGGTAATGACTCTTGAGCAAGCCTAGGACAAAACCTCCTTCCACCTGGGACGAGGGGTCCGGGTGAGGATTACGAGCTGACACTCCCCTTGTCTTCTCACTATACCCGAGCCAGGCTCTTCCCAATGCAGGAGGCAGCAGCTCTGTGCCAGCCAACAGCATTTGGCTGGTGAAATCAACGATTCGCTCAGCGTCAGTCACAGCAAGAGGGGAGAGAACGAATTTCTACCAGTAGGGTTCCGACCCTGGGACTTCCCGTTTCCTCATCTGCAAAGGAGGGGAAAGGGTAGGCCTGGGGCCTAATGTTAGGCCCTATCCAAGCAATTCAAGATCACTTGTGTTGAGGCTGGGGGGTAGAGCAGTCAGCCTTTAGTGTTTCAGTCCCTGAAGTGGGCTGATAGAGCTCTTTACAAAGTAAAGTCAGCAGTTATTCGGGATATTTTACCTGCATGATGAAAGAACTGCAGAGGCTCACTTACCAGATGGAGCCTCCCCTGCCAAGGAGCTCGTGCCAAAGCTTCACTGCGTTGTCACTGCCCCTAGGAAGCATGATTAGAATGGGTGCATTCTATGTAAATAGTAGCTCAAATTAAGCATTATCAGGTGGAAATATGCATTAGATGACTTACATGCCTATAAAGGAAAATTTATTGTCACACTCCACTGGTTTGAAATTTTGATTATTTTAATTTACCTATACTAAGTTTTCCACTTGCAAGATCTAATGAGAAATTCATTTGGCATTCCTAATTTAGGGAATAAATTAGATGGTGGCACTGCGGTGGTGCCTTTGTAAACCTCCTAAGAAAGTTAAATTTGCTAGTTTTAGCACATTGGATGAGAGGAAGAACAAGAAGGAAAATTTTCTTAATGTTTATTTATTGTTGAGAGGCAGAGAGACACACAGTGTGAGTGGCGGAGGGGCAGAAAGAGAGGGAGACACAGAATCGGGCTCCAGGCTTCGAGCTACCCAGCACGGAGCCGGACGTGGGGCTCAAACCCACAAACCATGACGCCATGACCTGAGCCGAAGTCTGATGCTTAACCGAGTGAGCCTCCCAAGTCCCCCCTGAGGGAAAATTTGGAATATTTGTCCAGTTAATATTGATCGATTCTATAAATGTTTATTAAATATCTACCCTATTAGACACTGTCCATGGTACTGAGAATGAGTGAGATGTGTGGCATAGCACCTGCTTTGGAATAGTTCACAGTTTGGTAGGGAAAGCAGACATGGATGGTATGAAATGCACTTTAATAAAAATATGGGAAAAGTTATGGGAGATCTCAGAGAAGGAAGTATCTAAATATGTCAAGGAAAGTGAAAAAGGACTTCACAGGGTGATGCTTTTTCACTACTTCATTCTTTCAATAAATAACTAATTTGTGTCCACTAAGCATCAGGCAGGAGTTCTAAGCACTGGCATGTTCTTATTTACCCCAGGGCAGCAGAACTTGACAGAAGCCTCAAGGCCATCTATTTTGTAATTAGCATCAATCCAGGAAATAAAAGCAGTCTATGAAATCATCTCTTTTCGTTGAGTTGTCATGGTTTTTTAATTAAGCAGAAATGACAACCAGCTATGTATCAGGCACACTGGGTGCTTTATAAAATGTGTGATTTAATCTTCAAGATGAACCATAGTTCAAAGAATGATTCAGTTCTATAAACATTTAGTTATTTAACAGGCCCCCTAGACCGGGAATTATACTGGGCGCCAGAGTTTCAAGAGTAAGAAGGCATGACTGTTGTTTTCGTGGAGCCCCGGGTTCAGTGAGAGATAGACACATAAACATAATTCTGATAGGCTGTACTACATGCTTAAATACAAATGTGGCCCGTGGTGTTGAGGGAACACAAACGCAGCACTCACATCCTAATGTGCGGGCTCCAGGAAGACTTCTTGTGGGAGCATTGAAGGGTGGGGAAGTAGGGGTTCCCTGAAGCTCAGATTCGGGGGTGGGGACGATGAGGACTAAGGCAGGTGTTATGAGCTCCAATTCGAGGGGAAGAAACTGAGCCTTAGGGGAATTTAAAGAGCACCCCCTGACCACCCCTGCCCCAGGATGTTCCCACTGGGAAGTGGTGAGCCAGCAGTCAAACCCTGGCTAGTGTGTCTGCAAAGTCCATGTTCTTTCCATCGCCTTAAGCTGCTGCTTCACCGAAATTGAACATTTAATCCTTAAGAAGTGGGAGTCTCAACACTCTAAGGGGAGGAACTAAATTGACTGTAAATGCCAAAAAGAAAGACATCACACAGTTAAATGAAATTTAGTGAAAGAAAAAAACAAAAGAGAAAGGGCAGGTGACAGAAGGTGTAAAGAAAGAAGAAACAGCAAGAATCCGAATCATACTGTGAATCGTTTGTATTAAAACCTCCTGAGTGCTGCCATTGTGAGAGCTTACATGTGTCCAATTGCAGCCTTCTCAAATTTACCCTCACTTTGGTGACACGCTATTTACCCCGGTCATTGCAAAGCTTGTGTTCCCGTAATGTGTAGTCCAGTGGAAGCCCTGACCTTTTCATTAATATTGTCTTCCACACCCATATAAGCCATACGTGTCAAAGCTCCATAGTCATTTTCCTTTGACTTGGTCACGGAGACAAACCTTTGTCATAGAGGAATTACTGCCCCGCCACCTTAAAAGGCAGAAGAAGTCCTCCCCACCCCGAGTATTGATGGACCCAGTCATGATTAACACTGATCCTTTCCTTCTTTTCTTTTGTACCTTTTGTTATCGTAAGAAGACAGACAATACAAAGCCGAACCCAATCACGCAACATTGTCTTTCCACCGAGGAAAACGAAGCAAGCTGGTGACCCTACATTTAGAACTGAGTCCATGTTGGCGTGGTGGCCAGCTGTTTTGTTACATTCCTCCATATTTGGTGGCTCAGGAATGGACCCAGTGTGGTGGGTAGCCCACTGCTATTACTGCTGACCATTGGTTTTTAGGATTTGGCATTGTTTTGCTGCATACGTTCACAGGAATATGACACAAGGTCTTACACTCAAGTAAAAAGGGAATAAAAGTTAATGAACTGTTCCGCTCGGTATTGGGGAAATTCGTTTATAAACCGCTGTACTGAAAATGCTGAATCCAAAGCAAGGAACAGCCTGGTACCAATTAAATATACCACAGTAGGAACACATCCCAACCAGTTTTCCACTTCTCAATTTCTTTTCTTTGTCACAAAAATGTGTTAATTTCTGTTAATCACCTGGCTTCATTGCTGTTGGAATTTAACTTTCCTCTGCTTCAGTTCATGAAGCCACTTTCTGTCTCTTCATTTTCTTTCTTAATGAAAGGGCTGATCGTGTACGTTCTCCATTAGAAGTCTGACAAGGAGAATGCGATTCAGCCTTTTCTCTTACAGTCAGTAAAAACAAAGAAGACAAGGGCAGATGCCGGGGTAAACTTGCAAATATAAAAAAACCAAAAGCTTGCTATCTAATTCCTTCACCTGTTCTTCCGTCCCAGCTCTTTCCCTGACTCACGTCCAATGAAAGTTGCCATCAGCTATTCACATGTTCTCCACAAGGAGGCCATGTTTAACTTTTCTTTGCTCTGAAATAGCTTTAGCAGCATTTCGGCATCATACAGCGTTGCCGATGTATACTGCATGTCTGTTCTCCAGTTCTCACCACTGCCACGCATATACGCTCACACACGGTTCCATAAACAGCTTAGGCTCTGTGTCCAAAACACCAAAAGGACTTTTAAAACATGTTTCTCAATTAACCAAGTTGAGACAACTCCACTTGCTTGCCTAAAGAATAGAGGGCTGACCCCTCAGATTCAATGGATCTAGAAGTATCTGTGGCAGATGTGGATGCTGCATGGAAATTGAGGCGAGTCCCAAGACAATTTGAGTTGAGTTTGCAGCACCGTCGTGACTCTTCCATCACATCACTTCCTTCATTGAAAGGTTCTGCCATGTTACAGGGGGGGGTTCTGGAGATTGAAAGCGTGACCATGGGACCTTATGTGACCGTGTCATCCAATCTGCCCTCCACAAACTATGTACTGTCCTAACGTCAAGTGATAAAACTAGGCCCAGCAACAAACAACCTACTGTCAAGGGGAAGCGCGATTTATAGAACCAATCTTGAGCAGATCCAGAAGGTAAAAGTAAGTTGTGGGAACAGATAGCTTGTATTCCCAGTGTGACTGCTCCTTGCCATACGGTTAAAACTGCCTCAGCTCATATCTGTGGCTTCCTAGGTGGCTTCCGATGGCCAGCTCTGACTACAGAAGAAATATTGTGACCGTTACAGATGGAACCACACGAAATGCTGGCAGTAGCAAAGAGGAGACTGGTGGTGTTAACATCGCCACTCGGAAGTGGCCCTGATAGTCTTAGATAAAGGATATCCTCCCAATGGGAAGAAACTCAAGCAGTAAATCCTATTGTCCAGGTTCTTCAGGCAAGAAAGCTGAGAAGATGGATTCATGGGCATTGCTGCATGCTCAAGAATTTGAAAAGAATGAGATTAGATGATTAATGGCCAGGATTTCTGCAGAAGAAGTCTGTGAATAAACCTCTCAATATAGGCACAGGGGTTGAAGATGAAATCTCTGTCCTGTGCAAAGACTCACCAAGGGTTATTCATTGTGGAAGAGCTCCGGTAATTCAGACAGACAAAATGGCCCATTCTGCAGATGTTGAGAACATCCCTAAGACAGCAGGTTCAAGAACAAAGAGATCCTAATGCCTAAGATGAAGGTGCTTCATGGACTTCCCCCAACCAACATGATCTGGTTACTACAACCCTAAAGGCTCAAACTGCCAATCACAGAGCCCAGTCTTATGTATCTTTACTGGTATTGCAAACCAGCCAGCTGCATGGAGCCGGATTAATATTTATAGGTTCCTCCCGTCATTGTGGGGCTATGTCACCTACATTGGAATAAACTTTATTCTAGATTTGCACGCGGTAACCCTGCCTGTCTGTAAATGTACAAATTACTTTAATGTCCAGTGTTGCTCTCCAAAACGATGGCTAAATCTTTTCCTGAAAGAGTAGAACGTGGCCTTTTGCCTATTGAATTCACTGGCCTTTAACCCAGAAGCAGCTGCTCTTGTAAAATGATAAACTGGACAATTGAAGACCCAATTAAGGAAACATCATGGAGATGACTTTTGGAATTTGGAGGGCCATCCTACAGAATATTGTGTAAGCTCCAAGTCCAAAACAAATTTACACTGTTGTTTCTCCCATACCAGAATACATGAGGCCTAGAATCCTAGGGTAGAGTGAGAAAGAAAGGAAACATGGTCCACTGTGTTAATCAACACTGAATCGCAGACCATAGTTGATGTCTTCTCTGGTCAAATGATCAGGGAACTGGGATGAACAGGATTTGAGGATGCTTGACAAAGAGATTTGGGGAAGAGATGTGGATAAGATTATTGCAGAAGATGCCCAGAATGTGAGAATATTTACTGCCCATGTGAATCTCACCCATAAGGCCCCAGGTGTCGGGGAGTCTCTCTTAGGAAGGATTTCAAACATAAAAAAGATGTCCATAAAAATATAATGAAAACTTGTGTACCCACTACCCAGATTAAGAAATAAAACCTTATCAGTACCATCCAAGATCCTGGGTAACTTCCATGAGGTCATCCCCTTTACTCTGTATACCATGCTCCCAGATTTAACCACTACCCTGAGTTTATTTTTTTACCTTCCCATTCATGCTTTCATAAGTGTATTACACATGCATATGTCAATAACAATATATAACATTGATTTTTATATTTTTACATTTATATAAATGGGATCATGCTGCCTGCACCTTTCTGCAGCTTGTTATATTTATTTTTTACTCAAGATTAGGAAAAGCACCTGTATTTAATTTTCACTTACGTATAATCATCCAGTGAGTGAATTTATTTTGATTACAGTCAACCATTTCCTTTTCAATATTATATAAATTGCTTTTGAATTTCTTTTTGGTATTATAAATAATTCGCTAATTTTTGTACCTGTATTCTTGTACATTTAGTTTATCTTGGGTATTCTGTGTAAGTAATCCTATTGTTTGAATAAAAACGTGTATGAACACTGATTTCTACCCTATAAAGTCTGTTATATAGTGAAGTATAAATACACCTACAGACATGCATATATATATATAAGTATGTACACATTGTGTGTGTGTGTGTGTGTGTGTGTGATAACAGATTTATTAGGTTAAACAGTCTATGATTGGTGTTCATTTTTCTGACATTTGTTCTGGAGTTTGAGGTCAGTGGGCTGGCAGGTAGGAAGAATATATGGGAAGTGAAGATAGGGGAGAGCAAGAAAAACTGGAACCTTCCAAGATGAGCTAGAACTCATAAAGATGGACTGAAACCCGTGTTGGCTGCTTCTTGCCTCCAAGTTTCCAACTGACATGATGGGAATGTCCTACAGGAGAAGCTGGTGTCCTGAATCACGGAGTTGTTTCATGTACGTGGACCAGGAGTTGGACAAGCTGAAGGAGTAAATCTAGCAAGTTCTGGGGGACTTGGAGACCCAGTTCTGCTGCATATAAACAGGTGAACCAGTAGACAAGCTTCATGCATGAGCTGCAACAGTGCCTTTTGCTCTGATTCAACCTTCTGAGCATATAAAAAGTACGGCTTCTGTTGCGTTTCTGTTTACAAATCACATGCAAGATGTTTGATGCAGGGAGGGGGATTATGGGAAACATATTATATTTCTCATATTTTAACAAAATGTGAATCTGCCAGATTAACTATATTCTATATTCCCATCTCTTTTAAAGTCTCCAGCTCTCTTTCATCTCTATTCCTCCAACTGCTGAGATGGGTTTACTGGCAGTGATTATCTTTACAAATCAGTCCATAAGTTGAAGAACACCTTGGAGGGATCATGAGAGTACTGGGAATGGGAGGGAGAACCTCCAGAGATCCTGACTTGAAAATGAAACAAAAAAGTTAGGAGAACTTGGGCCTCCTCTCAGAGAGTGGATGAGTGTGCTTTTGGTTGTATGATGAAGAGTTGTGTTATGTCGGGAAAGATACTATTTGGGGGATTATTGGCAGAAGAAGTAATGAGAGGGGTGGGCCTTGTTGGGCATTATCATCTGGCAACAGACAGTACAATATAAAAGAGAAAATCTTCCTTTTGGGAAATGTTCTCAATGCAAATAGATTCAGTGGGAGGAAACTTCCTCGTGCCTGACTTCTTACTGTATAGAATAGAGGAAAGACCCTAGAGCTACTTATAAATCATTCCTGGAATTTTGAAACTTTATTGAATATCATAAAGATGAAATAAGCTATTGGAAGTCAGACTTGTCACAATAAAACAATGAGGGTCACACACCAAATAGAAAGAAGAGCAGTGGAGCTTTTTAATTTAGTGAATAATGAGGACTCTACTCTTAATAGCCACTCACCATCCATTATTAGTAACTTTTCAGGAATTCTTGTTCGTTCTAAGGAAACCAACCGACCGTCCATTCAAATATTCAGTTTATTTTAATGTTATTTATTTAAGTATGTTTGTTATTATGTTATTCTATACATGAATGAATAATATATAGTATAATGCACCATTAATGTTAATCTAAAATATATTATTTCAGCTACTATATCGTATTTTTGTACCTTCACTCTATATATAGTAAAATGAAGAGAGTGAGGAATTATATTTTGATAATTTATCTGATGGTCTGAACCCTGACGGTTCCTGGAGTTGGGAGTATAATTTGCTTCTTGGTAGGCTGCTTGATTATGAGCACTAATAGTCCCCTGGCTAATGGGAATGTCGTAGGGCACTGGTAACCGTTTATGCGTAGTGGCATCATGTCTCAAACTGCAGTGGGAAAGGCATCTGAGCTGTCCAGCCTCTTAATGACCAACCCCAAAATATCAGAGACAGCAAGTGTTTTTAGATGTTCCAACAGAAAAAGAAAAAATTGAATTAACTTCAGGTAGAAGCATCTTGCTTTAATTTAGCCTCTGAAAAGAGTGAAACAGAAAACTATATGGTAATGAATTTAAAGTATCAAGAGAGTCAACATCAGATTGCTTTCTGAATGCTGATTTCTACGATTTGTAAAAAGTCTTGTAATGAAAAGCTCTGAATTTGCACCTTCTGCCTCCAAAAGCCATTTGTGGACAGTAAATAACCTGTATAATAACACTGAGTAAATATTGCCAGAATATATTACATAAATTGCTATCAACAATGGCAGCTTAATAAAAGGCATACGTAGAAGAAGAAATCATTTTCCCTGCTTGGAAATGGTAGGTGAGTTATGGTTGCCAATATATAAATAAATATAGTGTTAGTATGATAACAGTCATATTATCAATAATTGCTACCACATATCAAGCACCTACTTTGTGTTAGCCCGGGTGTCAAGTGTATTATATACACTATCATTAAGCCTCACAACCTCTCTGTCGGAGATAATTGTTTTTTCTACTCACAAATAAGTACAGTAAGCCTCAGAGAGGTCAATTTTCTTGCCAAAGGTCACAGAGATAATTACTGGTAGATCTAGTATTTAAACACTCTCACTCTGACTCTAAAAACCTTACTCTTAACCACTGCACTGTCCTGCTGTTTCCATTTAAAACATGCTGTTCCATTGTAACCCTCTTCACATGGAACAACACAACTAAAGTAAAAGCAGTGTCTTTGCTGAATGAATGGGAAAGTTTTTATGAATGGTTTGGAATTCTGAAATTCCACAGTTTCCAAATATCTCAAGATAAACTTCCCGAGAATGCTTCGATTCAGCCAAGTGTCCCATGAATACCTAAAGAATTTGGAGTAATCATTCAAGTTCCTACATCGTGATAGAAACAGAAACGAAATCAAGACTGTACATCTAGATTTTTAAGATCAAGACGTATATACGTAAATGTGTGAAATCATGAGACAATAACGTTTCCATTTAAGAATAGTATTAGGGTGAATACAGGGAGACTTGAATATGGAAAGTTTGTAGTAGATAATGTGTCTCTCAGATCATCATCACTTTTATGTATTTGTTTCAAGTTTATTTATTTTTGAGAGAGAGAGAGAGAGAGACAGCACAGGCGTGAGTGCGGTAGGAGCCGAGAGAGGGGAGGAGAGAGAATCCCAAGCAGGTTCTGTGCCATCAACACAGAGCCGGACGCGGGGCTCGATCTCACGAACTGTGAGATCACGACCTGCGCTGAAATCAAGAGTCAGACGCATAACTAACGGAGCCACCCAGGTGCTCCTCATCACTTGTAATATTAGGAGAATATGTTATAAGTATGGCATATACCAGAGCCCAGGATGCTAAGCTTCTACATTATGGTATCAGATTCAGGCAGCCCCAGCATATAGATTTGTCAGCTGTCTTCACCATCAAAACCTGAGACGAGATTGCAGAGACAAAGTTGAACATACATCGCGGCTTTTAGGCTGTCAGCAGAACAATGACATGGAGTTTCAGTGACTTAGAGGACAAAGGGCTGCGGGCCATCCTGTAATATACATGCCAGTGGTCGTGAGGTAGTTTTCAGCAACTTCGTTTGGCCACACTCCTACACTCAACTGTCAGAGTGTTGATCAGCCCCTTCTCTTAAAAGCACCGTTCTCTCTCCCTCTCTGCTCATCCCTCCCTCTCCCTCCTTCTCTCCCCCTCTTCGTCTCTCTCTTCCTCTTTCCCTCTCACTCTTTCCCTCTCCCTAGGCATCCGGATTACATTTAGATGTTCTCAGATTAAACCATTGATAAGTTTAGGACAAAGAGAAGCTTTGGAAACTGTATGACTTACAAACAGCATGCACTCAAGGGAGAGAAGTTTTAATAAGATTCACGTCGAAAGGTTTCTCTGTTCTCCCCAAACGTACTTGCCATTTGCTCAATGCCCAAGCATGAAATTCGATTGTCATTTTTTTCGAATCTTTCTGTGAGTATGGAATTTGTCATCTGGTGATCTCAAGGAAATAATCATTTTCCAGGAAAAAAAAAGACTGGAAGACTATGAAGTAAAAATAAACTTAAATTTTTCCTGTTCCTTAAATTTAAAAACTCATAATATTATGATATTTATAATGGGTATGTAAAGGGTTTTTGTAATTAAGGCAGCTTTATTGCTGAGATAGTGCCGATGGACAAAGGAATTGGGCTGACTTCCGTAAACCTGTTGGTGTCCTAAACCCAGAAATTATACCCGTGTCATGTGGTCCCCACTCTCGAGAAGTCATGGATGAGATGCTTCGTTCACTGGTTATGTTTGAAAAGATAATGAATACTGGTAGGTGAAAATCTGCCCTTACAATAGTCGTAAGTGAAAAAAAATGTGATTTGCATTCACTGTGACGAGAAGACCCAATTTCAAAACGAGGAGCAAATGAAGCTCTGTAACACCTCGAAGCCACCAGGTTTCCGTAGTGCTCACCGGCACGTCGAAAAAATATATATCCTTTGCTGTGCCGTGAATTTATAGCAAAAGCTCACGAAGTCTGAGCTCTTTAATACCTTAAGGGGTGTTAGATCAAATAAATGGGTCTTTACTAAATAAGCTTGCTATTACGTTTCTTCGGTTCCTACTGCTTCCTTTCGCCATGATGCTGATCACTCCCTTTGCATGTTCGGGGAACACACTGGCATGTTCTTTACGGCTCGTAACTTTTGGGGGAGGGGGAATCCAGTTAAATTTCACCCTCCGCAGCCGAAGGTTGTTGGAAGATACAAAATCACGGAGCCGTCGTGATTCCTTTCGCGTCTGCTGCCCTCGCCTGCTATTGCCGGGGCGATTAATGCAACATGAAAGTCGATACCACGTCACTCCCCTGGTTAAGTGGTTACTCATTATTCCTCAGCTTTTGCTAAGCCTCTACCACGTGCCGGACCCTCTGAGGCCCCGGGGCTCATCGGAGCTCACACAGCCCAGGCAGGGTGACAAACGAGGAGACGGTTGATTACCGCGTCCTCTAAATCCATGCTGCGCCACATCCGTGCTCTAAATCAGGCAGTAAAGGAAACCGCGAACGTTCGAAAGGGGCTCCTAAAGCGAGGCTCCTCATTTCCTGTAGAAGAAAGTCAAGTTTCCTTACTGTGGCTAGAAAGGCCGTCCTGGCCTGGCCCCTTTCTCCCTCCGGCGCTGCCCTGCCTCGCGCTCTGTGCTCCGGCGACACCGGACAAGTGGGTCATTGTCCCGCCCGTGCCTTGCCGTTTCCTACTTGTCCTCATTTTTTCCACGTGCTTAGACTGGCCTGCCCCGTCCTATCTGCCGCGTGAACACCTACGGCCACTTCAGTGTCAGGACCTGAGCTGGGTGGTCTGCGCCTCAGTGGCGCCCTCCTGACTTTCCCTACCCCCAACCGCTCTGCGCCTCTTGCTGAACCTTCTGTGCTGCAGAGGGAGCACCCACGGTGCCTTTATTGCCTGCGGTTACGAGACCCTTAGTTGCAGGAGATTACAAGCGGGGAGCGCTCAGGGCGCCTGGGGGGCTCAGGCAGTTCAGCGCCCCACTCTTGGTTTCAGCTCAGCTCACGAGCTCGCCGTTTCGGGGGTTTGAGCCCCGTGTGGGGCTCTGCGCTGGCAGCTCGGAGCCTGCTGGGGACTCCCTCTCTCCCCCTCTCTCCCTCCCCCACTTGCACTGTCTCTGCCTCTCACATGAATGAGTCAACTTTCCGAAAAAGGAAATGGGGAGCACTCCTGTTTGCATGCTCAGGGTCTGACATACCGTCAGGTGAGTTCGTGTTAATACATTATTTTCCGGCTACCCTAGCACCGGCACATCCATCTACAACTCTCTTAGGCAGGTGGGTCTGGAATCCCCCCCCCCCACACACACACACACTTTATTTTACAGATAAGAAACTAATGGTTAAGGCGGCTTCAGTGACTTGCTTAAGGTTACACAAGCAGCAAGTGGACGAGTCAGTTCTACAACCCGTTTCTGTCTGGTTTGTATTTCAGTGTCCCGGCTGCCGTGTCATACTGATGTCTATCAAATAAATGAATACAATTCCTTCACACCAGCACATCTCTCTTCGCAGCAGGCTGTGCAGTCCTGTGACAAAACGATAGGACAAATAAGTAAAGCAGCTAATCAGTCCAAATGCATTCCTCCATGACAGAGAACTATTTCCTAGGAAACCAAACCTGGGCAGTTTTCTCAAAAATCAAAAGGAGCAAATAGATGGCATGTTTAGTTAGCAGTAGCTATTCAGCAAGGAAGCTGAAATTATTCATTAAGGTATTTAAAAAAGAAAACCTTCTATTTAACCACCACCTAAAAAAGCTTGAATATTTTACATTGCACAAGTGGGTACATTCAGTCCCGAGATCCTCGTGTTAAAAGAAAAATAGTTTCAGGTAGAAAAGAATAAAATGGCGAATGTCAGTAATGCTCTGATGTCTCTAACTCCCAAGTGTGTTTTGTGAAGTAAATGATCAATTTAGCCATTAGCTAAAAATAGTTTGTTCTTTTATTTTTCTTTTAAAAAGTCCATCATATATGACTTGAACTCAGCCTGTATCAGCATAACTCTTCAGTGGTACAAGAGAAACCTGGGTGGCTCAGCCAGTTAAGCTCTCGACTCTAGATTTTAGCTCAGGTCGTGATCTCATGGTTTGTGAGTTCAAGCCCCGTACTGGGCTCTATGCTGAAGGTGTGGAATCTGCTTGGCATTCTCTCTTTCCCTCTCTCTGTTCCCTCCCTCACGTGCTCTCTCTCTCTCTCTCTCTCTCTTTCAAAATAAATAAAAAGAACAAGAACGTGAATGTTCTTGTGTGACTGGTAGAGAATCACATTCCTTTTATAGGCGCCTTTTATTACACCTCCTTATTACACCTCCGGAATTGTGCGGCTTATTGATGTTCACTTGGACAATTTTGAATTATTAGAGACAAAAATTCAAAGCTGAGACCTCTCTGTATCTATACTGTGTTTGGTTACACCATTGAACCATCAAATCTTAAGCTCTTTTCTATTGGAAAAGAGGACCTCAGAAGACCTACTCCAACTTCTTGCCCCCAAACTCTGCATGTGCTTGTAGCTGGTGAAGTTTCATGCGCTGCCTCTTTCCTCTGTACTGCCACGTGGGGTTCTCGTAGACCCTACAGATGCTAACTCAGATGCATGTTTAAACGCTGCATTTACTGAGGGGTCAGGTAAGCATCTCAAAGCGGGGCCAAATATTGGCACCAGAAGTTAGGGTTTTATCTAACTTTTTTGCCTGTATCTTACCTCACCTCCCTGTTGCCCTGCCTCCTGTTCAGAGGTGGTGGGGGGCAGGAGGGGGGAGGGGATTCATCCTCCCACATAGGAAACCAAGTCCCTAGAACCTGATAGTTCTTCTGTATACGGATTGTCAGTAAGAAAGTAGGAGTTGAAGTGTTAATTTCAAGAGTTAAGTTCCCTCCGGGCCCATGGCTGGATATTTCAAAATCAGAAATTACATAAAAGTAGGCATAGAGGTTGTAATGATAGAATCCAGTGTTATTCATCTTGCAACATTACACGAACTCCTCATATTAATCAGAGCCTCCGATGCCTAAGTGCAGTCACCTCTTTCATTTTGCAGCATGCAGAAATATAGCCAGCTAGCTGATACTCTCCTTCCTTTTTAGCCTTCTGCTTTCTTAGTTGTGAATTAAGCTGATTTGCCATTTAATATCTGCCAGCAGCCATCCATTTGTCTTGATCTGCTGCCTGAAAGCGGATTGCTGCCCTGCCTGCAGCCTGCCTCGAAGGTCCCCTCCACCTTCCAAAGTTATGAAGGGGGACGGTTCTGACCGGTTCTCCTTCACGTGTGAACTGTCAGCAGAATAATGTTTGCGTGTGCCCATCGGATCCAGGCTCTGCCAGCGGCCCCGATGTAAACTTTGCTTCCTGGAGTTTGTGGGAAGGAAATGGGATACAAAAAAAAGCTTGGACTTGGAAGAGGACAGGTTAGAGCAATGAATCAAATTCGTGTCGTCAGTGTTTCCCCACCGACCCCAGGATAAAGTCCTTAATTCTCCGTACGGCTTTCAAGTCCCTCCCTAATCTGATTTCAGCAATCTTTTCCTCTTTTTAGCCCCACGGTGCCTGGAGCATTGTCGACCGCATTCTCCACACTACTGTCCTAGTGATTTTCTTACAAAGATTAGTTAAGTCATATCATTTCCTTACTCAGAACCTTTCAATGATTTTCCATTGACCTTGGGATAAAGTAGCAAATGCAAAAGCTGGCTGAGAAGATCACACGTGACCTGACATCTGCCAAATCTCTAGTATCTGTCAATTTCTTTGGCATGCCACACTCTTCCACATTCTTCTGTGTTGTGTGGGACACCCCTCACTAATTTGCACACCGTAACACTAACTGACTCATGCTTACAGTCTCCCAGTAAACGTGACTTTCTCAAAGAGACCTTTCCTAAACCCATCCCCCAATATGCTGCAGCATAACACCCACTTTAATAATTGTGATAATTTTCTAATGAGAATATCTGATGATTGTTTGCTTTCTGTGCTGTATCATAACTCCCCTGTGGCTAATGAGCACAGGCTAGCACATAGTAGGTGGTCACTAATATTTGATGCATCCATGAATAAATAAGAATATTGAATAAATAAGAATTGAGCACAAATACATATTTTGAAAGGATGGATGCAACCTGTTCTCTTGTCAGATTAAATCCTCCCTTTATTTTTCTACCAAAGCAACTTCCCTTTTGCTACATTTTCTCCTTGAAATTCCCTCATTCCAAATCTCCATCTGTTGATAATTAATAGTTTTTATTTTCTCGGCACCTACTCAAATGCAATTGCAAAAAGTCTACCCGGTTTCTCAGCCAGAATTGATTTCTGCTTCATATGTTCCCTGTGCCTACAGTATTATTATTTTTTTGTTTCTTCCTACGAAAAATTATTTATCACATTCTACCACAGAGCATGCTCAAAAGTCTGCCTGTTTTTTCCCTTCGAGACCTTATGCTCCTGGGGAACATGAATCAGCATCGTTAATGCTTATTTCATACCACATATGGTAAATGCAGAAAAAGAGATTATGGAAGTTAATGACAGCTTTCTCCTCAAATATCCATTCCTGCTTTTCCTACTGTAATAACATTTATAGTTGGGTCCATGGCCACCAAGAAAAGACTACATTTTCCAGCCTCCTTTGTAGCAGCCATTGAAGGGAACGAGTATACCTTTGCCTCATTTTCCTTTTCGTTAGACTACACTGCAAATGAAGAGTCATTTTGGAGCTCAGCCGGGCGGAGAAGGACAACACCCCAGAGTAGACAGAACAAGATGGCAGGAGTTAAGGGCCTACTACTATGGAAGGTCAGGCACGCATAACAACTCAGCATTTCAGGGAGCAGCTCCATGGTTTCAGTTCAGACGTTGACATATAGGGGAAAGAAACTTCGATCCAGTTTCAGACACTGTTATCTGTCTCAATTACATGCAGCTGACTAGATAGCTTCACTAATGCAATGTTATTGGCAACTTTCTAGTTTATATAGTTTTCACAGGAAAAGCAGCTTACGATGAGCTGCTTGAACATTTTCACGGGATCGTACGATAAGCTTCCTTTCGGTCGGACATCTAATTTATGTTGTTTGGCACTCAAAAATTGTCATAATTTTACAAGCTAATAGAAGGCACTTAGTACAGTGCCTGGGGTAATGGCAAGATCATTCAGCATTCTTGGATGACCCCTGCCTCGCTATGTTTTCACAGCAACGACCTCCTGCTCCTGGAGCTAGTTTGTAAAAAACAAATAAAAAAAATAAAAAAGACTTAGGTTTTGACTATGAAATAGAATCATGAGATATAACCAGGAAGCCCTCTTCACAATTTCTAGCTTGGAATTTATGTTAATGAGGATGGAATAATGCCCACAAGTTCATAAGGGAAATGTGTTTTAACCAAACATGGATGTGCATTGCAAACTAAAAATATCAACAGAATTCATTTTTAGCAACAAGTGATCAAGGATCTACGCAGGCATGGTATAAACAATAATGTTGCCTGTCACCCCAGTGTGGTTATAAATAATAACCCCTTTCCCCCTCACAAGTGTCCCTGTTTGGATAATAAATATTATGTTCATTTTAGCACCTCCCAAGGCTCATAGCTGTAACTCAGGGATGTCAGGTTGGAATGAAATGAGCCTGTGAAAGCAAGAACAGAGGAAAGCCACCAGGGGCTGACAATGAAGCTTTTAGACGAGGGTAAAAAACGTGGGGCTGGGAGTGGAAACAAATACTTCCCCATCCAGTGAGGTGCCTGTTGAAACCAATGTCAAAGAATGGGTGGTGGGACCGCCTGTTGCCAGAACATACGTTGAGGTGATAGGACTGTCACCTATCTTGGTGCCTCTCAGGTTACAGAGGTTATTTCTCAAGTTGAGGGATGGAAACAAGGATCAATTCATTACCTTCTTCATTTAATTTTCAAAGAATTCTATCAGTCTATCATCAAATACTGTTTACTGGTATAAATCTTATCCAGGATCTTCAAGTAATTTTAAACTGACTCTACTACTATGGCTATTATTTAGTAATGCGTGGAGGAAATTAAAAACAAATAGTATATAATAGCCCTCCATGAGAAGTAAAGATCCTTCTGCCTTGACCTTTCCTTTGTGGTGAACAGTTAAAATGTACGCAAACACACACACACATACTTTTGGTGGTTAACAACCTACATTCTAAACTGTAGGATTAGATCTCTGGTTATTGGCTATTGATAAAGGAACTTGATGTAATTGTTATCTTGCTTGAAAGAAGAGCCAGTTTGCTTAATTGTGCTCACTTCTGACCTGCCTTCCTTCTTCCTAAATGTTATTGATTACATCATTTGATTCTTCTGTGGGTTACCTTTATATATTTAGATGACATACTTCTACGTCCATCCCTTGTTCTATCAAATTTAATTCTTGACGCACTTTTGTTGGGAAACAAAACACCCAGTTGAAGGGCACATGAGAGAAAAATGTACGGTTTAGTGAGAGTGGTTATCTGTGTGCCCACCACGAAGAGTAAATAGAACATTGTTAAGAACGCAGAAGCTCCCACACGCTTCTTCTCACTCACAATCCTCCTACCTCTTCTCTAAAGATTACCATACCCCTGGTAATGGTGCCTGGGAGACTCAGTCAGTGAAGCATCCAACTCTTGATTTTGGCTCAGTTTCTGATCTTACGTTTCGGTTCACGGGATTGAGCCCAGCCCCACATCAGGCTCCTGCACTGGGAGCGTGGGGCCTGCTTGGGATTCTCTCTCTCTACCCCACCTCCCTCATCTCTCTCTCAAAATAAATGAACTTTAAAAAAAGGTTTATCTACCTCTTTGCTTTTCTTTATACGTTTACCACTTACAATCCTAAAGACTCTAATTGTGTTTCACTAATGTTGTATTTTATTCAAATGGAATAATACGTTATGATTTGTGCTTGGCTTCTTTAACCCATATAATATTTACATCACTGCTGCTCTATGTGTTCATTCGTTTTCATCACTGTATACTATTCTGTTGTAAAATATACCAACACGCACACACAATTCATCCATTCTGATGTTGATAGGTATTTAGAGTATTTATAGACTCGGCACATTTCGTGATTATTGGCCATTTATTATATCCTCTTTTGTGATGTGCCTGTTCAAGTTTCTTGCACATTTTAGAAATGTATCAACAGTCGTTTTCATGTTGATTTTGAGGAGTTTCTATTCTACGTAAAAGCCTTTGGTCAATTATACGTGTCCAAAATATGTTCTACTCTGTAGCATAACTTTTCAACTTTCTCAGTGGTATTTATCTCTGTCCTATTTCTCTATATGCCTTTTGCATGTAGATTTATAGTCTACCTGGATTTTATTTTTGTGTATGTATATAGGGTGAGGTCAAAGTCAAGATTCACTTCTTTGTTCATATTTTCTCAGTTGAAATACAGTCCTTTTCTCCCTACTTTGAAGTGCCATACTTACATTAATTACACATTCAAAAGTACATGGGTCTTTTTCTGGACTCTTTTTCATTTCAAAATCCATTTATCTGTTCTTACTCTAATGCCCTGCTCTTTTCATTACTGTCATTTTATAACTACGTTGTGATATCTGGTAAAACAAGTTTACCTACC
Source organism: Lynx rufus (assembly GCF_022079265.1). Lineage (NCBI taxonomy): Eukaryota > Metazoa > Chordata > Mammalia > Carnivora > Felidae > Lynx > Lynx rufus. Next base: position 34,819,022 of record NW_025814833.1, on the reverse strand, counting down.
TTGTTCATGAAGATCATCTCTTCGTTATGCTTGGACCTTTGCATTTCCGTCTACATTGTAGTCATCTTGTCAAGTTCAACAAAATTTTATTGGAGTTACCTTAAATCTATAGAGTAACTTGTAGAAAACTGATATGCTCACATAATTGAGAGTTTTAATTGAGAGTTTTAATCCATAAATAAATATAGTATACCCCTCTGATGGTTAATTTTATGTGTCAAGTTGGCTGGGCTGACAGATGCCCAGATAGTTGGTAAAACATTATTTCTAGGTGGGTCTGTGAAGGTGTTCAGGAAGAGATTAGCATCTGAATCGGACAATCAAGAAAGAGATCCACCCCTACCAGTGTGGGAGGGTAGCATCCAATCCACTGAGAGCACTGAGAACAGAAAGGTAGAGGAAGGACGATTTGATAGAATTCTCTATCTCTTCTTGAGCTGGCATTTTCATCTGCCTCTGCCCTTGGTCCTTGGAGCTTCGGTTCTCAGGCCTTCAGACTCTGGGACTTACAGCCAGCGCACCCTCCCTCTCCCATCCCTCGTCCTCTTGTCAGCCCTTTAGATTGGATTCGGACTAAATCATACCACCGACTTTGCTGGTTCTCCAGCTTATCAATAGCCTACGTTAGGACTTCTCAGCTTCCAAAACTGCATGAGCCAATTTCTGTGATAAATCACAGAAAATTTTATATCTATCTATCTATATATCCTATTGGTTCTGTTTCTCTGAAGGACCCTAACTGGTATACCCTTCATGTATTTAAATCTTCACGGAATGCTCAGAAAAATAGTTTAGTAATTTCTGTATAGAGGTCTTGCACATACTTAGTTAGATTTATACTTATATTTAATATCATTTAAATGTGACTTTAAAAAAATTAATTTTCTTGGTGTTTTTGCTGTTACATAGACATCACATCCATTGGTTTCGGTAAAATAACATTTGCATTTTTACTTTTTTTTGCATTTTTAACTAATACTGCAAATCTGTGTTTATTATTGTAATGTCTCAATCATATATTTTTAGTGCAATTACTGATATATTTGGGCATATATCTGCTATGTTGTGCTATGATTTATATTTGTCCTTCCTGCTCTAATTTTCTTTTCCACTGGTCTTACTATTTCTTTTAGATGAATCAAGTATTTAAAAATATCATTTCCTTTTTTTTTTCTTGTCTGTCAGTTTGGGAGTTCTCTATATGTATAAAACCCTTGTTACCATGCAAGTAACAGGCTAGATCTTAGATTTATCAATGTTTAATGTTCATTGATACCTTATCTACTTCCAGAACTTTGGAAGAAGATGAGAGTGTTAGAAACATTAGAACATTTAAAAATCTTCTTCCCACTCCCAATTTATTTGCTATTTAATATGACGTGAAGAATTATGAGTTTACAAACTTAGCGTCCATTGACATGTACTCATATATTTTAAATGGTCATTGCTCTTTATCCCCACCTTTATCTCCATCTATATATCTGGGATCATTTCCCTTCTGCCTAAGAGTAACCTTTCTATGTGAATTACAGAATAACCTTTCTATAGTGGTATATACATATATAATAATTGTACGTGTCTGTATATATTATATATAATGTCTACTGCTGAATTCTGTCAGTTTTTGTACAAAAAACTTTTCATTTTATCTTTATTTGTTGAAGGATATCTTTGTTGAGTAAAGTATTACGGATTGGCCGGTTTCCATTTTTCTATCAAAAGGTCAGATCTTAGTCTAGTTTTTGCTTCTTTGAAGGTTTCTCTTTTTATCCTTGGTTACGTTAAAATGTTCTGTTGGTCTTTTTTTTTTTTCAGTTTTTGGTCTTCTAAGGTGTTTAAATGTAGTCTTGTTTAAATTATCTCACTTTGGGCTCCTTGGGTTACTTGCATATGTAGATTAATGTCTTTCATGACTTTTGGAAAATCCACAGACATGATCTCCTTCAAATAGTTCAAATAATACTTACATGCTATGCTCTTCACTTTCTCCTTCTGATATTCCAATTAAGCATATATTAACATATTTTAACATTTAAAATTCCTATAGCACACAAAAATGTTTATTTTAGAAATTAACAGAAAATACATCATAAGAAAGTATTGAAATTTGCTTCTAACCTCATATGACCTTTAGAAGATTCTGTTAAGAACCAAATAAATATTATTAGTATTTTGATTGGGTTTTAGTTACTGATTCATGGTTTTGGAAATAATTTGAATCTTAACACAGTTAAGATTTCCTCTCCTAGGGCATGCCGTATTCCAATTTAGGATTCTTGTGCCACTTTATTTATTTATCTATTATTTATGTTTAGTGGTAATAGATGGTTTAAATAAAAGTATTTGGTTTTTGTATAATTATAGTTTTACTCTGCAGAATGTTCAATTGGATTCATGTGTCTTCCCTCCTAGAATCACAACGCTTATTTCTAGCATTGACTGAAACCCACAGAATGGTACTGCATGGTAGCACCAAGAGTTGGCTCCCTTTTCCTTTTTTGATAGTTTCAGGATGATACAATTCATAGCTGTAAAGTTCTCTCGTGGAAGATGTGCAATTCAGTGATATTTAATATGTTCACAGAGTGGTGCAACCATGATTACAATCAATTTTAGAAGATCTCATCTCTGCCCCAGTAACAACAACAATAAAAAACATACTCATTACCAGTCACCACCGTTAATATTTTATCTTCTCCCCAGGTCCTGGCAATTCCTAATCTACCTTCTGTGTCTGTACATTTGTCTAATCTGGACTTTTCATAAAAATGAAGTAATAGAATATATTTTTTTATTACTGACTTGTTTCACCTACATCAATTTCTCCTAAGGTCTATCACTTCTGGAGAATGCATCAGGACTTCCTTTATTCCTTTTATTGCCAACTAATAGCCCATTGTATGGATAGAACATTTTATGTATCCATTACCAGCTGACTGACATTTTGGTTTTTTTTCTTTTTCGGCTATTGCGAGGAATGTGGTAAGAATATTTGTGGACACGTTTCCGGATGGACAATTTTTTTCAGTTTATTTATTTTGAGAGAGACAGAGAAAGTAAGTGGGGGAGTGGTAGAGAGAGAAGGGGAGAGAGAATCTCAACCAGGCTCGACACCGTCAGCAGGGGGGCCAAAGCGCAAACTCAAGAACCGAAACCGAGAGCAGGATACTGAACTGACCGAGCCCCCCCGACACCCCCTGTGTGGACACATTTTTAATTTCGCTTAGGTATTTATCTAGGAATGGAATTGGGTGGGCATTTAGTAGCTCTGTTTAACCTTTAGAGGAACTGGCAAACTTGTCCGAAGAAGATGTGCCTTTTTACGTAGCAACCGGAAATATGTGAGAGTTCTGGTTTCACCACTAGCCAACACTTGTTACTGCCTCTTTTATTATAACTACTCTACTTGCTTTGAAGTAGTATCTATCTCATTGTGGTATTGATTTTTATTTCTACTAATGGCTAGAGATTTTGAGCTTCTTTTCATGGGCTTATTCGCCATTAGTATATCTTCTTTGAAGTAATGTTTGTGCAGATACTTTGCCCACTTAAAAATTGGATTATTAATCTTTTTGTTGTTGAATTGTAAGAGAACTTTATATTTTCTGAATGTGAGTCTTGTCAGAGAATGTGATTTGAAAATATTTTCTCCCACTCTGAGTTGTCTACTTAACTTTATGTCTTACTTTGAAGCACAAAGGTTTGTGGTTTTTTTTCTTTTTTGTACTTAAAGAACTTCAATGAAGTCAGATTTATTTAGTTTTTCTTCTGTTGCTTGTACTCTTGGTGTTATATGTAAAAAACCAGTGCCTAACCTAAGGATACCAAGATTTACTCATGTTTTACTGTAAGGATTTTATAGTTTTAGCTCTTATATTTAGACCTTTATCCTACTTCTTCAGAAACTTCAAGCCATTTCTATTCTGGATATCTGTTATCCATCTTCAATGTATTTCATCTTGACTTCGTTTCTCAGATAGAAGCTAATTTAGGAGGAGCCCCTCTTGCCAGCTGGATTTCTATTTGGAGGGTTGTGTACTGTTACTTCCACATCCTGACGACCCAGTGCAGCAGCGGAATCTCAAAGGGAGTTGCCCATCTTCTGTCTCACAGCCAACCCTACTCCATCCTTCAACTCTCTAGATTAGCTAGTAGTAGTAGATTCTGCCAGTATCTTCTCTACCTACTGCCTGCGACACAGACCACCTTCTAAGGTAGCAAGTTTGACTTTTAGTTCTTCTTCAGTCAAGAGACATCTGCAATCCCTTTGCAGAAATTGCTTGTAAAGGGTGCATTTCCAGTCCCAAGCTCTGATGTGTTTTCCCACATTAATACTTTTGCCAAGCACAGTGCTAGTCTATGGTATGAGCTCAGTAAATATTTAAGTGAATTGATTAATTTAATCAAATTATTTGAGCTATACACTGAAAATGGGGGGGGTGGTGAGAAGTATACAGAAGAGGGGAATTAAACAGTGTTCAAGTCGCCATCTTTCTTTGAAATCGGGATATACTTTCTATCAAACTACATCTTGTGCTTTACATCTTTATCTTCCAGCCTCAGTCAGGACCACCAGCCTCCAGCTCATTCATCTTCTCGCTTGTAGACTCTTGAGAATCATTAATATCATGGTACCTTTTTAACTGGTCCTTTGCCTCCAGTCTTTCAGCAACTCAGCCGATACGCAATTGTCAGATCACCTTTCCTAAGGAAATGTATTATAAAGTCACTTATTTGTTCAAAATATTGTGACTGGCTCTTTCTTGTCTGTAAAATAAGTCGCACTCTTTAGCTTTGTGGGAATTTTAAAAACTAATGAAAATTAGGTGTTTTCTCCCTTTATTTTCTTCTTTTCTTTGTTTTTACCTCAATAGATATCAAATTCTGCTTCCTTGTCTCAGGGGAGGAATGTGGTTGAGCATAAAATAGATGTTACTGTCAAGAAAATTTCCTCTTTGGCTTTTGTTTCCCCAAAGATTAAGCCTATTGAGGAGAATATGCTATGAGTCTAATAAGGAGAAGAGAGAAAAAGAATGCATCTGGGGAAGCCATCTCCCTCTGACTAAAGAGAAATTTCCCTGAAATGAAAAGGAAAAATGTCTTTGGACCCCATGAATAACAGCCTTGGGACTCTGTTTCCTGTCTGTGCCTTGGGGAGAAGGCAAGATTTGAAAAAGAAATGGATGTAGGCTCTGATGTTTAGTTATTGATGCCTTTGCCCCAACCGTGGCATGAGGTGCCAATATGCCCTGGACAGTGTGGCACCTGATCAATGCCTGATGGTCAGAGGAGCCCGCTCAGTGCTGAATGGCTGCATCATTCCCTGCATGGCTGGGTACCGCCCTGGGGAAAGAGCCTCAAAAATGACTTCAGTTAAGATTTCCACCTGTTGTGAAGGCCAAATAAAGGCTTGAAGTAAAAATTAATTCTAAAAAAAATAATAAGGAAATATTGGATCTCTGGTAGACCAGGGTTTATGGACTGAAAGTTTTATCCATTACACTTGACTTTTAGTTCTAGCTCTTCAGGGCAGTTTCTGGTAAACTCACCGGCTATCCAAGAAATCTCTTCATATTTCAAGACCCAGTTCACACGGATACACCTTTGAATTCATCGCAAACAGAATTCATCGCAACTGTATCTTTTTTCTCATAGTGAGTTAAATGTGTGTATAACCCCATGACAGCTTAGCACTTACCAAGTTTATTATAGTTAAGCATTGTTCACTCTTATAGAGCATTAAAAGAGTGGTGTCTATGTCAGTGTTAAGTTCTGCGTCCCCATGACTTACCATAGTAACAGGAGCATACTTTGTGCTCAGTAAAGTTTTTTAAATTATATTATTATGTTTATTATTCTTTTATTTTCTATTAATAAAAATTGGGTTTCACAAATACATGCCAGAGTTATGAATCACGAGCTTCTTGACATAATAGAAATGTTCTAACATAAAACATTTTTATTTTGAGGCTATGTAATGCTACCAACTGAAATATAAATGATTACTTGCATAGAATGCCAAAGGCTTCAGATAAAAAAATTATTCAATGACATTATTTCCAGGCCATAATATTTGCCTTGTGTTAAGAAAGCTACTGAGGTCTGGGCAGTATTAAAAAATGGAGAACTGGACCCAAAGTTCTCCATCCAGATGAGAGAATCATAGCAAGGAAAAATTTGAGCATGATTTGGTTAATGCATGAGATGGGGCTAGACAGTTGGGAAGAGAAAACAAATGTTGATTTGGGGCTAGAAAAGGATTTGGGGCAGCAAATTCTAAATCAGTTGCTTGAAGAAAGGCTAAGGTAAAACAGCAGATCAAGAGACAATGTTATTGGCAAAATTTTAGCATTGTTGTAGGCCAAAAAAAGGTCAACATCTTAAATGCGGTTTTCCAGAGAGGTCTAGTGGTTAGTAGCAATTGAAGTCTGGAAGCAGGACTCTAGGTAGGACTTTGGTTCCTTGGCAAGATGAATAATATGTGGCATCTGTCCAAAGCATCCTTGTCTTCCCTTAACAAGCCATCTATTCTTGGGGTGCCTGGGTGGCTCAGTCCCTTGAGCACCCAGCTCTTGGTTTCGGCTCAGGTTATAATCCCAGGGTCATGAGATTGAGACCCACACAGGGCTCTGCACTGAGCATGGAGCCTGCTTAAGATTCTCTCTCTCTTTCTCTCTCTCTCTTTCTCTCTCTCTCTCTTTCTCTTCCTCTGCCCCTCTTCCCAACTCGTGCATGTGCTCTCTGTCTCTAAAAAATAAAGAAAGAGGGGTGCCTGGGTGGCTCAGTCGGTCGAGCATCCAGCTTCGGCTCAGGTCATGGACCCGCGGTTCGTGAGTTCGAGCCCCGCGTCGGGCTCTGTGCTGACAGCTCAGAGCCTGGAGCCTGCTTCTGATCCTGTGTCTCCTTCTCTCTCTCTGCCCCTAACCCAGTCACGCTCTGTCTCTCTCTCAAAAATGGATAAACGTTGAAAAAAAAATTTTTTAAGAAACAAAGAAAAAATGAAGAGAAAAGAACACAATCTATTCTCTATCCGCACACCAGAGTGCTATTTCTAAACTGGAACACCAGTGCTATTACCCCTGACTCCCAGCCTCTAAATTCATGTCCACCCAGAACCTCAGGAAGTGCACTTAGTTGGAAATAGCGTCTTTGCTGAATGTAATTAGTTAAGATGAGGCCGTATGGGATGAGAGCATGCCCTCCCTCGGATGACTGGCGTCCTTATAGGAGGAGGAGAGGACACACAGATGCGCACAGAGAAGGTCACATGAGGATGGGGGCAGAGAGGGGAGCAATGCTGCCACACGCCCAAGAATAGCACGGATTGCTGAGAGCCGCCAGAAGCTGCAAGGAGGCTGGGAAATAGTCCTCCCTAGAGCTTTCAGGTGGAGCGTAGCCCCACCGACACCTTACGTTTGCACGTCTGGCCTCCAGAATTCCGAGAAAATAAATTTGTGTTCTTTAAAGCCCCTGGTTTGCGGTAATCAGTTTGCCCTAGGCAGCGGCTACACTGACCCGCCTGTTTAATACTGCAGCGGGACCACATTTCCCAGACTCCTCTTTCCCTTCCTTCCTTTCTTCTCCTGTTACTTACGACCTGCTAACTTTCGACTCCATTACAGTTCATCAATCCCAAGACGCAGTGCCTTTTGCACATTTTGCTATCTCTGAAGTTGTAACACAGCTTGCAACTAACGGCCTGTCATATGTATTTACCAATGATTTTTTGTTTCTTAATGGTGTATAAAATAATGGTGGGTCTTATAATTAGTGGCATCGTAGATGAAATGAGATACGGTTATTATTATCTGTTATTTATGTAGCTGATTGCCTTCTTCCCTCCGTCCCACTCACCCAGATACTACGTTAGAGCAAGGATTTGCTTTGTTCCCTGCTCTGTCCTCAGTACCTAGACTGATACCTGGAGTAGAGTAGGTATCGAATACATGAACCGATAGCGTATTCTCAGCAAACTGAACAGAAGTTGTATTCATAGGTATTCACAGGTACTGAGAAACAGTCACTGACTATCTCTCACTTTCAAAGAACCTTTGGAAGAAGGTTTAACTCTTTTCTTTCCGATTATTCTCAACTTGCTCTTAATTTATATTGACATGTATGCATGTTAATAATAATGTTAATTTGCAAATATTTAGCCCTCTGAAAGTTTAAACCTTTCTCATCGTTGTCACCTTGGATAAAATCTGCCCAATTCGCAGGGCTGTGAGGTTAATTATTTTCATTTTAAAGATGAGAAAACTGACATTGAGAGGGGCCAAAGCATTTCTCTAAAGCCAATTAAATAGCAATCCATGGGTCATCAAGAATTTCCTAGGGCTCTTCTTCCTAGACCAGCGTCCTGTTTTGGGTCATCCTCTTATAAACGCTATAATTTACCACATAGAGGACTTCAGGAATCCATGCAGATTTTCATGATTTGCTGAGAATTTTTAGAATATAAAAGAGAAATCAGAGGAGCAGATGGCAATGAATTATATATAGCAACACATTTTTAAAATGGCATAAGTAATCTAGACTTCAAATATGTATTTGGGGAGGCAGATATGATAATGAGATGTGGATACGGTTATATGCATATGTAATATGTGTAATCGTATTATAAATATATCAGAGAGAAACACACCTTGGTAAGGGCATCCCTGTATCCCTACTGGGAGCTCATTCATTCACAAAAATTGAGCTTAATATTGAGGTTTAGATCTTTCCCCTTGATATGAAAAGACATGCTGTTGTTGAGACTAGTTCTAGTCATTTTCAAGTGTAGTATATATACTATATGGTAAAATACGACAGGCTTTCTTGCGATGTATTTTAACGAAAAATCGGGTAGATGTGAAGAAAGCTGGCATGTAAAGCCAAAACACACAAATGATTATCTGCTTGACTCTCGAGCAGAAATTTGAGCTATGTTGCATTCTGGGAGTCTAGTTTGAAAGGCACGGCGGGAGATCCCCTGAAGCTACTTCGGGTTCACTCCCTGTCTGTGCACAGCTTTTTAACGCCGCTGGATTCTTCAGTTTCATGTCATTTCCAGGCACAATATGTGAGACAGGCGAGTATCCACTGTTGGACTGGGCCAGGGTATTGTGGATTATAATATTCTACTCTAAGCATCAAAAACAATGCAGTTTTTATTGATGCCTCACTAAGAAAGGGTGAACTAAGAGAGACAGAAATAAAGTTGATTAACTCCCTTCCCATCAAGTATTACCCCTACTCCTATCGTATGTTCTGGTCAAACCACACTGAATCAGGTTTTCTTCACCATTTTTCCATGGACAAGATTTAATTATATCCCGTAGTCACATTGCATTTGTAGAAACTTATATGGCTTTCTTCTTCGCCTTCCTCTTCTAATTAATGTGATTCAGTGACTAGGGGCCCAGACAACGGAGTCAGACCAGATGGAGTTCAAATTATAGCTCTCTCACCTGCTTTCTGCGTAATCTTAGACACATTACTAATATTTTCTGAGCATCAAGTCCTATTGTATAAAATGCAATAGTGTGATATGTGCCCCAACTCAAAAGTGAAAGAAATGATGCACGCATAGCACATGGCATTAGGTTATATGTACTTTATATAAATTTATAAATGCGTGTATATATGTATATGTACGAATTTATATATTTAGATAGGGGTATATATTCCAAGAGAATCAAGTGTCAAGAAGCCATGTCTAAACTAGCTCACGGTTCATCTGAAAGAACTTTGGTTACGAAATGCCTATGGGTCCACTCTTCTTCATGTATTTTTTTTTTTGAAGGGAAATGATGATCAGAATTATAGTAGCTTCCTGGGGCTGCCATAACAAAGTACTAGAAACTGGGTGGCTTCAAGCACAGAAATTGGTTATTTCATGGTTCTGGAGTCTAGAAGTCCAAACTTGAGGTGTGAGCAAGGTTGTTTGCTTCTGAGAGCTGTAAGGGAAAGATCTGGACGAGGCCTCCCTCTTTGGCTTCTGGATGGCTGTCTTCTTCTCGTATCTTCACATCATCTTCTCTCTGTGCATGTCTGTCTCTGTCTTTTCCCTTTTTATAAGGACACTGTTGTATTGGATTAGGATCTATGCTAATGACTTCATTCTAACTTGATTGTATCCTCGAAGACCCCATTTTGTTTCCAGACAGGGTCACATTCACAGGTACTGGGGATTAAGACTTAGAATTCGGAGGGTCACAGTTCAACCCATTATCAGAATGAAGACAGTGAAAATGGGGCTGGAGGCAAAAGAGGGACAGTGGGGTCAGTGCAGGAGCTCTGAGGCCTAAACTCAGAAAGTAGTGGGGCCAGCCTGAATGCCCCCGTCTCACACTGCAGACAGAGGACCGGCTGCCTGGAATTCGTGAAATTGTCTATTTCCCAAATCAGTTCTTACGTTTGAAGGAGTTGAGTCTTTTTGGAGAGTGTGCCTGTGATAAATGAAGATCATTTCTGTGCAATGATATGAAATTTGCCTAATATGTAAACTTTGAATTGGACATTTCTCTAGGAGGTACAGGGCCCTACTTTGGGGCTTAAATTATGACTTGATGCAATCCAGATTAAGTGTCATTACTTTCATAGAAATCATAATAATGCACATAAAGAAATGTCCAATTGACCTAAATAGAAAGATAGAAAACTTACGTGTTTGCTCTAGAAAAGAAGCTCATTGGGAAGCTAATTGTGAGGCTTCTATACCAGTGTATTTGGTGAGAAACTCAGAAAGATATTTTCATTAAATCACACTGTTAATATTTCCTCTTATTACTAGATCCGCTCTACTGGTCTGTAATTCTAATAAGGCTTCAGTAAATGTGCTTTTACTGTATGCAGAATGTGTCTAAGGGGATATGGTATCACAGCCCTAGCTGTGCTCACATGTAGACGTCATTCAATAGGGTTACTATTAATTACCATTTGTTGAAGTTTTGTTGCTGACCCAGTTTATATCCTAGCGGCTGATTCCCTTCGGTTAGGTAAGAATGGTCAGCTTTCTGGCTTTGAAATACAAGATATTGGGCTTTTCAGCTTCCTTCCTCTGCCATATTGTTCTGCCACTCCACACTCCACCCTCAAAAAGTCGATCTCCGTAAGTTTGGAAAAAAGGAGAGAATTAAGTGAAAAGTGACCTGTGTTTCTCTTACAAGATCACATGTTCAAATGTAGTAGCATCTTGGCTGCTCAAAAGAACAAGAATACCTTTTATGTAATTAAAGCAGGCACAATCCTCTGTTCTGGTTCCATTTATTTCCTCTTTAACAAATGTCAGCATCTTGGCTGAGTAGCTGAGTACCTGAGTCATAATTCCCAATGTTTTATTGCTGTGTTATCTATAGTCTCTCCCATCTTCAGATCAGATACATGATAAACAAGTTCCATGTTGTCTTTCGCTTGTAGCAGGGCCCCAGAATTTCCAGGACCAAGACTGTGCTTTCTGACTGACACTGTACATGGGCATATACCTTTGGCATGTCAGTCTCACCTGTTCCCTGGCCTAGGTCCTTTCCTGTGTATTCAAACCTCAAAATAATATTATCTGGCCACTTTGCCAGCTAAACTTTGTTCTGATCCATGTTTTTCTTTCATTGAGGAATGAGCTATAGATATCGTGATATAGGTAAGAATGAAAAGCAATGTTCCATAAAATATAAAAATGCCTGAGAGCATCTGGAGGATGTAGGAACAATTCTTTATTCTTATATCAGCATATGTTTTACTGAGCATCTGCTATTTACAAAACACTATGTGGGATATAAAGAGACATAAAGCATAGTCCTTTCCCTCAAGGAACTGACCAGTAGTAGAGTCTATGGGGCATAAACAACATAACATAAGGCAGAATGGCAGTAAATGTTGTCGTTAACATCCATTGTTCTGTAAAAGGGGAGAGGGAATAATAATGCACTGTGATTATAGGGATATCTCCTAAGGTACGTGATATTTGAGCTGAGTTTGGAAAGATGGGTAGGATTTCAATAAATGATAGAGCCCACTAGGCTGAATGCTGTCAGCCTAGGAATGGAGATGTGGAAGTGTTTCAAATACAGAAGAAAAGGCAAGGGATCCGATGAGGAACTGTGCACCTAAATATGCTTTTCAGTATTTCAAAATATTTTCTTTCTTTCTGGAAGCTTCCTTAATTCTTCTGGGCCAGTTAAAAGTCATTCATATGGCACTATTTCTGGATTCTAAAGTTGACTGAAGCTATACAGAGAGATTGGGTTTCTTCATTGGTAAACATGAATGATAATTCATAACTTACAATGGTTTGAGGAAGATCAAATGAGGAAATATATGTGGAAGGGTTTGGCATCACTGATCCTGCATGTTTCACTTTTTGAGTTCGTAATTATATATTTTGTTTGATTTTTGTCTCTCCCAGTGGATTGGAAATTCGATGAGGAACTGTGTCTTGTTCATCATCTTATCACAGCATACAGTACAATATCTAAAGAAATGTATGTGCTTAACAAGTATTTTTGAATGAATGACAAATAAAAGAATGTGTGGACTTTAAATTCCTATGGAGATGTTCTATGGATAATATTAATGTTGTATTATATCCTTGACTCTTTCCTACTTATGACTGTAAAGCAATTACAAAGCCCTAAGCCCATTTGTGAATCAGTCCTATGGTCTTGGCCTCATTTAGTGCTACTCCCCCCATATATCGAGCATTTCTTATTAAAAGTAAAATATGCAGCCAAAACTTGGTGTTGCCCAGAATTTGGAGAAATAAATATTAGAGTTGGCAAAAAACCTTTGGGCCTTCCAGTACAGTCCTAACCTTTACAGTTGAAAAAAGTAAAAATCAGAGAGGGAAAGGGACTCGACCAATTCTGACAACTTAATAGCAAAGCCAGGGCTAAAACGCTGGTCCCCTGATTCAAGTCCAGTCCTCATTCCAGGACACAATGTTGAATTTTCAACTTCCGTTAAACTAAGCCAGAAAATTTAATGTGCTGTGACTGGTTTTCCTCACAGGCTGTATATAGTTTAAAGGGTAAAGGTTAGCAAATCATGTGCAGTGAGTATCTAAACCATGATTTTCAGGTACTTCCTTTTCTTTCAATACTGTTTCACCATTTTGTTGATTCAATTTATTTGACGACTCGATCAATGTCATTATTATTAGGGGTATTCCAAAGGCAGTGAATAGCTTCCTCTATGAACTGGTATGTTATGGAATGCTGTCAAAATGGTCTCATGTAGCCATCTCGTTGCCCAAAAATGTTAGAAGGACAAACTCTAGAGCAACAGACAGCTCTTCGTTGCCTAAAAGCACCCTCTAGGAGTGCCAAAGGCACCTGAGTCTGCTAAGGAATATAGGTGAGAGTAGGCAATTTTCTTTTCCTTAACAACTAATACCAAGGGGATAGACAATTTAAAAAGCAAAAATAAAACAACAAGCCAACAAACAAGTAATGAATATAAAAGTTAGCTTATTTGAACAAAAATGATCCAGGTTGTAGCAGCAGTGTCATCATCATCATCTGAGAACTTATCATACACTATGAACTGTTCTGATTCCTTTTTTGTATCCTCCAGTTTGTTCCCGTCAGTAGTCCTGGGCTAAAAGTATTTTTGTCCTAATTCTTCAAATGAGGAAACTAAGACATTCACAGGTTGATTCAATTGCCCAAGTTTACAAAGCTCATAACTGGTGGAAATGATTTTAACTCCGCTTGTCTGATTCTTGAAGCCTGTGATGTTTTGTTCTCTTGGGATAAAATACAGGTAAGATGGAGTCAGTTTTGAGAAATCCTTGAAGGCCAGACTGAATGAAGATTTGGAACAAAAAAATAAAGAAGGCTCTATAAACTCTTGAGCAGGGAAGTGGATGCTTATGGGGAAAGAGTACAGTTAATTAGACAAGCAAATGCAAGGTAGAATGAGCAGAGCCATGAAGCAGGAAGAACCAATGTGAAGAAGGCTGAGGCTAGAAAAGTAGCAGCAGCATCAGACAGAACACTTCATGTTTCTAGACACAGACGAGAAAGAACTGACAGGACCAGGTGATCAATGGAGTGTGAGATGGAGAAAATTGAGAAAAAAAAAAACAAATATGACTCACATGGTTCAATACTGAGAACCAAGAATGGCAAACTAGAGAAGGCACGTCTTGGATGGAGAATGGGGGATGGATATATATATATTTTTTAAATTTTTCCATTGACTGAAAACAGGAATTCATGTAACAGCCGTTTGTGTTACCAGCATTTTGACCTGTCAAAGCCAGCTGCCATGTTTTGGAGCCTGATGACTTTGAGGTGAACATGAAAAAACAAGACCCTTTTTTGAGGAAGCAAAAGTTGTGTTCATACACTATACTAGGGGCTATTTCCTCTTGGCCAGCTGGGTGTTATACACACAAGTAAATGCCACCTACAGGGTGAGTCAAGAAGGTTGTTGCCATGGGGCCCCTGGTGGCTCAGTTTTTCAAACAGCCAACTCTTGATCTAGGCTCAGGTCATGATTTCACAGTTCGTGGGATTGAGCCCTGCATTGGGCTCTGTACTGGCAATGCAGAGCCTGCTTGAGACTCTCTCTCCCCCTCCTCTCTACTTCTCCCGGGTACATGTGCGCGCTCTCTCTCTCTCTCTCTCTCTCAAGATAAACTTAAAAAAAAAAAGAAGGTTGTTGCCAAATTGACCTTCACCCCCAAAGTTCTCCCTCACCAGTAATGCTGGGCTTTCCAGTATTTAAGTGCCTTCCAGTATTCAATGAACTTTGACTCTGTCTGGTTTATACTCATATGGCTGGGGCAAACCCAAACACACAAAGATCAAACACACAAAATCAAACATACACAGAGGCTTGCAGACAGTACAAAGGAGATCAGGCATAATGTTCCCCAGAGAAACCGAAAGTCACAGAAGCAATGGAAGGTTAGGTCCAGAAAAATAGTGATGAATATATCTAACAGAAGGTCACCAAAGAGGCAAAATGAGTTTGTACATAGGAAAAACATCAGAAGAAAATAGAATCAAGAGTAAGTCACAAGTAGTTCAGGGCTAAAGCTGTGTTAAAAATGCAAAAGTTCTGGGCATTTACTTTTATATTGTGATGCCTGCATTGTGAAATGACTTGGATTGAATGACCTAGGAAACATACAGAACTACATACAATAAGACATTTTCTCCAAATGGCCTCAGTTACCCACATGAGAATCCTCATTACCCAGATACTAGATAACTTAGTTTACATATAATTTTAATATTTTTAGGTGGATGGGCTCAAATTTCTTTAGGATCTCATGTTTCTTTTAAACACTTTAAGCAATTTTCAAGTACATTGGAAAGAAAATGAAACAAGTGGGGACGTGTTCACTTGTAACTATAAAGAATGTAATGTGCCCATGGAAGAAAACACTAACCAAGATGTTCAAACAGATTAGGTGTCATTTAGGTTCAAGCAGATAGATAAAGGATAGCTTACAGTAAAGTACAGTACGTGAGCTGCAAGGCAGAAGACAGCATATGCTGTATTACTGGCACCAAGCACAGTACTTGGAATATAGTAGGACCTCATTAAATATTTGTTGAATGAATGAGAAAAAGACATTATTCCAATGAAAAGTAGTATTCAGTGTAGCCAAAGAAAAGTCTGAGGTTCATCTGATTCTTTTCTCATCTGTTCCACAAATCACAGTTCAAACACTTGCTCTGGATTGGAAGTGAAGTTATAGAAAAGTATCATGCAAACAGAAGAGAAAACAACAACAACAACAACAACCCAACAACAACAACAACAACAACCCGGGATAGCAATACTTACATTGAACAAAATAGACTTTAAAACAAAGATTAACAAGAGACACAGAAAGATATTACATCATCATAAATGGAACAATCCAGTTAGAAGATTTAACAGTTGTAAATATTTATGCACCCAACATGAAAGTACCCAAATACGTAAAGCAGCTAAAATGAATCATGAGGGAAGTAAATGATAGTAATACAATAATAGGGGATGTTAACACCCTACTTACGTCAATAGATCTTCTAATCAGAATCAACAAGGGAAAATGTCTTTGAATGACACATTGGACCAGATGGATCTAACAGATGTATTCAAAACAGTCCATCCTAAAACAGCAGAGTACACATTATTTTCAAGTGCACATGGAACATTCTCCAGAAGAGATCACATATTAGGCTACAAAACAAGTCTCAACAAATTCAAAAAGACTAAAGTCATGCCATGCATCTTTTCTGACCACAATGCTATAAAATTAGAAATCAACGCCAAGAAAAAAATCTGGAAAAGAACAGAAATACATGGACGTTAAACAACCTACTACTAAACAAGGGATGGGTCAACCAAGAAATCAAACAGCAAATAAAAAAATACATGGCGACAAATGAAAATGATAACACAACAGTCTAAAAATCTTTGGGATGTAGCAAAAGTTCTAAGAGGGAAGTTTATGTAATACAGGTCTACCTCAAGAAGCAAGAAAAATCTCAAATAACCTAACATTATGCCTAAAGGAAGTAGAGGAAAAAAACCAAACAAAACCCAAAACCAGTAGAAGGAAGAAAATAATAATTAGAGCAGAAATAAACAAAACAGAAACAAACAACACCAAAAACAATAGAACAGATCATCGAAACCAAGAGCTGGTTTGAAAAAATCAACAACATTGATAAACTCTTAGCCAGTCTCATCAAAAAAAAAAAAAAAAAAAAAAAGGACTCAAAGAAAATCAGAAATGAAAGAGGAGAAATAATGAACACCATAGAAACAAAAAGGCTTATGAGAGAATATTATGAAAACTTATATGCCTAAAAAATTGGACAACTTAGAAGAAATGGAGACATATAACTTCCCAAAATTGAATCAGGAATCAAAAAACTCCCAACAAACAAAAGTCCAGTACCACAGGTGAATTCTACCAAACATTTAAAGAAGAGTTAATACCTATTCTCAAACTATTCCATAAAATAGAAGAGGAAGGAAAGCTTCCAAATTCATTCCATGAGACCAGTATTACGGATACCAAAATTGGATAAAGACGCTACAAAGAAGAGAATTACAGGCTAATATTTCTGATGAACTGAGACTAATATCTCTGATGAACTTAGACACCAAAATCCTCAACAAAATATTAGCAAACTGAATCCAACAATACCTCAAAAAATTCATTCACCCTGATCAAGTGGGATTTATTCCTTGGATGCAAGAGTGGTACGATATTTGCAAATCAATCAACCTGATACATTACATCAACAAGAGAAAGGATAAATACCATATGATTATTTCAGTAGATGCAGAGAGAGCATTTGACAAAGTACAACATTCATGATAAAAACCCTCAACAAAGTAGGTTTAGAGGGTACATACTCCAAAATAATAAAGACCATATAGGAAAAATCCATAGCTAACATGGTACTCAATGGTGAAAAACTGAGAGCTTTCCCCGCTAAACCAGGAACAAAATAACATAGTACTGTAAGTCCTAGCCAAAGCAATCAAATAAAAATAAATACATAAAAGGCATTCGAATTGGTAAGAAAGAAGTATAACTTTCACTATCTGCAGATGACATGATACCTTATATAGAAAACCCTCCAGACCCTACCAAAAAACTACTAGAACTGATAAATGAGTTCAGTAAGGTCACAGAATACAAAATCAATACACAGAAACTTGTTGCATTTCTATACACTAATAATGAAGTAGCAGAAAGAGAAATTAAGAAAACGGTCCCATTTACAGTCGCTCCAAAAAGAAGAAAATACCTACAAATAAACTTAACCAAAAAGGTGAAATACTTGTACTCTGAAAACTAGAAAACACTGATGAAAAAAATTGATGATGACACAAACGGAAAGCTATTCCATGCTCATGGATTAGAAGAACGAATATAGTTCAAGTGTCCATAACACCCAAAGCAATCTACAGATTTAATGCAATCCTTATCAAAATACCAACAGATAGCTAAAAACATCCTGACAAAGAACAAAACTGGAAGTATCACAACCCCAGATTTCAAGATACATTATAAAGCTGTAGCAATCCAAACAGTATGGTACTGGCAGAAAAATAGACAGGTAGATCAATAGAACAGAATAGAGAGCCCTGAAATAAACCCATGATTGTATGGTCAATTAATCTTCAATGAAGTAGGCAAGAATACGTAATGGGAAAAAGACAGTCTCTTCAACAATTGGTGTGAAAACTGGTCAGCTACATGCAAAAGAATGAAACTGATCACTTTCTCTCACCATGCAAAAAATAAATTCAAAATGGATTAAAGAGCTAAATGTGAGACCTGAAACCATACAAATTCTAGAAGAGAGCACAGGCAGTAATTTCTCTGACATCAGCCTTGGCAACATTTTTCTAGATGTCTCCTGAAGCAAGGGGGGAAAAAAAGCAAAAATAAACTATTGGGACCACATCAAAATAAAATCTTTTATACAACAAAGGAAACAATCAACAAACTAAAGGACAACCTAGGGAATGGGAGACTTTTGCAAATGGTATATCTGATTAGGGGTTGGTATCCAAAATCTATAGAGAACGTATACAACTAAACCCCCAAAAAACAAACAATCCAATTAAAAATGGGCATGAAGAGACATTTCTCCAAAGAAGATATCCAGGTGACCAACAGACACATGAGAAGATGTTCGACATCACACATCATCAGGGAAATGCAAATCAAAACCCCAGTGAGATATCACCACACACCCTTCAAAATGGCTAAAATCAGAAACACGGAAAACAAGTGCGCTGGCGAGGATGTGGAGAAAAATGAAGCCATGTGCACTGTTGGTGGGAATGCAAAATGGTGCAGCCACTGTGGAAAAGAGTATGGAGGTTCCTCAAAAAATTAAATATCGAATTACTATATGATCCAACAATTTTGCTACCGTGTATTTTCCCGAAGAATATGAAAACACTACTTTGAAAAGGTACATGCATCTCTCATGTTTCTTGCAGCATTATTTATAATAGCCAATTTATGGAAGTAGCCCAAGTGTCCATCGATAGATGAGTGGATAAAGAAGAGGTGGAATATACATACAATGGGATATTACTCAGTCATAAAAAAGAATGAAATCTGGCCACTCGCAACAACATGGAGAGAAGTAGAGGATATAAAGCTAAGTGAAACAAGTCAGTCAGAGAAAGACAAATACCATATGATTTCACTCATATGTGGTATTTAAGAAACAAAGAAAAAAAGAGACAAAAAAACCCCCAGACTCTTTTTTTTTTTTTCCCAACGTTTTTTATTTATTTTTGGGACAGAGAGAGACAGAGCATGAACGGGGGAGGGGCAGAGAGAGAGGGAGACACAGAAACGGAAACAGGCTCCAGGCTCCGAGCCATCAGCCCAGAGCCTGACGCGGGGCTCGAACTCACGGACCGCGAGATCGTGACCTGGCTGAAGTCGGACGCTTAACCGACTGCGCCACCCAGGCGCCCCCCCAGACTCTTAAATATAAGAACAAACTGGTGGTTACCAGAGGGGAGATGGGTAGGAAGGATGAGTGAAATGGGTGAAGAGAATTAAGACAACGCGTATGGTGATGAGCACTGAGTAATGTATAGAATTGTTAAATCACTATATTGTACACACGCAGTTATATAACACTGTATGTTAATGATACTGGAATTTTAAAAAAAGAGTTGGCACATCAGGTAAAATTTAAATACAGCGAAAATGAACAAAATACATTAAAAATAATAAATTAAAAATTCAAACAGCTGCTCTGTGCCAGAAACAACAGTAGGTACGTGATTATCATACACTATCTTCATGGAGTTTCTATGATAATGCAAGACACATAAAAATAAATTAGCAAAATGGAATAATAATAATGTTTATAAGAATTGGAAAAAATAAATAGGATGCTAATAACAGAGAATACCAGGAAACCTACTTAATTAGTGGGGTCAGAAAAGGGCCACTCTTAGAAAGTAGCATTTACCTTGAAACCTGAAATAGGAGAATGAACCAGTAATGTGGAGAAATAAAGTTAGATATTTCCAAGCAGTTGAAATAGTATAAAAACCCGAGGAGCTGGAAATAGCTTGATATGATAAAGGAGCAGACAGAAATCCTTTTGTAGGTAACTTGTTTTCTATGTCTTCAACCTTTTCTCTTCGGGTCCTAAACTTTACTCAAATATTATTTGATTACATAGGTATTCTTTTCAAATGTTTATTCGTTGTTTTGAGTTTTCAGACACTTAGTCCCTGAGAGTCGTTCCAATAAAATTGTTTTTTTTTTATTATTATTTTCATCATTTCCTCCCTTCCATAATCTCAGTTCTCTATTTTGAGTATCTCACATTTTTTTATAAAAAGGAAAGTGTCACGTTTATTCTTACCATTCAGAGGTGACCGTTGTTAACATGTTGACATTTATCCCTGTCGTCGCTTAGACATATATTATGAATACTTTGAGTATTTTTCTTCAAGTAGCTTGGAATTTCTGCATCTATTTTCTGTGCCCTTAATTATTCTCATATTTTTCTTCACTTCTTTTGGCGCTGGGTTCAGAAATGATATTAACTGTGATAGCTTATCATAAACTGTGCATTCAGTGGTGATCTCCTATAATGTATTTCATTTACAGATTTATTTTTTTTTATTTTTTACAATGCCATTTTAATTATTACTCTGTTATTATAGTAAAAAACATTTACCATGAGACCTACCACCTTAACGAATTGTTGTATAGTCACAGTGTCATACAGCAGAACTCTAAAATGTATTCATCTTCTATAACTAAAACTTTATACTCCTTGAATAGCAACACCCATTTCCCCCTTCCCCTGGCCCCTGGAATTGCCATTCTATTATTTGCTTCAAGGAATTTGACTGCTTGAGATCTCTCTTGTAAGTGGACTCATGAAGTATTTTTCCTTCTTTGACTGAGTTAGTTCACTTAGCATAATGTACTCCAGGTTGATTCATATTGTCACATAGGACAAGATTTCCTCTTTTTTTCTCTTTCTTTTTTAAAAATGTTTATTTACTTATTTTGAGGGTGGGAGGGGCAGCGAGAACAGGAAAGAGAGAATTCCAAGCAGGTTCCGCACTCAGCGCGGAGCCCGACGCATGGCTAGATCCCACGAATCGTGAGATCATGACCTGAGTGGAAATCAAGAGGCGCCCCTCTCTTTCTTTGAACACTTCTCTTCACGTTGCTTCTGTGACACTACACTCCTCTGTTCTCTCTCCTGTTTGACTATTTCTTCTTGGCGTTCTTTGCTACCTCTTTCTTTATTTGAGCTCGGGATGTTGCAGAACTCAACATCTTCCCTGTGTGTAAACCCTCTCCTTAGGTAATCTCACTCGGCCCTTGACGGCTTTAAATCTCATCTATGTGCTAATGGCAATTATATGTCTAGTTTGCACTGGCCTCCTTGCTGTTCCTCAAACACATCAGGCACATTCCTGCTCCAAGACTACATTTTCTCTTTCCTTTGCCTAGAATGTTCCTGGAAACAATTTTTTTTTTAATTTCACACCAAAAGCAAAGGCAACAAAAGCAAAAATAGGCAAGTGGGACCGCATCAAACTAAAAAACTTCTGCACAGCAAAGGAAACCATCGACAAAATGAAAAGGCAACCTGCAGAAGGGGAAAACCATATATTTTTTTAAGTTTATTTTTTTAGTAATCTCTACACCCAACTTGGGGCTCAACCTCATGACTCCTGAGATCAAGAATCACATGTTCTTCCGACTGAGCCAGCCAGGTGCCCCAGAAAACCATATTTTTGAAAAGGATTGATATCCAACATATATATGGAACACATACAACCCAATAGCAAAAAATCAAATAATTTGGTTTAAAAATGGGCCAAGGACCTGAATAAACATTTCTTCAAAGAAAACACCCACATGGCCAACAATAATATAAAAATGTCCTCAGGGCACCTGGGTGGCTCAGTCAGATAAGCATCCGACTTCAGCTCAGGTCATGATCTCATGGTTCATGAGTTGGAGCTTGGAGCCTGGAGCCTGCTTCACATTCTGTGTCTCTGTCTCTCTCTGCCGCTTCCCTGCTCACACACTCAGTCTCTCTCTCTCTCTCTCTCTCTCGCTCTCACTCTCGCTCTCGCTCATATAAATAAACATTAAAAAATTAAAAATATATATATTTTTAAAATGTCCTCAACATCAGTAATCATCAGAGAAATGCAAATAAGAACCACAATGAGATATTATTTCACACTTATCAGGATTGGTATTCTTAAAAAGACAAGAAATAGTAAGTGTTGGCCAGGGTATGGAGAAAAGGGGACCCTTGTACACGATGTAAGAAAATGTAAATTGGTACAGCCACAATGGAAAACAGCATGGAGGTTCCTCAGAAAATTAAAAATAGAACTGTATAATTCAGCAATCCCACTTCCGAGTATATATCCAAAAGAAATGAAATCAGTGTATCAAGGAGATACCTGCGCTCCCATGTTCATGCAGCATTACTTAAAATAACCAAAATATGGAAACATCCTAAATAAATATATGTGATGAATGAAGAAATAAAGGAAATGGATTATATACATATAGAGGAATATTATCCAGTCATAACAATGAAAGAAATCCTGCCATTTGCCACAACATGGATGAACCTGGGGGAGATATTATGTTAAGTGAAATATGCTAGACACAGAAAGATAAATATTTTTTTGATTTCACCTACATGCTGACTCTAAAAAAGTTCAACTCAGAACCAGAGTAGAAGGTGGTTGCCAGGAACTGGGGGGTGAGGGAAATGGTGTGATATTGGTCACAATGGGTAAACTTTCAGTTGTAAGGTGAATAAGCTCTAGGATCTAATATGAGGCACAGAGACCGTAGTTAATACTATATTGTATACTTGAGATTTGCTAAGAGACTAGATCTTAAATATTCTCACCACCAAAAGAAATGGTAACTATGTGAGGTCATGAATGTGTTCATTGGCTTGATTATGTTAATCATTTCACAATGTATAGACGTGTCAACTCATCGCGTTGTATACTTTTAATACATGTAATTTTCATTTGCTAATTATACCTCAGTCATGCCGGAAAGAATAAAATGGAGATGGCCACGTGAAGACACAGAGACACACGAGGAGAACATCATGATGATGAAGGCAACCGCAGAAGTTTGCTGGCGAACCAACAAAAGCTAGATGAGGCAAAAACAAAGACAAAAACACAAAACGAAAAACGAACATTCCCCTAGAGGTTTCACAGGGAGCAAGACTCTACTGACAACTTCATTTCAGAGTTCTGGCCTCCAGAACTCTAAGACAATGTATTTCTGTTGTTTAAGCCACCAAGTTTGTGATGTTTCGTTATAGCAGCCCCGGGAAGTGAATACGCACTCTTGGCAGAGCTTACTGAGAAACAGCTGAACAGGTTCTGTAACTTCCAGTGTTTTATGCTTATGTGAGCATAAGACTACAGAAAAAGATGCAGAATGCTGGAAAGCATGCATCAGCGGCCTTATGGAGTTTTGCCCTGTTGGAGAAGGGAAAGGAGAACTTCCTCACTCAGGAGATATGGGAAGGGTTCCAAGAAATTCACTCAGAGATTGGAGGTGTGTGCGGTGAGGAAGAGAAGCATTTAATTACCTTGTTAGATTTCTCTTTATGCTGGTGATTCTTCGAGTGTGATCCCTGGGCCATCGTCATCATCATCATCATCACCCCTTGAGAAATGGTTAGTCATGTGAATTACCGGGCCCCACTCCAGACCTACTGAATCAGAAACCCTTGAAGTAGGTCCCTGCCGTGTGTGTTTTAACAAGCACTCCAGGCGATTTTAAAGAACACCAAAGTCTGCACACTGCTGATTTATGTGGTGGACGTGCTGGTTTGCCCCCTGTGCCTATTTCAGTGGAGAAAAGAGAATTGGAGAGAAATTGCTGGGTGGCCAGGGGGCAGCAACAATAAAGCAGGTAGCCTCCAGGTCGCGCATAATAAGGATGCGTTATTTTCTCATAGATCAAGTGGACACCGTAGAAGATTTTGAGCCATACTCCTGTTACTATAGCCAGAAGGTCTGGATGCAGGATGAGGGCAAGTCTAGCAGCAATGTTCTGTGGGATGCTCCCCTGCGTATGAAGAATGATGGGGAGGCGAGGGCAGTGTTGAAAAGGTCTGGCTGGTGTGACTTGACCATAAATGTTCACTTAAATCTGAGTTCAGAGCTCTTGTATGGCATCCTTTAAAATATCTTCTCTCCTAGAAAATAGGTTAACTTAACCCCAGGGCTCGCTGGTCCTCACTATGGAAATTGGTGGGCTAAACAGGCTGGGAGTCATTCCGGTGTAGGGAAGACAGATTTTGGATGTAAATAATGTGAGAATGTTAAATCGCAATTTTTGTTAAAACCTGTCTTGCCTCGACTACCACAGCGTTCTTTTCTTTTTGGTTTTGAGACGAGAGAAACATGTTATGATGTGTATATTCAGAAGCCACACACAGATAAATGACATTTGTCAGTTTATAACCAAAGCTGAAATACGAGATGCAGGAAGTAGTTCTTGAATGGTTATATGTTGACAAGGTCAGAAAACCAGCAATTTAGAGACCAAATTCTAGACAATGGTGGGCCTGGATTAGAAAGGATTGGATTGGATTCTAAAATGGTGGGGCCTTTTGGGTGTGGGGATGGGTGAAACAGGTGATTGAGATTAAAGAGTACATTTATCATGATGGACACTGAGTAATAACGCACATGATTGTTGAGTTACCATATTGTATACCCGAAGCTGTCACTGTGTTAACTATACTGGAATTAAAATTAAAAACTTATGGGGCGCCTGGGTGGCGCAGTCGGTTAAGCGTCCGACTTCAGCCAGGTCACGATCTCGCGCTCCGCGAGTTCGAGCCCCGCGTCAGGCTCTGGGCTGATGGCTCAGAGCCTGGAGCCTGCTTCCGATTCTGTGTTTCCCTCTCTCTCTGCCCCTCCCCCGTTCATGCTCTGTCTCTCTCTGTCCCAAAAATAAATAAACGTTGAAAAAAAAATTAAAAAAAAAAATAAAATTAAAAACTTAAAAAAATAAAATAAAATAAAATAAAATAAAACGGTGGGCCTTTAGATAGAAACCATTCACATAGGTGATAAATAATAGGCCGCAGGCTAAATAGATAGAAAATTAGTTTCGCGGGCTTAAACATGTAGAGTCTAAAAGAGTCATCAAAACCACGTCAATATATAATGCAAGAATATCCTCTCCCATTTCTCTGCAAGTGATCAACCAGCCATTAGTTGAATGTTTCCAGTGACAAGGGACTCACTGCTTCCTGAAGCAGACTATACCACTTTTGAATAACGGCATTGCTCTGAATGTCCGCCCTCATATTGTACCGATCTTTGCTTGCCTGTAACTTCTGTTGGCATATTGGTGGAGAATTGGGAGAATAAATACTGACTAAATTGAACAGAAATTGGTCTTGAACTAGCCCTCTTGGGCCACACATTTTCCAATTATCCACATTTAGGACATTAGTCATAATGAATGTTATATTGAAATATGCATTTGTTAATGTCTTAAGTAGGGCAGAATAAGTTGCCTAGGAGACTGAACTTACCCATGTACCTACAAGATTAAATAAAACATAGAAATGAAATATTTTTGTCATAGTAAAGTACTACACAAATGTAATAGGTATTGTCACAGCAATGACACTATCCATCCCTGGCGTGAAAATTTTACCAGGACAAACAGTAGAGAAGGATTAATGTCGCTGTACAAGTGAAAAGAAAATGTCCCCAGCGCCATTTTTTTGGGTAGATAGTCCCGTTTCATTTCTGTTTTGTTCCTGGCTCTACTTAGGATGTACCCAGCTAAATCACAAAAGAAGGGAAGGAATCAGGACAATTAGGTAGATACAGGAACAAATAGGAGTTGGCACCTGTGCTAGGAATTCAAGGTAGGCAGTTGGTTTGGATTAGGTGAGTATTGAGTGAGTGAAGCCACTGCTACAACCCTTGTTGCGAAAAGAATTTGAGGAAAGAAACTTAGATGTTACCAACTGGCATTGCTAATGAATTGAGCCACTTGATGACTTGAATATTTATCCTTAAGGAACCCAACACGTAGATATCTGACCAGGCTAGGAGGCCCTCTCATCCAAACTACTTTTCCCACAAAGGATAACACGTTAATGCATGAACTTGAATTAGTCTATTAATGTTGGAATGCTGGGAAGATGATTCTCCACTAGCTGGGGAAGAGAAACACACTAGCTATTGAAGACAGTTACAAGGATCTTTTCAATGCCGGGGTCCTACTTACATTTACATGTTTGCACACCTGTGCTTATATAACTTCATACCTTCTCATAGGGGGCTTCATCGAGTTCTACTCAGTGACCCGAACCGCTAACTTAGCTGCCTTCAGGTCGTGACAGCCTCTAAGGATCTTCTCTTGTTGAAACTGAAAATGTTTTCGTATAAAATATGGTAGCAAGTGAAAGAGGAAAGCCAGTTGAGACCAAACCTTAAAGACCTAGTAAGTGTGTCCAATAGGAAAAGCTATCATAATAGACCTGGGAAATGTGTCCAATAGGACAAGCTATCATCATAGAGGCATCAGAGTGACCAATAAAAACCACATTATCTCCATGGGAGAAGCTGTGAAAGGGGTGGAGGAAAAGGAAAAGATGGGAAGTACAAATGTGGTAGTTCTCTCCCCAAGGCAGTTTGCTCGGCTGGGAAGAGGGGGAATAAAATCTTTCCCCTAAATATGTCTTTCTGAGTATTAACAAGTCGGTACTTTCCATGACATATATAAGCTACTAGATTTTATTTCATCCCACATAATCAAGTAAGCAAGAGGTTTTACTGTCTTGTGCATAATGAATAAATCCTACATTTTCCACCAAGTGTTACTCATAAGCAAAATATGTGGAATTAAAATACGAACAATTTAGAAAGATTATACGTTCCTATGACACTACTGTTTAGTTAGTCATATAAGTTAAAAATGATTTATTTGTAGCAGAAGGGTAGGAAGCCACCATGGCACTTATCTGGGCCATGCCCTTATTTTACAGAGAGAAAATGGAGTTCCTTTGTGTCCCCCACCCAACCCAGGGGACTAGGGAGGCACAAATTCAAGCTAGCCTTTTGGCCTTCAAGGTTTCATTTGGTCAGGAGATTCTCTCCAAGGTTGTCTACTTCAAAAACAAACAGTAAGGATAGTCTAAGAAGGGTCCTTGAGGGAAAGTTCAAAATACACAAAGTGACCCAGTTACAAACAGCGAGTTTAGAGGTGCAGAATCAGTATTATTAAAGATAAATCGTGCCTTGTTTCCAGACCTAAGTGGGTCAAGATCAGAATGGGAACAGGTTGGGAGCAGGTGGGAGCAAAGAGGGGCTGTTTTTTCATAGACTATGGATCACATCTATTGGTCTACGGTGAATGCTGCTTGAAGTGAGCTGGGTTAAAAGAACAATCTAGAAAGAAATACATGGGTATGCGGCTTTCCAAACTTAGCAAAGACTAAGGAACCCAATTCCTAGTGCAAAGCATTCTCCTCCAAGCCATTTGTAAACACATTTATAGAAATACTCAATGTAGATTAGATGAGACAGCAATAGATTCCAGGAAGGTTCGTTTGTCCGTCCTTCCTTCCTTCCTTCCTTCCTTTTTTTCTCTTCTTTTCTCTTCTTTCCTTTTCCTTTCCTTTCTTCTTTCTTTTCTTTTCTTTTCTTTTCTTTTCTTTTCTTTTCTTTTTCTTTACAACTCAGGATAAGAAAATTACAGCTGGATTGACTCACTGATGTAGTTGATAACTTTAGCCCCTGCCCCATTTTGCATGTACAGTGCTGGGCTTTTTATTACGTACAGGTCTACGGTCTCATTCTGCAGACTGGTCACACTTTCATATGAATGTTTCAGAGACTCACTTGGAAATCTGATGCATCCCTACATTAGCTACACTTAGAAATGAAATTCTTTTGGGGTTTTCTTGGTGTTTATGAGAGGCCTTGAATATTGCACATTTGAAAACACATTCGAAGTTGTGCTGAGAGTCAGGAGATGGATGCACACCAGGGAAAGTGGCTTTTTGGTAGAAAAGCTCTATGTTGATGATAGGCGTCAATGACAATTTGTACCTTGACATAAAATTTAAGCTGACTGGATGTTCCGAGATAAGAACGCAATCAACATTTCCTCCATTTCTTGAGGTGAAATGCTTTTTTGGTATGCAATTTACTCTTGTTTTCTATGGAACTTAAGAGATATAGAATATGGGTCTGATCGGTCTGCTCGTCAACGTTTAAGGGCTAAGACTGTTCTATCCAAGCCTTAATTTTAAGATAGGCCATTAAAGCTGTAAATGCAATGAACACAAGACTCCATTATTTGGGCATTTTCTTTAGCTGTGCCTTTGTTGGAGTACCGAGAGCAGCACTGAGCCATTACTGACTATTGCTTTCCTTCCATTGATCTGAGTGCTATTATGATTAGAAAAAAAATTACAGTGTTAGGCAGAAAAAAGCATCTATTTAACTGCTGACCCTAGCATCACGTAGTGGTAGAAAGAGCTTATTTTAAGCGTTTGTTGGTAATAAAAAGAAAAGCAAAAGGTAAATAATGGGAGGCTGATAAGTAATTTGGGGAGTCTGCCTTCTTTCTTGTTGAAGACAAGGAGCATGGCTCTTTCATCAGCTGCTAGCTTAGCAGTTGGCAAACAGTGATTCCTAAAAACACGCCCACTGGAAGCGCGAATGAATGAACGGAATGCCGCGCGTGTCTCTCCTCCTGCATCTTGTGTTTTGATTGTTCGCGGTCTTGGGGTCTGTGGGGGTTCTTAGCAAGTGTCCTGGCATTCTGAGTTCTGAGACATCCCTAGCCCATTCCCTGTCACTTGCTTCAGAGAGAGATCGGGAGGGGCGCCTGGGTGGCCTGGGTGGATCGGTAGGAGAAGCGTCCGACTTCGCCTCAGGTCATGATCTCACGGTTCGTGAGTTCGAGCCCCGCGTCGACTCTGTGCTGACAGCTCAGAGCCTGGAACCTGCGTCAGATTCTGTGTCTCCTTCTATCTCTGTCCCTCCGCCACTTGTGCTCTGTCTCTGTCTGTCTCTCAAAAATAAATAAATGTAAAAAATAAAAATAAAATAAAAAAACCAGAGATCGGGAGGCATTTGAGGAGTCCACTGAAGATTTAAAGAACCCACCGAGGTCCAACCCCGTAGCATCACCTAAGGTGCATTATTAGCATTCAGTGTCTACAGTATGCTTAATAAAGTTCAGTTGACTCTGTCAGACTGCAGGTTTACTCAGAAGTCATAGGAGCAAGATGTAAGCTTTTGAAGGCCAGCTCACGAGACTATTTCATTTAGTAAGTAGCCCTCACTTCTCAAAATCTTTTCATACATTTGGGTAGATTTACTTCAGAAACTCATAAACTAGAGGGCATGTCTCGACCTATGCCACCACACATGTCCTCTGATTCCGGAGAAGTTACACGTTTGCAAAGAGTCTGATTTCCTGGTTCCAAGTTCACAGAAACTCTGAAGCCCAGTTCTTTGATTTTTTTTTTTTTTTTTTTTTTTTTTTTTTTAGGTAAGCTGTTTTCTAGATGGATTTGAAACCTTCAGGTATCATCTGGATCCGTATCAATTCTAAGGTCTTTAAATGTGTTCAAATTGCCCAATTTTCATACAGTTTATTCAAAGCCAAGGGACACAGTCCTTAGAGCAAATCTAGCTTTGGGACTGGGCACTTCAGCACTGTCAATTCTAGTCCATGACAGCTCTGACCCTTAGCACCCAAACGCCTTGGCTTTTTATCTTCACCCTCTCCCTTAATTCAGAGTCTGTGCATCGCTCTGGCTGAGGTGACAGTCAGCCTTTTGGTTGCTGAGATCAGCTCTGAAGTGAATTCTACAGGGTCTGTTACCTACTATTGCCCCAATCCTTAAAGGTTGGCACTGGTCAGTACGCAGGGAAGGAAGGGCATGGCGTGCAGTCCACACGTGGAAAGATACCCAGAACATCTGCGAACTCTAGCTTTGGACCTTTCAACTTGACCGTCTTGAGCCGCTAAAAGCCCTAAGCTGCCGCTTCCCTGAAACTTCATATAGCACCGTTCCTTTACCCTGAAAATGGTGTCGAAACGGAACACGGCAGAATTGCAAGATCAGCAGCTATTAGGGCAAAAGTCACAATTACCATCAAGTCCTTTACAGGCCTTGCTACATTCATCCCCAGCAGTGAGGGAAGTCTGGTTTCTGAATGGTCATTGGACTACCCTTTCCATATTATTTCTGACTTTTTTAACTCTCGGTCAGGTCATTTAGGTCATTTTTTTTTTTAATTTTTAAAATAATCTTCAAGTAGTTTTTCAAATATGTCCTCTGGTGTCAACAGAATTCCAAGAGTTTTTCATTACTCATAATTGACAAAATGTTGCCTGTAGATAGTAGTGGAATTCGTTCCAGGACTTGTGATCACTCCTGGCAATCATCACTAAATTCGTTTTCCCACCTTCCCACAAGCAGCTAAATGTAACTGAAGAAAAAACACAACCACACAGATTGATCTCGCAGCCAGGACCCCCAAGTGGGCCCTCCCTGTGTCCAAAAACCCTACTGCATTTTTTCTGGTCCTTTTATGCTTACGCTTCTCTTCCTCGGTTATTATTTTGCACCTTATCCATTCTTTTTTTTTCTCATCCATTCATTCAACAAATATTTTTATGAGCACCTATTTTCTTCCTGACACTGTTTCTCCCCCCCCCATCTAACAGTGTGTGGGTCGAAGGTATACCATGTTTTGATTTGAAACACCTACATAATGCAAAATGATTACCACTGTAGTGTTAGCTAACATCTCCATCACGTCATATAATTACCATTTCTTTAAAAAAAATTTTTTTTATTTGAGTATAGTTGGTGCACAATGTTACATTAGGTTCAGGGGCACAACATAGCGATTGGACACGCTGTCACGACATCATTAGCTATATTCCTTATGCTCTGCCTTTTATTCCCATGACTTACTCATTTCGTAAATGGAAGCTTGTAGCTCCCTCTCCCCTTCACCTATTTTGCCCGTCCCCCCACCCCCCTCCCTTCTGGCAACCATCAGTTCTCTCTATTCTATAGGTCTGATTCTGCTTTCTGTTTGTTTACTCATTTGGGTCTTTTTAGATTCTGCATTAGTGAAATTATATGGTATTGGTCTTTCTCAGCCTGATTTATTTCACTTAGCATAATAGCCCCTAGGTCCATCCATGTTGTCGCAAATGGCGCAATCTCACCCTTTTTATTGTTGAGTGATATTCCGTTGTATATATACCACATCTTCCTTGTCCATTCATCTATTTTTTTTTTAATTTTTTTTTCCAACGTTTATTTATTTATTTTTGGGACAGAGAGAGACAGAGCATGAACGGGGGAGGGGCAGAGAGAGAGGGAGACACAGAATCGGAAACAGGCTCCAGGCTCTGAGCCGTCAGCCCAGAGCCTGACGCGGGGCTCGAACTCACGGACCGCGAGATCGTGACCTGGCTGAAGTCGGACGCTTAACCGACTGCGCCACCCAGGCGCCCCTGTCCATTCATCTATTGATGGACCCTTGGGTTGCTTCTAGACCTTGGCTATTGTGAGTAATGCTGCAATAACATAGCAGTGCACATATCTTTTCAAATGAGCATTTTCAGGTTCTTTGGGTAAATACCCAGTGGTGGAATGATTGGACCACACAGTATTTCTATGTTTTTATTTTTTGAGGAACCCTCATGCTGTTTTCCACACTGACTATACCAATTTACCGGTTCTTTTTTTGTGGTGAGAACATTGAAGATCTTACACCACTCACCAAAATTAACTTGAAATGGATTAAAGACTTGAACGTAAGACCCGATACCAAATAACTCTTAGAAGAAAACATAAGGGGAACAGCTCCTTGGCCTTAGTCTTGGCAATGGCTTTTTTGGATATGGCGCCAACAGCACGAGCAGCCAAAGCAAAAACTAATAAGTGGGACTACATCAAACTAAAAAGCTTTTCACGGGCAAAAGAAGCAGCGGGTCTTTCTCCTGCATTATCAGCTATTCACCTGTTGCACATTCCTATCATGCAAACGTGTTGGAATGGATCCCCTCTTCAGACACAAAGTAAACAACAAAACTCCCTCAATGTCACACGCTCCTCAACTCAGTACCTACTTCTCTACCCCTTTTTACAGACAAATGCACTGTTCAGTCTTCAGACCCTTTCTCATTCACCCTCTCAGTAGGCTTGATACAATTGATCACCCATATTCCTCGAGACACTTTCTTCTGTTTTCCGGGAAACCATTGTCTTGCCTCTGCTTTTACCTCTCTGGCTACTGCCTTGCAGATTCCTTTCATGATTTTCTTTATTGCCTTCACTTCTAACCATAAGAGTGTCCTTGGCCTTTGGAAACCCCTTCTCTATCAACAGTACTCCCCAGGCGGTTACATCCATTCTGCCGATTCCTCAGGCAAAAAGAAACATTGCATTATCTCTGGTCCACCTCATTCTCTCACTCTCACATCCAATCCGTCAGCAAATCCTGTTAGCATTTTCCTGAAAATATATTCAGGACCTATTTCTGACCTCCTTCACTATCCCACAGCCCCAGCCTCCATCACCTGAATGAATGCACTAGCTCTCTGGTTTCCCTCATTTTATTCTTCCCCAAGTCAGGCTCTTCTCCACACCTCGTCCAGAGGGATCCTTTTAAAATAGCAATCAAATCGGGATGCCTGAGTGGCTCAGTCAGTTAAGCGTCTGAGTTCAGCTCGGGTCATGATCTCGAGGTCCATGAGTTCGAGCCCCGCGTCGGGCTCTGTGCTGACATCTCAGAACCTGGAGCCTGCTTCAGAATCCGTGTCTCCCTCTCTCTCTCTGCCACACCCCTGCTTGCTCTCTCTCTCTCTCTCTCTCTCTCTCTCTCAAAAATAAACATTAAAAAATTTTTAAATATGAATCAAATCATATCCTCTAAACAAAACTATCCAGCGAATTCCCATCTTATTCAGGTAGGGCCAATAATTATACCATATTCTACGAGATGCTGCGTGAGATTTCTGCCTGCCTTTCTTACCTCCTTTGTTCACTCTTCCTCTGCTTTACTCTGGTCCAAGCACTGGGCCTCCTTGCTGTTCCTTGAATGTGCCAACCACATACCTTCCCCAGGGCCTTTGTACTCATCATTCTGTGTGTCTAGAAAGTTCTTACCTTGGATAAATGTGATTTGTTTTCTCACTTCATTCAGGTCTCTGCTTAATGGTCACCATAGATCAGGGTATTTCTGCATCTACATTATAAAAACCAACCAATCACCCTCTAATTCACCCATTTAAAAAGTTATCGTACACAACACTTCTTCACACCTGATCGATATACTAGATGTGTTTGTTTCCTGATTGTTGCCCTCCCCATACACTAAAATAAAAGTGAAATTTAGATCTTGGTTTTCTTGAGTGCTATGCTCGTAGTATATAATATTAGTTGGCATCGAGTCGGTGCTCGATAATAAATATTTAGTGAGTAAATGAATTAACTCCCACCCTTCATTCATAGATCTCCTCTAACTGCCCTCTTACTACATCTCTGAGCCTCAGAGCCCTGACTCTTTGTGTTTATTCCCTCTGCCTGGGATTTTTGCATGTATGGCTCGCTCTCAGTATTCAGGTCTGAGCTGAAATCTCTTCTCACCAGGGAGGCTTTCTCTGATCACCGAACATAAGTTATGCGCCATCCAGGTGTCTCTCTATCCCACCACCCAGTTTCATTTTGTCCGTAACACTTTTTGCTATCTGTAGTCATCTTGTGTGTTCCTTTACTTGCCTTTTGTCTCTCCCCCAGCATCTCACCACCAACTAGGGCAGTGTCTGCATCTACGTGATACTCCGTGATTATTGAGTTTAATGTGTTGCAAAAGAATTGAGAGTTCTCCAGAGTCGACTCCAGCTCCGCTTCTCTCAGGTAGCTTCATTACTCTGAACCATTGTTATTACTTCTCTACCTTTTTGGCAAAAAGAGGAGCAATGCATTGCACTACTGGGACATATGGGAAGCAAAGAGATAAGAACTTTATTTTGTTTGCTACTTTTCCCTTTAAATTTGCTTTGCCGGGCCCCTGACTGAATACCTGTTCTTCCCACAGATTTGTGGCTATGGGTGTCCAGTGTCATGCTCCCAGGTGATTTCAAGGCAAAATCTCTCGCTCCTGTTCCAGCTTAGGCCTCAGTCAGGAAATAGGATGTGGCTGTTTTCTTTTTGTCTGCCCGCTTTGCGTTTCTGCATCTCTCTCTCTGCTTGGGAAGTGGGGCTTGGAAGAGAGATGAAGCAGTTGAAAATGTGGCATAGGCATACGCTTATTCGACTGGTACCACGGTGCGTAACTACTGAAGTATTCTCTGGGCCTGAAAAGTATTCAAAGCTAATTCTTTCCCTCTTATCCTGGGCCAAGCGTACACAACAGAAAAGTCAAGGCCAAGGACTGACTCATTCAACTGGTAAAGATGCGATGATACGATTCTACATTCAGAGAGTTTATTACATTACTAAAGAAAGCTATTATTTACCTGTGACATAACTAAAGGAAAGAAGACGACTCACAGATGTGGGCTCTCCCTGGTCCCCGCCCCACACAGTAAACATGGTATCATTGAAACAAAGGGGCTTATAGCCTACGGCTGTATTCTGAGGGCGAGCATGGCAGAAAGCCCCTACCTCATCAAGATGTGGACGGTGAGGAGAAACTGTTGTGTGACAGCCTCCCAGGGATGATAAGGAGGCCAATGGGAGGTAGTCTTAGGGCAGCGTCTCACAGATTTCCCCTCCTGTTGTGTTCCAGGAGCGTCACCAGGCATTCTGCAAAAAGACCCAGATAGGCTGCCGTTCCCCCATCCGCCCGTGTGGCCTGTGCAGACACACGCCAGCTCACCGAGGTGCCATGGTGGAACCTTTCCTTGTACTTGGTGGTTCTTGTCACGTTCTTCAGTGACATCCCACCCTCACACTGGAGATCTGTCTTTATGGTTTTCTTCAGACTGTTGATACGCCTCGCTCCGATCTGTCTTGCCCTGCTCTTTCTGAGCCCGCTGGATTCCCACCCCAGTGTCAGGAGCATGTCTTAAGCTCTAAGTTGTGCCATTGAGATTCTGCCCCCTAGGCTTTAGGTGAGGGGCAGGCCCCTCAGTCCCACCCCGTAGTAAATGAGACTCATTGCACACTCCTGTCTTTCTCCAACAATCCTTTTCTCAAAACCTCTCAACCTCTAACTTATGATCCCTTTATATAGTCTTTAATGGATGTGAGGACTCTGAGATTTGTATGACCTCTTATTCACACTGGCCTCGCGTCTAGGTGTGGGACCTAGGTTTGATTTCAGTACTTGTCAACCTTGGCTCTCTGCCTAAAGATCTATTTTAATATCACATTGTACAGAGTTCTCTCATTCTAAATAAATCATAATTTCAAGATAATTCATATTACTGATCCTTTCTTAAACCACTGTAACTTACTAATGTCCTATAAGTCTCTCTGGCATGTGCTTTTCAAAGTGGTACACTGTTGGAGGACAGATGGCAACTCTTTATCTTTTTATCTTTATCCATAAGGATTTGGTAGTATACCCTCATCAAGTTCATCAGAGAAAACCAAGATTTCCTAGGAGACAGACTATAGGGCAATTGAAATGGGACGATGAGGGCAGGAGGACCTATTAGAGTTAACTGTATCAAACTCTGGTGCCTCCCACAGAATTTGACACTTCATCCCATTGGGAGCGCACATCACCCTCTCCTTCCTGGTTAAGCATCACTTCATTGGGAGTCACTGTAGCAGACAGGATTGTAATTTCCCTCAGAATGGTTGAGTTGACCAAAGCAGGCTGAGAAACTCTTTAGGGAATGTTTAACAGGGGGTCCAGTGTATTGGCAAGATGGGATATGTATTCAGAATATACTAACTGCTCCTCCATTCATTCACCAAGCACACGTGTATTGAATTCTGTGTTTCTGGCACAAGTTTGAATTTGATTTGCTAACTTCCGTTAGACAAGCATGTGGGATATGGAACTCTGAGATTCAGGTGATACTAAATGCCAGCTCTTTAGGGGATTGTGCAAATCTCAGCAGGGCCATGTTTAGGCATTTGGAAAATTTCCAAATAAATGCTTCTTAGAGCTAGTTTGTAGGACCTGGTTGAAATCTTACAAACCTATCATGTTGAAGACCTTGAATGGCTGAAGTCTTCTGCTCATTTACTGACCTTCCTTAGGACCCCCAACCTTCGGAATATTAACATCGGGGTACTTTTTGGCTAATCTTTTTATAATACTCAGATTCTTCCTCATCCAGACTAATTCAGTATGCAAGTTGTGTTTGTAACTTTCAGAACATCACCCTTGGTTCAGCGGCATGAACTTTGTTGGCCTACAATTTTTAAATTCAAATTTTAAAAATTAGTGTCAAACGTAAGTGGATTAAAAAGTCATTTTCCCAACATCCATTTTCTGGTTGTTCCCTGGTCATCAGAGTAATTAATTTCCTCAACAATTTCCAGCATGGTTGCAGTGACTTCATTCCTGAAGACACTCTCACGTCCTGCCACTGTCCAGAGGTTTTAATCAGTCTGTAATGTCTTCTACATTTTAGCATCAGCCTGTTCACAGGTACTTGTCATACCTGCAATGAGCTAAGCGTGCTTTCCTCTGCATAGCAGTCTCTTCACCCTTTTATTGCTATTGTCCCAAATATCAGATGACTCTAGTTCGCCAGTGAACATTACTAGGATCATAACAACCCCAAATAAGTCAAGTATCGTCCACCTATAAACCTATAACCCATAAACTTGCATGGGTTTGCAAGTTATGACCCATGGACCAAATGCAGCCAGCCGCTAGTTTTCACAAGTGAAGTCTTATCGGCAAACAGCCATGCTTATTTTTTCAATACATCATCTATGGCTGCTCTCCCATGACAATGGAAGAGATGAGTCATTTGGAGAGAGGCCGAAGGCCCACAACATCTAAAATATTTACTATCTAGAGCTTTGCAAAAAAGTTTGTCAAGCCCTGATGTGAAAACAGAAGTGACGTCATTAAACAAAATATTCAAATTCCAATTCTCCCGTGCTCTGATGTTTGACTTGAAATTTCTCCTCCAAAATTAGGCAGCACATCCGACGGCAGTTGAATGAGTTTGCCCATCTGTGCCGGTTGCTTGTTGTGACTGCTTCCATGTTGGAAATCGGAGGTCCCAAAGGATTGCAGCAGTTACAGATACGCCTCCCTGATTCAAAGCCCCGGCTCTACTAACATCGACATTCCAGCACAGACATAGGCGGTTTTACAAATGTGATTTTTCTGATGGAGAGGAACTGATTGGCAGAAACTTCCAGGCCTGTTATAGCAGTGGTGCAGCCCATCATGCCCAGTGGAGTAATGACAGGCACTGGCAGGGAATTGCTGTACCCAGCAGAGTGATAGGAGGGCTTGTAAGAGTACTATGCCT
Source organism: Lynx rufus (assembly GCF_022079265.1). Classification (NCBI taxonomy): domain Eukaryota; kingdom Metazoa; phylum Chordata; class Mammalia; order Carnivora; family Felidae; genus Lynx; species Lynx rufus. The sequence continues at coordinate 34,781,539 of NW_025814833.1, read as the reverse complement.
AGATGAGAGACAATTGCAAAATGTTTACACCCAAAGGACAGATAGATTTCACATCATATCTACCAAACCTTAGAGATAGGTGTCTAGGCAAACAACAGTACTAGTTCTCATTCTGGCTGCGCATTAGAATCTCCTGGAGAGCCTGTAAGAAGTACAGGCCAGGCTTTGCCCCGTGTAAATCGAATCAGCATCTCTTAGGATGGGCCCGGGTATGGTTGTTTTAAAAGACCAATTCTGAATTCGTTTTTAGAGAGGGATTGGAATGGAGTCCAAGCCCCCACATGTCATTTCCCATTTGTTACAGTGGTATCCCTCCTGACGGACGCTAACGACAACCTCAGTTTTGAGAAGAAAAATACACCGCCTGTACCACGCCATAATTCCACCTTATATATTTCTCTTTTTTTTCTTTTGGCTGTTTCAGCATCTTGGCTGAATTTCTGTCTTTCTCAGTCCATAAAAAACCAGCAAGGGATATTTTTTAAAGTTTCCACTTAGATTAAATGAGCCCTGATGGATATGTTCAAATTCTATGTAAATTGTTATGAAAATTCCCATATCTGAAACCTTCAAGCCTCACATTGGCTGAGCACCACTTATGCATTCGCTGTGGCACTAGACCCTTTACATACATTATCTCATGAAATCCTTGTTACAGCCCAAGTTTTATTTGTCCATTTTACAATGAGAAACATGAAGCCAAGAAACTTTAAGTGACTAGCTCCAGTCCATCCAACTAAATAGTGACAATATCAGGATATGAACTCATAAATATCTGGCTTCAAAGCACATGTTTTTGAAGCCAGATATTTATGAGTTCATATCCTGATATTGTCATTACTTGCAGTTTGCTTGTTATGGGCCCCTTCACGATGAATGACTTAGCTTCAGTCTTCCCTCCCAAGCACAGCCTTGCTTCTCTTAAAAGGAGTTCTCTCTTCAAAAAGGCAAGTATCAAAGTCTAGAGCTACCAACTTCCAGGGTCCTTGAACATCTTCTTTCTTCTTGGCCTTATCACCCTCCTCTACCACCTTACGGTATATACTGAGATAAATCTGAAAGGAAGGAAGGACTGAAGGAAGGAAGGACGGAAGGAAGAAAGGAAAGAAGGAAGGAAGGGAGGAAGGAAGGAAGGAAGGAAGGAAAGAAGGAAGGAAGGAAGGAAGGAAGGAAGGAAGGAAGGAAGGAATCTCAGAGTGAGCCACAGCTAATACAGATGACTTATTCCTTCAAAGTGTTTCTACACATTGGGGAAATGGATTCAGATGAAATGTTTATTAATTATAACAGCTAACATTTATAAGGTGCTTACTAGGTGTGAGCTGATTTGCATAGTTTTCATTTAACCCTCTGAGCAACTCTTCAAGGGAAGGATGCGTAATATCCTCATTTTGCATTGCAGACCCTGAGGCCCAGAATATCATAGCACAGAATGCTGGAGTCACCCAGCCAGTAAGGGGCAAGTACAGGGATCACGCTTTGGTTCTGCATTATTCCAGAACCCATGCTCTCGACCACTCCTATGCAATACATCTGTCAGAGCATAGAAAGAATTTCTATATTATGAAAATGATACTCCAGGGCTCTACCTCATTCCCTCAATAAGTGTGAAAAAAGTTTCAGTGATATGAGATTGTTGACCTAAATCACCATTTCTCAAAATGTTCTGCAGAGTACTACTTACAAGAGCTGCTCTGCAAGAAATAGGTTTCCTCAGCCAATTACATTTGTGACACACTGCATACTAAATCTTCTTCATGGAGACACCATGTAAATGTGTATATCCCAGATTCTGAAAAAAAATCTTCAGAAAACACACACACACATACACACACACACACACCATGCAAAATTACTTGAACTCAGTATTTCTAAAAGATATTTGAGAATGGGAGATTCAGCCCCTAGCTATATTATAATCCTAGTGACTGTTGCTCGGTGAATTAATATCCAGAAATGCTGATTTAACTCATTCAGACATTTAAATGATTCAATTATAAATTGCACAACTCATAGAGATTACACTGATAAGTACCTAAAATGTCTGCAAGTATTGCATTTAATACATTTTTTTCTGGAGAGAAGTCTGTTTTACCTCCCATCCCCACCACACACACACATGCACACGCACGCACACACACACACACACACACACCTTTACTACCACCACCATATCATATTTCTTCTTGGAACTCCTGTTTTGGCTGACTGAAACATAATAAGTCTGTCATACCCCCTGTCTCTCACTTCCTCCTGTGAATCCCCCAGATAAAGAAGGTGTCTGTGGTAGTTATGAAAATGTGCCAATCATGTCTCCTGCTCCGAGTTGCACAATTGACAGATGGTCCCAGCAGCTTCATTCTGAATCCAATACTACACTTGCACTGAGGTCACATATCCCATGGTCTTCTCTCAGTTAATGAGAATTGAACGAATACTATGGCAGGCTTATTCCTGCAAGTTGTACAACTTCTCACTGGCCTCATCGAAATAGACTTAGAATTGCCCTGTACTCTGAGATCTCTGTCTATTCAACCTTCATTCCTTCCTTCTCTCCTTCAGAGGGATTCGATCTGTATCATAGTCTCATGGTTCCCTCCATTGCTCCTACTGTTCCTTTTACTTTTCCCTAATAGGCATTTCTATGACAAATTTCTCAATACCTAATCTCATCCTGGCATCTGCTGTTCAGAGGGTCTTAACTAACACAGTGTCCTTCCTCTACCCAATAGTCCAGTATATCTTCCACACAACTATATTTTTACTATTTTCTATTCATAAATCCATGACTTCCACTGAAAAGTATAAATCGTGTCTTGTTTGTATCAGTATCCCCAATGTCTAGCAGTATTTGGAATATGAAATGATGGATGGAAGGACAGGATAAAGAAACAGCTTTATATCAAGATAGCAGTGCAGGAGGTCCTAGACCTTACCCGCCACTCCACCCCACTCCAGAAATGTTGACTTGACAATGATCTACAGATGAAACACCTTTGTGAAAGTTCCAGAGATGATTGAGAGGTTTCAGCACACTAGTGGAGCAGAAAAGTCAAGAACAGCCATATTGAAAACAGTAAGAACCATTTCACTTTATCCACATCAACCCTCCCCCAAGCTGGCATAGGTTAGTGTGGAGACAGACTGTCTCTGCCCATGATTTCTCCTGTGGGGGAAGGACTGAGTGAAGTGTCTGACATCCCCAACCTTTTGAGACATTGATTGAGAGGCCAGCTTCTTTCTCATCTCACCCAGTATCCAGAGGGAATCAGCATGGCTGAATGTCTGGGGGCAGCTAAAAACAAATAGGGGCCACTGACATGTGGATTAAAATGACCAGTTTGCAAATCCCACGGCTGGCCTTCCCACAGACCCTGTCAGTTAACCTGCTCACAGATCCTTCTAGCCAGCCCACCCATGTGCAGACCCCACCGGCCATCTATCCCACATGCACCCTCACAGTCAGTGCCCCATATGACCTTGCAGCCAGTGCCCCAGGTACCACCAGAGATGGCTTCCCATGCACCCTTGTGGATGGCACCCTGTGTGTCCTCACATATGACATGTGCATGCTCCTGCAGATAGCATTTGGACCACAGCAGCTGCCTCCACCCTGCAGAATTGGGAGAAGGCACACCACTCTGAGACTGCCCCTTCAGGAGGGCAGGAGAGTAGTGGAGCTTGTGCCCATTGTCCCTGCATCTCTGCCCTGCCCTAGAGAAGAGAAAGGGTCAGGTTACTCTAAACACCCAGTATGGCTCTGTGGGGTAGAAAGAGGTGCAAAACCCTAAAACATCTCCTTCAGACGAGAGGGAGAGAAGTGGAACTTGCCCCCAGCATCCGTGTTTTGGGGAATTCCTTTAGGAAAAGGAGTGGGTGGCTCTAAGCACTTGGAACAGCTCTGTGGGATCAAGAATGGGCACACAATCCTAAATATTCCTTCCCAGGAAGGAATGACAGGAATGGAGCCAGCACACCCATAGAAAAGAATCGAGAAATCCTCTAGAGTCTCTGGCTGCAATGATTGGTGAAGGGCTTACCTCTCTAAACTAGTTCATAAAAATTGGAGAGGTGACTGCTTCTTCAAATGCACGGATACCAGCACAAGGTTATAAGGAACACGAAGAATCAGGGAAATATGACAACCAAAGAGGAACAAATTAAGCTGTAGTGATAGATAACAAAGAAAATGGAGATCTATAAATCGTCTGACAAAGAATGCAAAAATAATTGTCTTAATGATGCTCAGTGAGCTACAAGAGAACACAGATGGACCAGTCAATGAAATATGTAAAAAATATCTGAACGAAATCACAAATGTGGCAAAGATATAAAAACCATAAAAAAGAGCCAAACAGAAATTCTGGAACTGAGGAATACAATGACTGAACTGAAAATTCAATAGAGAACTTCAACAGCAGACTCCAGCAGAAGAGAATCCATGAACTCCAAGACAATATTTGAAATTATACAGTCAGAGGAACAAAACAAAACAGAATGGAAAAGAGTAGGGAAAGCCTATGGGACTAATAAACACTATCAAGCCAACCAGCATGTATATTATGGGAGTCCCAGAAGAACAGAAAGAGAAATTGGCAGAAAGCTTATTTAAAGAAATAATGGCTGAAAAGTTCCCAAACTGGGGGAGGGAAATGGACATCTATATTCATGAAGCCCCAAAGTTTCCAAATAGAATGAACTAATGGAGTCTACACTGAGACACATGATCATTAAATTGTTAAATGTCAGAGACAGAGGGTTTTGAAGGCAGCAATAGAAAAACAATTCATCACATACAAGGAAACCCCCATAACACAATAAAGGGATACCTCAGTGGAATGTTGCAGGCCAGGAAGGACTGAGATAATATAATCAAAATGCTGAATGAAAAAAAAAAACTGCCAACCAAGAATAATATATCCAACAAAACTGTCTGTTAAAAACCAAGGGAGATCAAATGTTTTCCCAAACAAACAAAAACAGGGAATTCATTACCACTAGACCTACCTTAGAAGTACTATGAAACATTGGTATGAAAAGTTTGAAAAGACACAAATAAATAGTAATATGTTTCATGCTCATAATTGCAGGAATTAATATTGCTAGCATGTCCACACTATCCAAAACAATCCACAGAGTTAATGTAATCCCTTTATAAACCCTATGCACATATTTGACAGAAACAGGAAAAAATCCTAAAATTTATATAGAACCACAAAAGACTGAATAGTGAATATAATTTTGATCAAGAAAAACAATGCTGGAGGCATCACACTTCATGATTTCAAAACATACTACAAAGCTTCGGTAATCAAACAGTATCTTACTGGCATATCAACAGACATATAAACCATTGAAACACAATAGAGAGCACAGAAGTGAGCCCATGCATATATAGTCAGTTGATCTTTCACAAGAATGCCAAGAATAGACAATGGGGGAAAGGCTAGTATCTTCAAAAAATTGTGTTAGAAAACTGGCTTTCGTGCCAAAGAGTGAAATTGGACTCTTATCTCAAATCATACACAAAAATTAACTTAAAATGGGTTAATGACTTGATCCATATGACTGGAAAGTATAAAACTCTGAGAAGAAAATATAAGATAAAGCTTTTTGACATTGGTCTTAGCAATGACTTCTTGGATATGACATCAAAAGCACAGGCAACAAAAGCAAAAATAGACAAGTGGGACTATGTCAAACTGAAAAGATTCTTCACAGTAAAGGAAACAATTACAGAGAGAAAAAGGCAATCTACGGAATGGGAGAAAATCTTTGCAAATCTTATAGATAAAGGGTTAATATCCAAATTGTATAAGGAACTCCTCCAACTCAGTATCTGCCCCCCCACACAAAATTATTAACAATGGGCAAAGGATCTGAATAGACATTTCTCCAAAGAAGACAGAAATAACCAACAGGTATATGAAAAGGTGCTCAACATCACGAATCATCAGGGAAATGCAAATCAAAACCACAGTCAGAAAACCTCACCCCCATTAGAATGGCTATTATCAACAAATGAAGAGAACAAGTGTTGGTGAAGATGCGGAGAAAACAGGACCGTCATACAAGATTAAAATATAAATTGGTGCAGCTATTGTGAAAATTTTCCTCAAAAAGTTCAGTAGAACTGTTCTATGATCTGGCAATCCCACTTCTGGGTATGTATCCAAAGGAATTAAAATCAGGATCTCAAAGAGAGATCTGCATTCCATGTTCATTCCACCATTATTCACAATAGCCACAACATGGAAATAAACTAAGAGTCTATAGACAGATAAATGGATAAAGAAAATGGAACACACATACACACACACACTAAAATATTTTTCACCCTTTAAAAATAAGAAAATTCTGCCATTTGCAACAACATGGATCTAGACAGAAGGCATTATACTAAGTAAAATAAGTCACAGAAGAACAAATGCTATACAATTTCATTTCTATGAATGAGGAATCTGAAATAGTCAAACTCACAGAAGCTGAGAGTAGATTGGTGGTTACCAGGTTTGGGGGGAGGGAAAAATAGCTGTTGGTCAAAGTGTACAAAATTTCAGTTACACGGGATGAATAAGTCCTAGAGATCTGCTGTAAAACATAGTGCCTATAGTTAACAATACTCTAACGTATACTTACAATTTTACCTAGAGGGTAGATGTTATGTTAAGTATTCTTATTACTACATAAATAGATAAATAAGGTGGGAGGAAACTTTTAGAGATCACGTATATGTTTTTAACATCGATTGTGGTAATGGTTTCATGTTGTATATTTATTCTCAAACTTACAAAGTTGTATGCATTAAAAATTGACAACTTTTTGTATGTCAATCATGCCTCAATAAAGTGGCTTTTAATTTATAAAGAAAGAATGAAAAGAAAAAGGGAAGGAAGGAAGGAAATAACAGAAAGAGGGCTCTTTCCACTTACCAAATAAATTACATTGGCAAACTGACTTGATCTCTTAGGAGATGATTACCTTTCTATAAAATTGTATCAATAATACCTGTGCTACTTACCCTACGTAGATCTTGTGAATATGAATAAAAACAGTTTCGTGTAATTTTTCCATTTACCTAAGCACATGGCGCTTTCTATAGCTACTCCCCTTTCCTTCATTTAACAAATATTTGCTGAGCTCCTCCTTTGAGTCATGCTCTCTTTGAGGCGCTGGGCATACATAACTCTCACGGAGCTCACAATCAAGTGCAGAATACTAATACAGCTGAGGAAATGTTCATTGTGGGATAGTGATTGGGTGACACTCAACGTGCTCTAGATACACCTGATCCAACTCGTGTGAGGGTGGGGTAAGGATTGGCTTTATGGAGCATGTTGCACCTGAGCTGACTTTTGAAGAATCAATATAAGTTAATAAGATAAAATACGCAGTAAGATGAAATATGTGATAGGAGTATTCTAGCAGAGGGAAAAACAGAAGCAAGCAGCAGGGAAGCTAGAGAAAACATAGCACATTCGAAGTTTCAAGTAGTTCTGTCAGGCTAGGACATAGGGAAGCAGGAGCGAAGTGGGTAGCAAGAGCAGTATCACCATATCCCAAATTTCTGCCTAGAATGTAAATGGAAAGTGTTTAACGAGAACTAGATAGTCAGCTGATATTTAGGTGAAGTTCAGCTTCATATGTCGAACCAGCTTGATAATTCTTGAACAGTAGATATGTTATCTGTTTCTAATATTACTTTTTTTCTTGTAAGTCTCTATTTGGATTTCGCGCTAGAGATGAAAAGGTATCGAATTCAAATGTGAATGGCAGGTGATAAGAATTCTAGAGTTCTGAGGAATAGACCATGTCTAGTAAGTGACAAGGTAGCTTTGAGAAATAGAAGGACAGTTGTTTTTTTGTTGTTGGTTTGTACCTATTTCCAAACCATAAACTGGTTTAACCAAGTGATACCACACTTCGTTGAGGGTTGTAGGATAATAAATAGGTAAGGGAGGTGGATAGGTCATCTAAAGCAGTGATGGGTCTGCAATAAACAGAATTCATCAATAAATGAGATTTAAGATAGTATAAATGATGACTATTCTTATTCAACTTTTCAAATTTAAAAAAAATGCATGATTTATTTTCACTATCAGACTAAGAAAAGTTTATATGAGATCATTGAGATCAGTTTGAGGTCCTACCTCATGATGAAATGGCAAAATGTCAAAGTGCCTGTTTTCAAAGTTCAGAAGTGGCAATATTACAGAACTCAGAATGGCTAGAAGTGAATAGCTTGTATATGACCAGCAAAGGAGGCTCAGTCTGACATGAATGTCAAGTTCCTATTGTGCAAAGAGCGTAACAATAGTTTTCCATTTAAGAAAGTTATTTAAGTGTTTCATTTTCGTGTCTTCTAAATGTTTCTTTGAGATTTTACCCAAAACTTAGATCTTTTAAGTTTATCTTTTGTTGAAAGGATAGAAGAAAACATATCCTAACAAAACGTGGACGTATATTATTTGATATTCATACCAAATGTGGATGTATGAGTAATAAAACACTGAGGGGACAGTACTAGGTTTAACAAACTTAAATTCTTTCTAATCTCTCAAAACAAGAAGAGATCTTCATATCTGGTAAAACAAGGAAACAGTTGTATAGGAATAGCTCTCTACTTCAAAATATATAAAGAGGAATTGCCAACCACGGCAACATCTAGACTCACGTGAAGGAAGATGCCAGGAGAGAACACATACTTGCTGCACCTCTTCCTGGGCAAAGCCAACTGATCGTTATCTTCTCTAAAGTAAGTATCTCACCCCAAAGGTAAAAAAAATTCGCAAGAACCTCTTCCCAAAGGTAAAGGTATACAACTACTGATATCCAGCTAATGGTGGATATGGAAAGTAAACGAAGGTGACCTAATATACTCATAATTAGTATCTCTGAGGAAGAAAAGATGAAATAATTTCCAAGACGCCTCGGGAAAATTTTTGTAACTAATCAAAGATTCAGCTCGATAGATCAAACGGCTTCACCATATTCCAGGAATATTGTTACATGACGATCATAATCATCATATCAGCAAATAATAAGAAGAATAGTGGCATCGAGTACTTGTTAAGAGTGTGAGGAAAGGATATTCTCATTCCCTACTGATGGGAATGTATATTTACAGTGTGTCCAGAAGGCCATTAGAAGTCACATATCAAAAGTATTTTATTTATTTATCTATCGATCTATTTTTAGAGAGAGAGAGAGAGAAAACACGTGAGCATGTGCGAGTGGGGGAGGGGCAGAGGGAGTGGGAGAGAGAGGATCTTAAGCAGGCTCCATGCTCAGCGTAGAGCCCAATGTGGGGCGAGATCTCATGCCTGTGAGATCATGACCTGAACCGAAATCAGGAGCTAGACCCTTAAGCAACTGAGCCACCCAGGTGCCCCAAAAGTATTTTAAAATTAGCTTTTGACTGTTAATTTAATCTTTTGAAATTGATACTAATTACTTAATAGAATATTCATGATAAGGCATAGTTACTAATATGGTTACCATAATATCATCCTTGATAATAACAAGTTGAAAATGAGAATCTCTAAAAGTCCAACGATATGAGGAGATTGCTTTAATATATATATATGAATATATATGGACTATAGTTATATGACAAGTATTGGAAATACCAGGATGTCTCTGTATCATTTTAATAAGTGGTTATCTTATCTTTCAGTGGTGGGATTTGGTGGTATTAATGTTTTAGTTTTCTTTCTTTTTGATGATTATCTCTATTTCCTTTTCATGCAATGTGTATGTATTGAAAAGGGGAGAGAGATTTTCAGAGTAGGAGAATATAGTCTGCTAGTCCTAAAACTAGTCCCTAAGCATGACCAGCTCAAGTCCAATATGTGCAAGCTGAGAAGGACTCTCAGGGAATGGTAATCAAGTTACTTAGGTAAGGAAGGGAATGCACAGTTAGACGAAAAGTCAGATCTAGACCCCAATCCTTGAATTCCTTCTATAAGTCTTACTCTCTGTTTAGCATAACTCTAGTGTTTAGCATTGTGTCCCTCAGTACTGAACTGCTGGAGTCATGTCAATTTTAAGGCAATTATATTTTACATCTATTTTTTTTATCAACCTCAATCTGTCTATAGCTATATAAGTAAAAACACCGTGTTTTTGGATGTGTCAAGGTTGATGATGTCCCAGTGTACGTATGTATGTACAAATATAAAACTAAATTAATTTCCAGACACAATTTGGTAGCTAGAAGGCTTTTAAATGCATGGAGTTCTAGCAAGATTATCTAAACCTACAAGCTGTTGTATCTTTTACCCACGGTAGCATTTGATTCCTAAGGTATAACTTGACAGTGTATGACTTCTAAGAATGAAGACGAAAAACATAGTGTCACGCAAGTAAATCATTGCTATCATAGGTTTCAAAATACTTACCGTGTCAATCCAGAAGCTTCAGATCATGCATAAATTTGCCTGTGTATTATTTTTGTTATTCTGGAATTTTATGGAATGCAACCTCACTTATTTATTTCATTTTTATATAATGCCCTGAACACAGTGGCAATGGATAATTTTCGTTGGGTGAACGAATGAATGAATTTTCCTGCGGCTCAGGGATTTAACAGAGCAAGAGCTTTGAAATCTGATAGAGCTTATTTTGAACCCAGGCTCTCTTGCCTGAGAGGTCAGTGTACTTCTCTGAGGCTCTGATGTATCATTCTGGAAGGGAGGTTCAAGTTTCCTCAGAAGGTCAGTTTGAGGATTAAATGAGATCATAAGTGTCAGAAGAACGTCAATGGTGATAACAGTATTCCTTGATTCACCCCATCGCACCCTCCTTGGTTAAGCAATACGAGGATTTTTGGAGCTCTCTGTGCCGCTGGTGCACTTGAATGGTATACGCCAGATCTCGTGGGGCCTTAATGACTAGGTATGAACTGACTAACAAGCCTCTGGGTGGGAGGAAAGACCTCTGAATATTGCAGGCCCAGCCTAAATAGGTCTAACTGTCCTGTTAACATCGTTCTGTGTGGTTTAACCTATTCCGCATGAGACTGTCTCAGTTATTCCTGCTGATTCTTAGAAACAGAAAAGAAATCTCTACCTAGTTCGATTTCAGAAGATCTGAGATGAAATGTAGACAAAAGTAAACATATCGTCCGTCTGTGAAAAAGAAAACAGACACACAGCATTTCCTAAGTGTATTTCCTGTAACCTCAGGGTTCTGCTGAGCCCTTCCAGGGCTCCCGGGGATAAGGCAAAGGAAGATTATGTTTGAATAAAGGACTCTACTGCTAAAATAAAGCCAAAAGCTCCGTATATGATGGCAAAAACACTGTGTTTGGGGTCAGGAAATGGTGGTGATGATAATGATGAGGAGGAGGATGAGGAAGATAAGTAATAATCTGTATAGCACATTATAGTTTACTAGAAATATTCACATAGAGCACTTCATATAATCCTTACAGATAGATATTATCAAGTAGGTACCTTATTATCCTCATTTTGCAAATGATGAAACTGAGACTCAGAGGGTTTAGGTGACCTGCTTAAATAATACAGCTAGTTAGTGGTAGAAGTGTGATTAAAACCTACATGTTATAATAGAACGAGCTCATTTTATGACTTGGCTTTGCCCATTATTGGCCGCGTGGAATTAAATAAATCTTATCCTCTCGTTGGCACTTAGTTTCCTCATCTGTAAAGTAAAAGGTTCAGGCTACAAGGTCTTTACTATAATCCAGTTGATATACTGGAGGCCCAAACGTACCCTGACGAAAACTATTGAATGGTTTAAAAAAATAAAAGCTGCTTCCCTAAATTAAATTACATTAAACATCTCCCACAGATTAGATTCCATTTGATTGTAGCAAAAGTGTCCATAGTAGTACATGCAACTCTAAGACATTTTATTCATCGTATACTGCTATTTTGCAGATACAAGACTTTGTGTAACTTTCATTGCAAAATGAAATATCTCCCACAAGCATACATACATATATGCACGAAGTTACGAGCCTGTGCATTCCAGATGAAAATACCAGTTGTGTAGCTGTCTTAGCTTGGGCTGCCGTAACTAATTACCATAGACTTAGTGTCTTAAACAAGAGGAATTTATTTCTCACAAGTTCTGGAGTCTGGCAATTCCAAGATCGCCGTGTCAGAAAATCTGGTTCCTACTGAGGGCTCTTTTCCTGGTTTGCAGACTGCTGTCTTCTCCCTGTGTCCTCACGTGGCTGGGAGAGAGGGAGAGTGAGCTCTCGTCTCTCTTCCTGTTGCTATAAGGACACTAATCCCCTCATGAGGGCCTGGCACTCAAGACCTCATCCAAAGCTATTACTTCCCAAAGGCCCCACCTCTAACCCACCTTCACACTGGGGTTCGAACTTTAACATATGAACTTGGGGGGAACACAGACATTCAGTTCATAACGGTAGCTGAAGTTGGTGGGTACATAATGTGAGAGAGGGCCAAGATGTCTGCTGGTTGACATTGAAAAGCTTCTGGGATTGTACTTGTACAACTTGATACAATAGCAAAATCATAGTCAAAAAACAAAAGCAGAAGTTTAGCGGTGAAGTGCCTCAGCTCTGAAGAAGTACAGATTAGATGGACTCTTTGACATTAGAGATAATGGATTTGAAAGAGCCATTGTGACCACTCATGTTGATGATAATGGAAGCCTCGTTGATGTCTATTGAGATTGTAATAGTGTATCGGAGTGCAGCATAATGAATGTATTGAAACAGCACATCTTTAATGTCCCTGTGCTTTTGATCTTACTTTCTCTCTTTGTCTCTACACTATACCATTTACAATTTTTAATGAGCTAAACAACTAGCCAGCAACATAAAATGTTAACACCATGAAATGCATACTTAAAATGTAAGAGGTGGTTTAATAGAACTTTTCCCTCGTCTCTCTTTCTTAAAGCATCTGTATACGGTCTTCAAAGCTTTTAAGCCCTTTTTAATGCATCTTTTGCCATACTCACCCAGGATGACAAATTGCATCTTGACACGAATTCCCTCTCAATGTATTCTTAAAATTTCTCCGACAGCGTTCTTTTCTTTTGCATAATTAGCTCTAACTGAATATTTGTTGACAAAAAGAGATGATTTGGAACTTATGTTTGTATTAGTTAGGATGCAATAAGTGAAGGAGAATATATTGGTGCATGCATTTGACAATTTCTCTTCCTTCTTTCCTCATACACTTGGCTGTGCAAAAACCTCACACTGCAACTCATCATTTCAAATAACAGATAAGATATTGTGTAAGATATTGTGCTAGGTGCTGGGAAGAGAAAGAAAAAGAAACAAGCACTTGATTGTAAGCTGCCTGAAAGCCCTGGGTCTAGTGTAGCACTCTACACATAGGATGCTTTAAAAATATCTGTTGGGGGCACCTGGGTGGTTCAGTCAGTTGAGCGTCCAAACTTCAGCCCAGGTCATGATCTCACGGTTCATGAGTTCGAGCCCCATATCTGGCTTGCTGCTGTCAGCACAGAGCCCGCTTAGGATCTTCTGCCCCCCACCCCCCACTGCCCCTTTCCCGCTTGTGTTCTCTCTCTCAAAAAGAATTAAATCTTTAACAATATCTGTTGAAATGGATTCAGTTGAGGTAATTATTGTAGAAAGATCATTGGCTCACAGGTAGGATAGGAGACATGGACCTCAGTTTCTCCATGTATGAAATGATTAAGTAGAAATAGATTATCCTTCATGTTTATCTGTCAGGGAAGCAAAGTCGTGAGGGAGGTAAAGGTTTTGCTTCTCTGTTAATTATAAAACAAAGCCTTTTTCCTCTAACAGCATTCAAGGACATCGGGAGTAAGGTGAGCATGATGTCCTATCTCATACGATCTTGCTTCTGATTCTTTGCCCATTTTTAAGAATGTGGCCGTGATCATTTGCTCAACAGTTGTCTGTCCTGTGAACTAAGAACAAAGGCAAATTAAGAATTAAGAAATTTATAAAATCAATATGTCCTGTCACAGAATCTTCAGGCTACACTGCAATCCATATTATTCCATGATTCTAGTTACATCACAGCACAGCACAGTAATCACAGGTTAAATAAAAGCTCTGTAGTTATGAGCTCAAATCTAATTCCCAATCTTTTAGAGCAAGACATACCTATAAGAATTATGACAGAAGCACTCTGGTGGAATAAAATTACACTAAAATATGAATGACTGATAGAGTTCTGTAAGTTTTTCAATTAAAAATACACAAGTAAATACCTAACTTGTAGAACACATAGTTCAGTTAATAGAAATAAGGAATCTCAAGTTGTTCAAAGTCTTTTTGGTGGATTTGGGTAACACATATATAGTTTATGGTAGGGTCATATTACTTTAATTCTTTCTGGGCCCAAAGACTGAACTCAAAGCCTACCTCCTCATAGGGAGCTTTTCTCACTGCTCCAGGCAAAGGGAGTTACCTTCTACTATAGTCATTTAGGACCTTGGTTGTATCTGTGTTATAGCATTCATCACATCCTGGTGAGTTTCTCAGGGTATTTCTGGCTCTGAATACAATACCTGGTACACAGTTAGAGCTAACTAGATAAGGGTTTGATTGGTACACAGCTACTTGTAGGCTTTCTACTAAGCCCTACATAATGAGTGAATCACAGCTGGTCTTAGGGCCAGAGGAGAGAAGAATGATCTATGAAATGATCCATCAGCAAGTATGATGGTCAGGAAATAGTGGAATCGGGGTTGGTAGAGAGTGCACAAATTCTGATCTCTTCCTCTAACAAGAGCAGGCACATGCTAGAAACCCAGTGATGTGTAACTGGTTTTGACCAGTATTCCTCTGGGTAGATTGTATTGGACAAACAACCTTGAGTTTTCCAAGGCTAGATTTATGCAAAGGAATCAGCCTTGCTGTTAGAACTCATCGATCAGTTCATTTACTCTATGACTAGTTTTGACTTGTTTACTAAAATATAAGTTGGACAAATATAATATTGAGTGGATGAAACGAGATTTGGCAAACCTGTAGCACAAAAGCCACCGGTCACCCATCTTACTAAGAATATTTAGAAGTTTACCTTTATCGAGTGCTTACGTAATAGATATTGGTAGCTAAAACCCCAACATCCATTATCCATTTGTTGCATAGAAGCTCACTCCAGTATGGGCTGCTGGGTTTGATGTGTGGATGTAAGGCCTGGAATTGCTGGAGCTATTTTGTTCCCGTGAAGGAAGCCAGTTTTCGGAAAAATCTAGACTAGGTTAGGAGAGCAGAGCGGCGATCATCATAGAGAAATAGAACCCCTGATGGCATCATGAATCTGTGGTTCAAACTCTGAGTGAAACATACCCAACCTTTGGACCTTTCAGTTAACGAGCCAGTTTTCCTTATTCTTTAAGTATGCTTGATTTTAGTTTTGCAGTGCTTTCTACTAGAGGACCTCTTATTCACCTAATTTGCTCTGTTCCGGGCCTTAGGCTAAGCTTTCTAGAGCGGTTATCTCATTTAATTCTCACCAAAAACCCCATAAAGGGGACATGACAGACTTTGGGGCAGTCATTCCTGCTGAGCCCAAATATACTCTCAGAATCTTCATCAACGGAGCGGTCCAGGTAGCTGTTACCAATCAACTAGAGGGGACACGGACAATGAAAGGAATCCCTTTCTTCGCCGTAAACTACTGCCAGGAAGCTTGGATCTAATGCAGCACTCTATACATAGAGGGTGCTTAATAAATACCTTTTGGAAGGTATTGAGTTGGGATAATTAATGTAGAAAGATCACCACAGGAGCACTTTCAGTGGCTTACTCTTTCCAGTCCCTGAGGCCCCCCGGAGCGCGTTGAAAAATAACTGCACTATCATCTCCAAGCTCTTGCTGTCTCGAGGACTCCTCTGTATCTTTTTTTTTTTTTTTTTTCACTGCTCTTCCTCTCTGTCTGGCTCCTTTAAATGGATTATTCATTTAGCCTGTCTATCTACAATCTGATACGGCTTCCATTTGCTCATACTTTCCATCTCTGGACCAAACCATCCTTAACTCTGTATAAATGAACATCTTAGTAAACTCCTTATTCGGCCCTATTGTCAGCTTTATATCAGGAGAAGTGTCCTGTACTAGTGGGAAATGAGGCAGACAACCGCCCCAGGAAGACATTTTACAACACGTCAAGTTCAGGATTTGCCAGACTGCTTTATTACCATAAAGATAAAAATTATGCTTTATGCTTTGACACTGCTTTTTTTGCCCATCGCTAAGCCCAGCTGAGTTTCCAATGCCATAATCTCATCAGAGAAGTTCACGTCGCACCTTTCTGGAAGAAAAACATGCCCATTCAAGTTTCCCGGGGGTTACATTAAGGTTTGAAGCAGTCACAGTTGATATAGTAGCAATTGTTTCTTGTCACTAGCTGGAATGAGAACAGCATCTTATATGGTAAAAGATATTACACTTTTCATTGTTGTTATCTATGGCAATATGTTGGCATCCACTTAGGTATTTCCTGTTACAGCCAACTTATGGACAGTGAGTCTGTGACAGGGAAAAAAAAAGACATCAAAAAAAAAAAAGGAATATAGAAAAGACTTAACTGTAACTTCAAATTGCTTGTTGAAATGAAATGGTACGTTATTGTGGAAGAAAGCCACCACCTGTGCCTCCTTCCAGTAGGTGTAATCACCCCTACCTGATCCATGGCAGGACTAAGCAATATTTGTATTTTATATCAACCAAAGAGTTCTTCTTGGTCATATAAATTTTGACAAGTAATAAAAAAGAAAGACATCTATTCTTTGTCAACATTACATTAAGAAACGTTGAATTAGGTTTAATTTCCTGGACAGGTCTCTGTGACAATGTCTGTGTGCTGTGTAAGAGACTCGATGCGGAAACCTTTATGACAATAATATTTGGGAAAATCGATGATAATGATTCATGTAACACCGTTACTGGTGACACTATTACTACAAACGGTGTTTGTCATACTCATAAGCTTCCCTGAACCTGATCATCCTTTCCATGTTTGGGAAACCCACATATCATCAGGGAGAGCTCACTTCTCATTCATTACTTTAATCGGCACAAAAATTTCAGAACATCTGGTCTGGGGTGAGTCCTGGGATTTGGAATAATAAAATAAACAAGCAAATAAAACTCCCCAGCTAGGTGGAGAACCTCTAGGCTGGCCTAAGGGTCCTCTGCACATGACTTTCTACCTAAGATCCTCATTATGATGTCGTGACATAGCTCTTTACATAGCTTCACTTCTTGAAGAATTTGATTGCCTAAGCCCTCCAGGAAATTTAATATTATTGCTTTCAATTTTCCTTGGTGGTGTTAACATGTGTAATTTTAAACCTATTGTTGACTACCTTCTAGAGTCTACTTGGTCCTTGGTAATGCTTTGTCTTCTTCGGATTCTATAACTGTATCTTTCTACTTATTGCTTTTTAATAAGAAACAATATCCATCAGTACAAGAGAAGCTAGATGCCTCCCCCACTGACTCAAAAGAGACTCACCTAATATCACAAAAGTTCCCTCTTCTGAAACCAACCTGTCCCTAGGATTCATGGGGATGCCTTTGGGTTGATAGTGCCACAATGCAAAGCTAAATCCTAGAAAGAAAGATGAGTTTAGGTGATTATCTTAGTTAGGCCTGAAGCATGTGCCAGGCAGGTTTCAAGAAGACTCCTTGAATTCTTGTGCCAAATATATACACAAAAATGGACTTGTGGTGATTATCATTGCCCTCGCTGTACATTTTCCTTATCCTCTCTTTTGATCAGAGTTAAAACCTTATAGGCGAGGCCCTCATTCTTTTTTTTTTTTTTTTTCAACGTTTATTTATTTTTGGGACAGAGAGAGACAGAGCATGAACGGGGGAGGGGCAGAGAGAGAGGGAGACACAGAATCGGAAACAGGCTCCAGGCTCTGAGCCATCAGCCCAGAGCCCGACGCGGGGCTCGAACTCACGGAGCGCGAGATCGTGACCTGGCTGAAGTCGGACGCTTAACCGACTGCGCCACCCAGGCGCCCCCTCATTCTTTACTACTTGAGCTCCTACTAGAATTGTCAATTATTTGATCCATATTTCATTCTTGGGTGCAATGTTGGCCCAAAAGTGGATACTGGACTCATGGAGAGCTCCTAAGTATCTTCCCCAAAGTGCAGAAATTGGAAGAAAGAAATTTTCCACTAGATTAACTAAAGAGAGTGTGAGACTAGAGATATCTGTAACCATCTTACCCATCACACGTAGAGCACATCTATGTAGAATACAGCTAAGCAAAACAAAGAGATGGCGAGACAGAACGATTTGAGCCTCTAGACTCAGCATCTCAATTTGTATTTCTCAGTTTATGAGCCAGTAAATCCCCATTTTTGTTTAAGCTAGTTCATTTTGAGTTGGGTTTCTATCACTTGTTCCAGAAAGAGCCTCATGAATTCAACCACATTCTAAGGAAATTGGCTGGTAGAAGTGGATTTCATCTTGTGTTTTGAGGAAAATTAACATTATTTCTGGATATACCTAATTGGAGCAGTGTACAAGTTGAAGGCAAACAGAGCTGAAAATAACCAAGGCTAGACAAGAGATAGGACAGTTTCTTCCCGGGTGGCTGATACAGTCTTTCCAATAAGAGCACTCCATTTGGGAAGGTCACAAAATAACTGATTCGAGGGGGGCCTGAGTGGCTAAGTCAGCTAAGCATCTGATTCTTGATTTCAGCTCAGGTCATGATCTCATGGTCATAAGATGGAGCCCCACATCAGGCTCCAGGCAGAGCACGGAGCCTGCTTGGGATTCTCTTTCCCTCCCTCTCTCTGCCCCTCTCCTACTGGTGTGCATGTTCTCTCTCTCTCTCTCTCTGTCTCTCTCAATAAATGCATAAACTTAAAAAAATAACTGATTTGAGACACTTGGGGATTATCAGTTTGAAACATGAAATCTCCATTTTTAGGTTAAAAATTGTCAAATATTATCAATTTAGTTTGATTAAACCTAATGTAATTATTAGATACATAGATGTTTCACTCGGGATAAGCTCAAGTCATTATCCTGAGCAAGCTAGGCCACAATTTTTGTTCTTTATGAAGCTTCTGTTGAAGCGTTGGAAGCACTGAAACCAGGGGCGCCTGGGTGGCTCAGTCAGTTGAGCGTCCGACTTCGGCTTAGGTCATGATGTCACACTTCATGGGTTTGAGCCCCGCATCTGGCTCTGTGCTGATAGCTCAGAGCCTGGAGCCTGCTTCGGATTCTGTGTCTTGTTCTCTCTCTGCCCCTCACCCACTTGTGCTCTGTCTCTCAAAAATAAGTGAAAATGTAGATGCACTGAAACCCAAGGTTGACCGTATATAGCTGGAAAATTGGCTTCATCTTTATGTTCATGTCCAATCTATCTTAGAACAAAATCTATACATTCTTGTAAACCCTAATGATTCTGACAAACACAAGAAATTGTTAAAGTTTTGACCAGTACTCTCAGCCTAGGCCTTAGTATTTAACCTCTACTACTGCTAGAATCTTGGCTGAGAGTATTCTCATTTCATTTGTTAGTTCACAAATATTTACTAACAAAATGCAGTGGGAACAAAGCAAAAATGACCTATTGGGACCGCATCAAGATAAAAAGCTTCTGCACAGGGAAGGAAAAATCAATAAAACTAAATGGCAGCGGACAGAATGGGAGAAGATATTTGCAAATGACATATTGGATAAAAAGTTAGTACCCAAAATCTATAATGAACTTATCAAGCTCAACACCCAAAAAACAAATAACCCAGTGAAAAAATGGGTGGAAGGCATAGACGCCTTTGCAAAGACATCCAAATGGCTAACAGACACATGAAAAGATGCTCAACATCACTCGTCATCAGGGAAATGCAAATCAAAACCACAGTGAGATACCATCTCACCCCTGTCAGAATGGCTAAAATGAACAACTCAGGAAACAACAGATGTTGGCGAGGATGTGGAGGAAAGTGAACCCTCTTGCACTGTTGGTGGGAATGCAAACTGGTACAGCCACTCTGGAAAACAGTTTGGAGGTTCGTCAAAAAATTAAAGATAGAACTACCCTACGACCCGGCAATTGTACTGCTAGGTATTTATCTAAAGGAAACAAAAATGCTGATTCGAAGGGGCACATGCACCCAAATGTCCATCAACTGACAAATGGATAAAGAAGGGGTGGTATATATATATATATATATATATATATATATATATATACATACATATATATATATACACACTGGAATATTAGTTGGTGATCAAAAAGAATGAAATCTTGCCATTTGCAACAATGTGGGTGGAGCTAGAGTGTATTGTGCTAAGAAAAATAAGTCAGAGAAAGACAGGTATCATATGATTTCACTCATATGTGGAATTTAAGAAACAAAACAGATGAACATAGGGGAAGGGAAGGAAACATAAGATGAAAACAGAGAGGGAGGCAAACCATAAGAGACTCTTAAATACAGAGAACAAACTGAGGGCTGTTAGAGGGGAGGTGGCTGGAGGGGTGGACTAAATGGGTGATGGGCATTAAGGAGGGCACTTGCTGGGATGAGCACTGGGTGTTCTATGGAAGTGATGAAACACTAAGTTCTGCTCCTGAAACCAATACTACACTATATATTGACTCACTTGAGTTTAAATTTTAAAAATGAAATGATCATCTGTGTTGGATTTATATCATTCCATCAAACACAAAATCTGTGCCTTCCTGGAACTTACATTCTGGTGAGAAGAACGAGATGAAAACAAAAACTAAATTTATTGGGTTGCCTGGGTGGCTCAGTCGGTGAAGCATCTGACTTCGGCTCAGGTCACGATCTCACGGTGTGTGGGTTCGAGCCCCGTGTTGGGCTCCGTGCTGACAGCTCGGAGCCTGGAGCCTGCTGCTGATTCTGTGTGCCCCTATCTCTCTGCTCTTGCCCTGTTCACGTTCTGTCTTTCTCTCTTTCAAAAATAAACATTAAAAAAAATTGTTTTAATTTATATATTAGAGGTTCGTAAGTACTATGGAAAATAATAATGCAGGAGAATGGGTAGGGAATGTGGAACAATTTACAATTTTATTTTGGATGTGTGGTGGGATGGTTGGGAAAATTTTCACTGAGAATATTCCATTTAGGTAAAGAACTGATGGGAGTAAAGGAGCAAGCCGTGTAGACATCTGAGGGCAGAGTGTTCTGACAGAAGAAACAACGAGCTTAAAGTCTCTGAGGTACATGTATGATGAGTGCTTTGAAAGAATAGGAAAGAGGCCAGCATGACTGGAACAGAGAGAGAAAAACAGTAGGGAAGAATGGAGGTCAGAGAGGACACAGGAAGCCACATCTGTGGCTTGCAGCCATTACAAGGCTTTAGTGTTCACTTTGAGTGACATGGGAGCCCTCAGAGCATCTCGAGCAGCAGAGGAATGGCATGATCTGGCTTCTATTTTGACAGAATCACTTTGGCTAACGTGTTGAGAACTGACTGAAAGGAGACAAGGTTGGAAGCGATTATGGGCCTATAGCAGCAGTCCAGGTTAGAGATGATGGCGACTCGGACTAGGGTCATAACAGTGGAGGTGCGGGGCGCCCGGGTGGCTCCGTCAGTTGAGCGTCCGACTTCGGCTCAGGTCATGATCTCACAGCTCGTGAGTTCGAGCCCCGCATCGGGCCCTGTGCTGACAGCTCGGAGCCTGGAGCCTGCTGCGGATTCTGTGTCTCCCTGTCTCTCTGCCCCTAACCCACTCGCATCTTATCTCTGTCTCGCTCAAAGATAAATAAACATGAAAATAATTTTTAAAACATATCAGTGGAGGTGCTGAGAAATGATGGGAATGCTGGCTGTCATTGGAATATGGGGACATACACCAATGGTCCCCATTAGTCTACATCTGACCAGTTCTTCCCTAATACTCAGTTGGGAACACTATTCCACCTGTGAAATCTGCCCAGGTGACATTCTTACTATGAAAAAAAAAACCTTAATAATCTTGCCCTTTTATAATTTTCTTCCAATTTTCTTCGCAGTTAACGGCATTGATTTTCTGGTTGGCATCATTAAATATCAATTCCTGGGGCCTATGCTCCATCATCGGAGTAAAGAGACTAGAAAACCATTTACTACACAGTGGTCAAACATACTTGATCCTTTATGATAAAATATTTTCCTGGCGTTGCCCTATGAGTTCTCACTACATGCTAATTCAGCTCATTACAGTCTATTTTTAAAGGCAGATGATGAAGGCATTTGATGTTTTTCCACATCGCTTTTTTAAATTTAGCGGGTGTAGGGACAAGGGGTCAGAATGATCAGAAGTACTGAGTGAGGGGTTGAAGGGGGATATTCAAAGGCATGTTCTTCCCAACTACGCCTGCTGACTTGGTTATCGTTGAACTATTTTATGTGCTAATGTTTCCACAATCTTATACTCCATTTAAAACCGTGTTGTGTTTTCAAAGGCATTTTGTCTGCACAATACAACCTCCAGGGTGTGTGTTTGCCTGCTAATAAACTCACACCCAAGGCGTGTATGTATTGGCACACAAGCCCATACCCTGGGGTGTGTTATTGCTTGCATAATTAGCCATCAATTATCACCAGTTACATTTGCACCTGTTCCATTTGCAGGTCTTTGGAATTTCAAGCCTGCCCAATTAGCATGTTCTGAACTTTCTCACAAGTGGGATAATAGTCCCTTCTTGGAGGAACCTCTCCTTAAGGAGGATCTCTACAACACCCATCTGAAAAGGCAGTGTTTTAGTCAACCACTTCAGAGATGTCGTGAAACAACAAAGTTATTTATTTGCAGTCATGGGTGTTTAGAGCTTGAAAGGCCTCTCAAGATCATTTCATTTTCCTGGTGAATATAATAAGCCCTGAAAAGCGAAAGTGACTTTTCCAGCGTCACACGCCGTAGTCGTGGCAGAGCCAGTGCCAGAGTTCAAGTCTTCCTGGCTGAAGTCTGCTTCCACTCTGGCGTGTAGTTAAAATTCACCTGTTCCTTTGCGACCACATTCAAGACCAGACGTGCTGCGCATCTCCAAAGTTACGGTATTGAGTGGCACATTTGAAAGCATCACTTTCCCATTTCAGCTATACCGACTGCTGACTACAGTAAGCTTGGGATACATGTGTTCTCAGATGAATGCTTTGTGCTGTCTCTACTTATTTTGGAAGCTTTGCCGGGCATATCTCTGTGACAGTCCTACAATTAGTAACACAGGGCCTTGTCTTGGGTCTTTTAACTCAAGGCGGACTCCGATGCCTTTCGCTTCGGTCTGTGACTGGATGCAGTTTATAAAGGCTAGTTGTATATGAGGCTTCTAAGTCTACTTTGCCAGCTAACAGTCTTCCAAGTTGCACTGGTAGTTAGGGTGACCTTGATTGCCCCAAGGCCGCAGGTGTTAACATAAATCTAGTGTAAATTACACTGGAAGAGAAAGTGAAGGATAAATTGTGCTCCTGACCTTTCTATTTTACTGCTTATAAAAATGAGGCTTCTGGGTCTTTAAATTATAGATTTTGGTCCCCATTCAACTGTACGAGTCCTTAATAGCTACCTAGTTTGGCTTTTTCATAGACATAATTTGAAGTAGTCCACCCTCCAAAGGGTAAATCTGTGTGCTTGGGAAAAAGCTATGATTGGTGGCACCGTTAGCAATTTAACAGATGTCCTGCCACATAACTTTTCCTGTCTGAACTCCAGTTATAGTTATTACATTTGGTTCCAGTGGTCACATTATCCAGGAATTTTTCCATTTACAAAACTTTTTTCTTTTTCCTCACAGCATAGTATGTACAAGGATCCACTCAGTGAGGCTTAACTTGACAGTTAAAATCTTCATAGTTGGTGGGTTAAAGGGATGCCATAGTGACTAGAAAATCATGCTAAAGGGTCAAGAAACGCTCCTTCTGTCCAAATCAACCACTTCTGATCTGGTCTCCTGAATCAAAGAGGACTATTGAGAATATGACTTTTGGAATGAAAGTAATCTATCACTTATGCAAGGCGTGACCTTGGACCCCTATGTAATCCTTTTAAGCTTTAGTGTATTCATCTGTAAAATGGGAAATTTTGTCTGGGTTGCAAAGTTTATTGCGAGGATTATGTGATTTATAGAAATACCTCCACACCTAAGAATTATTCTTATTACAATCAGGAGCTGAAGAGGATGCACAGGACTGGATTCTGAGGGTGCTAGGTGAGATAAGTAGAACCTAAAGTTAGATCACAGAGAGTTGGTCAAATTGAGGGTACTCTTCCATCTTGTAAGGTTTAACACCCATATAAGAATTTGGGGATAATGTGAGGAAGCGTTGTTGGGAAGGCTCCCAGAAAACAAACAACAGCAAAAAAGTTGCTCTGTAAGAAGCGAACTTGAAATTCCAGAATTGCCATGGTAGACATGGAAGGAGGGCTTAAAAGGTTCATAGAAGTAGACATTCTAGATATACTACCTTGCCTTTCTTGTGCAAGGCAGGAAAACATATCCAGTGACTGTGTCCCACTGGGAACGTGGGAGTAGATCACTTACCAAAGCGATAAGGAAAGCATCAGGGAAAGGGGTAGCAGCATCACTGTGAAGTTGAGTGGGGGCCAAAGCTAATGATAGGAGTTGCCGTTACAAAAACAGGCTCATGGATAGCAAAAGGAAGATAGGATCCAGAAAAAAATAGAGGTCATGTGATGGTGCTTCACATCAGAAGCAAGATGGATGCAGTGCTCATAATAAGTCTTCATGTCACAGTGGCAAGCCCAGGATCCTGCTCTGCAGAAAGTTATGGAGATGGCTGCTCAAGTAGAACATCTTTAGAGGCAGACTTGATGGCCGCCGAAACAGGTGTCAATCTTCAATCAAGAACGTAAACTGAAAATTAGTCAAGGATGGATATTCATGAATCTAAGGGTATTCTTCCCTATCAAAAGGCATTATCTCTATTTTCAGACCTCTAGAACCCAAGGACTATAGAGGCCAGATCCCCAAAGTAAGGACTCTGCGGTGCCAGGGCAAGTATTCATGGAAACAATTATTCCTTTACTTCCACAAAGGGAATAACTCATCTGTGGATAAAATATTTAACATCGAAAAGGAGAGTATGGAAATGTTATCAGAAAATACGGAGACTATATTTCTTTATTTCAGCAATGAAATGTAATATATACATACTTATACATATATATATATATTACATTTCATTTCATTTCATTTCATATACACATAAATATATTTAAGTAGGCTTCACACCCAAAGTGGAGTCCAACGTGGGACTTGAACTCACAACCCAGAGATCAAGACCTTAAGCTGAGATTAAGAGTTGGACGCTTAACTGACTGAGCCATCCAGGCGCCCCAAAGTATGATATATTTTAATGAAGTCAAAACACCACATGAAATGAAAACCAGCATAATTACGTACCTATAAAATAATGGCACATGCTTCCTATTATCTATATCTGTCACTCTTGCTCTCGTGCATCCCCCTCTTCTTCTCCCCCTCCCTCTGTTACTTGACAACAGGATCATATAGTTTTTCTCCCTTTAAACTCATTTGATGGCAACAGCAGTTGAAAACTTCAGTACACCCTAAAATAAATTCAGATTACCACGTATACACAAATACATGCGCAGACACTCAAAATGCACACACCAACGTTATTTATACACAGCTACTCAAATATAGTTGAAGCATTGTAAGAAACATTTAGGATAAATTTAAAAATATCAATTAAAACACATCTCATGGAACAAAAGGTATAATTGATCAATAGGAAAGGTGACATGTTTTTGGCGATTATTTTTTGGGATCAATTTAATCACTTTGTATGAATGACAAATTGTTGAGAATATGCTACTGTTGTTGGATGCTGAAGGTTTTGTAGGCATGCCTCAGAAGGCAAATCCGTGATGATCAATGGCATTAAATTTTCTATGTCAACATTATATACAGTCTACTCTACACACGACAAAAATATCATAAAGTGAAATTTAAAAAGACTGAAAGAAAATATTTCCAACACATGGATAAGGTAACAATTAACATTTATCATGCATAAATTTTACCTAAAAATCAATAAAGAAAATATAAATATTAAATAGAAAAAATGGCAAGAAAAGATGGCCAGTCTCACTGGAAATCCAAGAAGAAAAAACTAAACAACAAACAAATATAGTGAAATGCCATTTTTCACCTATCAGACTGACAATTATTTAAAAACTCAGTAATGTTCAGTCTTGACCAAAGTGAGGAGAACGGGATTCTCTTTTTAAATGATGGTATAAGTTATTATTGACACTTGGGGAGACAATTAAAACATATGCTTCCTACTTCTCAAATCCTAGCCTGGAAACACACTATACATTGTGTATTATACAGTAGATAGAGATCTAGATGGAGATGGCGATAGAGATAGATGTTTATTATTACATTGAGATAGTGAAATATTGGAAAAAATACAAATGCCCATCAGTATGAGGTAAATAATCTCGGTACAGCCACACTATGAAATACTGTAGTAGTTAAAATGTAAATTAAAATAAAACAAGTTAGGTATGTGATGAAATGGAAAGTTTTCTACAACATTATCATTGACTCTAGCAAGTAGCATAATGCTCCATGTACAACAATGTAAACAAATACATACACAAAACGATATACATTTTGGCCGGTTTGTGCATGTAAATGCACAGTACAATCATTACCAAGTTCAGGTACCCAACAAAATGAGCAGTTTTCAATAAGAGGTTTACTTAGAGCAACAGGCAAAGGTGTTTAGAGTATTATGATAAAGGAGGACATTTTTTGTGTGAAATTTGAGTATTCTACAATATTTACAATTTACTTGTATAAATAAGAATTAATCTAAACGTAAGGAACAAAGCAGTTCAGGTACTTTCTTTGCTTCATTGTTTTTAGGCAGGTCTAAGGGATGGAAATGATTCCATATCTAATGCTTGAAAGAATGCACCTCTTTTTTTTTTTTTTTTTTAGTTTTTTGTGCTTTTTTTTTTTATTTTAGAGAGAGAGAAGGGAGAATGAGTGGGGGAGAGGGGCAGAGGGAAAGAGACAGAGAATCTCAAGCAGCCTCCATGCTCAGTGTGGAGCCCTTGCGGGGCTTGATCCCACAACCCTGGGATCATGACCTGAACCAAAGTCAAGAGTCGGTTGCTCAACTGACTGAGCCACCCAGGCACCCCAAGAATCCATGTCTTAAACCACATACTCAGAAGTATTGGGGGAATGTTTCTTCATTGTTTTCTTTTCCAGTTTTTGCCATAGTTATTGGTTCTTTCCACTTTTACATTTAGGAAAGGTTGGTAATTTTCTCAGAAAATAGTATTTTATTGAGGTTTTTGAATGCATTATCATAACACTTGTCAACTACATCTAAATGTTTATGATAATACAGTTAAGAGTATGAGCTCTGTAGTCAGATGGGTTTGAATCACTGGCTCTCTGGGCCACCTGGGTGGCTCAGTCGGTTGAGCGTCCAGCTTGGGCCCAGGTCACAGTCTCCCAGTTCACGAGGGTTCATGAGTTTGAGCCCTGCGTCGGGCTCTGTGCTGAAATGCCAGCTCAGAGCCTGGAGCCTGCTTCAGATTCTTTGTCTCCCTCTCTCTCCCTCCCCTGTCATGCTCGCTCTCTCTCTCTCTCTCTCTCTCTCTCTCTCTCAAAAATAAATAAAAACACTTAAAAATTTTGAATCACTGGCTCTCTTACTGGTTGTGTGATCCTTGTAAAATCACGTAACCTTTCTGGTCTGTATTCTTCTCCTGTATAACATGAGCATAATATCACCAAGTTTAGAGTTATGATGTGAGCAGGAAACGATACCGTGTTTATAAAGTGGTTAGCGCACTACATTCTGCTGCTGCTTCTTTTGTGTGTTCAGTCTTTTTTTCTTGATTTTGTTCCTCAGATATCTGTCTATTAATGCTTTTGACAAATTATATTCAAGATGTGTTTATCAATTTATTGTCTCAGTTCCTTTCATCAAAATTCTTGAGTTGAATAATGAGCTAGTTTACCTTTATTCTTTCTTATTAATAATGCAAACATTTAGGGGCACCTAGGTGGCTCAGTCGGTGAAGCATCCAACTCTTGATTTCAGCTCAGGTCATGACAATCATGGTTTGTGGGATTGAGCCCTGCATCCAGCTCCATAGTAACAGAGCGGAGCCTGCTTGGGATTCTCTTTCTCTCCCTCTCTCTCTGCCCCTCCCCTGCTCATGCTCGCTCTCTCTATCTTAAAGGTAAATAAATAAACTTCAAAAAATCATAATACAAACATTTATAGCTGTGACTCTTCCTCTGTCATGTTGGCCATATTCATTGAGCTTTGATGTATAGGATTTTATTATTTGGTAAAGAGTATTAAATCGCGTATTAGATATCTTTCCGTTTCCTCTTGACTCGCTTGTAGTTTGAGGAGGGTTTTCTTTTTAACTTTGTAAGTAATTGGATTTAAATTTGATCTAACATTGATTTCTAACTTTCTTACAATTTGATCAAAGTATGTACGTGAACTTCTTATTTTGTGGTTTTTAAAATATATTGACTGAGGTTATGTTTTGATCTTGGATGTGAATCCATTTTATTTACACAGACTTTGTTTTTTAGAGCAGTTTTATGTTCACCAGCAAAATTGAACAGAAATTAAAGAGATTTCCTTTTTTCTTTTTTATTTAAATCCACTTAGTTAATAAACAGTGTAATACTAGTTTTAGTTGTAGAATTTATCTAGTCATCACTTCCGTGCAATACCCAGTGCTTATCACAAGTGCCCTCCTTAATACCTGTCACCCATTTAACCCTTCCCCCCACCCACCTCCCCTCCAGTACCCTCAGTTTGTTCTCTATAGTTGAGAACCTGTTTTCTGGTTTGCCTCTATTTTTCCCCATGTTCATCTGTTTTGTTTCTTAAATTCCACATATGAGTGAAATCATAACGTATTTTTCTTTCTCCGACTTATTTCACTTAGCATAATACTCTCTAGCTCCATCCATATCATTGCAAATGCCAAGATTTTATTCTTTTTAATGACTGAATAATATTCCATTGTGTGTGTGTGTGTGTGTGTGTGTGTGTATGCATAAATATATATATATACCATATCTTCTTTACCCACTTAATAGTTGATGGACATTTGGCCTCTTTCCATAAAAATAAAATAAGGAGATTTCACTTATAACCCCTTCCACAGTCTCCCCCACTATCAGCATCATGTACCAGGAGTGGTACATTTGTCATAATCAATGAATCTATATTGACAAATCATCATTACCCATAGTTGATAGTTTATATTAGAATTCACTATTGTCAATGTACATTCTATGAGTTTTGGTAAATGTATAGTGACATGAATCCATCATTAGAGTATCATAAAGAATAGTTTTACTGCTCTAAAAATCATCTGTGCTCCTCCAAATCATACCTCCCTCCCCTATAACCCCAAGCAACAATGGATCCTTTTGTTGTCTACAGCGTTTTGCCTTTTCCAGAATCTCATATATGGAATCATACAGTATGTAGTCTTTGCATATTGGCTTTTTTCACTTATTAATATACGTTTAGGTTTCCTCCATACCTTTTCAAAGTTTGATAGTTCATTTCCTCTAGCACTGAATGATATTCCCTTGTCTGGATGTACCATAGTTTATTTATCCCTTTACCTACTGAAAGATATCTTGGTTGCTTCCAAGTTTTGACAGTTATGAATGAAGCTGCTATAAGCATTTGTGTGCAGGTTTTTGTGTAGACAGAAGTTTTCAACTCCTTTGAGTAAATATTGAGGAGCGTAATTGCTGGAACATATGGTAAGAATATGTTTAGTTTTGTAAGAAAGCGCCAAATGCAAAATGGCTGTACCCTTTTGCATTTCCACTAGCAATGATGAGAGTTTCTGTGGTTCCACATTCTCACCAACATTCAGTGTCAGTATTTCGGATTTTGGCCATTCTAATAGGTGTGGAATGAAATATCATTGTTATTTTAATTTGCATTTCCCTGATGGCATATGGTGTGGAACATCTTTTCACCTGCATTTGCCATCTGTATGTCTTCTTTGATGAAGTACCTTTTAAGATCTTTGACCCGTTTTCTAAACCAGGTTTTTAATTTTTTTTATTGTTGAAGTTTAAGAGTTCTTTGTATGTTTTGGATACCAGTCCTTTATCATATGTGTCTTAAGCAAGTATGTTCTCCCAGTTTGTAACTTGTCTTCTCATTCTCTTGATGTTGCATTTTGAAGAGCAGGAATGTTTAATTTCGATGAGTCCACCTTATCAATTATTTATTTTAGAGACTGGTCTTTTGGTGTTGTATATCCAGGTTATCCTAGGTTTTCTCTTAAGTTATCTTCCAGGAGTTTTATAGTTTTGTATTTCACATTTAGATCTGTGATTCATTATGAGTTGATTATTGTGAAGGGTGTAAGATCTGTGTCTAGATTAATTTTTTTGCATGCGGATGCCCTATTGTTCCAGCACCATTTTTCGAAAAGACTATCTTTGCTTCATTGCATCGCCTTTGTTCCTTTGACAAAAGTCAGTTGACTCTATTTATGTGTGTCTATTTCCGGGCTCTCAGGTCTGTTCCATTGATACATTTGTCTATTCTTTCACCAATTCCGCACTGTCTTTATTGTTGTAGCTTTATAGTAAGCCTTGAAGTTGTTGGGTAGTGTCAGTCCTCCAAGTTTATTCTTCTTCGATATTGTGTTAGACTATTCTGTTTGTTTTTCTTCTCCGTATAAATTTTAGAATTAGTTTGTCAATATCCAGAAAATAACTTTCTGGGAGTTTGATTAGGATTGCACTGAATCTATAGATCAGGTTGTTAAGAACTGACATTTTGGTATTATTGTCTCTAATAAATTTTTGAAGTATTTTGCTTCTAATCATGTATTAAATGATTTTCAGAAGCATAGCGAATCATTAAGATGAAACTCCATTTCTCTGTTTCTATATTGTTTTATCAGAGACCCAAAGTAGTTTTGTTTCTGTTTATTCCATGTGAAACAAGAACAAATCTATACAGACTCCATGCTTATCAACAAATAGAGTCTGCGGTGTATTCTCTTTCATGGCCCCACTCTCTTTCCATATGAATAGTGTTGCCAGATAATCTCAACAGAAATATTAAACTATAAAGTTTGTGGTCTCATGTGAAAGCATCAAATCAGCAGAACACTGAATCTCAAAATACTGGAGTAAGAACATTTGCATGGAAGTCACAATAGAGCATGTCTTTACTTGACAAAATATTTAGCTACCGTAATCAGACCCAAAATTTACACGCAGAAAACCGTACACTTGGGTTTTGGTGGAATACCCTTGGCATATTTATAGCTAGAGGACAGATGGGTGTACATAGGAGTTGGCCCAATTTTCAGTGAATATTCTTCTAGTATGTCTCATTGGAATTGAGTTGAAATATTTACCTATCTCCACTATTTCTCTTTCTCTTGCTAAACCAAAGAAGCACATCAACCCAGAGGCCTCCAACATGTGATGAAACCAAAACTCTTCCTCTCTCTATCCCATCCCTTAGAAATTTATAGGTGGCTATTATCGCCCTCCAGAGGCAATAAATAGATACCACTCCCCTCAACCTCCTGCTCTATCTTGTGTGTGAATGATTGTATCTCACTGTGTGGGGAATAACCAAACATCCAAGGGGAAGGGCATAGTACTTTGACCACTTTCAAAAACAATATCCATGAACATTGTCTTTCAATCATGACAAAGTGTTGAAATCTTACTTGCATTGAACTGGAAACGACTGGAAAATGGACAAAATATAGGAAACATTTGTTTTCAAATATCAAAAAGCATGCAGAGCATGACAGTGATACCTGAGAGAAGGAAAACAAGGAAGTGAAACTTATGATCATCCAGTCTTTCTGCCCAGAGACACCTTCTACACTACTGTGCAGGAATGGGGGACCGATGCATAACACAGAGGTTCTGTTGAATTGAGACAGATATTAGAGTTAAAGGGGTCAATGTAGCTGAAATATGTTGGGCAGAGTCTTGGAAAGAGCAGTCTATATAGACAAAGAGTTCCAGAAGTCTGAAATGGATCCCCACGAGTATAGTGCTGAATATAAAGTTGCACATACATAGGATAAAACTTCTCAGGACTGGGCAATATAATGCTGGGATGCTATAAGGTGAACAGTTCTTAGCTCACACAAGGCTGGAATCCATTCGAGTTTTGACCAGCCAGAATAGAGACACTTCACTGGACACCGGACATATTTAGTAGAAATCTCGGAAGAGTTGATCTTCAATAGCAAGGATACAATAGGCTTAAGTAAAGGCAACTGTAGAAGTTGTTCTAAAAGGCTTAAAAACAGTCCTCAAAGGGACCTTGCCAAGATATTTACCCAGGAGAAATGAGAATATATGTTTATATAAAGACTTATTCACAGATTTTATAGCCAGTTTTTTTCAAAATTTCTATGTATTGAAAACAATAATTTTCATCAACAGATAACTGTTTTGATACGTTGAAACAATTAATACTACTATACAAAGAAAATGGGTTACTGATACACACATAAGCACAGATGAATCTCAGAGACATTATGCCGAGCTTCAGAAGCCAGATACAAAGATCACTTACTGCCTAATATCATTTATGTAGAGTTTAAAAACAGGCAAACCAAACTTGGTTGATAAATATCAGATCAATAATTGCCTCTGGGGGAGGTTGATATTAACTAGATGCAGGCATGAGGAAACTTTCTGGAGTTACAGAAATGTTCTATATCTTGGTTGCGGGGATAGTTAGGGAAGTGCATGTGCCTGTCAAAACTGATCTAACAACATAGTTAAAATGGGTTCATTTTATTATATGCAAGTAAATTATACCCCAATAAGATTGTTGTAAAAAAATAAACACAATACTATGTAGAGAGATGGTTATACAGGTTTCTGGTTGGTACAAACCCTGGACATCTCAGTCACAGAACAGCTGGCGGGGAGAAGGGCAAAGCATCTTTCTTGAAGGCTTTTCAGATTTCCTTTAGACAGGAATGCATAAGTTGTGTTAGTTTATTGTGATGTATAAGTTGTATTAGTTTATTGTGAGTCTTAACTCGGTGCTGTGGGTCTTGAAGTTAATTGAAAATTCTCTTAAATTGGGACAGTAGATTGTAGACTCTTTTTTTTAATGGGGTTTTTTTTGTTTGTTTGGGGGGGTTTGTTTTTAGTTGTTATGTGTATTTTAGGGAAAGGTCTAGTGGTGCATTACTAGCTAAACGCTGGCTTAGCCCAAGCATGAGGTGCAAGGATATTCATCTCCACTGCCTTTCTACTACTACTAGGAAGACTTTCTCTAGGTTCTGATATTCTCCTCCCAAACTGACTCCTATATACTTACCCGTTCCTTTTTATTTTTTTGCAATAAGCACGTGTTATCCTGTGTAATTTCTCCTCCACTCATCATCCTCTCTCAACTTGCCATCCCACCTCCCACCTAATAAATCCTACACTGAAGAGTATCCCTTAAGCAAGTTTCTACTCTGACTGATAGTGTCCATTAAGTCAACTACAGAATTTCTACAACACACTTATGAGGGCCCCATTAGCTGGATGGTAAAATTCGAAATAACTGATAGAATGCTTGCTGATGGATAATGCACTGGGCTTCGGAGTCTTGGCTTTCCTATTGGCAAGAAGAGAATGATCTAAATGAGCTAAAGTATGTGATATGACCATAAATATGTGATATACTTTCAAATAATCAAATAAGCTGGGCCTCCCAAATTGTGTACGTAGTATGTATGTATATATGTATAGAATTATAGACTCATATAGATTTGGAATATTTAACATGGTTTACAGGTAAAATGAGTCCACACATGTATAGCTCAACATAGGTATTTTAAATATGCATATAATAGCATTAGAAAATAAGCAAACTAATGGCTGTATCGTCTATCTCATTAAACTTCAAGGTCATGCATAGAAAAGTCCCATAGACCTATAATTTTTTTTTGTTCTGTTGAAATGTTTCTAATGTATCATTTTATTTCGTAGACGTGTGTATCAAGATCGTGGAATTTGCGATACATTAATGAAGGTGTTAAGTTACCCCGTACAAGCCACTTGACATCTTAGCACATAATTGACATTGATGTAACCTTGCTAAGAAATATAATCTAACAAGGAACATTGGATTCTTGTACCATTTACAATTTGGATAAGACATGAATATTTGACAGTCATTTTTATAATCAGCTGCAAGATTTTTGTTTTGGTTTAGCTGAGCTGAATATCTGGCCTAATCAGTAGATATTCTAGTTTAAAAACATCAAGTATTACTTAGACAGTTGCTGCTATATCAGCTTAAGAGTCTTGTTGTTTTTTTAATATCACAGTATTCGTGTCGATGATACGTGTAGATTTTGTAACCAAAAAAATGGAAGCTTCGTAGAAATAAAACACACAAAAGATGCATTGAAAATTTCTTTTCGAAATCATAACTAAACAAGAGTCATTGCCTTTGTTAGATCTGACACCACCTCTTCATTAGAGAGCAACAACTGTGCACATCTGTATATTTGCATACTAAAAATAGTTGTTCAAGAAACAAAAGGTTGCTTAGAATACATAACCTCTTACTCGCTTAAATTACATGTTTCCGAGTGTAGTATTATGATCTTGTTTTCAACTACATGTATGTGACTACCTAATTACAAAGCAGACAATTTAAACATAGTGTTTATTGCAAAGCATTGTATCTCTGAATAAAAACGCATTAGAAGCAGCTATCAGGAGGACGGGAGGCCGTGTTCCGAGTATTAGCATAGACATCAAGATCTTTACTGTCCATCCTCAATAAGTTTTGTGGTGACCAGACTCCGTATAGTGTAGATTAAATGCAGCCGTTTACCTATGAAAATGCTGACCACATGTTCAATCCATGAAGAATCATGTCAGCTATTTTCATTGTACCTGAGGTTCATTATCACTGAAAATGTTGAGGGTCGGCAGAGACTGGGACCCGGGGAATGCTGTTGCACTGTCCACATCTGTACTTGTTAGCTCTTGGTCAGCTTTGTCACGTAGGGGGTAAGGTTTAGTGGTGGCACTTGCTCGTGGGGAGAGGGCAAGGTCACCAGGAGAGAGTTGGGAAAGGTAACGAGGAGGGAGTCGGGAAAGGTAACGAGGAGGGAGTTTAGAGGAGGTAAGCCTAGGTATAGGACCAGATGCCGAGAATCAGGGCCAAACTGCCCAGTGTACAAAGTCCAAAGGGATGAGATAATTTTGAGCTGGCTTTAGCACGTTTTGTGGTTCCAGTTCTTTCCCGGGAAGATCCTAGCTAGTGTCTAGGGAATGGAGGAGAGGAGGGAACAAGTGTGTCACACGCAGAATCCAGCCCTCTAGGAGGAGGTAACAAGAACTAAGGTGGACGTCAGGCTCTAGGGTTCAGAGTTGTCGAGTGGGAATTGTAGGACTTGGCAAAGAAACCGGAGGAAAACTCCAGCCTTCATGGTGCACTGATAGGGTGGTCACACAGGTATACGGACACCTACCTACTAAATCAAGAGCCAACATGTAGCTCCAGGCCCCACTTGGTACTTGGTGGTGGCTCTTTT
This sequence comes from Lynx rufus, assembly GCF_022079265.1. NCBI lineage: Eukaryota > Metazoa > Chordata > Mammalia > Carnivora > Felidae > Lynx > Lynx rufus. Next base: position 34,745,984 of record NW_025814833.1, on the reverse strand, counting down.
GATGTTGCTTCTCTCAGCAGAGTTGGCTCGGGGACTGTGCTGGGGGGGGGCATCAGCGCCTCCCACTGTGAGGGGTTGGAGGAGACAGGTAAAGACAAAAGAGAATGGTGTCTCATAATGTGCGCCTGTGCAAACAGTGACGCATCTACTCCGGGAATAGACGATGACATCTCCCAGTTCTAGCCACCCTGCATTTCGCTTCAAAAGATGTGGAAAGAAGAGTTCAAATAGAGTGTTACACGGTATTTTGGGTTAGTTAATAAATATAACAACGGTGACCCGAGGTTAATTTTGAATATAGAGATAGGTGTCAGAGTTTAGCTGACATTTAAGTACCAATGGCACTCAGTCCGTGCAACGTTTGAGATGTCCCTGCAGTTAAGAGATTTCCTTTCAAATCAAGATGACGAGGCAATTCCCCACACATGTTAATGTGAGACAGCCGTACGTGCCACAGTAAATAATCTCGGGCATAATCAATTAGGTGGTGGTTAGTTATCTGTAATTTTATTTATTTTTAATGGTTAAATACATTGCTATAATTCTTCTGAGGCCACGGGATGAACACACCGGATTCCTAATTAGCCATCACACTGGTTAGTGCCACTTGGACAGAACGAACCCTGGAATCTGAATCCTGTTTTAAACAGTTTACGCAAATGTACTTTTTATTCTCAAGCTGTTTGCAATCACAATCGGATTTTTAAATGGAGTAATGCTTTTATTTACTAAAGTATGCATGCTTCTAGCATGTGTTTGCAATCACATTTTTAGTTCTTCTGAAATCCATATTGCTGGAAAACGTGTTGGTCCCCAGGGCTCACCTTTGGTGCTGCAGCCAAAACTTTTGCCCTTATAGATGATATTCAACAAAAATTGGTTTAAATGTCCTATCCAGGCCACAGTTACAGAAGCTAAGTGGACCTTATGCCTCTTTTTTTTCCGATTGAATTTAAAGGAAAAGCAAAAGATATTTCCCCCCAGACACTCTCAGGCCTGTGATTCTAGCCTACTCTGGACTAATTCTAGTTCTACTGTCTAATTCCTCTCTCCCTTTCTGGATCACATCATTGAATTTCAGTTAAGTAGAGTGAAATCAGTGCAATCTATAGCCATTATTTGATTTGATTTGATTTCATCTTATTTTAATGTTTATTTATTTTTGAGAGAGAGAGAGAGAGTGGGGCCTGGGGGGGGGGGGGCGGGCAGAGAGAGAGGGACACACAGAATGTGAAGCAGGCTCCAGGCTCTGAGCTGTCAGCACAGAGCCCGACGTGGGGCTCGAACTCACGAACGGTGAGATCATGACCTGAGGCCAAGTAGGACGCTCAACTGACTGAGCCACCCAGGCTCCCCTCTCGCCATAATTTTAAATTGAAGTATTGCCTTTGCACGTTTGCAAATTGTGAACAACAGATAAAAAACAAAAGAAGCCACTTTGCTTTAGACCAGATAAACAAGTTCACTATTTTTTCCCTGTAAGTAAGGATGCTAAAAGATGGTGATAGAGATGAGAAGTGGAAGTCATATGCAAGAAAATGTTCCAGTCCAAGGGAAACTTAATTAGAATTATCCAGGAAGGAAGAGTTAGCATTTGTTGGAGACGATGAGTAATGTTACTCTCGGTTGGCGAGATGGTAGGACCAAGTGCTCGAATGAGTAGTATTTTGCACTGGGTAGAGATCAAGCTTAGAGTGTGCTAGGTGATATTGCTTAAGAGCATGAGGACACAAAAACAGATGAAAGACTAAAGCCATAGGGAAAGCAAACATTTCCTGTCCCTGGGTAAGTGGACAGTGTCTCCTCTTCAGTGTTTCCAACGGTCTTGACTTGTGGTCTGGGAGACCTGGGAGGAATGTGTTGGCTAATTCTTTCAAATGGCTTTGAAGGAACCTAAATAGGTTGTGATGGTAGCTCGTTTGACTCAAAGGTGGATCTGGCTTTTCTAGCAAAAGCCGCATCTATCCTGAATTGGAATGCAAAGATGCTTGGGAACCACTGAACTGAGGCATTCACCATCAATATAGAAAATCAAATGGTTTTGTTGTCCAATGATTTAATTTGAAAAAACAGTTTATAGAGGCGAAACGAGCCACTGGGAGGAGCTCATTTTCTATTCTGGTTGCATTAAAATATATTGAACGTTCCGCTATAATGAATTAATAAAAGAATACAAATAAGGGCTACAGAATCAAATCAAGTGTATCAGCTTCCCACATCTACATTCATGCCAAAAATCAATCAACAAAATGAGCAAAAAGAATACATTTCTGCGGAAGTGGACACCCATTAAACGTTTTCTGTAAGCAGTGGAATACTTTGATTCATGTTCAGATAGCAATCCAGGTTATAATTTTTAATTCCTGTCGTGGTTATGACCGTCCCAAATTCCCCATCAACTTCAATTTTGCAAAGGGAGTGATCAGTATGCATGGCATTTCTCTCTTTTGCCTGGAATTACAGATGATGACTCCAACACCAGTGTTCTGGGCTTTATCTTGCAAATGGGACATTGACTAAAATATGAAGACCATTGAGGCCCTGGCACTCACATAATTTGCATTCTGGACACAGTAAGTTCTGCTTATATAAGGACGGCCTGATCAGTTCTCAAATGCAGCACTTTTGAAAATAATCACATTAGTGCACATTTTGGAAGAGAAGGAAGCAGTGTCCCAGAAGAAAGAATACAGAGATTACAAGGGTTCTAAACCTGCCTGTACCACTACCTTGCGGTGCTTGCTTTGGCCAAATCGCTTCCCGTCCGTTGACATGTTTCAACTGTTTCATTTGTAACGAAAGTGTATTCAACTACTTCATGATTCCCACATGGGGGCGGCAGGTGGAAGGTGGGGCAGGTATGGACTATGCATCCAAAGGAGCATATTGGAAACTCCTGGATGATTTTTTTTTTTTATTTTTCAAACTACGCATGCTCCTACCCCAACTCTCTTCTCAGATCTTTTGGTTATTAACAAGACATAATGTTAGCGATAATATGTTACCTATAATGCCAGTAACGAGGCCAAACTGGTTTCAAATCTCTGGACCAGATGATTTCTAAAATTTCTTGCAAGAGTAATAGCTTATGGATTTATGAAGAGAATGATTGCTTACCTGAACTACGACTAAACATGTATACCCAAATGTTCTCTTGCTTCACAAAACCGTATTCGGAGAATGAAATAATATTGATGTGTGAAACAGCACCGTGTTATACCTGGTACATGGTGCGTCCTCCAAAAGTGGAAGTTGCCTTTCTTCTATCCACAGCTATAGACAACAGTTTTCCTTATACATGATGTGTTCAATGATGGGAGATGTAAAGACAGGAGGAGGATGAACAACAGCTCCTCAAGAGGGACCTAATACATTGGAAATCACTCCGGACACTGAGTTAGCTCTAAGTGCCATTGATTCATGCTGACATTTAGCAGTTTTCACTGCACAGCTCTTACTTAGACGGGAGATAGGAGTATCCTCAGGTACTGTGATATGCAGGCAAATAGCCAGATTATTGCATTTAAGGCGATATTCCTCTTTTGTTTGATGAACATCTTTCCCAAACATGAGTCCTACCTCATTCGTTATACAGGAAATACCCCCACCATTGTTTAGGGAGTCGTTTTTTTCTCTTTATGACACACAGCACTATTATGCATGTTTTTTGCATATTAGAAGGACAACTGATCAGGTGAAATTCTTTTAAATTGTGTGGCTTTATTTACATGCTCTAAGCATAGAGTCTACACACATTTGTTACACAGAAGCACATGTGTTTGGCATAAGTGAATATCGATTTTTATAAATAGATACATACATTGGGAGAACTTTTAAGATGTCACACATGCATTGGTTGTATAATAGTATCTCATACATATTATTTGTTAGGCTCAAGTCTGAATGGACAGGACCAAGACCTAGAGAAAGAAAAGAATTAAGAATGTATGTGATAATACATACATATTATTTACTTAAGCTCAAGTCTGAATGGACAGGACCAAGAACTACAGAAAAAAAAGAATTAAGAGCGTATGTGAGATTTCATTCTTTTTCATCACCGAATACTATTCCATTATATGTGTGTGTGTATGATATATATGTGATATATACATATATATATGTGATAAATACACACATATGATATATATGTGATATATACATATATATGATATATATGTGATAAATACATATATATGATATATATGTGATATATACATATATATATGTATATATCACATCTTCTTTATCCATTCATCAGTTGATGGACATTTGGGCTATTGTGATGGAACTAGAGTATATTTTGCTAAGTGAAATAAGTCAGTCAGAGAAAGACAAATATATGTATGTGGAATTTAAGAAACACAACAGATGAACATAGAGGAAGGGAAGGAAAAATAAGATAAAAACAGAGAGGGTGGCAAACCGTAAGAGACTCTTACATACAGAGAACTAAATGAGGGTTGCTGGAGGGGAGGTGGGGGGGGATGGGTTAAATGGGTAATGGGCATTAAGGAGGGTCTTTGTTCGGATGAGCACTGGGTGTTACATGTAAGTGATGAATCACTGGGTTCTACTCCTGAAGCCAAGACTACACTGTTTGTTAGCTAACTTGAATTTAAACTTAAAACAAAGGGCCTCCTGGGTGGCCAGTCGGTTAAGTGTCCAACTTCAGTTCAGGTCATGATCTCGTGGTTTGTGGGTTTGAGCCCCGCATCGGGCTCCGTGCTGACAGCTCAGAGCCTAGAGCCTGCTTCAGATTCTGTGTCTCCCTCTCTCTGCTCCTCTCCCGCCCATGCTCTCTCTTTCTCTCTCTCTCTCTCTCTCTTAAATATAAACATTTCAAAAAAAAAGCGTACATGAGAGAAAGAGAAATGAAAGTAAAAAAATACGAGTGCCCCCAAATTAACCCGAAGAAATTATATGTGATTCTGAAGTGGAACTTAAATTAGGTATAATGAGAAATTGTCATTGCTTTAGTGTAAAAAATGAACACTTTAATGGAATTCAGTAACAAGTAGCTGTGTTTGTTTTGGTGAGCGCTGTACTATGTGCTTTACCTTTTAGTCCTTATACAGTCCACGTTCTGATTATTGTTGTTGCACGACAAATGGCCCCACATGTGGAGTAAAACAAAACTTTTTTTACTATGCTCATGATTTAACTGGTCAGAAGTCCAAGAAGGGCTTCATTATCAAGTCCCTCGGGTCTCTCATGCCACAGCAGTACATGCTGGCTCCTGCATCCAGGCGATGTAGGCTGAAATCCCAGCTCCAACTGTCCACCAGCGCAACGTAGAAGTCACAGAGCAGTTGAACTTCACACATGGCGGCTACCTTCCCCCAATCAAGGGTGCCAAGGGAACCTGGTAGAAAGTTCAGGGCCATTTCTGTTTCAGAACTGGAAGTCACATAACAATATTCAGTTGTCCCCTAATGCCCAAAACAGTCACAAGTCCAATCGGATTGGAGGGGATGGGGCAGAAAACAGTCATAAGTCCAATTGGATTGGAGGGGACAGGACAAAAGTCCACCTATTGATAGTAGGACTCTTTGGTCACCTGGGTTGCTCAGTTGGTTAAGTGGCCGACTTTGGTTTAGGTCATGATCTCACGGTTCATGGGTTTGAGCTTCATGTTGGGCCTTGTGTTGACAGTGCTGAGCCTGCTTCAGATTCTCTGTCTCCCTCTCTCTCTGCCCCTCCCCCACTTATGCTTGCTCTCTCTCTCTCCCTCTCTCTCTCTCTCAAAAGTAAACATTAAAAAAAGGTTTGATAGTAGGAATCTTCAAGTCACATTATAGAAGAGCATGCAGAATGGGGGGTGCTATGGTGGCCATACTTGAAAAGTATAATCTGCCACAATTGATATTGCCGTGTTTTTTAGGTGGGGAAACTGAGTCCCAAGGTGTTTAAGAAACTAGAAAAAGATCTAACTGGAACTCAAACCTAGGTCGATCATCCTCTAAAATCTATATTGTTTCTATTGTGCTGCACTGCATCCTGAGGAATATTATTCTTAGATTATTATATATTTTTTAAAATATGAACAAAGTGAAATCAAGTATCAAAGACAGACAATCTCAGAGTCACAGACCTGACTTCCGCTCTTCAAGCTTCTACTGCTTGAAAGGTTGGGTGAGTTATTGCCCTTCCCTGGGTGACTTTTCCAGATCTGATGAGCAGAAAATTTGTGCCATATTGTCTCCAAAGTCCCCGACACTTCTTGAATCCTAAGCTTCGTGATGTGAAAACATGACAGAAGTGCGCACGCGTGTGTGTGATAGAACAGTGTTAAAAGCTTTAGTAATTTTTAATAGCAAGATTACAATACCTATTTATCTCACTTCTAAAATGTCTAATTTTGGTTTTGTGATCCCTGCCTGGGATGCTCATTAACCTCCGAGGCAAGAGGCAAATGATTTAATTAGTTGTGCAATTGTGTCTTTTCTCTCTGAATATTTCCTTTTCTATTCAATCACATTTCCTGAATCAAGAGGTTCCCATAGGCAAGAGAAAGGCTATGGATTTTATGGGTTGATTTGGGTTACTAACTAAAATGGAATGAAACTATCATGGGCTTGAATAACAGTTTGAGTAAAATAGTATTCTAATTCTGCAGGCATGACATAGTAATTTGTTTCTAGGCAGTAGGATATGCACTCTTGGAAAAAAAAAATGTGTCCTCCTAGAAACAGCTTACTGAATAATTGTCTCATACAGTAATATAAATGAACTGGTGAATTGTCTGGAAATGTTCTAAGTCTGGCACAAACCTCTTTGTACGTAGACTAGAGTCTAATTCTTTCATCTTATATTACTGTAGCCATTGAATTCATTGCAATTTCACAAAATCACAGGGTTCAGAGCTTTCCGGGATCTTCAGTATCATGGACTTCCATTGTCTCTCAAGCATTTTTTCTCACCAAAATCTTTTCTCAAACAAAATCGGAAGCAAAAGTTTCATGTACAGTCTTGGGAAAGGTGTAGCTTCTGTATTTGAAGTGGGGTTGAGGCTCCAGAAGCCCTCCCTCTGCTACCTCCTCTCCTCCTTTCTACCTCCTCTGACCCCTACTGCAACTTTCATGGTATCTGTAAGGAGCTCTTGGAACTTTGAAGAATCTGGCTTGAAAATCACTTGTCCAGTCTGTTATTCGATTCATAAAAAAATTGGTAAAATGTCCCTGTGCAATTATATCGTAATGGCATTGTGTGGTGACAGATGGTAGCTGCACTTGTGAGCCGAGCATAATGTCGACACCGGAAACTAACATAACATTGTGTGTCAACTATACTCAAAAAAAAAATTTCTTTGTAAGATGTCCATGGGCTAGACAGAAGTAAATAAATCTGACAGAATTGCTGGCCTCGCAGAACTCCCGGTCTAACAGGGGACTTACACATGTAAACAAACTATTTTAGCCCTCCTGTTGGTGTGCTAATTATCGCCTGTTGTAGGGATATCTAATGTGATCTGGGGGCCAGCGATCAGAAATGACTTCCTGCCATAAGGGAAAATACTGACACCTGAAATAAAATCAGGAGTGAGCCACGAAAAAAATGGGAATGGGGGCGGAGGGAAGATGCTTCAGGAGGAAATGAAAGTACGTATAAAGCCCATGTGAGGAGGGCCATGGCATATTAGAGTTTTTCTTGGGTAAAAAATGTGAAGGGAGCCAAAGGTAAGGGATAAACCTGTAGCTGAAATCAGAACGCACATCACGATGGCCCTTGTACGTTGTTTAACAAAATCTGAAGTGTAACCAAAGGGTAATTGGGCAGGGGGCCACTCTAGGAGGTTAATGGAGGATGATATAATAGGAAATATGTTTCCAAAAGAGCATTCTGGATGATGTTTGGAGAAAGGATTGGAGAGGGCCAAGATAGAAGAAAGAGGGGCCTATTTTGGAGGTAGATTTGGCATCATTGCTGGTAGATTGGATATCATCCAGGAAGAAAAGAGAGAAATCAAGAATGACCCTCAGGTTTTGGCCTGAGAAATAGGTGGATATTGATGTTATTTACTTATATGGGGAAGACTGGCAGATGAGAAGATTTGGGGAGAACATCCAGCATTTTTTTATAAGTGTGAGATACGTGTTAAATGTCACGATAGAAAGGAAGTAAAAATGGAAGGTAAGCAGTTAGCGATTAGGGAGAAAGGTGAGAAACAGTACATCTTTCTCCAGATATTGATCATGGAAAATAGTATTTTTCTGAGGATATTTAAAGGAAATATCAAATTAAACTTTACTTGGATCAGCAAGGATCAGAGCCAGAATCAGGTCACACAGTAGGGTGACAAAGGATGTGGGGTTAAAGGAGCAATCTTAGAGTGAGGAGGGCCTTCCTAGATAAGAGAGGGGCCGTAATGGAAAACACTGATAAAATGTATGACTTAGGGGCACCTGGGTGGCTCAGTCGGTTGAGTGTCCCACTTTGGCTCAGGTTACGATCTCACAGTTTGTGGGTTCGAGCCCCATGTCAGGCTTTGTACTGGCAGCATGGAGCCTGCTTTGGATTCTGTGTCTTCCTCTCTCTCTGCCCCTTCCCCACATGCGTGTGCACTCTATCACTTGAAAACAAACATTAAAAAAATTTAAACGTACGACTTAAAAATGTTAAACTTTTATAATACCAAGAAACAGTATAAACATTTCAAAAGACTATGTCTTGGAAAATTGTATCTCTTTAATAGATGGAGGACTATTACTGTTAATATGCAAATAGCTCTTAGAAATGTGTGAGGGGGAGGTGCAGATAAAGTGGGAGAGGAAAAGGGGAAGACCACTCGTGGGGAGAAGATATGCACACAAGAAAGGAAGGTGGTTGGGGCGCCTGGGTGGCTCAGTCGGTTAAGCGTCCGACTTCAGCTCAGGTCACGATCTCGTGGTCGGCGAGTTCGAGCCCCGCGTCAGGCTCTGGGCTGATGGCTCAGAGCCTGGAGCCTGCTTCCGATTCTGTGTCTCCCTCTCTCTCTGCCCCTCCCCCGTTCATGCTGTGTCTCTGTCTCAAAAATAAATAAAACGTTAAAAAAAATTAAAAAAAAAAAAAGAAAGGAAGGTGGTTAATAAACACAGGAAGCGAGGGTTCACTTCAGTACAAATCCAGGAAATACATTGTATTTTGCCTATCAGATTTGCAAAAACTAAAATAAAACAGAACAAAAGAAATTAAATAAAAAGATGGTAAACAACATTATTGGCCAGGGTACGAGGAAACAAACAGTATCACTGTTGGGTGACTGTAAAACGTTGTATCTTTTCAGAAGGCGACAGCAATATCTGTGAACAGTAAAAGCATACCCCGACTCAGAAGTTCTGTTTGTAGAAACTTATCACATAGAAATGCATGCACAAATATTTAAAGATGCATGTTTAAGGATGTTCACTGCTACGTTATTAAAAATTTAAGAAGCGGAAAATACTCCAGTCTCAGTCAGTGAGGTATTTGAGAAGTGGATTAGGAAATGTAATCTGCTAGTGCAATGGAATACTATGCACCAGTTGAAAGGCACGATGATAGATATACAGGAATTGACATGAGATGTATGTCCAACGTGTATTAAGTAAAAACAGCAATCAAGGGGCAGTGTATATCACATGATCGCATATTTGTAGAAAATAAAAAAGTGGCCCAGCACGTGTTACACGTCATCTGAAAGGTTTCAAGTGACACAATATGAGTAATAAATAAGCTGCCTTCCACGTGTTACACATACTGATGCTGGGGGCTAGGGACGCCTGGGACAGTCCCCTGGGCTGTACTACTTGTGGCGGGTTCCAACCAAGGGACATTTCCCCAGCAGAACCCAGGACTGTGGCCGGACTGCCCCTTGTGGTTTGCGTTATGATCGCAAGACACGCCTCCGCAGCAAGGGTCAGAGGACTTGGAAAATACAAGGCTTCTTACTCACAGGTCCTGGAAGGGGACATGACAGGCCTGAGGCCACACAGCAAGGTCACGGGAAAAGAGAGAGAAAGGGAAAGATTATGCTGGTCTGGGGTCCTTCCTTTATTGAGGTTGAGGGTGGGGGCCTAGGGTTTCCCAGGTTCACTCTTTATTGGTGAATTGTAAACACAGAAGCAGGAATTAAAGTGTGGGAGGGGAAAGTCAAGGCCACTGGAAAGGTCAGTTATCTAGGTCACCCAGGGCTTTCTAAAAAGGGAACTTCATGGATGGAGGTGGCCCGGCGCTTTATCTAGTTGTGTAGCTGGCAATGTCTTTATTCCAGATGAAGATCTTTAAAAGGGAGGCCTCGGCAATCAACAGCTTAACGTCTAGCACTTACGTTACAAAAAAAAAACCGATTGTCAGTGACTTACAATAGATGGTTATATGGCATGATGTACATAACTTTTTTTGAGAGAGAAAGAGAGAGGGTGCAGGTGAGCAGGGGGCAGAGAGAGACAGAGAGAGAATCCCATGAGGGGAAGAGACAGAGACAGAGAGAGAAGAGATAGAGAGGGAGAGAAGTAGGGAGAGAGAGAGAAGCAGGGCTCATCGAAGCATGGCTTGAGCTCATGAACTGAGAGATCATGACCTGCGCCAAAGTCAGATTTTTAACAGGCTGAGCCCCCCAGGCACCCTGTACATAATGTTTTAAGGATACGCTACAAATGTTTAATAGTGCTTATCTTTGAGGATTAAAATTGGGGGGCAGGTTGGGAGAACTTTCTTTTTTCTCTATTTTTCTCTGTATATTTTCTCTGTATATTTTTTTGAGAGTTTATACTCACTGTAATTTTATTCTTTTTAAGTTTTTACTTTAATTCTAGTTACTGAACATCCACATTGTTATATTAGTTTCAAGTATACAATATAGTGATTTAACACTTCCATATATCACCCTATGCTCATCAAGACAAGTAAGTAATTAATCCTCATCACCTATTTAACCCATCCCCCCATCCCCACTTATGTATATATTTTAAAATATTTTTATAACAAGTATAATTCTGAAAACATAATTTTTGAAAAATCAGTTCCAAAAAAAAAAAAATGAAAAATCAGTTACAAATACTACAGCGGGAATAAGACAAGGGCTAACAACGGTCCATTTGCTTTAGCAGCACTGCTCTTATTCATGGCACTTTCAGTATTGATATATTCCTAAAAACCCAAAATAATAAAAGTATGGTTTGTAGTTGTATACATCATTTTCAAGAACGGCTTTAGGATTTTGAAGTACAGGTTCCTGTCAAATACCCTATATTTAGTTGGTTTTAGTGCCTCTCCTGTCACCTTCTTCAAAACATCATCATTCTTGGGGTGCCTGGGGGGCTCAGTCGGTTAAGCGTCCGACTTCGGCTCTGGTCACGATCTCACGTTCGTGAGTTCGAGCCCCGCACGGGGGCTTTCGACTGTCAGCACAGAGCCTGCTTCTGATCCGCTGTCCCCCTCTCTCTTTGCCCCTCCCCCCATTTGTGCATACCCTCTCTCTGTCTCCAAAGCAAATAAACGTAAAAAAATATTAAAACAATATTAACATTCTTGGGTCCTACTTCATCTCTCTTTCAGTTGAGGTACAATTAAAGTAGTTTCCACTGAAGAGGGAACAAGAATTCTGTTTGTGAATCCTTGTGCAGGTGAGAAGAGAATGTCCCAACTCGTGTGCCGTAGCCATGTACCAAAAATGGGTGATGTGTGTGGAGGAACTGACCCCCTTCAACTCTGGGGTGACTCACCATAGCTTGGGTCAGCCAGAGCCTCAGGCCAACGGTCTCTTCTTGTGAGAAGCCACATCTAGTTACCTTATTATGCTATAAAAACATCTCTTCCTAGATGTGTTATGAGGTATAGAAAAGGGGGGGGGCAGAATGGTGGTATCACAAGTCAGTTGGGTGTAAGTCTTAGGTCACAATTTTTTATCCCCCAAAACATGGTAGGAATTTCTTCATTTTCTTTTTGTATTTAGTTGTTTGTTTTTTTGTTGGGGGGTTTTGGGGGGGGTTGTTTTGTTTTGTTTTGTTTTGTTTTGTTTTGTTTTGTTTTCCTGAGGAGAAAACTGGTCAGGTTGATTTTCCTGCATTTGTCAGTAAGCATGTTTCCTGTTTGGATGATCTGAGACTTGGTAAATTTGATATATGCCAAGATATCCCAAGGTAGGAGTTTCTTTTCATTAATTTTGCCTGAATATTGATGAGTGCTTTCAATCTGAATATGCACATGTGTTTATCAGCAAAAGAATATTTTTTTTTTATTTTCTCCTTCTTTCCTGGTTGGCTTCTATTGTTCTCCTTTCTCCTGTGAACACCTACAATTCTTTGGCCCTCGACATCACACAGCTTTTGTGTTAGTACCATTCCTTACATTCTTCTTCTACTTAACTGATGGAATTTTCTTTCGCGTTTTGTCAGTTGTTCCCTCCAGCGCTTGATCTTTTTTTGCTCGTATTCCTCTTTCATGGATGTTCTCCTTTGCTCTTGCCAACAAGCACGAAGTCTGAATTCTTCACTATTTGTGCAAGAAATAAAACATTTTTTAGGCGTTCAGATTCTTTCCGGTGGTGATGCCCCCCTGCCTTATTTCTCCTGCCACACTGTTTTAGAGGTGGTTCAATATCTGAGAGAGTGCTGGTTAGAATGGAAAACAAACCTTGACTAGTTCAGAATGGACAGAGCGCCCCGCCAAAATGTACATACTCTTCGGGTACGCCAAACAAATTTCATGTGACTTTAAGCTAGGCTTGTTAAAAGATGTGTAAACATATATTACGAGGCCATCAGGAAGTCTTACAACGTTTTATTGAGGCACCCGGGGGTCCTAGAGAAACCATATGTCACCCAAACTGGAACTGTTTTGACCGCGAAGGGGGCACCATATTAATACTTAATACTTTACACCAGAAAAATGGGTGTAAAATGAGACCGTTGTAAGCGAAGTGAGACGGGTGGTCACCGTATCGTTCTCCAGCAGCTAGTTGCAGCTGCAATGTCTGTGGTAGGCCGGCATGTGGGCAAAGTTCTTCTTCCCTTCTTCCTGTGTGTCTTTTCGGATATTTTCGTAGGATGTTGGGAAAGAGGTACAACAGGGGTCCTTGCCTGCTGCCTCGCTCGCCGACAAGTCTCAAAGGTTATGTTTAGTGAATTGCACCAGCTACATGCTTTATTCAGCTCAGAAAGCGCAAAAGATCCTCTATCCCCACGAGTAAGTATGCTAGTGCCTCACCTAGGTGTAATTTGAGGAGCGTACTCTGTGAAAGGGGTCCTGTGTTCCAACGTTTTGTCACATTGAGCCCCATGATTACCCGTTCCACATGGGCTCTCATGCTGGGGAGAGCTCGAATAATATGCGTAGGGCAGGTGCTGGGAGAGAGACACAGATACCGGATCAGTTGGACTCCTGGACTCCAAGAAAGCGTATGCTCTGAGCAGGGAACATATAATAGAGAGCATGTGAAGGGCTCAGGATAGCTGGGAATTTTAAGTACATGGCAGTCTTCTAATTTAAATGTGAAAATACCATGGTTGTGCGTAGTCAGTGAATTTTAGCAGCTCATAGGTGCATCGTCTTCATTAACCTATTCATACTTCACAATAACCCTGTGAGAATAGACAGGATTATCTCACTTGCGAGGAAATCAGGGCTGCTAGAGTATACTCGGGCCAAGCTGTGCCTCTGAGATTTGCACAAAGGTCTGTGGTGCAGTAGTCTGAGCCCTAAACCCCCCAATGTGATACTCTACATCTGTAGTGCTAACTCACACAGATAGCACAGCACTGAGCCAGTCCCTTGAGATAGGCATCTTACAAGACCTAAGTAGGATACCAGGTTTTCACGCAATCTGATGGGGTTTTATCGCAGGAGATAAGAAAGAGGGTTAAAAAAAAAAAAAAAAACTGAAGGCTGGTTGTATGGATGGGTGAATAAAACAGTGGAGGGAGCATTAGGGAAAGCTTCTGACTCAAAGGCCACACAGATCTAGCTACAGGGCTCACCCAAACATGCTACGCCATGAATAACACGACAAATTCCAGAATCTGAATGAGTTGAATCATGCTGACACATCTGATTTCAGTCCTGGCCAGGATTAACTCAGGATCAGGAAGACTGGGTAGGGAAGTGCCCCTGATCTTGAAATTCGAATAGTATTGACTCTAGGTTGGAGAAGCTGAGAAATCAGGGATGACTCCAGTTTTAGTATCTTCAGAGAGCTTCCCTTGTTAAAGGCTTCTTTAAAGCTTGAAATGGAAGACAAAAAGAGAAGACGTTCACGGGCAAGAGACCCACACTGGGGCAGTGAAACTCATATTAAAACATCGTTTCAGATGTTTTGGAAGGAAAACATTAGATTTAAAGTTCAGTTACATCATGTAATTATATTTAATATTGCCTATGAATAGAGATCTATTTAATGATTCCAAGTTGAGAAAATAATTTTTGACATCTGTTTCCATATTTTGGCTGTGTTCCTGACAAGTAGAATTTCAAAGATAGCGTAGTGAAGGCTCACTCATCGTGAAAAGGAAAGAAGCTAGAAAAGATAATGAATTGAGGTATTGAAGCATCCTTTGGGACACATGGCAAATGACTTTTTCTAAAGAGAGAAATCGAACCATTATACAAAAGAAAGGTGTATTTGAGGATCACAATTCAAAGTGAGTATCTCCCTGTTCTGATCATGCAGGCGAAGCCCAGGAAAGCAGGAATTCATTGAGAGACTTGGGATTTCAAGGTGACAACAATGCTCAACTCTGGCCAGTCGTGTAGGGGCAGGCAGGCAGCAGGGTCGGCAAGGTATGGGTGACTAAGTTAAGGCTGGGTTAGTCATTTTTTTACAGATCCATCCTGGAAAGCGCCCCGGACCCTCAAAGCCAGATTGCCATCATTGCAGACATATGCACGTTTGGTCGTAGAAACAGTGAAGAGGAAGACATTACTCAGTGTCAAGAAAATATAGATCAGCACTTTCAAAATAACTCAGTGTTGGGCGGGCTGGGGTCGGGGCAGTGAAAACTTTATTTTGTGCAGTATAAGCTCCGTTATACAAATCCCATTAATATGTTGTCTCATTTCAACCTCACAACACTTTGCGGTGGGATACTCTTATTATCTGCATTTTTAAAGATGAAGAACCTGAGGCTCAGAGAGGTAAAGTAATTTGACTAAGCCCACATACATGGTGATTTGGACTCTGGGTCTATATGACTAAAGCCCACAGTCAGAGCCTGTTGTTGTGAAAAGTGATGTTGGCTCCTAGAGGATTCCTTACCTTCTCCGTTCTCTGTTTAAGATGCTTTCTCTTGGCCCTGTCCTTGGGAGAAAATCCCTGGTTCTAAGGACACCTTTATTCATTAGATCAGCAATAATTTTGTAAAGCAAGTAGATATGAGTAGTAATCTTGGGTCCTTCTGGGTAAGATGCTGGGGGTCAAAGCAAACCCCATGGACACCTGTATAAAACTTATGCAACGCCTCATATGGACCTCCGGGGTTCAGATACTAAGATTAGCAGTGCACAGCCTTCTGTCTCAAGGAAAGATCAATTCCCAAGTTAAGGCAAGAGATGCAGGTACAGGTTATCTCAACACTTTAAAATCCACCCTCTAATAAACCCACCCTTTGCCCATCCTATCCCCCACTCCACTACAATGAATGCCTCACCATTTCTTTTCAACCCTCTCCACCTTTAACCACGCTTTCTACAAGAAATATCCATAACTTATTGAGAGCTTATCAACTTCTATTTATCCATTAAGAACCAGCTCAAATGACATATCATGAGTGAAGAACTTCTGAATTCCCAAGGCAGATGCAATCGCTCTCTCTTCTGAAGACCTCGAACCATTTTCCCACACCTCTGCTATAATACCTTCTAGGGAGCACCGCATAGGTCACAAATCTGCAAGCCATTCCAGGTCCCCATCCACTTAACCTCTCCCTAAGTCAACATCTATATCATAGTAAGTACTTGCTGAATGAAATTTATAACACATAAGCACTTAAAATGATGCGTTATTAACTGGAAATGTTACTTATAAATGAGACACCTGTGGTAAATTTGGTGACAGTGTAGTCATTTAAATTTCTAAAACCCACTCACTTTTGAGTGACTGTAGCGAGAGGGCAGGAATATAAATTTAGAACTCAAATGGAGATGAACATAGGAGACCTTACATAGGAGACACGGTTACATAGTACATAGAAATGTGGATTCTGGGGTGAAAGAAACCAAGTTGAGAAACTACAGCATCAAGGCCGTTGTAAAACCAAGAAGGGATTCCAGTAAAAGGGGGTAGGAAAAGTCACAGCATTTGGTGCATCTGTTTATGCCCCTTCCCCTGTGCAGCATAAGCACAGAGCAACCAGCAGGAAAACCCCTATACCAGGACTCCTCCCCTAGGTGAGAAACAAACAAACAAAAAATGGGCGATGTGTCCAATGTGATGTGTTGTCTGAGGGTTGGTCAGGGGACCGGTTTGTGTTTCACCTGACTTGAATTACTGGTGACACTGGCATCAGAGTCTGAAAGCCACTGAAGGCAGGTGAGCAGCACATTAGAGCTACAGTTCTTCGAGCAGATGCTAGAGGAAGCAGAAGATAAGAGAAGGTTTAGGAGGTTCCTAAAACCTCCAACCAGACAGACTGTGAAGGTCTTTCCTCGCATGAAGCCAGAAGGCAAAGACTGAGAGGGCTGGTTGTTTCTTCAAATGCCACGTTCCCAGCAAAAGAGTACAAGGCATACAAATACACAGGAAAACATGGCCTAACTAAGAGACCAAAATGAAATTCCGGGAACTGACTCTAAAGAAATGCAGATCTATGAGCCGCCTGACAACAAATTTAATATGACTGCCATAAAGGTGCTCAGTGAGGTAAAAGAGAACACAGATAGACAGCAAAACGAATTCAGAGAAATGATGCATAAACAAAATGAGAATATCAACCAAGAGATAAAAACTATGAAAAAATAGCTACATAGAAAATCTGGAGCTGAAAAATGCAATAACTGACCTGAAAAAATCATTAAAAGGTTCACCATCAGAATTCATCGGGCAGAAGGAAGAACCACCAAACATGAACATAGATTATTTGAAATCATCAAGTCAAAGAAGCAAAAAGCAAAAAGAATGAATAAAACTGGAAGAGGCTAAAGAACTTATGGGACACTATCAAGTTATCAATAGCTGAACTATGGAAGCCTCAGAAGGAGAAGGCACAGAGAAAAAAATTCCAGAGAGCTTGTTTGAAGAAATAATGACTGAAAATTTCCCAAAATTGAGGAAAAGAATTGACATGCAGATTCAAGAAGCTGAAAGAACTCCAGCTAGAATAAATTAAAAGACATTTGGGCTCTTTCCATAGTTTCCCTCTTGTTGATAATGCTGCTATAAACATTGGGGTGCATATATCCCTTTGAATTAGTATTTTTGTTTTCTTTGAGTAAATACCTAGTGGCGTAATTGCCAGATTGTAGGGCAGTTCAATTTGTAACTTTTTGAGGAACCTCCATACTGTTTTCCAGAGTGGCTGCACCAGTTTGCATTCCCACCAACAGTGCAAGAGGATTCCCCTCTCCCCACATCCTTGCCAACCCCTGTTGTTTCCTGTGTTGTTAACCTTACCCATTCTGACTGGTGTGAAGTGAAATCTCATTACAGTTTTGATTTGTATTTCCCTGATGATGAATGATGTTGAGCATCGTTTTATGTGTCTGTTGGCCATCGGTATGTATGTATTCTTTGGAAAAATGTCTACTCATGTCTTCTGCCTATTTTTTTAACTGGATTATTTGGTTTTTGGGTGTTGATTTTTATAAATTCTTTGTATATTTTGGATACTAACGCTTTATCAGATATGTCTTTGCAAATATCTTCTCCTGTTCCCTAGGTGGCCTTTTAGTTTTGTTGAGTGTTTACTTTCCTAGGGAGAAGCCATTTATTTTGATGAATGGATAAAGATGTGATATACATATACAGTGGAATATTACTCAACCATAAAAAAGAATGAAATCCTGCCATTCGCAGTGATGTGGGTGGAGCTAGAGTGTTATGCTAAGTAAAATAAGTCAGTAAGAGAAAGATAAATACCATATTACCTCACTCACATGTGGAATTTAAGACATGAAACAAACATGGGGGGAAAAGAGAGAGGCAAACCAAGAAGTAGACTCTTAACTATAGAGAACAAACCGATGGTTACCAGAGGGGAGGTGGGTGAGGGGATGGGTTAAATAGGTGATGGGGATTAAGGAGGGCACTTGTTGTGATGAGCACCGGGTATGGTATGTAAGTGTTGAATCACTAAATTCTACACCTGAAACTAATATTACACTATGTTAACTAACAGGAATTTAAGTAAAAACTTAATTTAAAAAAAGAATAAATTAAAAGCAAACCATACCAAGATCCATTGTAATCAAGCTGTCTCAAGTCAAACACAGAGAGAATTTTGAAAGCCACAAGAGGAAAGCAATTCGTCACATACAAGGAAACTTCCATAAGATTTTCTAGTAGAAACTTTTCCATGAGAGAGTGGGATGACATATTTAAAGTGTTGAAAGAAAAAACTAACAACAAAGAATACTATATCTGACAAAACCATCTTTCAAAAATGAAGAAGAAATTAAAATTTCCCAGATAAACAAAAATTGAAGAAGTCCATTACCACTAGACTTGCTCTACAAGTTATGATAAGGAGAATCCTTTATGTTGAAATGAATGCATGGGGTGCCTGGGTGGCTCAGTGGGTTAAGCATCCGACTCTTGATTTCAGTTCAAGTCATGATTTCATGGTTCATGAGTTCAAGCCCTGCATGGGGCTCTGTACTGACAGTGCGGAACCTGCCTCAGATCCTCTGTCTTTCTCTCTCTCTGCTCCTCCCTGGTGCGCTCTCTCTCTCTCCCTCTCTCCCTCTCTCCCTCTCTCCCTCTCCCTCTCTCTCTCTGAAAATAAATAAATAAACGTACAAAAAAGAAATGAATGGACAATAGCATAAAACCATATAAAAATATAAAGGTCTCCTGTAAAGCTAAATACATGGACAAATACAGTAACCTATAAATTTGTAGTTTTAGTGCATAGAATTTAAATGAAAAAAATGAAACATCATGAATCTGTGTCAAAGGGCATACAACACATAGTTGTAATCCGTGGCATTCATAACAAAGTGCTGGAGGGGGCCTATAAAAGCACTAGAGGTTTTGTATGTGATTGAAGTTAAGGTGTTACTAGTTTAAGATAGAATGCTAGAACTTTAAGATGTTTTATGTAATTACAATGGTAACCACAGAGAACATATCCATAGAGTATATACAAAAGTCAATGAGAAGGGACTCAAGCGTATTACTATCAAACAGAAAGAAAGGAAGAAGGAAAGAAAGACACAGTGATGCGGTAAGAGAGGAAAACAGGGACTAGGAAGCCACAAGACATGAAGCAAGTAATTTTGTTTTAACGGCAAGCAAGTCCTTCCTTATCAGTAATTACTTTAAATCACAGTGGATTAAACTCTCCAATCAAAAGACAGATTGGCTGAATGGATGAAAAAACAGGATCCAACAAGATGCTGCCTATAAGAGACTCGTGTTAGATCAAAGGACACACATAGGCTGAACAAGATGATGGAAAAAGATATTTCATGCAAATGGTAAGAGACAGAGAGATGCATGGTTATATTAATGTTAGACAAACTAGACTTTAAATGAGAAACTGCCCCAAGAGACAAAGAATGACACTATATAATGATGAAATGGTTGATTTGCCAAGAAGATATAGTAATTATAAATATTTATACACCAAAGCTCAAAACTCCTAAATATACGAAGAATATTGACAGAATTGAAGGAAGAAATCTACGCCAACACAACAATAGTAGGGACTTCAATGTTTCATTTCCAATAATTGATAGAACACCCATACAGAAGATCAATAAGGAAATGGAGCACTTGAACAGCCCTATAGACTAGTTGGACCTAACAGACATATACAGACTATTCCAGCCAACAGCAGCAGAATATACAATCTCCTCAAGTGCTCCTGGAACATTCTCTAGGATAGGCATTAGGCTACAAAAACAAATCTTAAAAAAAAATCGTGAAGGTTGAAATCATAGTACCTTTTTTGATCACAATTGAATGAAACTAGAAATCAGTAGCACAAAGAAAACTGGAAAATCCACCAATTTGTGGAAATTAAGCGATACACTCTTACACAACCAATGGGACAAAGAAGTCACGAGGGAAATTGGAAAATACCTTGAGACGAATGAAAATGGAAACACGACATACAAAAAATTATGGGGTGCATCAAAAGAATCGCTAAGAGGGAGGTTTAAAGCTATAAGTGCATACAGTAAAAAATAAGAAATATCTAGGGTAAGTCACAGGAATAAAAGGCAGAGCATAAGGAATTATAATGGGTGATATTGTAATAGCAATGTAACAGGACAGATGCTGGCTACACTTGTGGTGAACACGGCATAATGTATAAACTTGTCAAAGCACCAAGTTGTACACCAGAATATAATGTAACATTGTGTGTCAACTATACTAAAATGAAAAGTAATGATAATAAAAATAAGAAAATATCTGAAGTCAACAGCATAGGTGTATACCTCAAGAAACTGGAAAAAGAACAAACCGAACCTGAAACTAACAGAAGAAAGGAAAAAATAAATATTAGAGCCAAGGTAAATGAAATAGAAAATAGACAAGCAATAGAAAAAAATCAATGAAACGCAGAGCATTTTTTAAAGATAAAGGTGGCAAACTCTTAACTAGAATAACTAAGGAAAAAGAGAGAAGTCACATGACTAAAGTCAGGAATGAAAGAGGAAAAAATGAGGAACGCACAGAATGTCCTAGGCAGTGGAATGAACCCAACTTCATGGATTCAAGTTTAGGCTTATAAAGCTACATTGAGGAACATGATTTAAAAAAAAAAAAGACTTTCCTAACAAGAAACATTTTGAGCAGCTAAACTTAGAACTGGTCAATAGTATTAGAAAGTGTATGGGAAGTGAATTTCCAAAGACATTCTCTATAAGTTACGATTGTACTCCTAACCAAATAATGGATTCATGTACACTTGCCTCGCCTAAGTCAACCACTCTTCCTTTGATTTGTGGTCACTGACAGGGCTCAGGCACTTTTAAATTCCCCACCTAAGCCTGAGAGTTAGCTTTCGTCTCCTGATCTCCTCACAAACCAGTCAAACTGTCACCAGTGCCCCTACCCACCATCTGCACCAAGAATGACCCAGGTGAACGCTGAGGCCTTTGGTTGGTCTTTAACCAGTGACTGCATGAGTGGAACAGACAGGATGTGAAAATCACAGATTTCAAGAAAGAATGTTAATATATATTTAAAAGCCAAAAGTCCCCTGCTCTTCACTACATGTTCTAAATGTAAAACGCTATCAAGAGATGAATTGAACATAGCTGACCATTTATTATCAGTTGGTCTCCTGCTACTTAGATCAATCTCGTACATTTGGGAAAGAATGGAAGTTCTAAAGTGGGAGCAGTTGAGGGGTGCCTGGGTGGCTCAGTCGGTGAAGCATCCAACTTCGACTCAGGTCATGATCTCACAGTCTGTGAGTTTGAGCCCTGCGTCAGGCTCTTTGTTGACAGCTCAGAGCCTGGAGCCTGTTTCAGATTCTGTGTCTCCCTTTCTCTCTGCCCCTCCCCTGCTCATGCTCTACCTCTCTCTCTCAGAAATAAATAAACACTAAAAAAATTTAAAGTGGGAGCAGTTGATTCTATAAGCACTCTTGGATACAGCAGTAGAGTCTTGGCTATCCAGGCAAATGCCTTACTAGCTATTTTTCTGTTCATAGTTTCTATTTCTTCATGATTCCCTCTTACCAGGTTGTGTGTTTATATAGAAATTTTTACATTTTTCTGAGTTATCCCATCTGTTGGCATACAACTGTCGACAGTATTCTTTCATAATCTTGTTTTAAATTTCTGTTGCATCAGTTTTTGAAATATGAAGTCATACTCCACTAAGAACTTCAGAGATAGTTCATAGTCCAGAGAGATAAATCAGCCATGCCTTACTACTGATTCATTCTGGTTCATTTCCTCAAATTTTTAAGCACCAGTGCAGGCACTGTCCCTGTCTTCTTGGCCTTGGGCAATAATAATAGTAATTATTATATTATTAAATAGTACCATGGCAGTAATAATAATAATAATAATAATAAATGCTAATTGTTGAGTGCCTACTATATGCTGAGCGCTGTGTTAGAAACTTCAAATACACAAAGTGGTAATGCAGATACCCTCATGAAGCTCGTATCACAGTTTGGAAGTCCATCACACTGCAGATGTCCAAAATAAAACTTGTATTCTTCACCTATAAGTTAAAATAAACCATTTACTCAGAAGTCCTGGTACTCAGAACAAAAACGAAAACAAAACCCCCGATTATTTGACAGTCTCCTGGATCAATTTGTTTCGTCAGAGAACACTGAGATGCAAGACTAGTGGGCCTGGCATTTATTCCAGCTTCTGCCTCTGGTTAGTTGTGTAGTGTTAAGTTCATTGACCTACCGTCTCTGTATGTCAGTTTCCTCAACTAGATACGGTGAGGATTCACCTAGCTGATGTCTGTAAGGGCTCAGTTTAAACACCCCATGGTTCTATGAATTGGCGAGTGATAATGACCTTTACAAGGGGAGAAAGCCCAATGACTACACCCTCATTTTTTTTGTGTAGATACATAATTGTTCTGACATGGCAGGAAATCGGCTGAAATTGGTACATATGGTTAGATCATAATAATATAAATAGGTTCCATGAGATGTATACAATTATACTCCCGCAGAACCTCATCTAGATTTCAGATTAACCTTCAGCAAAAAGAGTGCCTTACGTATGTCACTTTCTTGGTTCACAGCTTCACCTACAGGATAAAATACATGTACTAGGTTTCTTTAAAAGTCGTCTACATTCTTCTTGTAAGTTCCCCTGTCACATTCTTACTCTACCCCATTGCTAATATCCTTTGCTTCAACCAAATTAATCTAGTCATTGTTCTTCGAAGAAATCAGCGTCACACTTCTAAGCTGCTACTGATGCCATCCCTCTTGCTTATTTAGCAGAATGTTAAATGGGACTTCACCTATAATCTCCTAATTTCCAAAACTGAAGGTAGTGGCAATCAAGTATCCATAAGTTGCAAAAAGAGTTGTTGGGCACACCCATGTGGAACATTTGAAAGTTGGATAAAACTGCTCTTGAATTTTTATACGATCGCCCACCTCCACGGTATACAGGAGAAGTCAAGACATTCAAAGTAAATTGTCCCTATGATGAAACAGTTGTTTCTTGGAAGATGGTTGTATGTGAAGTAGGGCGTTCTGTAACATTTCGGTACCCTTTGCCATAATCTATCCCCAGCCAAATGAAAAGACCCAGCAGACTCTGAATGCTGTCATATGGCCAACGTGGTATTAAAATTTTTGTGGCAACTTGACTCATGTCCCCTGGGATTTGGGGGAACACAGAGACTGGTGCCTGATTCTTGCCTGACGAAGTCTAAAGGCCTGCTGCTGAGACCTTGAGCAGAAAGAGCTCCCCTGAAAGCCAACTGCACTTTCACCCAATTAAGAAAGGGTTTCTGTATCCAATGGGCCAAGGGGACACTGTAAGTAGCAGACAGGCTAGAATCATCTTGGCGGAAGAGGCTAGAATACTCTTGATAGGAGGGCTATTTTCATCAGCACAAATGGGGGGATGGGGAGGAGGAAGGTAACAATTGCAATGGAATGGGTGACGATGCAGTTTTTATTCTGAATATACTGGACATTTAAACAGCATTAAATGAGACTCTTCTAAGTAAACAAACATAGCTGGAAAAATATAGAATCCTCCATGATATTAAGAGGGCAGTGAGGAAAGATCTTACAGAGTTTATCTGAAAAAATGCAGTAATCGGGGCACCTGGGTGGCTCTAGCTAAGTGTCAGTCTCTTGATTTCGGCTCAGGGCATGATCTCAAACTTCGTGAGATCGAGTCCCGCCTTGGGCTCTATGCTGACAGCATGGAGCCTGCTTGGGATTCTCTTTCACCTCTCTGTCTCTCCCCTGCTCTCACCTGCACAAGTGCTCTTGCTCTCTCTCTCTCTCTCTCTCTCTCAAAATAAATAAACCTTACAGAAAAAAAAATGCAGTAATAAGCTTCGTTGTTTGTATCCTCACCATGTTCAGCCCATAAATGGGTTACATTTGGAAGGTCCTCCTGACTCCTTTTCTATTCTAAGCTTTTCGTTCCTTTAAGAAGTTTCTCCTGACCCCAGTCCTTGGAGATCTTCTCTGAACTCTTGCTGTGCCAATTATGTATGCCATTCACATGACCCTTTCTCTACGCTGACTGCTATGTTTTATTATTTACATGCTAGCATCTATGTGCCATTTCCTCAACTGGAGCGGTAAGGCCAAGTGAAGGGAAAGGGAACTACCATTTCTTAAGCACCTACTGTGTACCAGGAACTTGATCTACATTACTTTATCTGCTTTTCACAGTAATCCCTAGCAGTGGGCATGATCTTCACTTGTTACACATAAATATATAGAAGTTCAGTGAATTCATATAAGTTGCTTATTGAACTATCTCATACTTTCAAATAAGCCTCATTTTTCCCGAGTTTTCCAGGTTGAACGGTGTATTATTTGAGTAGATTATTTTTATATTTTTCAAGAAATATCATTTTTTCTTGTAATGGCTAGAACTTCCAAAACAAAGTTTCAGAGATGATAGGAATTACTCTTGTCTTTCTCCAGTTTTTTTTTTTTTTTTAAATCGAAGCATGGTTGATACATTACATTGGTTTCAGGTGCACAACATCGTGATTTGACAAATCTGTACATTATGCTCTGCTCCCCACGAGTATAGCTACCATCTGTCACCATACAACGCTCCAGTGTTTAATAAGAATGCTTTTATATTACAGCATTTAAGTTACGACATTTACTCCATATGTAAGTTGTAGGTATATGTATTTTATCATTTTAATCTAAGAATATTTATTTGTAGTTAACTATGCTATTACATGGGAGCTAGATACTAAACCCCTTTTACATATGCCTTTTTAAGAATCTATGAAGATGTTCATATGGTTTTGATTCTTGTCTGCTTGATGTGATGAACAGAAGTTTCATGAATAAAAAAATATATACCTCCGTGAAAGAAATCCTACTGGTTCTTTAAGTATATCTCTGTGTTTGAATTGGTTGTATTTTATGTAGTGCATGTATTTTTGTGTGCATAAATAAGATTAAAACCAAAAAAACATTGTTTTTCTAAAATGAATTGAAAAGTAGCTTATATTGCTTTGTGTTCTTTTTTATTAGATTCCAGTTAGTTAACATACAGTGTAGTATTGGTTTCAGGAGTAGAATTTTGCGACTCATCTTTTGTGTTCTATAATAGCATAAATTGATTGATATTTTCATCTAGTCTATGCTTTTATGTTTTCAAATTCATTAATCGTCTATTTTATATTTATTAATTCATTCTTCCTGCAACATTTGGTACTTGTTTTTTATTACTGCTTTTAATGCTTAGACCATGGAGCTGGTTTGAACAATGTTCTGTAATAATGAAATCAATTGACACTAATTACATTTTACTGAACACTGTGAGTATTTATGGTTTGGCCAGTTATGTTTTAGTGAACACCACTTTAGGCGCTTCCTAAAGGCTTGGCCCTTAATTGCCTCCTTGTATCTTCTTTTAGAATTATCTATAACTGAAGTTATGATTTCCTGTTTGACCTAAGAAGAAAGGGTTTTGTAAAAAATTTTACGGCGAAATGCATTAAGGTCCAAAATTTTAGCCTTTCCTCTTTCTGAATTTTAGAATTTATGAAGTTTCCGTGTGGCATAAGCAACAGTTCATTAAACTGGTATTTGTATACCAGAAAAGAATTTTACAATTAGATGGCTAAATGGATAAATGATATATACAGAACTTCCCTTTAACTGTATTATTTACACTCACTCCATCCATACTGTTTGTATTTATCAATTTGACTGATCAAAGACAAAGCAAGTTGTGTAACACACTCCAGGCACCGATTGTATTATATTGGTTTTTAATATCCATAAAAACTATCGTTTTATATTTTGATGTTATAGAGGATGTTATATATATATAACATCCAGTATATAAATAATTAGTATTGGTATGCCTTCATTGTTCTGCATGACTTTTAAATGTAAAAGAAGCATCTTATTCCCGTTGAATGCTTTTAGGTTTGCCTTCGATTTTCTCTCTCAATAATATTAAGATATCCATTTTCATTATCTTGTGATTTCCATTATATCTTTGCCTAGATATTTATTTTTATCCTTTCTATGAAATCTGTCTTATGTGCTTCTCATTATATCAGTCTATATAGGCTGTTTTTTGCAAACTCAAAAATCTGTTTTTTTATGTTTATTTATTTTCAAGAAAGAGAGAGACAGAGCATGAACAGAGGAGGGTAGTGAGAGAGGGAGACACAGAATCCGAAACAGGCTCCAGGTTCTGAGCTGTCAGCACAGAGCCCAACATGGGGCTTGAGCCCATGAGCCTGAGATCATGACCTGAGCCGAAGTCGGCTGCCCAGCTGACTGAGCCACCCAGGCACCCCTCGAAAATCTGTTTTTTTAACAATATACCTCATTTCTAACACATTCCCTTGACCAGAACTACTATTCACAAGGTCTCATTTAGATGCAAGGGAAGGAGCTGAGAAATGTAGTTGTCCTGTGTTGCCAGGCGGATGGTATTATTTCTGCCCTTCTTGTTGCCAAATATCCATTTCACTCTCCTTCCCATAAAATTAAAAATGTTCATCTACCCCCTAATGAAGACAAACCAAGGTCCCATCCATGTAATGAATCTAGCTCAAATTTCAGAATCTCCAGGCTATGCCCAGTGCTCTCCCTTAGAACTACATAGGATCGTTTTCAGTTTGGTGACCTATGAACTCAAGAGGGCAAGTTATCTGGCCACCACCACCACACATATCCAAAATATAATAGTGGGGCAAGTAAAAGGATATTGGAGGAAAAAAAGAAAGAAGTGAGCAAGCAAAGGAAGGAAGGACTTTTCCGTTCATTAAAAAAAAAATTTTTTTTTAAAAAGGCATTAAGGAATATGTACCCATCAGTCACTAGTACATGGCAAGGATGAAATCCTGAAAAGCAGGCATTATGACGGCCCCCTACCCTGTGAGGTAAGAAGTCTCTCAATTAAGGCCCAATTCTTCTCACTAAGAGGGAATCCTTGTTGATTATCGCTGAGCCTGCGCTCCGCCTTCTAGGAAGTTCTTGACATGATCTTCCTTGAGCACATCTGGAATACATGGGAACGTGACCTGTGGCTCCACAGCTGTCTTAACTTGCTACGGATACGGGACGATGAGACTGCAAGTTCTTCTAACTTGCAAATTATGGGAGACTTTGAAGGATGTTGATCTATTTGCTTCAAATCAGTTCCATGTACTAGTAACCATACAAACAAGCATTTCCTACTTGTAATTCTCAATTCTGATTTATTTGGCTTCCTTACACACACACACACACACACACACACACACACTCTCTCTCTCTCTCTCTCTCTCTCTCTGATTAATAGTATAACTTTCAGGGGCACCTGGGTGGCTCAGTCGGTTAGGCGTCCGACTTCGGTTCAGGTCACGATCTTCCGGTCCATGAGTTCGAGCCCCGCATCGGGCTCTGTGCTGACAGCTCAGAGCCTGGAGCCTGCTTCAGATTCTGTGTCTTCCTCTCTCTCTATTCCTCCTCCCGCTCAGGCTCTGCCTCTCTCTGTCTCTCAAAAATAAATAACCATTAAAAATTTTTTTTAAAAAATAGTATACCTTTCAGCGCCTGGGTGGCTGAATGAGTTAAGCAGCTGACTCTTCATTTTGGCTCAGGTCATGATCTCACGATTCACGAGTTGGAGCCCTGCGTCAGGCTCCGCTTTGACAGTGGAGAGCCTGCTTGGGATTCTCTCCCTCTCTCTGTCCCTCCCCAGCCTTCTGTCTTTCTCTCTGAAAATAAATAACCTTTAAAAAATAAAAATAGTAGCTATCTTAAGGCTATCTGTAAAAACAGGTGGGGAACCATTCCTTTAGTCTCATCATTGTCCTGAATCACTTTGTTCAACTGAGTGTTACTGAAATCTTAACCCTTCAACATCTTTGTCATCCCCAATTGCCTTTCTAGTCCACTTGCAAACTAACTGTACGCTGAGTTCATCTCTTCGGTATGTTATCTTGCCAAAATTTTGCAGGCAACGCCCAGCAGCACACGCTGCAAAGTTTTTCAACCTTTTTCTCTAGGATTGCTGGCTAAGTATCCATCTGATTGTACCTCCAACTTACGGAAAGTAATGATTTAATTAAAAGATTTACACCGCATACCATACATCATCATCTTTCTAGCCTCTTTTATCTGTTACCTTGCTTCCTGGATTGGTAGGCTGGGTCCCTACAATGGTGACAAGTGTCAGGTACTTGCTCCTGCAAAATCCAACGCAAACGATCCTGATTGAGCGCTTATCTTCCGTGTGCTCATACAGGGATCTAGGCTTCTTGAGTTGTCTTGCACTCTGAAATGAAACTATTTTTAATGTTTTTTTCCTTGGAAGTAATAAATCTGTGAATAAAACTGTGACGCTCCTTCTGTCATCCTGTTTGATATTTTATGTTCTTTTATGGCTTGTTTGTCACTGACATGTTTTCCTGTGGTATTAAATGAAATGCCTTTCTCAGTTTATTTGAAAGGTATACATACACCCTGTTTTCATTCAAGAGGTTACCATTGACATTGAAATAGATATTTGAACTTAAGTATAATTATTTTAACAATGACACCATGTCTATCATATCCCAGCTGATGAGAGAGTTATTCCTTGGCAATTTCTCTCTATTCCCTATGAAATTTCACATTGAGATTATTACTTATTGTCACAGAAGTATCTAATAAAATCTATCTTCTTTCAAGAAGGTATTTTTAACATAGCTTTAGGTTTTATTACCAAACTTAAATTATTTAGACTTAAGTCAATATTTTAACTGGCTTCAGTGCTCATAGTAAATCTTCTATAAACACGTCATCTTGAGTTCTTTGCTTTGAGTATTTCCAGAGGAAACTGGAGCAAATCTTCAAGATCTAGCAATCTGAGAGGAGGAGTATACTTCTGGGAATTACGTAGGTGGCATTCTTTCTGCACCCTTGGATATATGAGAAAGCATTGTTGTTGCTAAGTTCCCATAAGGGCCACCTTGACTATGTATATAATGTCTCATTCACAAAATTTTTTCTCCCAACCTTCTGTAGAACTAGTTCCTCTAAGTGTTTAAAAAAATACAGAAAAGAAAAAAAAACCAACAACTGAATTTGATCATTTACCATCGACTCGCTGCTTCTACTAAATTACTTACAGGGACAAAGAAAAACTTTGAAATTCAAGGGTTTTCCAAAAACAAATCTGAACCTTGGTGATGTTTCATTATTTGCCATTGGATGGTGCACAGTTTTGTTCATCATAATTATGTCTTTTTCACCTCAAGAATATTTTCTTCGCTATTTTTGGATTGTTAATTTCATTAATAATTTTTATATTTGTTCTTCCTTCTGGGATCCAGATCCTGTATAATTTGGATTTCCACAATCTGTCCTCTCTTTTTACTTTATTGTATTTATTTATTTTTTAAATTTTTTTTTCAACTTTTTTTTATTTATTTTTGGGACAGAGAGAGACAGAGCATGAACGGGGGAGGGGCAGAGAGAGAGGGAGACACAGAATCGGAAAGAGGCTCCAGGCTCCGAGCCGTCAGCCCAGAGCCCGACGCAGGGCTCGAACTCACGGACCGCGAGATCGTGACCTGAGCTGAAGTCGGACGCTTAACCGACTGCGCCACCCAGGCGCCCCTGTCCTCTCTTTTTACTTTATTGTATTTATTTATTTTTTAATGTCTCCATTCTTTTCTTCAGGGTTCTGGTAAAATATAACCAATTTGTATTCTACCTCAGCGATGTGACTATGCGTCAATCTGGTTTGTGCTTCCCTCGTGGTATATTTCTATTTGACAATTGTGAATTTTCATCTCTGTGAAATTGTTCCTAATTTCACATTTTCCCCTTATGGTTGGCTATTCTTAGTTCATAAATGCCATGTACTCTGAAATATTAAGAACACGAAACCTATTTTTACTGTAGATTTTTATGACTTCAAATATTCTATTTATAAAAATTATGGAACATTACAGAACAAGTCTTTAGATACATTCCTGTCACTACCATAAATTCTGTGTGTATCTTCCCAATCACAGTTTTTCCTACGTATAGAGCTGTATATTATATATTTTATAAAAGTTACATGAAGGCTTTAATTTTTCATGTTGTATACTTGATTTTCTCCCTCTATATATTTATGAAATCTGTGTTGTTAGGTATTGTTCATCCGTATTTAATTCTATATAGTCTCCCAGTGTAAGAATGTACCATAATATATTTCTCCTTTTGCCTATTGTTGGACACGTATGCCACACCATGCTATTATAATTGTTCAATGAGAATTTTGTATTTTTACTTTATCCAACATCTACTAGATACTCGATTTATAGAGGCATATCTCATTTTTTAAAAGTTTTTATCTTAATCATCCAGTGCTCATCATGACAAGTGCACCCCTCAATCCCCATCACCTATTTCACCCATCCCCTCACCCACCTCCCCTCTAGTAACCATCAGTCTGTTCTCCATAGTTAAGAGTCTGTTTCTTGGTTTGCCTCTCTCTCTCTCTCTCTCTTTTTCCCCATTCCCATTTGTTTTGTTCCTTAAATTCCGCATATGAGTGAAATCATATGGTATTTGTCTTTCTCTGACATTATACTCTCTAGCTCCATCATGTTGTTGCAAATTGTGTATATATACCACCTCGTCTTTATCCATTCATCGACCAGTGGACACTTGGGCTGTTTGCCTAATTTGGCTTTTGGAAATAATGCTGCTATAAACACAGGGGTGCATGTAACCCTTTGAGTTCGTATTTTTGTATTCTTTGGGTAAATACCCAGTAGGTCGATTGCTGGACCGTCGGGTAGTTCTATTTGTAACTTTGGGAGGAACCCCCATGCTCTTTTCCACAGTGGCCGCACCAGTTAGCATTCCCACCAACAGTACACGGTGGCTCCTTTTTCTCTACATCCTTGCCAACACCTCTTGTTTCTTGTGTTGTTGATTTTAGCCATTCCGACACGCGTGAGTTGATGCCGTATCGTAGTTGTGATTTGCATTTTCCCCGATGATAAATGATGATGAGCATCCCCTCGTGTGGCTGGTGGCCATCTATTCCTCTTCTTTGGAAAAATGTCTTCTGCCCATTTTTTAGTTGGATTATTTGCTTTTCGGGTGTTGAATTTTATAAGTTCTTTATAGACTTTGGATACTAGCCCTTTATCAGCTAGGTCATTTGCAAATATTTTCTCCCATTCCATAGGTTGTTTTTAGGTTTGTTGATTGTTTCCTTTGCTGTGCAGAAGCTTTTTTTTTTTTTTTCATGTAGTCCCAATACTTTATTTCTGCTTTTGTTTCCCTTGCCTCGGGGGACCTATATAGAAAAAAGTTGCTACAGCCAATGTCAAAAAGGTTACTGCCTGTGTTCTCCTCTAGGATTTTAATGGTTTCCCGTCTCACGCTTAGGTCGTTGATCCATTTTGAATTTATTTTTGTGTATGGTGTAAGAAAATGGTCCAGTTTCATTCTTTTCCATGTTGCTGTCCAGTTTTCCCAACACCACTTGTTGTAGAGACCATCTTTTTCCCACTGGATGTTCTTTCCTGCTTTGTGAAAGATTAACTGGCCATTTAATTGTGGGTTCACTTCTGGGTTTTCTATTCTATTCTACTGATCTATGGGTTTATTTTTGTGCCAGTACCATACCATTTTGATCAGTACAGCTTTGTAATATAACTCAAAGTCCAGAATTGTGATGTCTCCAACTTTGCTTTCCTTTTTCAAGATTGCTTTGGCTATTTGGGGTCTTTTGTGGTTCCATACAAATTTTAGGATTGTTTGTTCTACTTCTGTGAAAAATGCTATTAGTACTTTGATAATGATTGCATTAAATGTGTACATTGTTTTGGGTCATATAGGCGTTTTATTTTATTTTATTTATTTAATATGAAATTTATCGTCAGATTAGTTTCCATACAGCACCCAGTGCTCATCCCAACAGGTGCCCTCCTCAATGCCCATCACCCACTTTCCCCTCCCTCCCACCCCCCATCAACCCTCAGTTTATTCTCAGTTTTTAAGAGTCTCTTATGGTTTGCCTCCTTCCCTCTCTGGAACTTTTTTTTCCCCCTTCCCCTTCCCCAAGGTCTTCTGTTAAGTTTCTCGGGATCCACATAAGAGTGAAAACATATGGTATCTGTCTTTCTCTGTTAGCCATTTTAACAATATTTGTTATTCCTATCCATGAGCATGGAATGGGTTTCCGTTTCTTTGTGTCATCTTCAGTTTCTTTCATCAGTTTTTTATAGTTTTCAGAATACGGATCTTTCGCCTCTTTGGTTAGGTTTATTCCTAGGTATCTATTGTTTTTGGTGCAATTGTAAGTGGGATTGTTTTCTTAATTTCTCTTTCTGTTGCTTCGTTATTGTTATATAGAAATGCAACAGATTTCTGTACACTGATTTTGTATCCTGTGATGTTACTGAATTCTTTTATCATATCTAGTAGTTTTTTGGTGGAGTCTTTCGGGTTTTCTATATAGAGTATGATGTCATCTGCCAATAGTGAAAGTTTTACTTCTTCCTTACCAGTTTGAATGCCTTTTATTTCTTTCTGTTGTCTGATTGCTGAGGTTAGGACTTCCAGTATTATGTTAAATAGAAGTGGTGAGAGTAGACATCGTTTTCTTGTTGCTGACCTTAGGAGAAAGGCTCACAGTTTTTCCCAGGAAAAAATGATGTTAGCTGTGGGTTTTTCATAACGGCCTTTATTAAGTTGAGGTATGCTCCCTCTAAACCTACTTTGTTGAGGGTTTTAATCAGAAATGATGTTGTACTTTGTCAAATGCTTTCTCTGCATCTAGTGAAATGATTATATGGTTCTTGTTCTGTCTCTTATTGATGTGATATATCATGTTGATTTATTTGTGAATATTGAGCCACCCTTGCAACCCAGAAATAAATCCCACTCGACCATGATGAATGATTTTTTTAACGCATTGTTGGATTTGGTTTGCTGGTATTTTCTTTTTTTTTTTTAAGTTTATTTATTTTAAGAGACAGAGAGTGTGGAGGAGGGGCAGAAAGAGAGAGAGGGAGAGAGAGAATCCCAGGCAGGCTCTGTGCTGTCAACAAGGAGCTCGAACCCACGAACCGTGAGATCATGACCCGAACAGAAACCAAGAATCGGATGCTTAACCGACTGAGCCACGTAGGTGCCCCAGATTGCTGGTATTTTCTTGAGGATTTTTGCATCTATATTCATCAGAGATATTGGCCTGTGGTTCTCTTTTTTCACCTGGTTTTGGTATCAGGGTAATGCTAGCCTCGTAGAATGCATTCGTTCCTTTATGGTTGTTATTAACTGTTTTTTGTATCTGGGTGCTCTCATGTTGGATGCGTACATATTTACAATTATTATATCTTCTTGTTGGATTGTCCCCTTTATTATTATATAGTGTCCTTCATTCAGTCTCTCTTGTTCCAGTCTCTGTTTTAAAGTGTATTTTGTCCAACATAAGTATTGCTACCCCGGCCTTCTTTTGACATCTATTTGCATGACTAATGTTTTTCCATCCCCTCACTTTCAATCTGCAGGTGTCTTTAGATCTAAAACGACTCTCTTGTAGGCAGCATATAGATGGCTCTTATTTTTTTAGACCTTCTGTCACCCTGTGTCTTTTGGTTGGAGCATTTAGTTCATTTACAGTCAAAGTAATTATTGATAGATATATATCATTACTTGTTTTGTGGTTGTTTCTGAAGATTTTCCCTGATCCTTTCTTGTCTTTCTTTCATGGTTTGCTGGTTTTCTTTAGTGATGGATTTGGATTTCTTTCTCTTTATTCTTGGCACATTTATTAGTGGTTGTTCATTTGTGGTTACCATTAGGTTAGTATATAACATCTTCCGCACATAGCAGTCTATAGTAAGTTGATGGCTGTATAAGTTTGAACCAAACCTTTACTCTTCTCCTCCCCACAGTTTAGGTAAATGGTGTCATATTGTGTATCCTTTTATTTTGTGACTTCCTTGACTGATTTTTTACAGAAATATCCATTTTTACTGCTTTTGTGTTTTTGTGTTCCCTACATTCATACTGTCACTTTTGATCTTTCTTTTCCACTCGAAGAGCCCCCTTTAATATTTCTTGCAGGGCTGGTTTAATGGGCATGAACTCCTTTAGTTTTTGTTTGTCTGGGAAACTCTTTATCTGTCCTTCGATTCTGAAAGACAGCCTTCCTGGATAGAGTATTCTTGACTGCAGGTTTTTTTCCATTCGGCACTTTGAATATGTCATGCCACTCCTTTCTGGCTTGGAAAATTTCTGCTGAAAGATCCACTGATAACCTTATGGGGTTTCCTTTGTATGTAACTGACTTCTTTTGTCTTGATGCCTTTAATATTTTTTTCTTAGTAGATTTTGCCATTTTAATGACAGTACGTCTTGGTGTGGATCTGCTTTTATTGATTTTGTTGGGGGTTCGCTGTGCCTCCTGAATCTGGATATCTTGTTTCCTTCCCCAGATTAAGGGAGTTTTCAGTTATTATTTCTGCAAATAAATTCTCTATTATTACGTTTGATGGAGTCACTGAGTTCCTTAAGTCTATTCTCATTTTGCATAATCCTTTTTTCTCTCTTTTGTCACCTTGATTACTTTCCATTACTCTGTCTTCTGGGTCATTAATTCCTTTCTCTGTTTCTTCCAGCCTGTTGTTCATGCCATCATGCATGTTTCTTATTTACTGAGCCCTTTATCTGTGCTATGTTATTCCTTATCTCTGTGTTCATGGCCTCACTGACGTCCTCCACTCTTTTCTCAACTCCATTGAATATCTTTATGATCATTGCTTAAATTCTCCATCAGACATGTTAACTTACATCTGTTTCATTAGATCGCTGGCTGTGATCTTGTTCTGTTCTTTCATTTGGGACAAATTACTCTGTCTTCTCATGTTGCCTAAATCTCGGTGCCTATCTCTGCGTGTTAGGAAAGTCAGCTACATTTTCCGTTCTTGAGTGTAATACCTTTATGAAGAAGAAATCCTGTAGTGCCCTGCTATGTGGTATTCCCTGTTCCCCAGGGCCTGGGACTTCAAGGAGGGTCTCCAGTGTGTGCCGCACGCGCCCTGCTGTTGAGTCCTGGCCACTTTATCCTTCAGAGGCTCTCTTTGCCTGTTTTGGGCAGTGTTTGGCCCCTGGCCTGAATGTGGTGAGTTTCAACGAGTTGTGCTCTGGCCTGCTTATGAAATGAAACCTGTTGCTGCCACCACCGGAATTGAGGCCTGGCAAAACTCAAGCACCGGGAGGCATGGTGTTGACAGGGTTTTGTGCCAGTCTTCTGGGGGATGGGTCCCACTGATGTGGGACTGAGGCAAGTGTGGCTGGGAAAGGCAGTTCCACAGGAGCGTGGGGAGCAGGGCTTGGTGTAAACAAGTTAGGTAGTGTCAGCCCTGCGCGGGTTCCCACAGGTGGCCCTGTGCTTATGATGAGGGGCAGGGGAGGGAACTGGCTCCTACAAGTTCCTTTGTGCCCAGAAGGGTCTATCCATGAATGCTGTCTCTCTGGGATGTACTCCAAGGTGAGCAACTAGCCTCCCCATTGTGTACCCCAGGTGCTCTTCAGATCACTGTTTCCATGCTGTACATTCTGGGCTGTTTGCTTGCCTTCTCTCTAAGAGCAGGCCCAGTGTCCTCTGGACTATCCCTGAGCCAAGCCTGCTGACCCTTAGAACTGCAGGCTTGAAGCCCCACTAGTTACAAGAGCTCACAAAATCCGGGCCCTTTCACTTTCCAAGCCAGTTACTATGGGGTTGTTTTCCCCATGCGCCCCTGTGTGCTAGTCTGTGTCTCACCCTTCTCAGCAACTGTGGCTCCCTCCCTACTGCAGTGGCCATGACCCGTCTCCCTCCCAAACCGTGTCTCCATACTCCCTACCTTCTTTGATGTGGCCTCTTCTCTACCTTTAGTTGTGGAGTTTGTTTTTCTAGTTTTCAGATTGATTCCTGGGGTAATTAGGATGATTTAATAGTTTTCCGGTAGTATTTCTGAGATGGGACAAGACTAGGGTCCTCCTACTCTGCCCCCATCTTCCTGCCCAGCCTCTCTATACCTGCTTTTAAATTTCACTGATTTCGGCCCTACTTTTTTTAGTGTGTATTTATTTATTTTGAGAGAGAGCATGCTTGTGTGCACAAGCAGGGGAGGGGCAAAGAGACGGAGAGAGAGAGACCATCCCAAGTAGACTCCACACTGTTGGCACAGAGCCTGATGCAGGGCTCGATCTCGCAAACTGTGAGCTCATGACCTGAGCTGAAATCAAGAGTCAGCCGCTTAACCAACTGAGCCACCCAGGCGCCCCTCTGACCTAATTTTTATCATTTGTTTTATTCTGCCTGCTTTACATTTTAATTCCTTTTCTTTCTTTAGTTTCCTAAGATGGAAATTTAGATTATTGGTTTTAGATTTTTTGTCTTCTTTAATACATTCATTTAACGCTGCAAATTTCCCTGTATTCACAAATCCTGTACATTTTGATAAGATGCCCTTTACTTGGCCTAAAATATTCTTAAACTTCTCTTGAAAATGCTTCTTTGACCCTTGTGTTATTTCAATCTCCAACTATTTTGTAATTTTTTCAGCCATAGTTCTATTATTGATTTCTAGTTTAATTCAATACTCGTCTGAGACCATGATTTCTATCAGTCTGGTTTTTTGTCTTTTATTTATTAAGCTGTCTTTTGTGGCCCAGAATATGGTTTTAGTGAGTGTTTATGTGGACTTGAGAATGCATCCTGCTATTGTTGCATGGGGTACTCTGTACATTTCAATTAGAGACTGTTGATTGATAGTGATGTTCAGGTAAATTGCATCCTTACTGATTTTCTGCCTGTCTGATCTATCAATTACCTACCAGTTTTTCCCTCACACTTTTTATTGTTCTTTGTTAGATGTAAACACACTAAGGATTTTTTTGGATGATGGACCCCTTTATCATTATGTAGTGCCTCTCATTATCCCTGATAATTTTCCTTGTTTTGAAATCTGCTTTATCTGAAATTAAAATACCGATTTCAGCTTTCTTTTGATTAGTGAGAGCATGGTATATCACTCTTCACACATTATAATCTATATTGTTATATTTAAAATGGGTTTCTTCACACTCAGATATCACCTCACGCCAGTCAGAGTGGCCAAAATGAACAAATCAGGAGACTATAGATGCTGGAGAGGATGTGGAGAAACGGGAACCCTCTTGCACTGTTGGTGGGAATGCAAATTGGTGCAACCGCTCTGGAAAGCAGTGTGGAGGTTCCTCCAAAAATTAAAAATAGACCTACCCTATGACCCAGCAGTAGCACTGCTAGGAATTTACCCAAGGGATACAGGAGTACTGATGCATAAGGGCACTTGTACCCCAATGTTTATAGCAGCACTCTCAACAATAGCCAAATTATGGAAAGAGCCTAAATGTCCATCAACTGATGAATGGATAAAGAAATTGTGGTTTATATGCACAATGGAATACTACGTGGCAATGAGAAAGAATGAAATATGGCCCTTTGTAGCAACGTGGATGGAACTGGAGAGTGTGATGCTAAGTGAAATAAGCCATACAGAGAAAGACAGATACCATATGGTTTCACTCTCATGTGGATCCTGAGAAACTTAACAGAAACCCATGGGGGAGGGGAAGGAAAAAAAAAAAAAAGAGGTTAGAGTGGGAGAGAGCCAAAGCATAGGAGACTGTTGGAAACTGAGAACAAACTGAGGGTTGATGGGGGGTGGGAGGGAGGGGAGGGTGGGTGGTGGGCATTGAGGAGGGCACCTTTTGGGATGAGCACTGGGTGTTGTATGGAAACCAATTTGACAATAAATTTCATATATTGAAAAAAAAAATAAAAATAAAATAAAATGGGTTTCTTGTAGGTAACATAGTTAAGATAGTGTTTTTTCAATCCGCTCTAACAATCACTGTTTTTTAATGTCTGTATTTAGACCATTCACATTTAAAGTGATTATTGATATAGTTGGAATAATATTTTCTGTGTGTGTAATAATTAATTTCTATTTGTTGCCTTCTTAATATGTGCATTTAGACTAATCACATTATCACTTCACATCAATGGCGACTTGATGTGCACAAATATCACTTATACTTCTTTTTAAAATGTTTAAGGATTTTTCTTTCCCTTAGGTTTCCTGCAGTTTAAATAATATATGCCCAGGTAGATTATTTGATATTTATTCTGCTTGGTGTTCTCTGAGCTTCCTGAATCTGTGGGTTGGCATCTCATTAATTTCCCAAAGTTCTTGGCCATTATTACTTGAAATAATTTTTCTGTTCTTTTCTCTCTTCCTTCTCCTTCTGGTATTCCAATTACATATATTTTACGCGTTTTGAAATGATGACCACAGATCCTGGATATTTTGCTATTTTCATTGTTTGTTTGTTTGTTTGTTTTACTTTGTATTTCAGTTTTGAGAGTTTCAGGTGACCGAGATCTTCAAGCTCATTAATTCTCTTCTTGGTCACGAACAAGGCCATCAAAAGCATTCTTTGATTTTGCTTACTTTCAGAGTTTCTATCTCTCTGCTTAAATTGCCCATCTGTTCTTATACATTAATTCTTCTTTTTTTAATAAGAGCCCTTCCTTAACATATTAATCATACTTATTTTAAAGTTCCTTACACGTGTGCCATATCTAAATCTGATTCTGATGCCTGCTATGTGTCCTTAACCTGTATTTTGTCTTGGCTTTTAGCTTGCCTTATAAGTTTTGTGTTGAAAGCCAGACAGGATGGACCAAGTAATAGGAACTGAGGTAAATATGCCTTTCCTATGAAGTTTTATGTTAACTTGGCAAGGATTTGGGCTGTGTTTCAGGTACCAGACCTTTTAGTTATCTCTAATGACATTATTTGCTCCCTTCTGTTGTCTTTCAGTTTCCCCTAAGAGCTCTTTCAAAAATAAAGTCTAAGCCTTCCAGCTCTTTCTACTGCTGTTACACTGGCACTCTATTGATGTGGTGGTAAGGTGTGGGAGGGGACAAGCAGTCTCTAATGTTCGATTAAATTTTGACCTTTTAGTAGAACTGTCTGGGCTATGGCCTTCAGAAATGTTTCTTAGCCTTTTATTTTCTCTAGAAAGCTTGGAGGGGCCCGTAACTCGCTAACTGACCTGACCCTAAGTTGGAGAAGGCTCTAGTAAAGTCTTTTCTCCTGAAGAGTAGGCCTTTGTTATGGAGGACACTCTGGGTATATTTGAAAGTGTTTACTTTTTCCCCTCACTCTGCCAGAAGCGTGAAGGAGGTTTTTTTTTTTTTTTTCATCTTCATCATGAGAACATGGCATGGGGGTTCTAGCAGTGAAAGCCCATGAAAATGTCAGTAATGTTGGACCCTAGGAGTTTATTTCTTTCATTATAGTCCACACAGATTCTCCAGCAATTCATCGATATTACCACGTAGTTGTTCCTATCAGTTTGTACTTACAGTGTCTTCTGATCCAGATAAACTCATCTCAGCCTTGTATACAAATCCCTCATATTTGCCTGTCTCTGTAGATTTCAGTGTGGTGATTTGTCCCATGACTTCAGTTCTCTGATGGATCAGACAATGTTATTCATCTTCATTTTGCTCAGCCTTTTTCCTGTTCTAAGAACTGGATCGAAAACTTCCAAGCTCTTGAAATGTCAGAGCTGAGGGGTGCCTCGGTGGCTCAGTAGGTTGGGCATCTGACTTTGGCTCAGATCATGATCTTGTGGTTCGTGAGCTCAAGCCCCACATCAGGCTCTGCGCTGACAGCTCAGAGCCTGGAGCCTGCTTCGGATTCTGTGTCTTCCTCTCTCTCTCTGCCCCTCCCCCACGAGTTCTCTATCTCGCTCTCTCTCTCTCAAAAATAAACATTAAAAAAAGAAATGTCAGAGTTGAAACCAGAAGTCCTAATGTTCCTAATATGAGTTTAGATAATCCAAGGCTCTGTTACCAGGTATATACTAGTTTACGGGTGCCATATTTTGGGCAGTGTCCATGGATATCCATAATGTCTTGGACGTAAAAATGTATTCTCTTTGAAATTAATGATGTTGTACTACCTTTCATTGGTTATGCATTGCTTGGAGTATATTTTCCTCTATCTTTTTAAAAATTTGTGTGTATGATTTTGATTTCAGTGTATCTCTTTTAAGAAGACTATAAATGCATTTTCCCCAAATCTGTCATGAAATCGATGGATCAAAACTTTTACATTTGTGTGATTACTGATAAAACTAATTTCTGCCTTTTTGATTTACCTAGTTATTAAGTTTTCTTTTTCCTTTTCCTTCCTTCTTTACAGATTTCTCCTGAATTGATCAGACTTTCTTTACTTCTGTCTTTTCCTCAGTACTGCCTTTGAAGTTAGCCGTTCCATTTCTAAATCTGTAGTAATGACATCTAGCTGTTCTGATGCAGTTGTGGTGGTGGTTTTGTCTTGTTTTGTTTTACTGTTACCTTTCAATATCTTTGTTTACATTACAGGAGTCTAAACGTATTATATTTTTCTGCCTCCTCAAAATACACAGGCCATAGAAATACTGAAATGCAGGGGCGCCTGGGTGGCTCAGTCGGTTAAGCATCCGACTTTGGCTCAGGTCATGATCTCGCAGTTCGTGAGTTCAAACCCCGTGTCGGGCTCTGTGCTGACCGCTCTGAGCCTGGAGCCTGTTTCAGATTCTGTGTCTCCCTCTCTCTGACCCTCCCCCGTTCATGCTCTGTCTCTCTCTGTCTCAAAAATAAATAAACGTTAAAAAAAAAATTTGAAATACTGAAATGCAATCACTCATCTTGGCCTTGTCCCACTCTCATATTTCATGATATGTCGTCTAACATTTTTTATCCCTTTAGTTCCAGCTTTTGAAGACGTGCACTTTCAAAGCCCTTCATGTATTGTGAGCTCATAGCTTGATAATGAATCATTATTCATGGAACTTTGATAAGGCATACAAAACCTCATAGTAATTTGTGGGAATTTTTTATATGTCTAAGATCCCAATCCATAGCCTTGAACTAAAGAGGATGATGTCATTAATCAGTTGATGGTTAAGCACTTTATTTATTTCAGCAATGTACAATATAGCAGGGTTTTTTTTTTGGTTTTTGTTTTTTTTTGGTTTTTGTT
Source organism: Lynx rufus (assembly GCF_022079265.1). Taxonomy (NCBI): domain Eukaryota; kingdom Metazoa; phylum Chordata; class Mammalia; order Carnivora; family Felidae; genus Lynx; species Lynx rufus. Next base: position 34,704,649 of record NW_025814833.1, on the reverse strand, counting down.
TTTGTTTGTTTTGGCGTTTGTTTGTTTGTTTCATTCCCAGAGATTCTCTGCTGACAGGAATTTGGAGTGTTTCTTTCTGAATGTGTACTAGAGAATGCACTCGATACTGCTTCAGTTAAAGACTCCTTTGGAATCCAAGGCAGAATGCATTTAACTGGGGGGTGAAAGTAAAAAAGAACACACTGCTCAGGATAAAAAAAAAAAAAAAACAGAGGGGCGCCTGGGTGGCTCAGTCAGTTAAGCATCTGACTTCGGCTCAGGTCATCATCTCGTGGTTTGTGAGTTCAAGCCCTGCATTGTCTGGGCTGGAATTACTGAGCTGTCAGCACAGAGCCCGGAGCCTGCTTCAGATCCTGTGTCTACCTCTCTCTCTGCTCCTCCCCCGCTCGCGCTCACTTGCACTCTCTCTCCAAAATAAATAAGCATTGAAAAAAAGTTTTAAAAAAGAATGAAAAAATAGAGTTTGGGGAGATTTTGATGTCCCTCTGACCTGGAAATGGAACAATATCTACCGTTATTGTTGACTAAAATTGTCCTCTTGCTGTGTTTTATGCGCTGGGATGTGCCAACAGTTTGAACTTTCATATAGAATTTGTTTCTACTCTGAGCTCTACTGGGTATTAGCATTTTGACTTGAAGCACAATATTTAACCTCCCTTGAGCTTAGTTTCTTTTATATGCCAAAAGGTGACCATACTTGCCCTAGGTACCTCACAGAATTGTTGTCTCAAAGTACCTCACGGGTACTTGCCCTAGGTACCTCACAGGTACTTGCCCTAGTACCTCACAGGTACTTGCCCTAGGTACCTCACAGGTACTTGCCCTAGTACCTCACAGGTACTTGCCCTAGGTATCTGACAGAATTACTGTCTCAAAAAGAACAGTAGAGGATAGTACTTTCTGGGTTATAAAATACTATGCAAATATAAAAGATTGTTAAGAAACAGGAAAATACCGGAAAACCACATGTGACTTACATCATGGTCCTGGTGAGTCATCTTGTCAGGGAGGCAAGAATGGTTATAAAATCAGAAGATTTTGAAGATGCTCAGTGTCTTCCAAGCAGAACCTATTCAAAGTAGAATAGTGATAAAAACTGCAAAACATCAATGCATCAAGGATACTAGGTCATTTTTGACCGCTTTATAATTTATGTCTGACATAAAATGCTAGGGAAGAAACTTATCTCACGTAGACTGCAAAGCTAGACAGATGAAAGATCTGGGGGAAATCTAAGTTTAGAATAATTCCATTTAACGTTGAAAGTGTGAGCAAGGAAGGTCTTCCCTGTAATGTGGTACCACTTAAGAAGTGAGATACAAAGAAAACTGGGGCAAAGAAAGTGATCAAACAATGGGTGTGCACACGGCCGAAGCGGGACCCTGGCCACTCCGATCAAAGCCACTGATTAGTGCCTTGCAGCTCTGGGACTCTGATTCAGAGATTAAACGAGTTATAAGGTTTTTCCCCTGGTGTGAATCGCTTATAATTTTTCCCTTTTCACAATAGGGCTAAATGCAGCAAAGTTTATTCTTCTTTTTGAGGAGGCTTTAGGAATAGAAGGCACATAAATTTAGTACTGGCTATGACCAAACAGTGAGAGAGATCATTACCCACAATATCTCATTTAATCTTCTGGACAGTCCTATCAGATAGACATTCCTGTTCTCACTTTACCTGCAAGGAAGCTGAGGGTCAGCAGAGTTCAGCAGGTTTACCGGGGTCATACGTGAAGTTACCGCGCTGAAACGTAAACCCGTGTCTAGCTGATGCCAAGAGCACCTCATTGTGCAGTGGAGAGACCTCAATAGAATGAAGAGGAATTCTTCTGGGACATTTATGTATTACAAAAATGGAATAGGGGCGCCTGGGTGGCGCAGTCGGTTAAGCGTCCGACTTCAGCCAGGTCACGATCTCGCGGTCCGTGAGTTCGAGCCCCGCGTCGGGCTCTGGGCTGATGGCTCAGAGCCTGGAGCCTGTTTCCCATTCTGTGTCTCCCTCTCTCTCTGGCCCTCCCCCGTTCATGCTCTGTCTCTCTCTCTGTCCCAAAAATAAATAAACGTTGAAAAAAAAAATTAAAAAAAAAAAAAATGGAATAGCAGCCATTATCCATGTGGTACGAGTTCAGGGGGAATGGATGTGATTCCAAACACCTTTATCGGCTGGACTTCCTGAGTCTAAAAATGTTCCGTTAAAACCACAGGCAGCAAATCAGTTTCATTTTAAACACCAATTCTGATTAGTTAACAGTCACTGCCTGAGTCACTGTGTTGAGAACGATTCTGAGGAGGGTGCTTCCTGCCTCAGCAGGAAAGAGTCTTATGATCGATCAGGGATGACTGCTATGGATGTGGGAGGGAAGAGTGGTGGCTTAAGTGCCAAGTTTCTCCCATTATGGAACCTGACATATGTTACCTTGATTTAAGCTTCCGCTGTTAACAGTCCAGCTCCTTGGGAGGAGGCCTACATTCAGCCTCATCAGTTCTTGCACCTCATTCTGTGAGGAAGTTAATGCGATCTTCTCTGAAGGGAAGTAACCGATTGTCCAAAGGGAAAAGAGATTGTGAGAGCAGCGCATTCATGGGGAATGCTCTGTTCCTTTCATGAATGTGTCCAGAGGGGCATTGTTTGAAAATCACCAAAGGTTAATCACCAGGCTTTCTTGGATGGCTTCAGCATTGGTTTGCTGCTGGTGCTTAGGGTTAAATAGGTACCTACAGTCTTATAAAAATAAAAATTGGTGTATTAATTGGAATTCACTTCCATCTGAGCAATAAAATTGCTTTATAGGCTTTGCTAGAATCAGTAGGAATTAATCTGAACAGTGGTACCTTGCTAGAGGAAAAGGGTAAAATCATGTCTACGTGTTCGCGGGATAGGGCAGAGACGTGGGAAATTTATGCTAGGGGGAAAAGGCAAAAAACTGAGTTTAAGCAATGTTAGTTAGCCATCATCCGCGAGCACCTCTCAATGTCAGTCCAGGAGAAAAAACGATAAGGTGGCTTGGGGGAAGGATAAGGATAGTGACTGGGGATCAGTATAAAAGCAATATCTAAGTGAGAGCCAAACAAGGACCAGGAATTGAACCGTACCCTACTAACTGCTTTATTTACACTAAGGCCTAACAAACCAGATATTATCAGTTCGGCCAGCTCGGTCCACTCACTTGTTGGTTTAGTCAAAAAGCTGGTTGGATTGATATTTTCCACGAGGTGATGGATTTGGCCAAATGCAACGTTTGCCTGAATTTCATACCAGCACAGTCTAGTTCACACTGTAAATCTTAATTTGCTGCTTGTCTTGATTTTCTACCACTAATAGGATCTACACATCTGAAAATTATGTTTTCAATATCATCATTCAAATAATTCATGTAAGCAAAATTAAACTTGATATGATTTCCCATGGGAAATAAGAATATGAAATGAGCTCCCTTATACTAATCTCATTTTGCCTTTAGCCACTACACAATTGAACAAGTAACATCTCTAATATCTTCACAGAATTTAATTGGCCCCAATAATAGCAGCTTCATAATATTTGTAGGATGCCCCTTTAGGGTGGTGAGTATCCTTAGAGAGGTCTATAAGTGAAGTGTGGTAGAGTGAGCGAATACATTCTCCTAGATCGGTAATCAAGTCAGATATCCAAGGCAAGTAAGCCTGACGCTTATTTCAAGGCTTGAGGAATCAGACAGTTCTTCAGTGTGCCTCCTGGTGTGGCAAGGTTATAGTTTAACTACAGACAAGGCTCAGGGCTTGGGCAGGCACCTCTGAGCCCGGAGGTGACAGCAGACTAGGGATGACAAATGGCTTCAAAAAAGAGTAATGTTTACGTAACAATTTGCTGTTCCAGAGACCTTTTCAAAATGTTTCATTTTAGGAATGATCAAATACTTGCAAAATAATCAAAGATAAGCAAAAATACAAGAATTTTTAATGAAAATTTTTCAATGAAAATTTGAAGGGCACAATTTCAGCAAAGTCGCTGTAAGACAGGTACCCTCATAATGACCTGGTGGATGAATCAAGGGGTTTAAGCTTTCTGTTGGACAATTTGGCAGTGTGCATGATCATTTTAAAAATATTCATAGTCCTTGGCCCAATAATTCCACTTCTGGGAATTGACCTAGAGAAATAAACTAAAATCCAATAAAAGACTTATACAGACTTTCACTGAATCATTATATGGAAAAATAAAATATACATACATATGCATATGTATGTGTGTATATATATATATATAGATTCTATATATATATATATAGAAAGGACCAAAAAACCAAATATTATTTAAACAAAGAAATTAACACCATAAATTTGTAGCCATTAAAATTATGTTAAAAAATATTTCTAAAGTCCCAATAAGGAAATTATTGTCATAGCACATTAAATCAAAGTAAGGAATAGACAATTTTATATTTAGGGTGATCTCAAATTATATTTAAAAAAATACATTAAAAGAAATGCATTGATATCAATAGCAATTATCTCAAGGTGGCATGCATATAGAAGATTTTCTGGGGTTTTTTTAATGTTTATTTTTGAGAGAGAGGGGCAGAGAGGGGGGGAGACACAGAATCCAAAGTAGGCTCCAGGCTCTGAGCTGTCAGCACACGGCCCAACGCAGGGCTGGAACCCATAAACTGTGAGATCATGACCTGAGCCGAAGTTGGAAGCTTAACCGACTGAGCCACCCACGCGCTCCAGAAGATTTTCTGTTTTATCACTATAGTGTTCCCCATTTATTGATATCATGTAATAAGTATTTAATATTTCAAAATAATAATAAAAATAACAAGCGATTTTATATGTATTATTATACTGGACTAAAAAATAGATTTAAGGAGTACTAACATTATTCCCACTTTATAGACGAGAACACAGATGCAGAGCAATTAGATGGGTTAACCAAGGTTCACAGTGGCTATAATTTGTAGAGCTAGGATTCCTCATCTCGTATTCCCCCTTCTATCACATACTACCTCTTTCAGAAAGAGAATATAAGAGGGGCAGTGCAGTAACAATAGCTTATGTCTGTTAATAACCAGAGGAGTAGTTTAATAAGATGCTCTCCACATAGAACTGTATATGAGCTTTGCTTAGCTAAAACTTTGGTTTTCAAGTTGACTCCATATCTGATTTTCCACAATTGAGATTGTCTCTAATTGATAAGTTAAAGCAAACGATCTCGGGGCGCCTGGGTGGCGCAGTCGGTTAAGCGTCCGACTTCAGCCAGGTCACGATCTCGCGGTCTGTGAGTTCGAGCCCCGCGTCAGGCTCTGGGCTGATGGCTCAGAGCCTGGAGCCTGTTTCCGATTCTGTGTCTCCTTCTCTCTCTGCCCCTCCCCCGTTCATGCTCTGTCTCTCTCTGTCCCAAAAATAAATAAACGTTAAAAAAAAAAAATTAAAAAAAAAATAAATAAATAAAGCAAACGATCTCCCGTGTTGTGCTTTCTTCTTTTTGTTTTTACTTTCTATTTTCTTTTCTTTTCTTTTCTTTTCCTTTCTTTTCTTTTCTTTTCTTTTCTTTTCTTTTCTTTATTTTATTTTTGTAATAACATTTATTGTCAAGTTAGCTAACCTACAGTGTATGCAGTGTGCTCTTGGTTTTGGGGGTAGATTCCCGTGATTCATCGCTTCCATACAACACCCAGTGCTCATCCCAGCAAGTGCCCTTCTCAATGCCCATCAGCCATTTTCCCTGTCTCCCCAGCACCCCCCCCCCCATCATCCCTCAGTTTGGTCTCTGGATTTAAGAGTCTCTTATGGTTTGCCTCCCTCCCTCTCTGTTTGTAACTATTTTTTCCCCTTCCCTTCGCCCATGGTCTTCTGTTAAGTTTCTCAAGATCCACATATGAGTGAAAACATATGATATCTGTCTCCCTCTGACTTATTTCCCTTGGCATAATTCCCTCCAGGCCCACCTCACACCGGTCAGAGTGGCTAAATTAACAACCCAGGAAACAACAGATGTTGGCAAGGATGTGAAGAAATGGGAACCCTCTTGCACAGATAGTGGGAATGCAAACTGGTGCAGCCACTCTGGAAAACAGTGTGGAGGTTCCTCCGAAAATTAAAAATAGATCTACCCTATGACCCAGCAATAGCACTGCTAGGAATTCACCCAAGGGATACGGGAGTGCTGATGCAGAGGGCCACTTGTACCCCAATGTTTATAGCAGCGCTTTCAACAATAGCCAAATTATGGAAAGAGCCCAAATGTCCATCGACAGATGAATGGATAAAAAATTGTGGTTTATATATACAACGGGATCCTTCTTGGCTTTCTTCTTTTTAAAATATCATAATTATCTTTGGTCACTTTCCCATGGTTGGGGAATTTTTTCCAAGCGAAATCTATCAAAATAGATAGTGAGATCTTTCTTTTTTAATTGTCCTATTTCTTTATACCTTGGGCTATGTGCATTCACTTCCCTTCCCTAACAGTAAAAGTTTTTTGGCACATTAAGTGCTTTGAAGTGTGTTTTAAACCATTCCCTATGATACGCGTTTGTTGAAAGCGCTTCAAGAAAACAACCTGTGAATTATTTTGGACCCCTGAGGAAATGGTGCCAGTGACTAAATTTTCAAGGTATGAGATGTCTTTTGGTTTAGCAACTTCTGGCTGCATGGTGGGGGTTACAAGGCACCAACCTTAGAACTCCTTCAGTTCTAATCTGGGTCTTATTTTCCTGAAATTCATCACCTCTGAATTAATTTGAAGGTCTGAGGTAAGCCATATCACAAGTCCTGCCATGCACATAGATTAGACCACTCTAAGCCATCGGTACCCCTAAACCAATCGCTGTGACTAGCGATTTAGCATCAGTACCCCTAAACCAATCGCCGTGACTAGAGCTAATTGTGCACCTAGCCAGCAGACTCCAGACTCAGCTAGGCTTCCTTGCCCTCACCAGCCCCTGCCTACTGGCTTTCTCCCATATAAGCACCCACAAATAGAAAAGGGGTGACTTGAGCCAATCACCTGTCTAAATTATAACCTAGGGCAGATAGACAAAGTTGCTCGTGACTTGAATGAGCTAATGTTCTTTTTGATGTGGAAACCTAAATCAGATTCGTACCTCAGGTTCTCCATCAAACCGATCCACGTTTTAGTGGGTTCAACCTCTACATAAATCAAAGCAGTGAAGTAGCAGGCCCTTTCTTTATTTCTTGACCAAATATTTATGCCGTGTATGAACACAACTGGTCTACGTTTCAGGCTCGATGGAGAGGTTAGCTGGGAAGTGCGGGACAGGGGTGTGAGCTGGGCATGAATGTATAGGCGTGTTTTCAAGACAGCTGCTATCTGTGGGTTTCAAAATTCATTCTCTCAGTGCTCTGCCTTCCTTTTCCTCCATTTCGGTGTGCGCACTCACCTGTCACAAAGCCTACTATTATATGTCCGCCTCTGAATTATAACATCAGGCAATTAAGATTCACAAGGTGCTGAAAGACTTATAAACAAAGGGCAAGAAAATGTGTTCTATTAAGAAGCCGGGAAGTAAGCATCTTCTCAATGAATTACGCAAAGCCTACATTCTTCTTTTATTGTGGTCCCAGTTTCCTTTATTTGGATAGGAGAAACTTATACCTATGAATCGATATTTCAGATAGTATGACTTTCAGATATTCCTGAGGGCTAGTTAAAATGGTGTGCCTATTGGGATTTCTATATGGCCAAACGGTAGAAATGATGCAAGTGAAATAACAATGGATCTGACTCAGCTGTGAAAACATTTCTATAATCGATAAAGGGAAAGCTGGAAGAATCCATTTTTAAAATTCAGTTATTTTTAGCCAATATACTTTGAGGTTGTGTCTTGTTACATAAAGCATAGGAACCTTTATGCACAGTGTCTACTGTATCCAATGGGAGTTGAGTGCATGAACTTTTCGTTTCTTAAAGCCTGAGGGAGGGATCTTACTGGATGAAGGTACTAACTGCTTTACACACAAAACAGTCCACCTTCCACTCCTCCTGCACATTTGGCTTTTAATGTTAAGGGAACACCTCTCCATAGCTTTCTTCCGCCCGTTCCTTTTGAAAGGGAATTAGAAGAGAATGTACATTATCACGTGTCTTGCAGGCCTCTCCATTCAGCCCAAGGTCAATCCCTTAGCATATACTGACCACACTCTCAGGGACGGCACTCCACTAAAGATGGGTCTGATACTACTTTCTCAACAGACATTTATCTCGTGTCTATTCTAAACCAAACTGAGTTTGCAGTGAGCATTTAATACGCATGGGGCCTATGGACACAGATGTGATCACACCCCTGTTATCAGGAAATGTAATTTGACAGGAGAGATGGCCCTCTTAAACTCAATATAGTACATTATCACGTAACACTACAGGTGGGGACATTTGCATGTAGAAGGTCTTGGGAATTCATTTCTCGGGCAGTCGGGAAAATGTTCTAGGAGAGGCTGCATGTGAGCTCTGGCCGTGTGTTAAAGGATGTGTATGACTTCGCCAGAACGGGGAAAGTACGAAAGGGAGAGGAAAGATGTTTAATCAGAAGATGATGTTGTACCAGGGCACCTACACTAAAAACACCCTAGAGCCCCAGGTATTCCCTAGAGAGGCCATATATCCTTATATTGCGGATGCAGTGGGTACAGACCAGAAGGGAGATGTGACCTGCCCGATCTCACAAAGTGGAGCCACAGTGCCTCTGTTTGTGCAAATAGAAAATGTCACGACACCTACAATTTCTGGAACGCTCCATTCCCAACCTCATCCCTTTCTACTTGTTTGGGTCCTTGTGTTTTTAATCCAGACCGGGTGAACAGCCCCCAACTCTGATGCATGTTTCGCTTTATGGAGCAGTGGGAAAGACAGAAGGTTTCTTCCCTGTTGGTTCTTCAGGTGTGCACCCTTCATTCTCAGATCCCTGCAGAGAACTAACTCCTTACAGTTACCCTGATTTAAATATCTACTCATTTAGTACATGTAGATACCTTTTAAAATTTGCAATGCTGAAAACATAGCAGAGGAGATAGCCGGCCAAAACATGGCAGCAAGAATACACCCAGATAATGTACAACTATTGCCATTTATTTTTGCCATATTAATGAAACACAGCATGAAAATCAGTGATAATAAAAAATCGGTTAAGTGAAAGAAAATTTCTACTTAAAATACGGAAAAGTGGCATAGAAGATGCCCCCATACATATATCTTTAATAAGTTAATCATGATGCTCAGTCCAATGATTTCAGGAGGAGGAAGACTGACTTTTAGTTCAATTCCGCCGTTTACGAGCAGTGATAGATAGGCTTGATAACCTCTCAAAATCTCCATTTTCTTATCAGTAAACCAGTATAAATAGCTACTTGGGGTGAATGTGGAAATCAAAGAGTAATGCAAGTGGAAATTTTTTTTAAACTATGAAATGTTATCCTGACATAAGGTATTGATATAATTAAGACGCATTTTAAAAGATGGTGTACTTAGAATTTTAAGTGCTGATTTCCTTATGGGTGATCTCTATTTATTTTATTTCCACTTCTTAAGTATTGCTGTATTACATACTAGCGCATTTTTCAAAGTGCTCTGGCTAATATCAACAGATATATTTTAAGAGATAATTATGCAAAATAGAAGTTTGCATAAATTCATGGGAAAGTAAATAAATGCAATGTTAAACAGTCGTTTTAAAAACACGTGTTTGTGGGTGGTCTGGGTGGCCCAGTCAGTTGAGCCTCAGATGCTTGGTTTCAGCTGAGGTCATGATCTCATGGCTTTGTGGGTTTGAGCCCCGTATCGGCTCTACGCTGACAGTGTGGAGCCTGCTTGGGATTCTCGCTCTTCCTCTCTCTGCCCTTCCCCCACTAACACTGTCTCTGTCTCTCAAAAGAAATAAGCTTTAAAAAATGCATTTTGTCAACAAATGAATAAACAAACAAAAAGCAGAATCAGACCCATAAATACAGAGATCAAAATAATGGTTGCAGAGGGGCAGGGGTTGGGGGGTTGGGCAAAATGGGCGAAGGGCAGTGAGAGATACAGGCTTCCAGTTATGGAATGTGTAAGTCAGGGAGAGAAAAGGCACAGCTTGGGGAATACAGCCAATGATCCTGTCATCGTGTATATGGTGACAGAAGGTGGCTACACTCGTGGGGAACATGGCATAAGGTGAAAACTTGTCAGACCACTGTGTTTTACACCTGACGCTAATGTAACACTGTGTCAAGCATACTGAGAAAAATACCTTTTTGTGGGCTTGACTCGACCGAGCACACAATGCAACATGCTTGACTTGCATTTGTTTCCTCTTTTCTTCATCCAAAAAATAGATTTAGTTGCTAGAGTGGAACTACTTCTTCATAAAAGAAAGAGATAATATTCCATCGATGTAATTGCACACGCCGCGAAGTGCTTTCACTGTCCACTCTCACACTGATCCCCAAAATAACCTGGTAGGTTGGAAGAAAGCGTTCCACACGAAGTATCTTGGTACTGTTACCATCTCTTTTTCAGATGACACAGTGGTGCTTGAGCTAATACCCCGTGTCATATCAAAACGAGGACTGTGTTCCCTCCCCAGTGTCTCAGCTGCCCTACTTCTCAGAATTTAGGGATTCGGCAATCCTTTATGAAGAAAGCTGACCACCAAAGACGGACGCATTCATTTGTGGGGCCATATGCAGGGCAGGTTTCAAACATGAGAGCACACGTAGTTAAGATTTCTTATATTCATTTAAACAAACATCTAAAGTCATTTTCAACAAGTGACACTTTAATGCAGCTTATAGTGTTTTTATTCTATTCAGCATTATAAATATGATACCAAATGCATGTTATTAGCAGGTATTAAAGGATTCTTATAATGAGTCACACAAAGCTGATTAACCATCTCCTGGTGATTCATTTGTTTATGCAACTGCTTTCCTCCTTAAATCAAGTCAGGTTTTAACAACAGTCTCCTTGAGCATGCTTTTGGCTTTTAATGGAAAATAATAAGTCTTAATGGATTCTCCCCCCCCCCCCGCCCAAGAACACCACAGATTCTCATATTACAAATATGTGAAGCCTGTAATTCCCCCCAAAAGCCTGCCACTTCTATTCAATATTTTAAGCCTTAACAGTAGACTGCTTTAAAGAGGTTCTATTCTATAAGGAGCTCCTGACTTGAGCATAATATCCTGTGAAGGCTTACTGTAATAGATACAAAATTATACACACAGAAAAAGAAATGAGCAAGGTATAATCTGTACGAGAGTGGATTTAATGGTTTTTGTTAAATTGTTATTAATTCTCTAAGTTTCAAAAGCAAATACATCTCTCTTATTGGCCTAATACAGTTCAGCTCAGTTGTCTCTAAAACCCCAGCATGAAGCAACAGATCCAGGATGAAGGGAGAAGTGCTGTCTGGATTCATTACCTACTCAAATGGTTGCCGTTATATGACTTTCAAGACAGTATACTTAAATGTATATTTTTAGCTGTCAGTTAGGTGTTTGTATCCGTTTCCCACGACCCCTGCATGTGGTTCAAAATTACATGTATTATATAAACCGTCCAGTGAAAGAGACTGCCTTACTTGCCCAATTTCTACCCTGCCTCCAAATGTAACTACTGTTCCTTATGAAGAAATTAGTAGTTCATTCTAATTTCTGAGAAATTTTATTCTAAGTAGATAGATAGATGACAGGTAGGTAGGTAGATAGGTAAGTAGATAGATAGATAGATAGATAGATACATAGGTAGATAGATAGATATAGCACCTACGAATGGAAAAGATAGCCATCTTGACTCAAAATAAGAGAAATGAGAGTTAAAACTACTCCAAGTTACCATTTTTCAGTTATCACACTGGCTACAATCAAAAAGCTTGATAATATACTCGTTGGCAAAGCTTTATGTAAACAGGCATTTTAATTTGTTGCTAAGAGTAGTACAAATCCAAGAGAAATTTAACAAAGATCTATCAACATTTCAAATGCACATATCCTTTGACCTAACAACTCCACGTGGGGAATTGAAACCATAGATGTTTGTGTGCATGCGTGAAATTATATCTAATTTAATAATTATATATAATTATATAATACATAATTTCAGAAAGCAAATATTGCTAAGAATCTAAACATGAATCACTACAAAAATGAATAGGTAAATTGGGCTACATCCATACGGTGGAATAGGATCTTGCCTTAAAAAAGAATGAGGACGCTCTCAAAGGAGACAGTTTAGTGCAGTATGTTAGGATATTGACATTGGAAGAGCTCTTCCGGGTTCCTTCACAGCCCTGCCACTTATTAACTATGTCATCTTATGTGTTTTGAGGAGTTCGTGTTACACTTATAGATTTATTTAGGGAGAATTAATAACATGCTTTCATTTTGGACAATTCCTATTCAGGACAGCATTTACTGTCTACCCTCTTTTGTGTTCTTCAAGAGTGGTTTTATTTATTTATTTTTTCATCACACTATATTACGTGTATTTATTTATTTTTAAATTCAAGGTAGTTAACATATAGTGTAGTCTTCGCTTCAGGAGTAGAGCCCAGTGATTCATCACTTACATATGACACCCAGGGCTCATCCCCACAAGCGCCCTCCTTAATGCCCATCACCCATTTAGCCCATCCCCCCACCCAACGCCCCTCCAGCAGCCCTCAGTTTGTTCTCTGTATTTAAGAGTCTCTTATGGTTTTCCTCCATCTGTTTTCATCTTATTTTTCCTTCCCTTCGCCTATGTTCATCTGTTGTGTTTCTTAAATTCCACATATGAATGAAATCATATATTTGTCTTTCTCTGGCTGACTTATTTTGCTTAGCATGATACCCTCTAGTTCCACATTGTTGCAAATGGCAAGATTTCATTCTTTTTCATCACCGAGTAGTATTCCATTATGTGTGTGTGTATGTTATATATATATATATATATATATATATATATATATATATATGAGTGATTTTAAAGTGTTCTCTTCATATAAAACTTACCTTTTACATTTAAAACTTTTCCTAAATGTCTTATCTTCTTTGTTACTATTGTAAACACGTGGCTTCTTTCATTTTGTCATTTATTCCATTAAAACAACAACCTTACTGAAAGTTATTGATTTCTGTATATTATTTTGCACCTCGCTCATGTACCCATTTATGATAGTTTTGTTTTTCAGTTGTTTGTGTTGGGTTTTCTATGAATACAATCATACCATTTGCAAATAGGAATAGTTTCACCTCCCCTCTTTTAATTTATAGCTAATTTCTTTTACTTGTCTATTGTTTCAGGTAGTATTTCCAATATAACATTAAATAATAATAGTAATACTGGATATTTGTATCTAGTTCCTTACTTTAGTGGGAATGCATCTAGTATTTCCCCATTAAACGTGATGCTGCCTTTTGGGGTGAGATAGATATATTTTATTATGTTAAGAATATATCCATACATTCTTATTTATTAGCTATTTTTTAAATTAAAAGTTTGTTGAACTTTGCCATGTGTCTTCCACCATTTTTAGAGTCAGTGAAAATTTTTCTTCCTAGATCTACTATGATGATGAATTATATTAGATTTCGTATTACAATATCATCTTTGCATTCCTAAAATAAGCTACATACTCCCTATGGATTTGTTCTTTTAATGCCCTATTTATTGTTAATATTATATGTTGATTTTTTGCATCAATTTTCCTAAATCGTCTTGGTCTATAGTTTTATTTTTTTGTGCCAATTTTTAAAATTTTGGTATCGGTGTTAAAATACTTTCATGGAAAATAAATAGCTTTTGGCTCTGTTCATTTTCTATGTCCTGAACTAAAATAGTTGCTCTTCAAAAGCTAGATAGAATTTCACAGTGAAATCATCTGAACTGGATACAGTTTTGTGGTTTTGTTTTTGTCTAGTGGAATAATCTGTTTGATAATTTTCTCATATTCTATGGAAATTAGTCTGTTGCAATTTTCTATGAATTTTGCAGTCAATTTTGGTAAAGCATGTCTTCCTAGAAAATGATTTCATCCAAGTTTTCACGCTTAGTAGCATAGAGTTGAAAAAATAGCTTATTATAGCTTTAATTTTATCTGTTCATATGATTAGTTCCCTAAAATCATTTTGTTTATTTCATGCAAATGTGTGCTTTCTTTCTCTCCTCATTAGGTTAGCTAAATATTTGCCTATTATTTTTAAATCAACAAATCATAATTTAAAATTATAATTATAATTTATATTTTATTTGTAATCATAAGTCCTATTGTTATTTTTCTAATTCATTCATTTTTGCTTTTCTCTTTAAATAGCCTCTATTTTTCTTTTGTTTATTTTATTATTCTTTATCTAATTCAGTCAGATGCTTATTTCAGTTATCTTTTATTCTTGCTTTTTCACCAACATACATTTTTAAAAATATTTATTTATTTTTGAGAGAGAGAGAGAATAAGCAGAGGAGGAATAGAGAGGGAGGGAGATACAAAATCCGAAGCAGGCTCCAGGCTCCGAGCTGTCAGCACAGAGCCCAAGGCGGGACTCGAACTCATGAACCGTGAGATCTTGACCTGAGCTGAAGTCAGACGCTTAACTGACTGAGCTACCCAGGCGCCCCCGTACATTTTTAATGTTATGAAATTTCCTCCGATCGTTGCTTTTGCTGTACCCTACAGGTCCTGATATTTACTGTTTTCATTACAATGTATTTCTATGAATTCTGAAATTTCAGTGTATATTGCCTCTTAACAAGAGTTTCTTAAAACTTTTATTTTTTTTTTTGTTTAAATTTGAGACATAAGATTCCTTGTATTTTCTGTAATCAGAGAATATCATCTAACTCTAGTTTTCTTTCTTACACTTGTTAAGGATATATAATTAGGTGCCTCTGCACAGTGCCTCTGTTTGCAATTTTGCCTTGGGTCTGAACTATTTAAAGAGGGGGACTGTCTGTTTCTACTCTTGCTAGCGTGTATCCCTATTTTGTAGTATCTTTTTCTTAATTTTATCATCAGATACCTCCAGCATAATATAAGCTTCATGCAGGTAGACATCTTCCTGTCTTACTGAAAACTATATTCTTAGCTACTAGAAGAGTTCTGGGCAGATAGTGGGAGTTTGATCAATATTTGTTAAACGAATGCACATTCCTAGCAGTAGAAATTCTGAGTCATAGGCAATTGGTTCTGAAGGTTTAGGGAGGCCTTGGAGGTCAGGAAAAAGAAACTTCATTATGTATTTCCGCTATAAATCTAAGACTGTGAAATTGGCTTTCGGACGTACAGTGGCAATGATTGCTATTTGTCAGTAAATACCTTATCTTTCTTAAAATCAGTGAATTTACCTGAGCATATGGGCGCCCAGCTAGAGGTTAAATTTCCCACTCTCGCTCTGAATTAGGTATGGCCATATCATTATCACCAAAGAAAAAGGAGTGGAAACAATTAGTGTAACCTCTGGCTCCCTGAAGAGGAAATTGTTTGCCTTGAATGTCTTCTTTTTGCTTTTCCCATGACCTGGGTTAAGGATATGATTACGCGCCGGTCTTGACCTTGTAGGATAACATCTTTTTTGCTCATATACCTTCTAAAGGTGTTAACACATTTTTACAGTATGGAGAAGATTTCATTTCTGGCATGTTTTAAATATTGATGTTTTTTTTTTTTTAATTTTTTTTTTCAACGTTTATTTATTTTTGGGACAGAGAGAGACAGAGCATGAACGGGGGAGGGGCAGAGAGAGAGGGAGACACAGAATCGGAAACAGGCTCCAGGCTCTGAGCCATCAGCCCAGAGCCCGATGCGGGGCTCGAACCCACGGACCGCGAGATCGTGACCTGGCTGAAGTCGGACGCTTAACCGACTGCGCCACCCAGGCGCCCCGAAATATTGATGTTTTAAGATAAAACAATTACATCAACTTGTAAATTGGTTCACTGAAATCTAAATACCTTAAGCCAACCATTTTCTACTGACCCTGGAAAATACAGAGAATCTGGAGTCACCATTACTGTTGCTGCTGCTGTTGGATCCAGTGCCCATGTGCACTGTAGTACCAAGATTGCTGGAGCACAAGCTGACATATGACCCTGGACTTGCACCATCACGCAGAACCCGGAAGCCTAGGTCATCCGGTCTGCAGACTTTCTCAGAAGCATTTCAGGAAAGCTAAGTAAGAAAAAATACGCATTCTCCCTTTGTCTCGCCATCCAGTCTTTCCTGTGCCTTCCATAAACTCAACCTAAATGGAAGCTAACTGGCAAGAAAATCTGAGAATTCGTTTTGAAGTGTCCAACATTCTGCGATACAGGGAAATCCATGGGAAATGGAGCTGAAAGCAAATAAAACTGTCTAGCACAGTCTACCCATTTGTTTGCTTAGCATCCCTTCTCATCTTTATTCCCATATTTGAAGTTACATGTAACAAAAAATAACAAGAACATCATACTTCTTTCTAGTAACTACTCCTCATGGAGACAGATACTCTCTCATACACTCCTGCCCCTTAAAACAAAGACACAGAATCCCCATACCAATAATAGAAGATGTTAATTCCTCTTCTAGCTCAGTAATAATGCCACCTATACATTTAATCTAAAATTTAAATTATAAAATTAACCACTACCAGTATGTCTGAAATAAAACAATAGGGAAAATGGAGAAAGGAAATATTTACATAACAAGTAAAGAAACTCCTATATCTCTTGTTTCTGTAACAGTAATGAGGCCATAGTTGATATTTACAACTCCATTCCCCACCCTCCCCCCACCTGTTCTTTGTTCCTTTCACTTTTAACCAGCCCCTCTGCTGACTGAAGTTTTCAATGGGCCACTGTTGCCTTTTATTAATTTCTACTGTTGGACGTGGAAGTACTAAGACACATTGATAGCACAGAGCCTGCTTGGGATTCAGTCCCTCCAGAGAGGAAGTTAACCCCTCCTATATCCGTCAACTCAGTGTCATTAGGAACCAACAATAGTCAGGTGGCAGTCTCATCTTCCAAGTCAATGAAATCATTGTGTCTACTACTAGAAGCTTTCATTCCTTGGAGATTAAGACCTCCGAATCAACAGAACTTAGAGTTGGCAGAACAGGAAATAAAAACTCTGCTCTTGCCTTAATAACTGTATTAGTGAGAGGGGTCACTCCTACTTGTAACCTTCATTCATAGATCCTCATTGACAAAATGGTTTCACCCCTCTTTCAAAAATCTCCAATACATTCTAGACACCATGTTGATTTGAAGCTAGTCATCATCCATTTAAACATATATGAACAGCTATTTTTTAGAAGCAAGATATATGTATCTTTACTTTTTCTCCTGAATATAATGTGATCGTTGCATTTCTGTCATAGGATTTTATCCTAATTTAATATATTTTATGTTTGAAAGTTATACTCCTTTGATTTTTTTTAATAGCCTATGACTAAACTCTTAAGTTTTAAAAACCGCATGTGGCGTAAGTTGTCATTATAATTCTTAGTGCACAGTTGATCAAAATAACAAATTAAAGTACAAATTTGATAAATTACAATTAAACATGAATAGGACAATTTAATTGGAAATGCATCTCTTAATGAGATGTATGGAACATTTTTGGAAGTAATTCTCTTATCTGCAAAAGAAAACAGTCACTGATCAAATGGATGTCATTTCTTGAGCCCTCAACGAAATAGGACTCAGGGTCTATTTTTCGTGCCATTATTTGTTTTTTATAGATATGTGTTCTGAGAAAACTTGCACACCCAATTACGTAGAATTTGTCTAAGTCATATGCAAATAATGTGTCAGCTGAACAGTCCAATAGGTCTCTTTCGATTTCATTTTAAGCTAAGAAATGAAAACCACCTAGTTTACAAAAGGATTAGCTACTCAGTTTTCTCATTCATTCACTTTCTCAATGCTAATACCAGAATTTCAAGTTGTCTCTTCATTTGGTGCCATTTACTGTGGGGCAATGAACCACAGTAAACTATGAATGGAAAGAGCATGCCTTTCCTTTGTAAAGTAGGATGGGGAATCATGAGAGGAAAGGTGTAGGGAAAAGCGCCACATGGGAAATTAAATTAATCCAAAGGTGATTTCCAAGTTTGCTACCAAGTAAGTCATCTCAGAAGTCATGGAACATAAAGGCTCACAGGATAAATGAAGTCACTCAAATCACATGGATTATTAAATTAATTATTAATTAATTTACAGTGAACAGTGAGAAATAGGGACAAGTGACGGAAGGTTACCACACTTAAAAGATGCATATGTTACCTCTCCCCCAACACACATCAGCTACTCCTGCTGATGGTATAGATAAAAATATCAGAGATTTGGGCAGTGCCTGCCTGGCTCAGTCAGAAGACTGAGGGGTTGTGAGTTTGAGCCCCACATTGGGTGTAGAGATTACTTAAATAGGTAAACTTAAAAAAAAATTTTTTTTAAAGAATATCAGAGGGGCGCCTGGGTGGCTCAGTCGGTTGAGCGTCCGACTTCAGCTCAGGTCACGATCTCGCGGTCCGTGAGTTCGAGCCCCGCATCGGGCTCTGGGCTGATGGCTCAGAGCCTGGAGCCTGCTTCCATTCTGTGTCTCCCCCTCTCTCTGCCCCTCCCCCGTTCATGCTCTGTCTCTCTCTGTCTCAAAAAAAAAATAAAAAAAAAAAAAGAATATCAGAGATTTGGTATTATTGAGGAAGAACAATTTGGCAAAAGGTTCCTGAAACCATCACATGCTATGAGAGACATGGCGGGGGGGGGGGGACCACGTGGATATGCCTGGCCACAGCTATAGCTGGCCAATTAACCTGCTGAGGAGGTATGAATTTTGTATACATTTCTTTAGTACAACACACATAGGACCATGATGGGATCAAACTGGGTGTCGAAGTGGGTGGCAAATTTAAAGATGGCATAGCTGTTGCCCTAGGGGTGGCATAATTGTCATTATGACTTGATCCTTTGATCCCTTTCTATCTATAAGTAACTCTCTTTATCTCTTTGTTCTATCACAAAGACACTATTTGTATCATATTGTTAATGTGTATTGTATGTAACTAACTTACGTGCTATTTATATTTAACAAAGATTACACATTCTATGTCTCACAAGTTACTTGTTTAACCAGTATTAGTATATAACATACGTATATAATTTGTACTTGTATATTATAAACTCTTACTTTCTTTTTTAAAGATCATTTAAAACATTTTGATCTTAGAGCAAGAGTTCAAGGGGCAAAGGGAGAGAGAGAATCCCAAGCAGGCTCTGTGCTATCAGTGCGGAGCCCAACATGGGGCTCGATCCCACGACCCTGGGATCATGACCTGAACTAAAATTAAGAGTCAGACGCTCAACTGACTGAGCCACCCAGGCACCCCTCTACTATCTTACTTTCTATCCTTAACACTCCTTATGAGTTTTATTCATTATTTTATTTGCTTTTTGTTTATCCCACTAGTGAAGGAGAGATTCCCATCCCAGGTTTATTGAGATGGCTGAACACATAGCACCTGACACTGGACAATAGTCGCATATATTCACAGTCCAAGAGAGGAGGACACTGCATGCCATGCAGGGACTCAAGGGGGTTGCATTCAGGAACAGAGTAAATAACCAGGGACTGTGGGGAGCAGACTTTGTAGTATCCGTTCGGTAATTCAAACACTGTCTTCAGTATTCAAAACATTTTGGACTACTAATGTTAAACAATTATTTGTGTAGTAATATAGCGATAACTATGGATACACATTTTTCATCATGTCTCTAGATGTTGATTGCATTTGCTAAAATTGTTATTTAGGAAGTATGTGGCCTTGTAAAATACAAGATATTCTTTCTTTTTTTAATTTCTTAATGTTTATTTTCAAGAGGGAGAGAGAGAGAGAGAGCATGTGCAAGCAAGTGGGGGAGGGGCAGAGAGAGAGGGAGACACAGAATCTGAAGCAGGTTCCAGGCGCCAGCTGTCAGCACAGAGCCCAGCGCGGGGCTCGAACCCACAAACCGTGAGATCATGACCTGAGCCAAGTCGGACACTTGATTTCAGTTCAGGTCATGACCCCAGGGCTGTGGGATCGAGCTCCACATTGGACTCCGTGCTGAGGGTGGAACCTGCTTAAGATTCGCGCGCTCTCTCCCTCTGCCCCCCTCCCCCACCTGTGTGCACATACTCTCTCTCTCTCTAAAAATATTTTTGGAAAAAAGAAACACATTTCTAGCTCTACTTGTAAGAATTGGCTATTTTGTTTTAAAAATTGATGTATAATGAGATGATCACAAAGCAAGGAAACACTACATGTCTGTATGAAAATGTCGTTATGCAAATCTAATTGCAGATAATTTGTGTATGGCTAAATTTCTGCTAGAGTGATCTTACATTTTTTAGCTGCTTAACATTTTCTTTCCTTCAGGAGTTAAAAGGTTATGAAGAAAACACCCTTCTGAGGAGGGTACAGAGTGATTTATTTGTGTTAAAGAATGAAGTGTAAAACTCCAAGTCTATCAAAAAGTTATGTTATAATTGATGATGATTAAATTCACTTGATTAATGTCAAGATGCACTCATCATTTTGTCCCTTTAATTCTTTCAGTGTGTGCTTAATTGCATTTTTTGAAAGGAATGGAATACAACGTGATTGCTGACATAATTGTGGTTTTGATTTTATTAAAATTTCAAGTTTAAACATTTATGACAAAATAAGACCAATGGGAACAAGTCTCAGGGTAAACTGGTTTGTCTTTTTCTCTGACATTCCTTGCAGTATCAGCAACAGGAAAGTGATGCCCACAGATTAGCGTCTTTCTTCCCTTGGAATTTAGTAGTTCACAGGGCCTTCATTCAGTCATCTTTTTATGATGAGCAAATGTGAAGGAATCTAATAGGAGGTGCTTCTGCCAAAGAGTCTGCCATATTTCAGATTTTTTTTTTTCAACGTTTATTTATTTTTGGGACAGAGAGAGACAGAGCATGAACAGGGGAGGGCCAGAGAGAGAGGGAGACACAGAATGGGAAACAGGCTCCAGGCTCTGAGCCATCAGCCCAGAGCCCGACGCGGGGCTCGAACTCACGGACTGCGAGATCGTGACCTGGCTGAAGTCGGACGCTTAACCGACTGCGCCACCCAGGCGCCCCTCAGATTTTTAATATATATCGCCACATCTCCCTACAACAGTGCTATATGAACAGCCTGGTTCCTCTAGTCTTGGTCTTTAAAGTTGTTTCTGCTATTTTCCTGGTAAAAACAATAATAATAATAATAATAATAATAATAATAATAAGTACGCTTTTTACTGTTTTATTTATTTTTATATTAAATATAATTTACTGTCAAATTGGTTTCCATACAACACCCAGTGCTCATCCCAACAGGTGCCCTCCTCAATGCCCATCACCCACTTTCCCCTCTCCAAACCCCCTCATCTACCCTCAGTTTGTTCTCAGTATTTAAGAGTCTCATGGTTTGCCTCCCTCCCTCTCTAACTTTTTCCCCCCTTCCCTTTCCCCATGGTCTTCTGTTAAGTTTCTCAGGATCCACATGTGAGTGAAAACATATGGTATGTCTTTCTCTGCCTGACTTATTTCACTTAGCATAATACCCTCCAGTTCCATCAATGTTGATGCAAATGGCAGGATTTCATTCTTTCTCGTTGCCGAGTAGTATTCCATTGCAGTTCATACTGTTTTCATTTGTACATCTATTATCAGTATTATATTGGCATATTTCATATATGTTCTTTCTGAATTCCTCCTCTCTTTATTAGTTGAATACAACTGTATTCTAACTTACAGCAACATCTTTTTTTTAATATCTCATAAGGCAAGTACCGTCCGATGAACTTTTGATTGATTTCTTGGCGATGGTGAAATATTTTTTTCCAGATAAACTTTAGAAACTTTTTGAAATTCTTAGTTGCCACTGGGATTTTTATGGCATTTCTTTACTTACACATTAATTAGAGAAAAATTGAGAATTTTAAAGTACTCAGTTTTCCCATGTCAGTAGTGTACCTTGACTCTACATTCACATTATCCAAATAAAGATACACCCTCACACACCATACTTCATATTATATATAGGATACGTCACTTATTTTCTTAAATCTGTTACTAAACATTTTATAATTTTTCTTGTTCCTATTATGTTTTAAACTGATTTTATTTATTTATTTATTTTGAAAGAGAGACAGAGAGAGACAGAGAGAGAGCATCTGCACCATGTGTGTGAGCTGGGAGAAGCAGAGAGAGAGAGTCCCCAGCATTGTCAGTGTGCAGACCAACTCAGGGCTCAATCTCACGAACTCGTGAGATCATGACCTGAGCCGAAATCATGAGTTGGATGCTTAAGGGTCGGACACTCAACCAACTCAGCCACCCAGGCGCCCCTTAAGTGATCTGTGTGTGTGTGTGTATGAGTTTTTCAGTTGATGTTCTTGAGTTTTCTAGGGAGAAAATACTACCTAGGCAAATAAAGATAATATTACCTCCTCCTTTCAAATGGGTTTACTTTTCCTTCTTATGTTTATTGTATTGATCAGAACTTCCCAGAAAATATAAAATAATAGAGGTAATTATCCGAATCTGTATTTTATCTGTGCAGAATGGTATTCATCATGGTTTTAAGACAGATATCCTTGATTGTGTTAAA
This sequence comes from Lynx rufus, assembly GCF_022079265.1. Lineage (NCBI taxonomy): Eukaryota > Metazoa > Chordata > Mammalia > Carnivora > Felidae > Lynx > Lynx rufus. The sequence continues at coordinate 34,682,069 of NW_025814833.1, read as the reverse complement.
ATAATTATTTTCTATTTTATGAGGACTTTTACTCAGGAAGTAGTATTGAAATTTATTAAACATCTCTTGATTGATTTATTTATAAAATTTTAAACCTTTGACTCATATTTTTTATTATTAGGCCCACTCATGTTAGAATATAATTTTAAAATAAAAAATGTTCAACATGGTAAATTATTTTTTGTTCTATTTCTTTATTCATCTTCCTAATATTTAATTTGTGACTTTTATATCTAATATATATGAGTGATATTTATCTGTGGCTTTATTTGCATGATATCTTTTGAAGCTCATCTTTACAAATGCATTGGAAAATATCCACTTCTCTTTTTATTCTAGAAGACATTATAGGTCTTGGGAAGTATATGCAATTTGAAGCTTGATAAAATTCGGCGAACAAATCATTCAAGCTCAGGGCCTTTAATTTTATGAGGCGTGTATTTTTTTTTTTTGCCATTATAACTGGTGTATATAGGCAATTAACTTTTTATTGAATCTGTTTATATGTATTTTCCAGAAAATTTCCCACTTCTTTGATAGTTCTCAGTTTATTAACATAAACATATATAATAGCCTTTTATATTTTTTAATTCCATATACATATAACTAGTAGTATTTTATTTTTTTTAAGTAGGCTCCATGCCGAATGTGGGGCTTGAACTCGCAACCCTGAGATCAAGAGTTGCATACTCTACCGACTGAGCCAGTCAGGCACCCTTATAGTTAGTAGTCTTAATTACATCATTTTTGTTAATTACATTTGTTTTTATTTCTTTTTCTCATTGTTTGATTTAAATTGGCTTATTTATTTTGTTTTTTAAAAGCTTTCCCTGAGCAGTGATGTCATGGAAATGGCAGAGTAGGGAGTAGACGATTGCAGCCATACAAAGAAATGAAAAACTCTGGTAAAAGTAACTATTTAGGTAAATATAAAAGCCAATATTACTGTGTTTTTGGTTTATTTCTTTTTGTTCCCTATGTGATTTAAAAGACAAAAATAAAGGGGTGCCTGCGTGGCTCAGTTGGTTAAGCGCCTGACTCTTGGTTTTGGCTCAGGTCATGATCTCATGGTTCGTGAATTCAAGCCCCACTTTGGGCTCTGTGCTGACTGCATGGAGCCTTCTTGGGATTCTCTCTCCACCTCTACTCCTCCCCACTCATTCTCTCTCTCTCTCTCTCCAAATAAATAAATGAACTTTAAAAAAATAAATAAATAAAAGACAAGCCATAAAACAATAATTGCGAATTTATGTTAATAGGTACACAATTTATAAGGATATATATTGTAACAAGAGCAACATAAGGGGAGGTGGAGGTGTATAGGAGCAGAGTTTTTGTATACTATTGAAGCTAACTTCATTATCGCTCCAAAGTTGGTTGTTATTAATTTAGAATGTTAATTGCAATCCTCATGGTAACACTAAGAAAATAAATGAAATTACACACAGAAAGGAAATGAAGAGGTAATGAAATCAGTGCACTAAAAAAAAATCAATCAAGTGAAAAAGAAGGCAGTACTAGAGCAATAAGGAACAAAAAGACATGACATATAGAAACAAATAGCAAAGATGGGAAAATGGCGGGAGTATTTCCTTCTTTATGAGTAATCACTTAAATATAAACTGCTTAAGAAACAAAGGCTGATAGAAAAGATAAAAACATCCGTCCTAATACAGTATGTCTAAACAGACTCACTTTGTATCCAAAGTACAAATAAATTAAATGGTCAAGGATGGCAAAAGATATTTCATGCAAATGGTAATAACCAAAGAGTGTGGGTGGCTATGCTTATAACAGATAAAATAGACTTTAAGTCAAATTGTTACAAGAGACAAAGGAAGTCGTCATATGTAGATAAAAGGGCCAAGTCATCAAGAAGATAAAGCAACTATAAACATATACACACCATACATCAAAACCCCAAAATATATGAAGCAGACATTGACAGAATTGAAGGGAGAAACAGACAGTTTTACAATAATAGGTGGAGAGTTAAATACCCCCACTTTGATTAATAGATCGGACATCTATACAGAAGACCACTAAAGAAATAGAGGACTTGAACAACATATATACCTACTAGAGCTTACAAAAATATATAGAGAAAACTCCAGCAACGGTAGAATACACGTTCTTCTCAAGAGCACATGGAACATTCTGCATGATAGACCATATGTTAGGCCACAAAACAAGTTTCGATAAATTTTTAAAAGATTGAAATCATATAAAGTATCTTCTGTGACTACAATGAAATGAGGCAGAAATTATTAGCCGAAGGAAAACCGAGAAAGAAAAACAACACTTTTAAACAAGCAATGGGTCAAAGAATAAATCACAAGGAAAATTTTAGAGACACGTTAAAACAAAACCACAACTTAACAAACATTATGTGATGCAATGAAAGAGATGTTCAGAGGGAAATTTATACTTAAAAATGCCTACATTAAATTCAAAAAGATCTCAAATTAATAACCAAGTCTTACACTTTGAGTAACTAGAAGAATAAATTAAACCCAAAGCTAATAGAAGGAAGAACATAATAAAATTTGGAGTGGAAATAAGTGAAATAGAAAATAGAAAAACAAGAGAGGGTCCAGGACACCAAAAGTTGCTTCTTTGAAAAGATCAAGAAATTCGACAAATCTTTAGTTAGACTGACAAAACAGACAGAAGAGTCAAGTTAATAAATCAAGAATGCAACTGGAAACATTACTATTAACCTTCGTGAAATAAAAAGGATTATACTTTCACATAAATGGAGAATACTATCAATAATTGTACAACAAAAATTCAGATAACATAGATGAGATGGACTAATTCCTAGAAACACACAAATTACTAGTATTGACTCAAAAAGAAATAAAAAGTCTAAACAGACCTATAAGGGTTATAGTTTAGTTTAGTAAAGAAAATGATTTAGTAATCAAAACTCCTCAACAAAATAAATCCAGAACTATATATCTTCAGGGATGAATCCTACCAAACATTTAAAGAAGAGACATCATCTGTATTTTTTAAACTCTTCCAGCAAATAGAAGAGGAGGGAACACCTCCTGACTCATGCTATGAGGTCAACGTTACCCTGATATCGAAATAAGATAAAAACCCCATGAGAAAACAGAACTACAGACCGATATCCCTTATGAATATAGATGCAAAAATCCTCAATGCTATTACCATCTTATAACATTGTTTAGTGACAGATGGGACTCTACTTATCGTGGTGAGCACCGAGAAATGTGTAGAATTGTTGAATAATTACATTGTACTGAAACTAACACAACACTGTATGTTAACTATAATTCTTTTTTGAATATTTATTTATTTATTCTTGAGAGAGAGGGAGGGAGAGAGCGAGCAGGCCAGTGTGTGGGGGAGGGGCAGAGAGAGAGAGAGAGAGAGAGGGAGAGAGAGAGAATCCCAAGCAAGCCCTGACACTGGTTCGAACCCACAAACTGTGAGATCCTGACCTGAGCCAAAATAAAGATTCCTATGCTCAACTGACTGAGCCACCCCGGCGCCCCAACTATATTTCAGTTAAAAAAAGAATAAATTAGGGATTAGCAACACAAGCATATTACCTAGCTATATGACAAAATAGACCAGAAGGGTTTAACATGGATCTGGGACTGGGAGCATGGAGGGCTAAGGCAGAAGTCTGATTTGTTTGTTGTTAATTGTTGTTATAAGCCTTTTAACACTTTCTAGTTTTTAAAAAAAAAATCTATATTGATAAAATCACATTTTGAATATAAATAAAATTCTTTTAAACAAGAAACCATCCTCAACAAAATACTGACACACTGAATCAAACAGAATATTAAAAGGATTATACGTAATGAACAAATGAAATCTATCTCAGGAACGCAAAGGTGGTTCAACATAGGAAAATCAATTTTTGTGATATAACACATTAATAAAACCAAGGAAAAAACCCACATGAAAAGCTCAATTGACGCTGCAAAAGCATTTGATAAAATCCAAAATGCTGTCATGATTTAAGAAAACACCCATAAAACTAGGAATAGAAGAGAACTTCCTCAACAAGACAAGGGCCATTTATGAAAAACCCACAGTTAATATCTTACTCAGTGGTGAAAGATTGCAAACCTGCTTTTCCCGTGCTATTCCACTTTGTGTTGGAAGTTCTAGCCGGAGCAGTTAGGTAATAAAAAGAAATAACAGGCATCCAAATGGGAAAGGAAGAGGTAAAACTACCTCTACTTGCCGATAACACGATCCAAATACACAAAACACAAAGAATTCCTCAAACAAAACAAAACAAAAAACGATAGAGCTAATAGGTCATTTCAGCAAAGTTCCAGGAGACAAGATCAACACACACACAGGATCACTTGTCTTCCTGTACATTAACAATGAGTAACCAAAAGGGAAATTAAAAAAAAAAAATCTCCATTTACAATAACATCCAAAATAATAAAATTCCTAGAAAAAAATTAATCAAGGAGTTGAAAGAGTTGTGCACTGAAGACAATACGTTGCTTAAACAAGTTAAGGAAAGCCTAAATAAATGGAAATACGTTCCTTTTTTATGGATTAGGAAACTTAATATTGTGAAGGTCACAGTACTATCCGAAGCCAAGTCAATTCTGTCCCTATAAAATTGCCTTTCATTTATATTTTGTTGAGGTTTTTATACTTATATTCGTAAGATATATGGATCTGTAATATTCTTTTTTGTGATTTTTCTTTTGTATTTAATTTCAGGGTAGGTAATACTAGTCTCAGAATGAGTTGGGAATTGTTCTCTTATTTTGTGTTTTTTGAAACAGTTTGTGGGGAACTGGTATTAATTCTTGTTTAAATATAAGAAATAAATATATAGAAATAAATTCTAATTTAAATATAATTCTTATTTAAATATAAATTCCGTGGTAATTCAACACACAAGTCATTTTTCCTGCACTTTTCTTTGTAGGAAGATTTTTCATTACTATTTCATCTCATGCTTGTAATAGGTTTATTCACAATTATGGTTCTTCTTGTGACAGTTTAGTAGTGTATCTTTCTGAAAATTTGTCCATTCAATACAGCCTACCTAATTTTTTTGCAGGTTATCTAATTTTTTATACATAGTTGTTCATTATATTCTCTTATACTCCTTTGCATTTTTGTAAAGTCAAAAGCAATGACTCATATTCCTGAAGTCTAGCAATTCAGTTTATCTCGATATTTTTCTTAGCCAGTGTATCTAAAAGTTCATCAATTTTATTAATCTTTCCAAATAACGTTTAGTTTTATTGATTTCCTCTATTTCCTATTTAAGCTCTATTTCCATTCTAGTCTAGGTTATTTTAGTTTTTTCCACTTGCTTTAGGTTGCTTTTTAAGCTTTTTTTAAAATTCCAGTTAGTTAACATACAGTGTTTTATTAGTTTCAGCGGTACAATATAGAGATTCAACACATCCACACATCACCAGTGCTCATCACGAGTACACTCTCCTTAATTCCCATCACCTATTTCACCCATCTCCCCACCTGCCTCCCCTCTGGTAACTGTTAGGTGTTCTCTATAGTTAAGAGTGTATTTCCTAGTTTGCCTCTCGCTCTTTTTTCCCCCTTTGCTCATTTGTTTTGTTTCTTAAATTCCACACACGAGTGAAATCATAGGGTATTTGTCTTTCTCTGACTTATTTCACTTAGCATTTTGTTCTCTAGATCCATCCATGTCATTGCAGATGGTGAGATTCCATTCTTTTTATGGCCAAAAAATATTCCACTGATTATATAAACCACCTATTCCTTATCCACTCATCAACCAATGGACAAATGAGCTGTTTCCATAAGTTGCCTATTGTAAATAATGCTGCTATAAACATAGGGGTGCATGTAGCCCTTTGAATCAGTATTTTTTTATTCTTTGAGTAAATACCCAGTAGAGTGATTGCTGGATCATAGGGTAGTTCTATTTGTAACTTTTTGAGGAACCTCCATACTATTTTCCAGAGTGGCTGCACCAGTTTGCATTCTCACCAACAGTGCAAGAGGGTGCCCCTTTCTCTACATCCTTGCCAACACTTGCTGTTTCTTGTGTTGTTGATATTATCCATTCTGACAGGTGTGAGATGATATCTCATTGCAGTTTTGATTTGCATTTCCCTCATGATGAGTGATGTTGAACATCTTTTCATGTGTCTGTTGGCCATCTGGATGTCCTCTTTGGAAAAATGGCTATTTGTGTCTTCTGCCCACTTTTTAATTGGATTATTCACTTTTTGAGTGTTGAGCTTTAGAAGTTCTTTATAGATTTTGGATACTGACCCTCTATCAACTAGGTCATTTGCAAATATCTTCTCCCATTCTGTAGGTTGCCTTTTAGGTTTGTTGATTGTTTCCTTTGCTGTGCAGAAGCTTTTTATCTTGAGGAAGTCCCAATAGTTTCTTTTTCTTTTTTTTTTTTCCCTTGCCTCAGGAGACATATCTAGAAAGAAGTTGCTATGGCTGATGTCAAAGAAGTTACTGCCTGTGTTCTCCTCGAGGATTTTGACGGTTTCCTGTCTCACATTTAGGTCTACCATCCATTTTGAGTTTATTTTTGTGTATGGTGTAAGAAAGTGGCCCGATTTCATTCTTCTGCATGTCGCTGTCCAGTTTTCCTGACACCATTTGTTGAAGAGACTTTTTCCCATCGGATATCCTTTCCTGTTTTGTCAAGGATTAATTGACTATGTAGTCGTGGGTTCATTTCTGAGTTTTCTATTCTGTTCTATTGATCTATGTGTCTGTTTTTGTGCCAGCACCATGTGTTGATGACTACAGCTTGGTAATATAATTTGAAGTCTGGAATTGTGACACCTCCAGGTTTGATTTTTTTTTTCCAAGATTGCTTTGGCCATGCTGGTCTTTCAGGGTTCCACCCAAATTTTAGGATTGTTTGTTCTACTTCTGTGAAAAATGCTATTAGTATTTTGATAGGGATTGCCTTAAATACGTAGGTTGCTTTGGGCGATGTAGACATTTTAACAATATTCGTTCTTCCAATCCATGAGCACAGAATGTGTTTCCATTTCTTTGCGTCATCTTCAGTTTCTTTCATCAGTGTTTTGTAGTTTTCGAGTATAAGTCTTTCCTCTCTTTCATTAGGTTTATTCTCAGGTATCTTATTATTTCTGGTGCAATTGTAAATGTGATTGATTCCTTAATTTCTCTTCCTGCTGCTTCATTATTGTTGTAGAGAAATGCAACAGATTTCTGTACCTTGATTTTGTACCCTGCCACTTTGCTGAATTCACTAGCAGTTTTTTGGTGGAGTCTTTCGGGTTTTCTATATAGAGTGTCATGTTTTCTGTGAGTAGTGAAAGTTTTACTTCTCCTTGCGAATTTGGATGCCTTTTGTTTCTTTTTTATAGCCTGATGACTGTGGCTAGGACTTCCAGTACTATGTTAAACAGAAGTGGTGAGAGTGGACATCCCCATCTTGTTCCTGACTTTCAAGGAAAAGCTCTCAGTTTTACCCCACTGAAGATAATATTAGCTGTGGGATTTTCGTATATGGCTTTTATTATGTTGAGGTATGTTCCCTCTAAACCTTTGTTAAGGGTCTTATCATGAATGGATGTTGTACTTTGTCAAATGCTTTTCTGCATCTGTTGAATTGATTATATGGCCCTTATCCTTTCTTTTATGAATGTGGTATATCCCGTTGACCGATTTGTGAATATCAAACCCTGTTTGCAACCCAGGAATAAATCCCACTTGATTTTGCTGAATGTATTGTTGCATTCAGTTTGGTAGTATTTTATTGAGAATTTTTGCATCCATGGTCATCAGATATTGGCCCGTGGTTCCCTTTTTTAGTGGAGTCTTTATCTGGTTTTGGTATTAGGGTAATGCTGGACTCAGAACGAATTTGGAAATTTTCCTTCCTTTCTGTTTTTTGGAATAGTTTGAGAAGAACAGTATTAACTCTTCTTAAATGTTTGGTATAACTCGCCTGTGAAGCCATCTAGCCCTGGAGTGTTGTTTGTTGGAGGTTTTTTGATTACTGATTCCATTTTTTGGCTGGTTATCAGTCTGTTCAAGTTTTCTACTCGTTCCTGTTTCAGTTTTGGTATTTTATGTTTTTAGGAATTTATCCATTTCTTCCAGGTTGTGCCATTTGTTGCATATATTTTGTCATATTATCCTGTAATTGCTTGTATTTCTGTGGTATCGGTTGTTATTTCTCCTCCCTCATTTGAATTTTATTAATTTGGGTCCTTTGTGTTTTCTTTTTGATAAGTCTGGCTAGGGGTTTATCGATTTTATTAACTTTTTCAAAGAACCAGCTCCTGGTTTCATTGATCTGTTGTATTGTTTTTCAGTTTCTATATCATTTATTTCTGCACTAGTCTTTATTATCTCCTTCCTTCTTCTGGTTAGCCCCATTTTGTTGTTCTTTCCTAGCTTCTTTTGGGCTAAGGTAAGATTTTTCTTGTGTCTTGAGATAGACCTGTATTGCTATATATTTCCCTTGTAGGACCACTTTTGCTGCATTCCAGAGGTTTTGGATGTTGTGTTTTCATTTTTATTTCTTTCACTGTATTTTTCCTACCCAAAGGTCATCTCTTCATCCATTTTAAAATGCGGCTGTATTTTATGAAGGAAAGTCCAAGCAGATCATGAAATGCATTCCAGGTAATTTTTCTCAATAGGTTCCTATCAGCTTTTTTCCAGTAACTGGAAACTCCTCTCATATTTGTCAAATGGTTTTCCAAAAGGATTATTTTTCAATGAAATTGTCAGTTTTTAAATGTTTTACTTTTTATTGTTCCAGGTTGTGTCAGGAGCTGTTGATACAATACTATTTTTATTTTATCTTTTATTTATTTTTTTAAGTGGGGAGGGGCAGAAGGAGAGGGAGAGAGAGAATCTTAAGTAGGCTTCACGCCTGGAGCAGAGCCCGACAGGGGGCTCAATCTCACGACTGTAAGATCTTGACCTGAGCTGAAATCAAGAGTCGGACGCTTAACTGACTGAGCCACCCAGGCGCCCCACGATGCTATTTTGAACTGTGAGTGTGAGTCACACACTGTTAAATACACTGGACACACACAAATTGAGCAAAAGGCAACATGAAACCAGCAAGTACATGCTTACAGTGTCTTCAAGAATGATGCTTATGCACTCAGTCAATAATATTTATGAGAAAAATCTCAACATTTCACTGAGCTGTGTTTTGGAATGTGAGAGAAAAATAACTAGAGGCCAACAACCATTATATAGGCCATCTTACCCAAAAACTTCAGTTATGGCTTCTGTGTCTCCATAACATTTTTTTTTTTTTTTGCATTTGACAGTATTTTCCACCTTCCTTCAATGATCCTTGTTCATTGATTATTTTTTCATCGTGATTGCTTGGTCTAGCTTTATAGATTTCATGTTTTCTTGGTTTCCTTTTGTTTCTTACAGTAAATCTCTTTAGATTAAAATATGTGTTTTAATTTTTGAGAGGAGCTTTGGAATTTCAGTGCAGTTCCTCGGACCTATTGATTTTCCTCTAATTATGAAAGAAGTGTCTAGGCATGCAGAATATTCTTTTATTCTCCATAAAGTTCACTTAAGATGGGTCCCTTGGAAAATAGGCTGGGTCTCTGCCAAATTCTAAAGCAAGGGGAGATGGGGGAAAATGTACTCACTAAATATTTCTCCTTCTAACTCAGAGATCTAGCTCATTGCCAGAAGTATGGAGAAAGCGAAAAAACAAGAGTATGCCCAGTAGTAGGGAGTTTCATCTCTGTGCAGAAAAGCCTCTTCTCTGTTTTTGCCAAGGATTTTCATGTCAGTAAGCAGTGTTCAACTCTCAGCCCAGCCCTTGTGTTGCTTTCACAGAGATTGTTCAGCACAGGAGCCTCTGCCAAGAATAATTGTAGGTGCAACACGTGACACGGTTGGGCTGCAGGTTGTGTTGCTTTGGCCCCATTGTTAAGGGGCAGGCCAGGCAGTATGCGTTGACCACCCCACAGTATGCTTTCGTCTGCACATGTCAGGTTTCTTTCCAGACATACTGCTCTCCTATTAGAAGTGCCTCAGACGTCAGCCCCATGTCTTGCTTTAAACAGATTACATTTGTGCTACATACAGTAGAAATTGACATTCGTCCTTCCTGAGTCGCTAGCATTAGTATATTGTTTTCTCCATTCGTACGTACCTTTAGTTGTTGCGTTGGCTTCCCATGGCTGCTACAGCAAATGACCAACAGCTGGCTGGCTAATCCAAAACAACTTCATCCTCCTACGGTTGTGAGGGCCAGAAATTTGAAGTAAGTTTCAGGAGACCGAAATCAGGGTGTCACTTACCCTGTGCTCCCATTGAAGGCTCCCTGGGAGAACAGAGCCCGTGTCTTCTCCAGCTACCGGAGGCCGTCCTTCTTCCTGTGCGCACACCTCCACATCACATGGCATTTCTTCCCCCTCCTTCCATCATCACATAGCCTCCTTCCTCTTAAAACCCCTTTCTGCCTCACTCTTCGAAGGGCACTTCTGGTTCCATTTAGGGCTCACTCAGATAATTCAGAGAATCTCCCCATCTCAAGATCCTTAATTCAATCACATGTGCAAAGTCCTCTTTTGCCATATAAGGTAACATTCACCGGTTCCAGGAATGAGTGCCTGGATAGATTTGGGGCGTTATTCAGCCTATTGTAGTCATTTCTATGGAAATTCAGGAAAGCAAGTATTAGTTGCTAAAGTTACCTTCTTGCTTTGAAGTCTCTCATACAAAATAACTATTCTTTTTAATTATTTTTGTATTTAGTACATATTTATTTAGGTTTACCACGCATGAGGTACCTTTCTAAGCTCTTCACAAATACCAATTCGTTTGGATCTCATAATGGCTCATTTTACATATGCGGGGGGAAAGGCAAGGGCAGGGTAAATCACTTGAAAAAAGTTATACAATTCATAATGAGAGGAAATGGAATTTGAAGCCAGGCATTCTGGTTCTAGATACTGAGTTCTTAATAAATGCATTCTTATGGCGCCTGGGTGGCTCAGTTGGTTAAGCGACCGACTTCGGCTCAGGTCATGATCTCGCAGCTCATGGGTTCAAGCCCAGCGTCAGACTCTGTGCTGACAGCTCGGAGCCTGGAGCCTGCTTGGGATTCTGTGTCTCCCTCTCTCTCTGCCCCTACCCTGCTTGTGCTCTGTCTCTCTCTGTCTCTCAAAAATAAACAGCTGTAAAAAAAAAATAAATGCATTCTCTTTTTTTAAGTTTATTTATTTTAGAAAGAGAAAGAGAGAGAGAGAGAGAGAATGAGCAGGGAGGGGCAGAGAGGGAGAGAGAGAATCCCAAACGAGCTGTATGCTGACAGATGTAGGGCTCAAGCCCACGAACCGTGGGATCATGTCCTGAGCCGAAATCAAGAGTCGGATGCTTAACCAACAGAGCCACCCAGGCACCAAATACATTCTTGATGATGAATATTGTTCATTTTAATATGGTAAACGTGATTTCATTATTTAATCCAAGTTGAAAAAAGTTAAAAGTAGAACCATAAACACCCACATACTTCCTTCATAAATTAGTCAATTTTCCTCATAGTTTTATACTTCTTTGGACATTTCAGTGGGAATCTGGAACGCAGGATGACAAATACACACTCTCACTTCGTGATCTTGACTATAAGTCCATTTAAATCTTGTTTCGGCCTGCCTTTGGCCTTGAACTACCACAGCAACATAATGTAGCATAACAAAAAATAATGAGATTAGAGATGTCTCATTGTGAAAACTGCCTCAAAGAATTTAGTGAAGTATGGAGCCTTGGGTAAGATGTTTCTTTTCCCTCAGCTTCAATTTCATTATGTATAAAATAGGAAAACCGAATCTAACCTCTCAAGTCTGTTGAGAAATTGAAAGAAAATAATATCCATCACCTACCAGGCACGGCGCTTTGGTAAATAGAAGGTGTTATTTAACATTACTTATCATCCCTAGATCTCTTGTCTTTATGTGCACATACATGGATATGTAGGAAATTTCTCTTCCATCTTTTTATGAATATTTTAGCATGGTACAATATTTCATGCCTTTCTTCTTATTCACTGTGGCTGTCTGCCTATGGCTGTCTGCCAAGCCAAGAGTCCGTGCTTAGAAACTCTACAGAAGGTGTTCCCTGCTGCTGTTCCCTATACTTAAGTACCAAGCCCTCTTCCTACTTATGACGCGGCCAGTGAGCTGGTGAACAGCTGACTTTACTTCTGCATCTGCTGAGAGACTGCCTGATAGGCAATGTTGGGGAGGGATAGGAGGATTAGACAAGAACGCATAGGGAGACACCAGACTATATGGACTCTTAATACAAGATTCCCAATGACAGTATTATTTATAATACGTGTTTCTACAGCTCTTTGATGTTATAAATGGAGAGGAGAATTCATGCCCTTCCAAGCACATTCATAAAAATTACTTTTTCGTTTCCCCCGCTTCTAGCTGAGGGGACCTGTCTCCTAAGCGTGGGCCACTAACATCTTTCTCAGAAAGCTCAACAGTGATAATGGTCTCGTCCCCTTCCAGCGTGTTACCTGATCCACATGGCCATACACAAAAAGTTTGTTCAAAAGTCATTTTGTTTGGGGACGCCTGGGTGGCTCGGTCGGTTGAGCATCCGACTTCGGCTCAGGTCATGATCTCACGGTTCTTGGGTTCAAGCCCCACGTCGGGCTCTGGGCTGACAGCTCAGAGCCTGGAGCCTGCTTCAGATTCTGTGTCTCCCTCTCTCTGCCCCTCCCCTGCTTGTGCCCTGTCTCTCTCTTTTAATGTTTTTAAACATTAAAACTTTTTTTTAAAGTCATTTTGTTTTTATGATTACAGATATTGAGGAGTCATCTTTTCTCCCCCCCCCTTTTTTTGTTGTGGTGTTCAGTGTTGTCTCCAAATTTCCCAGTCTTCAGGACTTATCCTTCTCTTCATTTTTAAGTTTAAGCTCCATTTTGCTTGAGTTTAGCAAGTCCAGTGTATTTTAAAGCTTCACCTGACCCGATAGTTTGGGGACTGACAAGAGTATGAATGACTCACATTTCCCGCACGTCACATCAGTCCCCCGCCTTGCTGTGAGCTTTTGCTCCACACACTGCACCTCACCTCCTATCCCCTGTTTACTGGCTTCCCCAAAGCCTTCATCATCCACGTGGCTGTATGCCTTCTCCTGCATCTCTCCAAAGCACAACTCTCCTCGGGGTGTCAAAATTAGCAACACTTCTCTGAATTGAAATACAATGCAGATAAACAACACCAGCTATTAGATAGTCAATGCCTCTGGGTCCTCCACAGGGACCCCTCACAGGTCTCTAGTTTGCCATTAGGAGACAGGCCAACTCACCTCCCACCAATGAACAGAAATACCTTTGAGACTCTTGACTATAGAGAACAAACTGAGAGTTGCTGGAGGGGAGGGCTGGATGGGTGATGGGCATTAAGGAGGGCGCTTGTGATGAGCACTGGGTGTTACATGTGATGAATCACTAAATTCTACTCCTGAAACAAATACTACACTGTATGTTAACTAATTTGAATTTAAATAAAGAAATAAGGGGGGGGGGAGAGAAAAAAAAAGAAATACCTTTAATATCTCCATGCCTGATCCCAGGCCCCTTCAACTCCTCTAAAATACCCATGATAAGAAAAAAACAAGTTACTCTTCCTCCACTACCAGGCCTGCTTTGCTGTAATTTTCTTCTGAAATGGAATTTCATCTAGTGATGGCAGATTTCTGTATGTACTATGTGGGTCAAAAATAGTAATAACCAACATTTCATACTCTACTGATGTTTTCTTTTTTCTTAACAACCTGTCATGGGAGTTGTTCCATGTCAAGATTTTCAATGACTACTCCCTTTTCCATTGTGTTGACGTTAATAGTATATCTAATAAATATCTGTTGATAGCCATTTAGATGATTTCAAATGCATTGTTAATACAAAAATCGTGGTGTACGTATATCTTTGCTCCTCTTTTCCTTTATTTCCTTAGGGTGAGTATCCTGAAGTCATCTTATCATTTGTGAGAGATATACATATATTAAACTTCAATAGATCTTACTAATTGCCCCCCATAAATATTATGAACATGCATGTTTACTCTTATCCTCAGAAAACTATTTTCATCATCAGAAATTTTTTTTTCCAAACTTTAGGTTACCTATGCCGATCAACCGTCAGGAGGTATATGCTTCAAGTTTCACTGCCAGGGGGGGATGATTTGAGGCATCTCATGCCTATTTTTATTTGTGAGACCATGGCTCATGTTTCGGTCTCTGGCCCTGATAAGATTGGAGGCAAGAGAACATGCTTGCTAATAAGGATGTTGATGAAGAGGGAATTGTCAAGGACAATGGTAGGTTTCAGGATTTTGCAACTAGGTGGATTGTGATAAGGATAGGAAGGATGCTATTGAAGAAGTTATTCCAGAGGCAGAAATGATAGATGATGAAGGGTTTTATAGGCAAAGGTAACAAATGAGAGTAAAATGCAAAATGGAATGAGAAGGCACTTAAATCAATTACCTGTTGCTACCACACAAACCACCCCAAAACTTACTGTCTTAAAACTATAATAATGTATTATTTC